>NW_026294721.1:50501740-51159026 GCF_026119805.1 Tympanuchus pallidicinctus
CTTGATTCTGCTGTTACATCTCCCTTCTATCTTGTGCATGTCACTACAGTAAATACCCAGATAACGGGCAGCAAGAGCCAAGCTACTGATGTACTTGATTTCCAGGGCAGATCCTTCTCTTGAGGTGTATGAGCAGTACACACCAATGCATGTGGCTAATTAAGTCTGCAGTGTGCAGCATGAGCATCAAATGTGCACATATTACAGCATCTGGGTAACAGTGATATGGTCTACAGATATCTTGGATTAGGTCAACTAAACAGTAGGAGGAAACAAACCAACTTTGACTGCATAATCCTTTTCTAATCTTTCAAAGGTAATATATATAATATTACTTTTTCTTTTAAAATTTGTCTTAAGTCTAATGCACCCATAGCAGATTCTGAATAACTCCTGTCTTTATTAATCCTCTTATCATCACCACTAGCATAAAATGTAATTATAGAGAAAGAAGATACATTTTTCTTTTCTTACACTAAATTCTGTATTTCCCATCTATGACTGTGGGCAAAGGTTTCCATATTATCCTCACTGGTTATATTCCTTTAGACTCAGAAACTTTTTCTTCCGCTCAGGGCAAATCTTTAAGCTCTTCTGTTAATATCTATGATATTGGGAACATGCTGAGTCTCCTACAGCTCACTCTCTATATTTATGGTTTGTAGTAGGCCTACCTGAGTGGATAACAAGGGAGGGATGGAAGAAATAGATGACTGTGTGAAAGGGGAAGTCAATACACAGCCATTTTTTTTAACCAAATTTAGTTCTTTAACAGTGTTACTTTCCAACCAAAATGACACTTTATTTGAAGATAAATAATACATATAAGTTACAGAAAATCAAATTTCCAATTAAGATGTTATTTTAGTAAATAAAACATCTTCACTGTCATTTAATGAGCAGCTGGCCAGGAGTCTGGCTGCTGGCTGAGGCCAGCCCACTACATACAGTTCAGAAACTGAGACTAAAGCTGGAAGAAACATTTGTTTTAATAAGAAAGACACTGGGGGTAGGTGATGAAAGTGAAAGTTACCATGCCTCAGTCTTACATTCTGATCCCAGTCACACTCTAGTAAATGAAGTTACCCCATACTAACATCAAAGCAATCTGAGAAAATGATCTGGTCCCCAGTTCTCAATGTGAAACAAATAAAGACCTGTTACCTAAGCTATGCTGTGGGGCTTATGTACTCTCTCCCACTCGACTTGAGCAACAATATTCCCAATGAACATATATAATTATTTGTTTGGATCATGTTCAAATACAGAATTGTGCCATGGAAAGTACAATGATTTCTGTATAAACAGTAATTATTTCTAAGCATCAAGTGCAGGCATGCTAATAATCTTTGAAATTGCTAGATTGAGTGCATTCTGAAAGGTGACTTGGAAATGGGACTGATAAGTTCAAAAATTGACTGCAGAGAAAACACTTAATTGCTGCATGATCAGGTGTTCTTCCCTCTATCATAACAAAAGCCACTACTTTTGTGTACTTCTAGACTCTCTCTGTCCCATCTTATTCTGGGTTTCTAACCTAACTGTTCTTCTAGCAGCAACCAAGACAGCCCACTTCTCCTTACAATACTCATTCTCTTTTTCTTCTATACAATCCACCTTTGGGCCTGACAGTGTTTCTATGCCTGAGAGTCTTCTGGTATAGAGGCTAGCAGTTTCTGGTTATATTTAACCAAATACTATTTTTGGTGGCATCTGATAGCATGGGAGTCATATGAGACTTGACCAGTACAAAACAAAATCTGTAGTCAATCATTCAGATTTACAGAGATTCTGAAAAGCAGAGATCTTTGTATGAGATATGGCAAGAGATGGTAGCTCAGCTTCTCAGGTCCCATCATTTTCTCTGGAAGATATCAGGCTGGGCACATCCAGGGGAAAAAGCTTTCCTAACCCTATGAGCTTTTTCTGCACTTTCCATTGCAAATGTAAGCTACGCATCCAAGGTCTCTGCCTAGCACGCTCCCATTTATAACAGGCAGCTTTGAACTTCCAGTTACTGCACATTCCTTCCTTCACTGTTTAATGTAGAAGTGCTTTAATTAATTCAGCAGCAAAGTTCTGGATATTGTCTACAGTTCTCTGGTAGATGTTATACAGCGTGTTCCCAACTCAGCCAGCGCCGCAAAGGGCTTGAAGCTGGCAGAGTTAGGTTAGTATAAATTAGGATTCTCACATCTCTAATGGTCACAACATCATTTGCCCCTGGTTGAAAAGCATACTAGATACAACCGTGCATGTTAACTACTGGTCAGTACTACATAGTACAGCTTCTTACTATTGAAACGTGGGTTCAGTCATAGGCCTCTTAAAGGGCTACAAATAGCTGTGTGTGTTCTTGCAGATGTACTCCAAGGCAAGTGACAGCCAGCGGAACACCTTGTGCTAATGCAGCTCCTTTGTGGTGAAAATGTGTATCTTTAAGTAAATACAAGAAAATAGTTATTAAAAGCTGAAATAAATGTGGTCTCCAATCTGATGCATGAAGTGAATACACTTACTAAGATGAATGTTGCTTCTTTTAGGGACGTTGGCTTCTCAACTTCAGAATTTACTTGGACATGACAGCTGAAGCAATCTGTGCGTGAGAAAAAAAGCACGAAGCTCAGAAAAAGAGTTGCAACAGCAGAGTGCACAGTGAGAGGAAGAAGGTCCAGTGTTGTGCCTCTCTGTATCTTATTTCTGAAGCTTTTGATTTCTCAAAATTTCGTAGTTTTGCCAGAGGATGTTTATCCTCTGCCACCTATTTACATCCTCAACACTAGAGGACACAACATCCTATATTCCTGGAGCTGAAACACTTCACAGAAATTCAAGCACAACCAAATCCAGGGTAGCTGCAACCCATTCAGAAGACTATGAAAGAAAGAACTGGAGAGGAGGCCTTGGCAGTAAAAGTATGAGAGAAACAGGAGGCCACCCAAAGACATTCAACTGTAATTTGAGAGACTCTCAGAGGTTACTTCAAGGATATCATTCCAGAAGGACATATGCATCTCATGAATCCTGTATCCTATTTGACAGCTCTGTCAAATCTGTTAAAACATGTGGACAAACAATTTAACCTCAATACTTCCTGAAGCAGGATGATGAGGACAATGAGAGAGAAAGAGCAGAAAAGCAGTTAGTTGAACTGGAGGATAGAAGCACTTTTATCAGCTTTGCTATGTGCAGTTTTACCTGAAGTGCAGGAACTACCTAATGTTATTTCAGTACTCAGACTTCTACCTATCCTTCATGCATGTATGCAGACTATACAGAAGATATGCTCTTGCCTGCTACATAACTCAGAAACATTCGCATTGCCTTTAAGCAGTCTAAAAATCTATGTATGCATGTAAGTGGGTGGGATGTATTTCTCCAGTCCCAGATTCTACAAGAGACTTGCATTCACCTCAGCAATGTCACTGGCATCTACTCTGCTATTAGCACAGCTGTTTGGGGAACAGAGTCTTCATTTTTGGAAATTGATAAAGTATGTGTATTTAGCCCATTGTTTCTTTATTTTAATCAAACTCATGTGTGTAACTAGGCCTTAGAGTCTGAGTAGAGCTTGCTTCTCTTAAGCAATATCACCATTTCAAAACAACTTCAGATTATATATAGGGTCTATAAATGCTTCAAGTTCTTAGAACTGCATCAAGTACATGTATTGATTTTTTTGGGAAGCAATTAGCTTTTACTTAGAAGTCTGTCATATTTCCCAGCCTACAGAAGCATGAGGATATGTTACATGACTCTGAAGTCCTCCAAAACACATAACTAGCGTTTAAAGACAAACTAGATTATAAACAATACATTCCCATAACATCAGCTAATTTTAAATGCAATCAGCATTCTCCATGTAAGAAATATGTCATAAAGAAGCATACTTAAGAGATGAGGATCAGTTTGCAAATGTTAGGGGAGCCTCTTAAATTAAAAAATAATTCTACACACAAATGAGAAATAAAATGCATATGCTGCATACCGGGAATCAAACCTGGCCATGAACTGGGGGTATCTGACACTTCCATCTTCATCAAGGGGGATTCTGTCAAGTAGCAGCTCAAACTCTTCATCAGTAATCTCCACGCCAAACCTGAAACAAACAGCAGTTAGCAGCACTAGCTGCCTGAGTTCACATTTGGGTCAACAGTACCCACAATACCGTGAGCATATGGCTGCCATTAACTCTTTGTTACTGCTTCGGTCCTCAAGATCAAGAGCACCACGTGAATATCAGAGGTTAATCAGGGTTTTGATCGCCTCAGCTTTCCCAAAGAAAGAAATTCTACCCAAGAGTCCTGGCATTGGTGAGGCACAGAAATAGAAATACTAGCATATTGAACTGTGTGCAATTGTCCTCTATAAAAAAGTTATTCATTACACTAAAACACTGGTATTGCTTAAACTAGTTAACTCTGAAAGGCTTTTCATTTGGACTGTTTAGCATGAAAGAAAATGGAGAGAAAAAACTGTCTTTTTGGGAAACAGCTTCTTAGTGCTTTTGGTAAGCATTTCATAATGGCTTTAAAGACATTTTGCATACAAATATTTAAAAGTGTCAGTGTTTATTCATCAGCAAGAAAGTATTTTCACCTCTCCAGAACAATCAAAACATAATCCTTGAAATACTGGCATAAACAGGAATGACTTAAGCAATAATAAAGAGCCAAGGCATTCATTCATCATTTTGCAAAGCCGATAAAAGTCAGCTGACTTCTGGGGAGATACATTTTGGTTTTGGCAAGGCACTGAAAGGGTGCACGAAACATAGTATTTATTTGTTGTTTCGGTTTCATCACCTTGCTTTCCCACTTTACGTAACTCAAGAAACCCTTTCGTTAGAGTGCCACAGCAGCTTCTTACAGGGACTTCTGACTCCCAGGTTTGGAGCACAGCAAATGGCCCGTTTATCCTGCTTTAGGCTGTAGAAAGTCTGCTGAGGAGGGCAGACTGGGAGCTGCTTTTGCGGCTGCCCTCAGCGGACAGTGCTCATTTTACTGCCTTTCAACTTTGCTTATCTACATTCACTTTTCATTTACACACGTGCGTTTACGGAAGCTTGTGTTCTGCCAATACAAACACACATGACCAAAGTAAACCTGCAGCACTTTTTTCCCTATGAAGAATAGAAAATCTGATTTTGCTGGGGAGTTTCAGTAAGAACGGATTCTCAGGAGTCCATAACTGTTCTGGGGTTAAAGAACATTGCACTGAAGATTAGCTATTTGCACATGCAATCAACAGACAAAATCTCCTGTTTGTTGCTATCTCCTAATCTGTGTCTCTATCATTTGCTTCAAGGGATGACATGCAGAAAGGATTAAGGGCTGTATATTAGGCATAAGCAGCTGAGAAGCTATGCTGAGAACCAGTATGTAAACTGGCCACCTTGCAGGTCTGCTACTAAAATAGATTGACCACTGTCCACTACTTTATCGCTTCTCGGTGTATAGTCATATTCACAAAGAAATGTAGCCAGGTTGCACATAAAATAACACGTGATCCAAGGAAGAAAAAGAACAGCACTTAATACAACGTTTGTGGTTTTGTACTGTGCAAGAACGTGTCTGGGGGAAGTGGATTTTTTTATATTGCACATGAGCATCTTTAAATAGGCGAGATAGCAGCAAATTCACTGCCTGTTCAAGAAGCAAAACTAAGCTTTTTGAGCATTGTAATGTTCTGGAATTAAAAACAAGAGTTGCTGGGATCTAAAAAGCAATTAAAAAGATCCAAGAAATGGGTCTTATCCACTTTGTCCTCATTTAGAGTAGAACTATCAAAGAAAGGCCCCACTTCTGGCAACTTCATCTGCCTTGTACAAGAGCTTCTGTAAATCCTAGAGACAGAAATTCACACACAGATCACTCCAGTACCTTTAGCTGCAAATAAATAACCTCTCAACAACTAGTTAGCACAATCTCTTTCTGGATTCTGGCTTATAATGTTTTTGGTTTTTTTTTTTTTTTGTCATTTCTTCTGGTAACCAAAGGAAAACAAATAAACAATTTGGTAGGAAAATGAGTAGCAATTTTCTTGGTACTGAACTCAATTTTGTCATGACTTGTTACTGAGAATATTCCTCAGTTCTATGGGTTCAGTGGAAGCCTGGATAACTGTTCACTTAATTTCACTTAGAGAGGCTGATAGCCTGAGCTAGAGAGGCGTTTCAGTAATGTGGAATGAACCACACCACTGTGCCTATTGCAGTGAGAGCTTCTAATCATTTCTTGCGTAAGAAAGTCTCAACGTGTTCTCCATATCAAGATATACATAGAGACTACTGGAAAAAAGGCTTGGCTAAGTTTAATGCTCAAGAAAGCTACTGCCAAGATGGACTGTTTTGCACACATGGAGCCACTGCATAAACACCAGGTATACTACTGACAGTGTGCAAGTATATTTTATGAGAAAAATACCAACCTAATTCAATGAACTCAATAGCAATGTCATTTCTACCAAGAGGATGGGTCCAAATCACGCTCTCTTGAATGCTTTGCTGCTTATCTTTGGTATTACTTAACAACCTTCAAGCTGGTTTGATTGCAGCACTGCTGGTCACACACAACTCCTTGAACCTAGCTGGGGAAAAACAGCTGTCTGGATAGAACTCAATGATCTCTGGATGCCACAGTCTCTCTTAGGAGATGTCAAAACCATGTCAATGTTGAAGGACTCCAAGTTCTTCAGACACACCTGGGGAAGATGGGAGCTGATCCTGAAACTCTGGTCTACAAGTATGCCTGTGTACAACTGATTTTCAGGGTGGTGAATCCTACTGGAACGGAGTGGGAATCAATACATGGTTCCAGAGGATGTCTCATTCCCACTTTTTGTATCCACAAAGTCAGAAAATACACTGACTGATCTAAAGGAGTAGAACTGGGGGAAGGGAGGAACAACCCTGCACCAACTTTGCATACTGACATTTTCTCCATTATTAAAATTCCAAAGACCTATTTTACATTACTGATCTCAGGATTTCTGGTAGCATGCTGTGACAACATTACATCCAACGTGCTCACTGATGTGGAAACAGAAAAAGCATTGAATGAAGAGAGTGTATGGCCTGTACCATTTGTTATCCCAAACACTGATATTATACTTTTCATTCTGAACTTCCCCTCAAGCTTTACAAACACATCCAAGATATACAAAAGCAGTAAACAGGAGGATCCAGTGCTCCAGCATGCAAATGCAGCCACCTGAAACTAAGCAATGATTTAACTAAACAGCAACAGCACACAACAGACCAATCACTGAGTTCTCCAGAGCACATTTCAAAGGCAGGTGCAATGGGCAGCACTTGAGAAAAAGATATCTATTAACTGGAGGGCTAAGCCTATTTAGACAGAAGCTGATGCAAAATGCAAGGGACTGGTTAACAGTGAGGTTGAGAGAAAATGCTTTGGCAGGAAGCCCAGAATCCTGGAAAAGGGAGCACCTGCAAAAAAGCCACATGTGGTTTGTTGCACCAATACCTACATTTGCGCATACAGACTGGGAAACTCTTATTTCCATTTTATCATACGTTTAACATCTGCACTATCCTCAAATAAAGGCATCTCACACCTTAAATCAAAGGAACACAGAGGTAGATAAGGCACACTGGGAAATTCAATCAGTGTTTCAGCGAGTTGTCAAAAATATCTTTTAATCATCTATAAAAACACCACTCCCGGGTACCAAGCTAACAGCGAGTTTTTGAGAGGACATTAGGGGAAGATGGAAGACACACACAGAACAACCTCAGTAAGCAGGAAATTGGTAAGAAGCATAGAAAGCAGAGAACAACTTGCTTAGTGTCAAGACTAGCACACTGCAGCAGAGATGGCAATAAGATAGCAGACCAGGTCAGAGGGATAGGCAAGCCTAAAACTGTGCTGGACATTTGAAATAAGAGAGTGCAGCTCTCCTACAGAGACGCTACATGCTGAGGGAGCCAGACTTGCTCTTTGATTCTATGATCTTTAAAAGATATAGACCTGATCTCAGCATGCTCATTTCCATTTGCCAATGTGTAATGTTCCACATGAAAATAGAAGAGTTTTACATCTAATTTGTCCAGACATACCTATATATTTTGCACCAGTAAACACACAACTTTTTCACCTTTGTATTCTGAAGACCGTAACAACTGCAGCTGAACAACATAAACACCCTGCTTCTCAGCACCACTATGCAAGTTTCATTCAATTAACTTATTACGGTTACTGTAAAATGAAACTGACGTGAAAGAGTGAAAATTAGACACCTTAACTCTTATAAATGCTATCTGAATCTGACACCTGCAGCAAGCTGCCCATCCAAACTATTTTAAGCCAGATTCCAAGGTCAGCACTTGAGCTAATCTGCTCTTTGCAATTTACTTCAAGGAGTGACTGAGTAGCTGAGAATTTGGCACAGCAAGTGAGGCACGTGTATGAGGTGGAAAGGTTCTTTTTTTTTTTTAAACAAAATCACCAACATTGGCTCATAATTTAATTGCAGTTAATGCACAGCTTTTCCTTATTATCTTATTAAGCTGAGCTTTGAGGAATTCAATTAAGATATCTATTGTACTGCAGAAAAAGATAAAACTGCATGCCAGTGCTGTCAAAGCGTCATGACAATTACAGTTCTATCCAACACTCCAGCCACTCCTCACTCCAACCAAGCTTTTGACAAGCTCAATGAGGGATTTTCTAGACTAAGAACAAATCAGTGTGGAATACAGCCTGTTCGCTGCTTCCTTTATTCAAAGTGTGCCCTGCCATCTAGTGGCACGGACATTCCAAAAATACCATCTTGTTTTTCTCACAAGGCAGACCTTGTATGGAAAGCTCTTTACTTCCTAATGTACATGCTTTAGATTTAACTACAAATCAGTTGAAAAATACCACAAAGTAAAAACTGAACCTGCCTAATCCATATTGTGTTGAAATGCTCGGTCCATGAACAACTTTTACATGTAGTTTTGCAAAATGTTAAGTGCCTTTTTCTTGTTAACTGTCAAAGAGAAATTTACATCGTAGCTCCAGAGAACCAAACCATTGAATTCTTTTTCCATATACAGTTTCCCCTACCTAGCTGCTCTAAAGCTAAAGAGTGTCAGCCCACACGGTGATAGTGGTTATTCAGAAAGAAATATGAGGAGGTAGGAGAGATTGATGAAGGGTACATAAGCATGAAATATAGCCACAGCATAAGAACTACCCACTGTGCCACAAATTGACATGTCTATTCCAGCAGTGTCACTTCTGTCACTTTCCCGCACCCCAGCCAGCCATTCTCACACTCATGCCTGCAGAGCAGCTTCAACTCACTGTAGGGGACATGCAGGAAATTTGCTTTTTGCAGGGCTGCATGATTGCTAGTGCTGACTTGAGATGGGAAACACACGACTGGAAAGGAGAGGGAACTAAGAGCTGCAACTGAGTTGCCAGGATCTTTATGCTAACTATGAAACTGTATCCTCAATTTCTGATCTACTATGCATTAATGTCAAGCAGCTCTGTTGTACTGGATCTGGCTGAATAGTACTTGTACTTCAAGATTTTTTTCTCACCCTGCCTCACACTAGCAAGTAAGCTTGAAGGAACAAAAAGCTGGGGAAGGACACAGGACAGCTGACTAACTGGCAGAAGAGAGATTTCCCATACCATGTAATGTCATTCTCAGCACTAACAGGTGGGGTGCAGCATCTTTCAAGGTAGCCACTATAGCAGTTGCTCAAGGGACTGGCTAGTCATCAGTGGGAGGTGCTGAATGATTGCTTTCTGTTACTTTGCATATTTTCTCTTTCCTTCCCTTATTAAACTCTTTATCTTGACTCATGGTTTTTCTTTTGTTCTTTCTACTCTCTACCCTGTCCAGCATGTGAGAGGTGAGTGACTGTGTGTTTTGCTTTTGAAGATAAAAGTTCTCCTTCCCCACTGACAGATGGTTCTAAATAAAGAAAATCATCCCTACCTGCATTCGTTTGCTATCTGAAATTCCCGATTCCCTACTAAACACCTTCTCTTCAACAAAGGAGAGATTTTTCTGAGACAAAAAGACAAAACAATACTAAGAAAGCACAAGTTCATACTCATTGAAAGTAAACGAGCCCTAAGTTAGTAGAAGGATTGACCTACATTAAACTAGAATACATCACTTGGCAAAAAGGCCCAGCTTTACTTTAAATATCCTGCCTACCCTACATGGTAAAGGGAAAATTCTTCCCCTTCCCCGTACACAGTTCCAGCCCATAGCATACTCCGATTGCACTGCACAAAAACAGCCTAAGACTTAATGGAGTTTATATAAAATGATATTTTTTTAAACAGGACATTGGAGATCTCTCATATAACCCAGCACAGCAAGAAATCACTTAGGATGCTTCACTGACATATTTCAAACTAAATTTGCTTATGAACCAGTTCTCTGTGACTTGAACTCCTCCAGAATAAAGACTATTGCATTGTGAAAGCACTCAGTCTCCAGATCACTGTTATCATTGATAAGCATGTAGCATCATATCCACACTTTTTTTTTTTTTTTTTTTGCTTGTGGTGCCAAATCACAACTGCAAGGCAGTCACAGAATTTTGCAAAGAGAACAGGCACCATCCTGGGGTCCAGTGGCTCTGTGACCCATGGTGCCCAGCATTTCTTGGTCTCAGGGGCAGAGTTAGGCAGAGTGTGGGGAATGCCAGACACCCAGCAGCTGAAGGCTAGCCAGATGTCAAGGTTTCCAAGTTGCCAAGTTGCCATCTTCCTCAAAAGGGATATCACCACCTGGCTCTTCAAGTCAGTGACCCACCAGCTTCATGTGCACTGGTGATAGACAGGGACTGAGGATTTCTCCACTGACCACTATACTTGTTATTTGTCTGTTCCTGTAAAGTTTGTCTGTCCCCATGTGCTCTTAATGCACACTAATTGATGATGATCTGCAGAGCAACTCACAGTAACAAAACAAAAACAAACAAAAAAGAAAGGGAAAGAGAAAGAGTATTATCTTTGGAAAAAGATCTCTTCTATGACATGTGAATTTCCTTTGTTTTGAGCTTCACCAACTGTTTGCATTCACAAATGGTTCACAAATTAAACACAATAAATGTGATTAGACAGACACTTACCAGAGCGTGGCCAAGTGGAATGAAATCAGTGTGAAACAACTTCACCAAGTTGGCTTCAATTGCAGTCACAGCAGATGATGCACTGATTTTCCCATCCCTGTGAAATCTAAGAAGGAAAAAAACAAAGAACAATCAGATTGTACCCATTTTTTTTCAACCAATACTCTCAATTACTGAGACTACATATAAAACAGATTTTTCTTTTTTCATCTTCCTGTTTTCTTCTGTTGCTAATGTAGATGTGGTGGAGGCAAATACACATCAAACAAAAAACCTGGCATATGGGAAGATTACGGCCACTGCTCTAGTCAACCAGATGCCCCTGCCATTGTGGCTGAGGAACAGATATTGCCTGCACAAATCAGCATCTCAGCCAACCAACGGTGTTGGGCTTCTCCTCCCTCATCTGCTTTTGGAATCTGGCAAATGAGGGTAAATACTCCCAAAACTGAAGAGCAAACCAAACAGAAAGAAAAGTTAAACAGGAACTTTTTACTGGTTCTTCAATCAGATGGGCCAAGAGTTAGGGACTGATTGTTTACAACACAAAGACAGAAGGCCTCACCTTTACAAGCCATTTGAAGTTGCAAGCCTAAATGTTTGAAAAAGTATTCTTCACCAGAAATTAAAATACAAGTTCCTGAAGGCAGGGGCAACCAATGATGAACCCTGAACCTCCATTGTTACAACCACTTCCACAAGTCATTAATTAACTCTCACATATTTTGACAGAACGGTTGATTCATTTTAATACTGTATAATCAAAGAATCTTAGGATGTTATAATCACAAAATAAACAAGAGAGCTAGTCAAGGCAGACTATGATAACAAAAGAGAATAAATAGAAGGCTTACCCCTATCCTGGGCTCACTCACAAAACACCAGCAGAGCAGATCTCCAGGAGAGATCCATCCCCACTGGCAGCCAGCTCTTAAATGGGTCTAGGAAGGGTGCAGCCAGGCTCCACCCCTTCCTGCAGCACAGGTGAATTGCCTTCACTGTGCTCCTCTGGCTGACTCATGGCTCGCCTCAGGTGATCCATCAGAGGTTCAGGCCCTGACTCAGCACTTCCCATACAAATATCCATATTGAATATTGCTGCATAAACAGGTAACCAGCAACCTCTGCACACTGTGAAACAATCTGTCCAGTTGCTGACAGGATCAATGTTACTTTTACTTCTCATTGTACAACACCAGCTGTGTCACAGTTATGGATCAATTCTGCTTTTATTTAGTGCCTTTACCATCTGGGACAGAATGCAGAATAGAACTACAGTTTTCTGTTTTTCAGTACCAGTCAGAAAGTGAGAAGTTTTTCAGCCTTTGAAAGAGGGCCGTCACTTGTGTTCACTAAGCAATGCTGAGAACTGAGCTTCTTTAGCTAAAAAAAAACACCACTGCCACCAACAGTCTGGACAGTATGTCTGCTTTCAATAGCTGCCAGGCATATCTGCATTTGTGCAAGGGTTTGGAGTCACCTATGTGTCAGGTTTGGCAAGGCTGCACTACACTAGGACTAGGAAATGCTCCTTGATGGGATTTCCCTCCAGATCAGATGGAAATATCAGACTGCTTTCATTTTGCTTCCACACTGGTTCACAGATGAGCTATGGGGAAAAAGTTCTAGACAATTCTCTACAGCTTTTACTCAAAGAAGAGTGACCTTGAATTCTAGCTTTCTATACAACTGAATCTCAAGTGCTTGTAAGTGAGAAATTCAGTAATTCCATATAAAAATAAGAAAAATAGCAGATACAAGAAGCTACAGAAACAGAAAATAGAAAATTCTTCCTCTGTATTTCCCCTGTGCATAAAATACAAACAAGCATCCTACAATGTATGACTTCTGGGACACAAGATCAGACATGAGGACTATCTGCTAAAAAAGGAGTAATATTATTAGCTGTGTTCTGTGTCTACAAACTGAACTGCTAGTGAAGAGATGCAGGCACATACCAATGGCCTGAACCACCATATGAAACAAGTGGATGAAAATGTTCACTTATTCACACGTGGCTTTTCTACTCACATTTTACTAACGTTCGGCTGAATTTCATCATTGCCTTGTATGAGTTTTTTTGAATTCCAACAACAGAGGGCAGCACTATAACCTGTTTCAGCCTGACACCAGACTCAGAAAAAGTCCTTTTGCCGAGGGCTGTCTTTGCTGTTTATCACAAAGGTTAACTTAGGATACTCCTCTGACACTGGGCACAGGCCCAGCAGTTAGAAGCACTGTCTACTTAGTAGGTATCTCCAGCTTCCCGAGTCACCCCAGCTATGGAAGGCCATGTATCCTGGCACTATCCCAGCCTGACCTATTCAGGGGAAAAACAATCCTGCTTCAGAAGGCCAAAGCTAAAATAAACCCATGCTTGCTGGAGAGCAGAGGGGAGGCAAGGAAAAGCAGCCTATGCAAATGCATGCTTCACATCCTCTGCTGTAAGAGACCTCCTGCCACCCCCGCTACTACTGGCTGAAGCTGAGAACAGCCTCCCCTGCTGAGCAATGCCCAGTAGGAGAAAGTGCACAGCTTTAGGTTAGTTTTCCCCTAAGCTGTGCCAAGATCTCTTCTGCTCACTGGAAATGAGGGTGCTGTAGAAGTCGAGGAGAAAGGGGAGGATGTAACGACAGATCTGCTTAGGACACTTTTATAGCATATACTCGTTCATACCTACCTATAATACAACTGTACATGCTAGACGTATGAATTCCAAACAGTGTAGCAACATTTAAGAGTCTATAATAAATGTTAGTGTAATCAGTATTTATTTCTCATGACTTATGGGCAAATACTAAAAAGTCTTTTGTTTTTTTTCCCTTTGAATCAGAGGTTGATAGCTTTTCTTGTGCTCCTGCACCAGACGTATTCCCAAAAAGCACTACCCAAGCAATGACTGAAACACAGATTATGTTTTTATCACGCTGAGGCAGAATGCCTCATCATCTATTTCCCAACTTCTTCTTCCCCATCATTTTTTTCCCCTCTCATACCCATACTCAAGGATTTCAGCTGAAAAAAAAAAAAGAGAGAGAGAGAAAGCAAATAAAAGTGAATAAAACCAAGAGATTTTAATCTTTTCAGATCCTCCATTCTTCCTGATGCCTTCATTATTCATCACTATGAATCACTCTCTAAGCTGGATGACACTCACTCATTGAGTGTTCATCTCTGCCTTTCATCTTGTTCCTAGAGTTGCACGTATCAGCTGCAAATCTTGGTGTTCCATTCCTACATACTAAGGCTGACGTGTTTTTCCCCATGCATCCACACAGACAGCGCACTGATTCAAGGTCTCATCAGGGTTAGGATTAGTTTCAACATTTCTCTGTCTGCTCTGAGAAACGCAGTCTTAAAATCCCACTATACATCTAGAACGTACTGCATAAACATAACCCACCATCTTTCCTGTATTATCCCTGTCTTTGCATCCTTCCAGTAGCTCACAGTTCTCCAACACATGATGGGAGTTACTCTTTGTATTCTTACAGCCGAGCACAGCCCATTGTGAAAATGCTGGCTCCTGTTTCCAGCCAGACTGATCAGGCTGTGAGATTGGTCTTCAGTTTGTATTGGTTACATTTTCAGACTGCCATTTTGTGCTTCCTCCCAGGCTTCTACACTTATGTAAGAGGAACTCACTACAAACACAAACCAACCTTTTACATGGAGAATATACTGCAACCCCACAAATCTTTTCTGAAAACAAACCAGAAGAAAATACATTTCTTCTTAGCGTCGTGCCACTACTTTGTCTACCCACAGCTTGTCTGTGCTGGGGGGGGGGGTCAGCACTGTCTTGCAGACTGCTTGTGCTCCCCCTTGTGTCTGCTGTCGGACGGAGACTGCTGACTTTTGAAAAAAAGCGTTCTTGTGTCTGGCCCAACCTCAGCACTAGTTTCCTAGGGTTCAGCAATGCAGAGAAACAAGAATACACAACAGCTGGTAAAACTTTCATCTCATGTAGTGTTTCAAGAAAATGCAGAACGCTAAGCACCAACGAATTCCATGAAAAGCCAAGCTGCTTTCACTTTTTCTTTAATGACATTTCTAGCTACTGGAAATCCCTATCCTTGTTTGGCGGTACTGGTAGAGTTAGTGAAAGGTCCCTTACAGAGTGCATTTGATCTCCTACAAGTAGAATAAAAAGGCTGGACTGTCATATACATGGAAGATCTAAATAGGCATTTGGAGCAAAAATAAATCAAAAAACACCACCCAGAGCAGCAAGCACATGTCCTGGTCTAGCCCATTATTTTAACACTGTTAACACTGAAAGTTGAATATCCCTTGAAACTAGGCATCTGGGTACTGGCAAGGGAGATCAGAAGCATAAAACGTGACTGCTCACTTCTAGTGCATTGCTTTATTTAAATACTGGCAGATGTGGATATATAGCATTACTGCTACAGAAATACATATCAAACCAAAGAACTTATGTGGAACAGAATAATGATGTGTAACAGTAACCTCAAAAACTAGCTGGAATTTTTACGATAAAGGCTTTACTAAAATTTATTGTTCATTTAGAGAAAATGAAAAGCAGCGTAAACAAGCTAAAATGAAGATGGTGGGGAAGAAGCAGGTGAAAGACCCTTTTGGGCTAGACCCTTCCCACCACAGTCCCACTCCAGGCCCTACTCCCCTCCCTCCCAATACCACCCTGCTGCCACTCACTGACTCCAGTCAGCAGGGCAGTGGCACACACCTGCCTGCATGCAGTGAGGAGACCTCGTCCAGCTAGGCAGCACTGCAAACACTGCCATCCTGTGGGTTCCTGTGAAACCAGCAGCAGAAGCCCTGAGATGTCAAAAGGATATTTACTTCCCTGTGAAAAGACAAGATACCACACCTACTGAGTTAAGCACACGGAAAAAAAAGCGAAGATCAAGAGTAGCTACACCTGTTAAACAATGAACCCTGTAACTCACAGTCTAACTTTAGGGAGCCCCTGTGCTTCCAGCTTGCACCTGCTTTCAGTTCTTGCTTGGGAAAAAGGCCTTTTCAGGTAACCTCTCTTTCCATTTCTTAGAACTAGGGAAAGACTCCATCTTGCTCATGGTGGCTTAGGTGTGCAGCGTTAAAGCTGCTGTTGCTGAGGTTCATGAGAAAAGACCTCTACCTCAGAGAGCAGCAGAGAGCAAGAGAGGCTGGGGATCAAATTTACAGTCTCATTGCCTTGTGCTAAACACAGACGTCAGTGAGATTTGCTGTCCTGGAGGGAATGTCTCTTCATGGAACAGCCAATCTTTTAGCACCTACATTAAGATGAATTCTATTTCCATTATTGATACTATATTACTGAATTAAGGCTGACCTCATTAACCTTAGCTTTCCTCAGTACAGCATCATCCTAGAACCACATATGATGACTGTTTTAAGGCAAATTCCTTGGTATACACTTAGAATTTTTTACACTGGCTTTCACATAACTACTCCATGCAACAGCGAATCACAAGGTTGTACAGACATCAGGCAGGGGGAACATGTGAAGAAGGCCACGTAACCCGCATTTGAGACTGAAGTGCTTCCCTCTGCATTGAAGAGAGGTAAGGTTTTGCTGCAGTCCTCACTGATCTCTCACACAGTGTGCGAGTCAAGCAACCTGAGCATTTCCAAGCACGTGCTTCCTGGAGGGGTGACTGACTGCAGTGCTTGCAGAGGGTCTGACCTTGCCGGGTTGAAACCAGGGCACGTTGCCTCGTCTATGGGAAGGCAGCCTCTGGAACATGCCGGGATGTTGAAGACCTCAAGGCTGGCAGGCTCACACTGCATCAGACACGAGGAGATTCCATGTCCTTGCCTTGCAGAGGCTGCACCCGTTTCTAGTTCCCCCAAATGCTCACAGACACGTGCACACTGCCACATTGCTGCAACAGGTTGCCCAAAGAGGCTGTGGATGCCCCATCTCTGGAGGCATTCAAGGCCAGGCTGGATGTGGCTCTGGGCAGCCTGGTCTGGTGGTTGGCGACCCTGCACACAGCAGGGGGTTGAAAATAGATTATAATCGCAGTCCTTTCTGACCCAGGCCACTCTGTGATTCTATGATCACTTTCCCCGGTGGCTCGGCAGCCCGACGCCCTCCCGCAGCACGCACCGCAGAGGTTCGAGGCCACGCACACAAAGCCTGCGCCTGCAGCACCCTCAGCGCCGGCCGCCAGCCCCTACAAACGGTTATTGCCGCCCGAGGTATTCCTGCAAGCTTTCTCGGTCCCCTCGGGTGCCTCCTGCGAGCTATTAATACAGCAGGCACATGCTCTGACATCGCGTTCCCCACAGCCGCCAGATAACTTTAATTTGCCCTTTAAACGTCCCGAGACCGGCGGCCCTCGCCGTGCCTCCAGAGGAACATGGCGGCGCTGCCTCGCGCCCCCCAGCGGGGGCGGGCCCTGGGGGGTCCCAGCCAATGTGCGCTCCCCGGGGGCCGCCTCCTCCTATCGCGAGAGGCCGCGGGTTATAAGCGGGGCGGCACGGGGCTCTGGGCCATTTGGCCGGCGGGGCGCGGCGGGGGGCTGCTGGGTGGGGAGGTGCGTGGCTCGTTGGCTCTCTCCGGGTAGGGGGTGTTGGACCGGTTCCCGGCATGGGTGACCAAGCGCTCAGCTTTCTCAAGGACTTTTTGGCCGGCGGAGTCGCCGCCGCCATCTCCAAGACGGCCGTCGCCCCCATCGAGAGAGTGAAGTTGCTGCTGCAGGTGAGGAGGCGGGGGGCGCGGGGGGCTGCGGGCGGCGGAGCCCGACGGAGCTGCGCCACAGGTGGATCGGGCGCGACCCGGCGTGCCTAAATATGGGAAGGCGCTCGGCCGGCTCCGGTTTCGCGGGAGCTGCCCGGGCTCCTCGGGGAGCGGGAGCCGGGCCAGGCGGCGGACGGGCGTTCGTTGCCCTTAGCCGGCCGGCGTGCGGGGTGACCCTGCCGCGTCCTTCTCCCTGCCCTGCCCTCCCACCCTCCTCTTGCTTTTCCAGGTCCAGCACGCCAGCAAACAGATCACAGCGGAGAAACAGTACAAGGGCATCATCGACTGCGTCATCCGCATCCCCAAGGAGCAAGGCATCATCTCCTTCTGGAGGGGCAATCTAGCCAACGTCATCCGCTACTTCCCCACCCAGGCCCTCAACTTCGCCTTCAAGGACAAGTACAAGCAGATCTTCCTGGGGGGAGTGGACAGGCACAAGCAGTTCTGGCGCTACTTCGCGGGCAACCTGGCATCTGGTGGCGCGGCCGGAGCCACCTCGCTCTGCTTCGTCTACCCGCTGGATTTTGCCAGGACCCGGCTGGCGGCTGATGTGGGCAAAGGAGCAGCCGAGAGGGAGTTCACGGGGCTGGGCGACTGCATTGTCAAGATCTTCAAGTCCGATGGCTTGAGGGGCCTGTACCAGGGATTCAATGTGTCTGTCCAGGGCATCATCATCTACAGAGCAGCCTATTTTGGGGTTTATGACACAGCCAAGGGTAAGAAGCGGATGGAGTGGTGGCTGCGCGGGAAGATCCAACCAGAAAAGGCCTGCTAAGGCACCCTGCCCTACAAGGATGAGCAGGGCTGGGCTTAGTACTGCTTTGGGGGAACTAGTGCTGGAGTATGTGCGTGTGTTTCTGAAATGCATTCCTGCCTTCCTCAACTTGCTGCTCCAGGCAGAAGCTGTGGGTTTGCAGTTGCAATTTTTTGTTGGTCTTTTTCCTAAATGTTTATATGGGAGCTTGTCCCTCCTTGAAGCCCCCAGAGGGCTGTGCCTGAGAGCTTCTGGTCAGGGAATGGCAAGTAGTCTATAGATCACAAAATACCATAATCCTATAAACTTTTTTCACTCAGCAGCTGTTCACTGTCAAATACAAAGTGAGAAGTTGCAGGCATGCTCCTGTTGACTAGACTGAGTGACTTCTGGGTTTGGTGGGTGACTGCTCCTTCCAGAGCCATCTTTCTCATAATGCTTTCCCTTCTGTACTCACTCTTAATTTGTTCTTGGTGGCAGGTATGTTGCCTGATCCAAAGAACGTGCACATCATAGTGAGCTGGATGATTGCCCAGAGTGTCACTGCAGCAGCAGGGTTGGTTTCGTACCCTTTTGATACTGTGCGACGTAGGATGATGATGCAGTCTGGACGAAAGGGAGGTAAGAATTAAGTTTGTTCCTGTGGTGTTCTGGCAGTATTATTTCATTAAAGGGTTAAAGTATTATTTCATTAGGATGCAAGGTAGTGGTGTAGTGGTGTTTAGCTTTTGTGAGGGATTTCTATGAAAGGGCTGTTGGTTTTCCACAACCTACAGGAAACTTCTGGTTATGTTTTAGTACACTCTGCAGTAATTTCTGGTTATCTCAATGCGGTCATCTATGAGACTGAGTGTTTATTTTAGATTTCGTATGGTGAATTAAAATGACTTTATGAACTGATTATTTCATTTGAAATTCTTATGTTTTGTTTATCCCTGCCTGTTTTTCTAAATATGAAATTGAAACAGACTTGCTGTGTAGCTCAACCCTATGACCTTCATTTGTTTCCACAGCTGATATTATGTACAAGGGCACAATTGATTGCTGGAAGAAGATAGCAAAAGACGAAGGATCCAAAGCGTTCTTCAAAGGTGCCTGGTCAAATGTGTTGAGAGGCATGGGTGGAGCTTTTGTACTAGTACTTTATGATGAAATCAAGAAGTATGTCTAAAACTTAACATCCTAATGTAGTTCAGTTGTTCTCAATTAACTTTTTAAAATAACTACTGTGATGTAATGGACAACAAAATATTTCCTAGGGAAACAGAATAAGACTTGAGTAACATCCAGTTGAGAGAGGGATGCATTTAAAATCTGTCCACTACAGCACTTTGTATGGAAATTCCTCCAACATTTACATTGGAAGCTATGTATATATTATACCCTTTCAAATTTCAGGTAAAGCATTTTGACTAGAGATGAGATGTAGGTGGTATACACCTAGTTTAAAATCTAATGTAAACTCAAAGTGAGAAATACCTTTTATACTAAGTAATGTTTCTAGCTACTCATCACCATGATGATACAACATGATTTTATAAGCCATGTCACCTTCTTTGAAGTTCTTATTTTTTTAATCTGATATGTAAGCATAAATATTTGCAAACTATAACACAACAATGGGCTGCAAGTTCCTAATTGCTGCCTTTTCACTGACAAGTTAGGCAGTTGTGGTCAAAACCAGACCATAATGACTGTTTTCAATTGTACTTTGTAGAAGGTGGAAATATTGTTAAAAATACCCTATTCTCACAAAGCAAGAAGTTGTCTGCTCTGATGTTCAATTGAACTAAAACTGAACTCATGAAATAAATTAATATATATGAACTCTTCCTGTTGTTTTCACTGTAAATGGAACAGATCTACCAGAACTAATGTAGTTGGAGACACTCTGGGTTAATATTGGACATGTCTGTTAAGAACTTTTCATGGTTATTCACTATGGCATTTTTATAGTGGAGTATTCAGCTGAGGCTTCTGGCTTTACCTGTTTTATGAGCAGGAGAAAAGGGACAGCAATGATCCTCCAGATTCTGTGACTTGGCATCTAGTTCTCCCTTTCCTGTACTTCAGATTTCTCAGATCTGTCACTTAACATGATGGTCCTTATGGGTGTGAATGCTGTCTGTGAAAGCAGCAACAAGGTACTGAAGTTACAGCTGGAGGCATTTCATCCACCCAAAGAATAGCAGCATTCAGGGAAAGTTGTTCTTAAAAATAATAAATTTTCAGATTACCTAAAGATGTACAGCTAACTGGTGGTTGCCCTAGTAAAGGAAGCCCCTTTGCTTAAACCACAGTACTACTATAGACTTGGACAAATGCTTCATTCCTGAGCTTCTAGGGTCATTTTCTGCTCTATCTCCTGACAGATAGTGCCTCTTTAAATGTGTTTTCTGCCTGGTGGCAAATAACCAGGGTTGTAACCTATTGAAGCATAAGGTTGCGAAGAAAATCAAGGTGTTTACTGCAGTAGTCTTATAAATCATGGCCTGCATGCTTGTCTTTTCTTCTTCCTTTGCGTATTCCTAAGAGAAAGTTTGCCAACACACTAACCATTCATCTCACCAAAGTGAGTGCATAGGGCATTTAGTATCTTCTCCAAGATATTCAAAACAATGTCCAAGGTACCAAACTTTGGGGGTAATTTATGCATGAAAAAATACTAAAAGAAGAGAAAGCAGAATTTCCAGAAGGGTCTAAATAAGAACAAACATCCTGGATTTTATTTAATTCTAGAAAAAAATATGCTGAAACATTGCAGAAAAGGCAAAAAACAAAATGGAGTGAAGGCTATTCAGAAGGGAAAAAAAAATCATTGCAGGAAAATTCCTCTGGAGAAGAAACAGTAGGTGAAACAATACATTAGAAAATACAGATTAAAAAATCCTTATTTCTGCTTATGTGCTCACACACACACTTTGGCATTTAACAAGCAGCACTTTCCTCAAAGATACTTGGTGTACGAACTCAAAAATCATCAGTTGAATAACCACTCTCCTAAAAGCAGCACTGTTTCCTCAGCATAAAATCCAGTTTTCTGCAAAGCTGGAAAGCAGGCAGCTTTGCAGGCAGTTTTGCAGACACTTTGCTACTACAGTGAAATAAGCCCTCCGCTAGCACCACTTCAATCCATCTGCACCTCAAAGTTATTCAGCAGAACCCTGCGCTGAAATCATCACCATTACCTTGTAACTCAAACAGAGGGAAATATCTTGAATATCTGGGAAAAGATTCTAGAAGTAGAGAAAGACAAAGCCCACCCACCCACCACCACGCATGTGTGGACTGTACCACACAACCCAGAAAGCAACCCAGTGAGGGAGGGCACTGAGATTTATCTTTTGGATCAAGAGGTTAGGACCTTCAGGGTGGATCTGAAAGGGAAACCTCGCTCTCTAAAGAACACAGCATACTGCAGAGAGTGGAAGGGGAAGAATTTATGTCCACAAGTAGAGTTTTCCCTACCTTTCTGCAGGTGAAAACCTGTGTTCTCAGCTCTAGGTTTGTTATGGAAGGAACAGCAGCCACCAGTTTTTAAAAACAAACAAAAGAAAACAGAAGAATTTAAGGCACGCTGAAAGGCACAGCAGAAGAAAAACCCTAAATGATACTTGCTCAGCCCTGTTTTTCCTTTCTGGCTCTTTAAACTAAAAAAATCTCTCAACAGTATGTTCTAGTCTTAAGAAGTAGTGTGTGGGCAGAACTGAGAATTGTGAGTTTTGTCCCAAGCTCTCACCACATATAACTTATTATTACAATTCTTGCACATGATCAGAGCTTGCAACAAAAATAAATGGCATCTTAGGTCTCCGTAGTGAGAAGCAAGGGATCTTTAAATAACACAGTGGCAAAGATCACTGTTGGCAAATCCTGTCTCATTTTGACCAGGAGGAAACTTACCAGATGCACAGAAGTTTACCTGAACGAGGAAATAGAACTAACATCCTGAAGACAAACCAGACCTGCATCATAAGCACTAGCAACCCCTCCTGGTACACAGAATACAAAGCTGATCTCAACCATAATCTCTCCTGGAAGATGGCTCCAGATGCAGCTCTGAATTTTTCACTCATCAGATGGAAATAACAAGGTTCATCCACTATTTTGCACCTGACTTTGAGCAGGCAAACACCACAGATGGAGGGAGCATACAAGGAAAAGGAGTCAAAAGGAAACTTTATTGGCTGACATGTTAGAAAGAAAAATATCAGCTATTTGTAGGGATTTATCCTGAAATTGTTTAGCTGACAAGTATGAAAACACCCACCATACAAGACAAATGTAGCTAGCCAATGCTTATCTGAGTGAGGGGTACCAGCTGAGATGCCTCAGGATCTTCCGTAAATGCTGCAAACAATCTGGCAGAAGATAGGCTCTGGTACAGAGAAAATCCTATAAACTCCATATGAAGAATGGCCTTGCCTGATTCTTCCAACTTGCTCAAAGTCTCTGAGGTTCCCAGGAATTAAAATTTAAGGACGCTGCTTGCACTTTCTGTTTTGAAAAAATTGGGAGGGGAAAAAAGGCAGGAGAGAACATAAAGTGACAGAATCTATTAGAATTTATTGTTATAAAAATTGAAATTGGCTAACAATGAAAACCTCTATATAGCTTATTTAAACCAAAAACAAAGAAATCTACCACACACCAGTGTCGCTGAGAAGTGCCATCTCCACTGCAGGTAAGCATTTCTCCAATTACATCCTTTGCAATTTAATATCAAATATAGAATTCTGAAAAGTCACTGTACAAGCAACCATTCCATGTCAACGATTTTCTTACAGTTTACAAAAATGACAAAAAATTGACAGTATTTCATACTGAAGTTAAATAAAATGAAGTTATTAAAAGTAATCCATTTTAGAAATTCCTTTCCAGAAGAGAATTATCATGTGAACATTCAGAAGTATTGAACTGTGACCTTGATACTCACATTCAAGGACAGAAGTCTTCAAATGGTGAATAATTTTAATTAGCATAATATTATAAATAAACATGGCAGCACTATGCAAAAAAATGCCTTACACTCCTTATCAACACATAATAATTGTAATAAAATCTGTTTGCCACAATGCTGCTTCAAGATAAAAGTTTAAATATTGCCAAACAGCTAAATGTGATCTGCAGGTCACGAGGAGCAGAAGCTCTGCCAAACTACCATACAGGACCCAGCAAAAAGTTTGTTACTATGCAGAATACTTGAGAGCATAGACCCTTGTGCAAGCATGAGTAAAGAATAGTAAGTTTGCTTTTTTTTTTTTGTAAGGCCAAGACAACACTACCAAATACAGCCTTTTTGCTTACTCACAATACAAAGATTTTCTGTACCTCTCCTAGGAAGACATTGGGAAAGCAAGCAGGATTCCCAACAACAGCTACAGACAGCAGCATCGCAATTTATGCTTTTCATAAGAGTGCAGCCCAACAAAACCGGTGTTGAAAGAGCATCGTATGCTTCTTCCCTTTGCAAAGGTCCCAGTGTAACTTCTAAAATCATTTTAAATATCAAAGAGAGACAGCCTTGCATACAAAATGAATCTCATCACTTTGAGCCATCTGTAATCATGGCAGAGTAACACAATTCTGCAATATCTGTATTCTAGCCTTTTACCTCTTTATGCTGCTAAAAAAAGGAAGATTCTTTCAGACATCTGAATGTTTAGGTCATGTTCAGAAGACTTACCTAAAGCCAGGATGAGAAGTACCAGACTAGGAATTAAGTTCTAGAGTACAGCAATTCTGTCCTCCCATGTCACAGACACAAATTCCACTTACGTACCACATATTTAAATGCTTCTCTTTCATAAATACTCCCTCTCATAGAAAACACTGATTGATGTAAGAGCATATGCATGAAACCATTTAAGAAGCTATTAGTTTACTATGCATTTAAATCATTAAACAATGGAGAATATTTTCACACATGCACTTGCTGAAAATAGAAACCCAATAGAACATTGCAAATTGTGAAGCAAAGCATGCACTTACAAACAAGCAGCATGAACATTAGTGGATTTAGGTCTCTGTGATGCCCCAGTAGGTGAAACTGACATAAGCTTTTCCTTCTTCTGCCTCATTGTGCTTGATGCAGTGTATGTTCTTGAAGGGACTCCTGTTAACACATACACAAAGAGGTATTAATGCTAATGATAGGTATGTCAGAAAGCTTAATGCTACATTACATTACTATATTCATTATCATAATTTCCCAAACAAAACATAAAATCCACACAATCATTCTAAATTGAATACAGAACTAAAACACTGTGAGTCACTTATACACAGTCAGAACAAAAAATATTGAGTATATGCCACAGTGCAGTGGTTCTCTGTACATGGATCACTGGAGATAAATGACCCACTTCCAAATATTACACATACTACTTCCAGAGAAACAAAGCTACCACTAGTAGATTTACACTTCCTAAAAAAGAGCTAGAGCTTCCTCCCCCTGCTTAGTCCTTTCTATAGCAAGTGCTGACAAATTGAAAAATATTTATGATTTTTTTTTTTTTTGAACCTTCTTGGCAAAGATTCTTAACAAAACCATTTATTAGAAATTTAGGAAGGTAAATAAACAATTCAGAGGTTGGCCATGCTTTCGGCATGCTTAACAAATTCAGTTTAGTATCGATGGTTTCAGAGTACTCACGAGACAGGCCACGCTGCCTGGAAAGAGAACTTTCTTCTCTTGCAGACGGTGAAGCACTCGCATAGCTCACATAGCGCTGATAGTCCCACAGTTGTTCGGAACGCTTCATTCCAGGTGTTGGCTTCACTGCTGTCAGTCTCTTCAGTAAAGCCTTGATATCAAAGAAGAATATCAAGAAAGAGAAAGAATGAACAAGAAACTATAAAACAAGCGTTCAGAGACTTCCACCTATTTTAAATGGAAAAAAATAAACCCACCAATGTTTGGTATTTTCCAACACGAACAACTTTACTGCTGACTAGTACATACTATCCCAAACAGATGGCAACAGAGGGGCACTCTGACAGAATGGTCTGTTGACAGGGAAGCGTGGATGAAGTAAAGGTGTATCATTGAATTCCTCCTCCATGCAGAAAAAAATGGCACCTGGGGACATTCATCAATACCGGCTGAACATTGCTAGAGACCAAATAGTGGATGTAAGCACAGCGGGGGTGTGGGTGGTGCATTTCAGCAACAGAGACAGTACCTTTGCTGGTTAAGATTGCTGTTTGTGCAGCATGCAGGCTCTTGTTCATTGCTGATGCAAATACAGAGCTAGTGGTGGTGACTGTGGTGAAAACGTGTTCTGTAGCCGAGAACAGGCTATTAAATCATTTACTGTGCTCTTGGTATCTGCTGTTGTTCCCGAGGAAATAAGTAGGTGTTACTTTCAGAGCAGCCCTCATAGATGCAGCCCTAGACAATCCCTCATCACTCAATGAGGCCCAGGGAAGCCACAAGGCCAGACACCTACACTCCAGTATCCCTAGAGAGAACTAATGACCTCAATTCTGTGAAACTAAAAAGGAAAGCACAATGTTGGATTTTTTTATTTTTTTCTTCACTTTGGCCTTCATGAATGCCTTGCCCATAACACTTTTAACAATAATTTCAACTATGATCTCTTATAGACATTATTTCCATTATTTCCTCTTACTGAGATCAACCCTGACAATTACATAGCAAGCATTACATTGCAACAGCTACCTACATAATACTTCTAAAGATATATCCATTTTCCTCAAACTTCATTACCACTTTTGCTTGAAATTCTTAAACCAATGCATCCCACTTTCCACCATCTTTCTAAGAAAAGAACCTTACAGTATGACAAATTTGGAAGGACTCTGCTACATACAACTTCCAATTAACAAGTTTACATTTTTAATATATTTAGCTTCCAATACCTGCTTTTAAAAGATTATTTAAAAGATCATTTGCATTCTCTGCTAACTAATTTAATTTGTGACAACGCTATTGGTCAGAGTTATAACACATCCTATCAATGAGAAACAATGCAAACTGCAATTGCACGAATCTCCAAAGGACAAATGATACCACTATTAATAAGGATGCATTATCTAAATGCTTACTTACATGGTAGACATCAAGAACCCACATAGCTATTAAAGTGCACTCTATATGAAGTGATCATCTCCTCCCACTGCTCCCCTCTTTAGGGCTTGGTTACTGTTGGTGGTTTTTTTGTTTGCTTATTTCTGTTTTGTTAAAATGGTATTTTCATTGCTTTAGAAGAAAAAAGTCACAGAAAGCAATTTAGGAAACTGCATGGTATTCACGTGATGTTAGCTGCCACTGACCAGCTGTAATGGGAATGTACAAACTACCAAGAGTTTATACACAGGACTGGAAACCTGCACAGTGTGCAGGAGAGAAAGGACAAGCCATTTTGGCTCAGGCATAATATGTCACAAGTTCCTGCATCAAGTGCCAGCCAGTTCACTCTCAAGTGGAAATACCTAAGTAAGCAGAAGTCAAAGGAAGGACTCCAGCTAGAAATAGCTCTTCACTAAAGCCCATTACAGAACACAAAATGGTAGACTTCTCTAAATGTTACATCCAACATTTTATGTACAAGTTCGCCATCTTTTAACACAACTACATGCATATGGGTTTGCAAAGAACACTTATCTTCTATATTATAAATGGATGCTCTCATCATAAATAGGTAAATAGTAGAAGCAACTTTCTCTTCCCTGTGAAAGTCATTTCAAGTCTGCACTCTACCCCTTACAGCCTCAGAATTTGCATATCTTAACACTGCAATAATTTTAAGCTTGATTCTGAACACATGAATTTGAATACACCCGCTTAATCACAGTTTAAATACAATCTGCTTTTACTATTAGGTCTGTATTTTAAAAAGCATCTAAGCCCACATTACTAAAAGCAAAGACAGACTACTCCCAGTATGAAAAGATTGTTTTTTGAAGAGGTTAAGACTGGACATCTTACAATCCTTACCTACAGAAAGAGCAGATTGTGTAGTGCTTGAGTGACTCCATCTCTGTTTTAAGAAAAGCTTCCATAGAGCTAGAAAATAGCTCTCGTGGTATCCCTACCCTCT
Source organism: Tympanuchus pallidicinctus (assembly GCF_026119805.1). Taxonomy (NCBI): domain Eukaryota; kingdom Metazoa; phylum Chordata; class Aves; order Galliformes; family Phasianidae; genus Tympanuchus; species Tympanuchus pallidicinctus. Next base: position 50,529,400 of record NW_026294721.1, read on the forward strand.
GCTGAGCACTGTACCAAGGACATGTAACTTACATGCTACTTGTGGTCTTGAATCCTGCAGTTTGACACAGCCTTCTTCATACCGATGTGCACTCATCAACACACTAAACTGTCAGACTTCATCTGGTTATGTCTGTCATATCTAATCCAATTCTTATATTTTTCTACTAACAAGCCTATTGTCTTGTGTACCAGGGAACTACCTTCTACAAATAACGTTCTTTTTCAATTACACATTTAAACCTGCTAATTCTTCCCCTACATTCTCCTTAAAAGAACATTTTCAGAAATGGATTAAAGAACACTGGCACTTCCCTTGTTCTGAAGTGCTAAATCTCTGTAGTCTTAATCCTGAACTACTGAAGTAACAGAAATTGTCATTGACCTTATGAAGCAAAGAATCAAATCACACTAAGTAAAATCCAGGTGCTTAGAGATAGACATGTTCCTGATGGGATTTACAGAGAAAACTGAATAACAAACATAAATGCAGCAATCAGTTGCTCTTAATAGTAGCTGCTCAGAGCGTCTGATTCAAGCTCACTAAGATTGCACAACCATTCAAAAAGTCAACTATTTTCACTACTGTTTTCTCCTCTGTCATGAAAAGGGATCTAACAATGTCACTGACAACTTCCTAGCTTGGAGAAAAGCCTTCCAAGGTAAAAGATGCTACTTTTTCTTGTTTTACTTAGCTTTTTAAACATATGAAGGCTTCAGTTTTCACCACCTTTGAATTGTAGCCAGCTGACTAGTGTGCCTTGACAGCTGTTCAGATTTATTTATATTATGCCTCCTCTAATGTCACTCACTAGCAAACACACTGTCCCTACGCAGAGCCCAGGTGGGGGAGGGTGAAGCAGATATAACAGTGCATTCAGGGACAGCTTCTTGTTCTTGACAAGAGGGTTTGTAAGTTCCTTCAACTGCCAGGTACATTTCTTAGCTCTAACTTCACAAACTTTTAACATCAGAAACCTCTTAAAGTTCTTCAGTCTACAGAAAAGTACTTTTAACCAAAATGCCATGTTGATCTGGAGCTGGCATCCACAGAAAGCAAGCTAGGAAAATACAAAAGATGGGGAAAAAACCACTAAACTGAGCAGTGTGCTAAATAACCAAACCAACCTGGTAATTAGGGAGTCTTTATCTTACCCAGACCTAAGATAGAGGCCTGGGTAAGGAATCAGCACGAAGAGCCTACAGCCTCAGAACACAGAGTTGCACTACATGTACACTCTACAGCAGTCTATTTTAGCCAGGTGCATCTGCATACCAATCTCACATCTGAATAGCTTCTGTACTCCAGTATTTCTGACCTCTTAAGAGGATGGTTTCCTACAGCTCTTCCAGAAAGAGACCAGTAAGGCAAAGCAACCTCAAAATTCTTCCTACAATCACATTAAGTACGTGACATCTGAGGTGTGGTGCTCTCAGATATGAGAAAGGTCCCTGGGGAAGGGATGGAAAGAAGGCAGAAGCAGTACAGAATTCATGAGGAAGGCATGAAGTGCCTGGGCACAACCAGTGTGTGCTCATGTCCTCCTAGGCTCGTTTCCACACCAAGAAGTCGTACCCTCTGCAGCATGACGTGGACATCACAGGAGCTGCAGTGCAGCACCAGACTAAAGGCTATGGCCCAAACTAAACTTATTGTGTGTTCTTTGCATGTCGTGACAGCCAGAGACACTCACTCCCCTGCCCATTCTCCCCCTCTGAATATCTCAACCCATCAGCACTCTTGAATCAACTGGAGATAAATGCACATATTATGGCAGCTGCAAAGTGCTTTTTTCTCTTCCAGGGAAGCTCAGATTAGCCAGCAAGACAAAAGCAGCTCAAGGTGCAGGAGAAAGGAAGCAGTCTGGCTGGAGGATTTGTGCACTGGTAGAGGCCACGATGCCCAGACAAAATAGGAGGTAAAAACTCTAGTGACACCTGCAGCATCGGGGTCCGCAGAGTCAAGCATATGGAGGAGGAAGCCAGCCCCTACAGGGAAACATGGTAAGCTAGTTTTCTGTGTGGGAGGCTGACTATACTAGAGCTGGATCAGTTATACTAGATCAGTTGTATCCGGTGGGACACAGAGTACATTTCAGGAGTGTACAACATAAGGGAATGAATGAAACTGACTGTTACGTGCAGTGAGGTGTAACAGCATGGGTCAGAAGAATTCACAGGGATGCACAGAAAGGCCAAATGCCACAGCAAAAGAGAACATCCTCACTGCCCTTGATCTAGGGGTGGGAATTGCTGTCCCAGACCTGCTAAGATTTTCCACTCAGTTTCCACTGAAACCCTATAGGTCACCTGTCCACAAGGAACTTGGATGAACACAGATGACCTAAGTGAGCTAACCTGCTAGCACACTTAAATCCTAGTCTGAGAAACAAGCCAACTATTCAACAAAAAAAAAAAAAAAAAAAAAGCAGATACAAGTTACTCACATCTAAGTTTAGATAAAGCAATGGAGGAATTATGTATGGGGACTGTCGAATCACAGCCTGAACCTCTGATTGATCACCTGAGACAAGAAATGAGTCAGCCATGGGATCAAAGGTGAAGACAATTCACCTGTGTGACTGGAAGGGGTGGAGCCTGGCTGCACCTCTCCTAGACCCCATTTAAAAGGTGACTGCCATTAGAAAGGACCTCTCCCTAGAGATCACTCCTCTTGGAGTCTTTTTCTGCAAGCCCAGGACACAAGTAAGCTTTTCCATTCATTTCCAATTAGCCCTCCCTAACATCATGTGTCCAGCTATATGCTCTCTAAAGACCTGCCTAACTTCTCTGTATACCTGTCAATTATACACCTGTATACTCACTGATTATACAGATGTAGTGGCTGAAAATCTCACCTTAAAAGGCCTATAAATATTTACATTGATATACTATACAGATTGCGTACCACACAGACCACTAAAAGTCAAAACAGGACATGTATTTTACAGCCTCTGAAGCTCAGTTTTACACTTTTACTGGCAGAAATTTGGATAAGCATATAACAGTGGAGAGACCAAGCAGACATGGGAAAAGAGTAACCCGTCAGTCACACTTCAATCCATTTCCATTCGAGTGGAGCACTGACCGTACCTTCGGAAAAGACAGTTTGCTTAATCAACAGCGTCATCTACTGGTGAAAGCCAATAGAGCTGCCCTCCTGTACATACATACAGAGAAAAGCAGAGAGCTACAAATCGTAAAGCAATGGATGGATAGTTATGATTCAGAAAAAAGTGGCTGTATCCTGTTTCAAATGTAAAGGGTTTGATGCTGTCATATCCATTGCTTTATATTCTGCAAGCTTGTTCCTGGAAAAAAAATCAGTAATTGTAATGCATAAAGTAGGACAAACATTTTGACTGCTATGCAAAATTGTGACTATGGAAAAGAAAATTACCCTTAAATTGAATAGCATTAAAAAGTAGGGCACACTAAGAAAAATGTATTTTCATCTGAAAATAAAGCATAATTCACAATTACACAAACAGCATAGCTGTAGAAATTCATTGCAGACTTAGTGCAGTGAAATCTGAAGTGCTGCCTAATCAGTTTTTAAGTATTTAGCAGTGATTCGTTAATAATAAACAGTCCTTACTTTACCGATCCAAAGCAGTCCTCAAAACTCACCAGGTTTTCTTTTTCAATCCTCTGCTGCTCTTTCTGCCTGTTGATGGCACTGTGGTACACTTGAAGAGACGGAGAAGCCGACTTCTTCAGCACGTTGGTTCTGCTTCCCGGTGTCGCACACAGCCGGGCCAGTTCATGGAGCAGCCTCTGGTTTTCCTGATCAATTCGTCTAACTTCTTCATTTGTGAAAGAATAATTTTTCCTTGTTCCTCTAGATGGACGAATGACGCCCAGTTTTCGTTGTCGTTTATCCCTCAACTCCAGAGCGATTTTTAAATCAGAGCAATACTTAACTTCTTCGTTGGCGGAAAACTTCTCCCTTGTTCTTCCAGATGTGTGACCTGCAGTTCGTTTTTGCCGCTCTTCATTCTTCAACCGCAGAGCAGCTTTAAAATGGCAGAAATAAAAGTAGATTTTTTTTTTAAAAAAAGGATGAATGCAAATGTTACATTCTGTTAGGGTTTTTTTTTTTTTTTTTTTTTACAGGCATGAAACACTAAAGTACCTTTTTCCTCCCCCATCTGAATTTCAGATCCATGTATTTTGCAATTTTTCTGGACTGAATGCTTTCTTCTGTATATTAATATTAGACAAGATTCACTGCAAAAATCGAGTCCAAGGTTGGCTGGATACATCCTTCTCACTAGGCACCTCCTCCTCATTTACAGGAGTTTAGAGGAGCTGAATGGATACAATGAGCAACCAAACACACTGCAATAGGATCAGCAACACCCACATGTTGTACAGTGACTGAGTCAGACGTAGTTGTCATTTAGGAATAAAGATGTCAATCAGCTTACTGTGCATGAGCATTTCTTCTAAATGGCCTGTACTCCTGATACCCCTTTCAATGTGATCACCTCAATCTCTACCTTCACCATCATGCATTGATGCAATGCACACAAAACTCTATCCTCAGACATTTACTGAGTTCAACAGGACCAGCCATCAGCAGAGGCATTTATCTATATATGCTAATGGGCTACTGGCACAAAGCACTGAAGTAACAATGCATGCAATCATAATCACCATAGAGGTTATCATTTATCTTATGCTGGTATCGGTAGCACAAGACAAAAAAACATTATTGAAATATTTCAACTGATTATATTCCAGAACTGATGCAAGCAAGTACTGCCACTTTTAAAGGAGTTAGAATTCTAAATTGAAGTAGTTCATGAATTCTGGAATCTATCTGGAAATCGGTGACTTTGCCCCATCAGCATGCAGGCTAATGTATGCAAAAACTGCCCTTAGGCAACTGTAACCACAAGGCCATTTGCAATAGCAAATGTTGCTTTATTAGTTTGTCAAGGAAGATGCAAATCACTTCAAAGCCAAAAGAATGCAAAACAGTGCAGATCACATGTGCCAACCAACAGGTTAATGAAGCATGTCTCTTGATAAGCACTTGTACAATTTAGCAAGTTATTCTCAAGAGCAAACTAATGCTCCTATCAAAGCCATTTAGGAGACAAACCTGGGATAAGAATCACATCTGGATAAACCTACAAAGGATAGAAAGAAATGCATGGAAAATAACTAGTAGCACACTGTTCACAGGGTAACATCAAGCCATCATATACTTATGGATTCCTTTTTTCTTATGAGAACACAAAACTAGCACTGCAGAACATAGGCTGGAAAAAGTAACTTGTAATAAATAACTCTAGACAGTTGTACATTTCACATGGAGCCACATTGTATAATTTTATCATGAAGCTGTGAGACACAGTATCACCTTTTGCCTTATAGCCATTGCATCTCATGAGTTGATGAAGACCACACACCATACGTGAGTGGAAGGCAGGCTGTGGCAAAGAAGAGTTCTCTCAACTGTTTAGCTCAAGTCCTGACCTGGTTTTGTGCCCCTAATGCTACTGAATCATATAATGGCCTGGGTTGAAAAAAAATCACAAGGATCACTTAGTTTCAGCTCCCCTGCTCTATGTGCAGGGTCACCAACCACCAGACCAGGCTGCCCAGAGCCACATCCAGCCTGGCCTTGAATGCCTCTAGGGATGGGGCATCCCCATTGCTTGGGCAACCTGTTCCAGCACATCACCACCCTGTGTTGAAGAACTTCCTCCTAACATCTAACCTAAGCCTCCCCTGTCTCAATTTGAAATAATTCCCTCTTGTCCTATCACTATCCACCGTTATAAGCAGGAAGGCTGTTTATATGCTCCCTTCAAGTACTGGAAGGCTGCAATGAGGTTTCCCCAGAGCCTTCTCTTCTCCAAGCTAAACAATCCCAGTCTATTGGTTATGCAATCTTTTGCATTTATGCCTCTAAATAACATCCAGTGAAAATCACAAAGAGTGACCATATCATATGCCACAACTCAAAAGAAACAAATGAAAATGAACTACTACAACTACCACCAAAGCTCTGGTGTGAAAGTGCTTGGTGACATCTGAGCAGATGACTGCCAAAACCCAATAAACTCTTGGTAAGTCATTGGGTTACAGAAGACTCACGTATTTCCTGCCTGAATTTCAGACATGTACAACAGCAAGTTTTCCTCAAGAGGACATGGCACAGAGATTAATCTCAAAGTGCTCCTCTCTACTTCCTTCAGTTCCTCAACAGATTTTTGTATTACTAACCTTCCGAGGAAGAGAAGCAACAGAATGCATAACTTCCTGAGAGAGAATCACAAGTATTACAGGGCAAGTGCTTGTTCCTATCAAAACAAGGAAAATACTAAGGGCATCCATAAGGCCACTGCTTCTTGAACCACAGTCAAATAAGTCATAGCAGCAATCTAAGAAAGCAGCAGGAAAAAAAAAGCACACAAGATTCACCAAAATAGTAGGTGACACAGCTTCTGTGGTCAGTCACTATCACCACTTCTAGCAGCAGTACTCAAGCTGTGACAGCAATGAGGCTTTCAACCCTGTACCTTCTAATCCGCAGCAATAGCTTATTCCCAAAGCTACCTAGCTGAAAACCTGATCAAGCTGCACTACTATAAAACACTATTTACGCGCTGCCAAATGTCCTTTTTCCCTCCACAATTACTGTGACACAAAATTATACAACAGCAGGTATGCATACCCAAATGTATTAAACATGCTCCCAATTTCATGGCAGTAAAAAAGCTTTCACAGTAAAGGTGGCAGATGCCCAAGCAAAGTCTACACAAACCAACAGAAGCACAGACAATTCATCATCAATAAAGTGTCATGATTCCACAAAAGTAGTAAACATGTTTACTCTAAATGCTCTTAAGTACTTCAGGTACAGTTACTGTTATTTGAGTTTCAAAGTTATTTGAACAATTCAGAATCAAGCACTCCAAGTTACAAGGGATCTTAATTATGCATGGAGTCATAGAATCATACTTTGGGTTGGAAGGAACCAAGGATCAAGTTCCAATCCCCTGCCATGGGAGAGTCCAACCATTTTGTTGCTAATTAATCCCAACACCTAAGTATTTTTGTAATTTGACTGTTTCTGCAGTGGCCAGTGACAACGTGAGGCAAGGGAAGTTTCAAGTTATTTGAAGTTGTGAAGAGTTTGTGATTCATCCTTTCCCTTAAATCTTGGAACTGTTCATCTGTGCCTTCATACTCCACCAATGAATAATGTAATTTAAACAGATCCCTACTCAGTACTTCACTGCTTCTGAACCATAAATCAATTATTTGGGGGAGAGAAGAAAACAAACAGTAGCATTTTGTATAAAGCATGGAGTTCTACTTCTCAATTACAGGTAAACAGTAAAAAAGAAACTTCCCTGTGGTATTCATGGGATTTCTAGGAAAGCTGGTTTCCATGGAGACACCTGACTCCCTTTCAAGCAATAAACAAGCTGTTTACTGCTTTCAATTTGTGAGCATTTAAATGACCTTGAAGATTAAAACCAGCCAAACCTTACATAAAATTCAAATGATAATTAGCAAGTCAAATGCATTAGGACAGGATGATACAGCTGCCAGAGTGGCACTGAGGCTGAACTTAAACCATGCACATTTCACTCCTGCAGATCCAGAGGGAAAAGTGCAATAAGTTGCTTCAGTGCTTAAATCACCAGGCAAACTCAGGAGTGTTTTATGCTGCTCTGCCATCACAAATGGCAAATCTGAAAAACACAATTTTTTTTGATTTTACAGAATGCCTCATTTGTTATTTGTTGAAGAAAAGGAAAAAGTGATTTTTTTTGAGTATAAATTTTCCTCTTTAAAGCTGTATGCTTTAAACTAAGCAGATATTTTTTAATGTCATAAGGAAGATAAAAGATACCGTGCAGGAGCAATTTTAATTTTTTCCAAAATTACACATTTGTGATGTTAGCATAGACTGGACTGCTTCACAATCATTAACATCTTCAGCAGGTTTTGAAGCTCTAAATATAAGAAGCCAATATTTGCTTTTCTCAATGCAAGTAGGTAGATGTGTGTATACATACATACTATTTTATATTCACAGTTCAAATTAAGAACATACAAAAACTTAGTGAGAAAGCTATTTATGTTTAGCCCAGCCATAAACTTCAGGGGTTGATGTATAATTTATGTACTTCAGATATTGTTCAACACATTGTACAAATGCATAAGCTCAGCACAAATGAGCAAATGGGAACGACAACCCTGAGAAAATTTCAGTTATTAACAAAATATTTGCCTAATTGACAAATTATAGCTAAAAAGTTAAAGCAGTTCAGTTGAAACTTCTGTTTAATTTTCTACAATAACTTTATTCAGAAACACAGGGCTTTTATTTTCATAGTAATGATACTGACATGACAGTGGTTTTCACCAAGTGATTTTCTATGCTTTTTTATGACAAAATCTGAGGCAGAGAAAAGGCCAAAAAGGTTCATCAGAGAGCATACAAGTCAGAGAGAGCATCAAGCAGTTCAAGTCCTCAGTCTGCAGCTCAATGTCCTACTTAAACCAACACACCACTCCCTCAGGTTAATAATAGCTAATACCATGGATTTACAGACTAATTCACACAGACACTTCTGTGAAATAAGCAGGTATCAACGTCATTTTACAGAGAAGGAAATACAAACTACTAAATTCTTTAGTGCTCTGAATACCCTGGGCAATCCCAATCCCACTATTATCAGATTCACAGTCAACGTAAATTCAGATAAGGTGATACATAACATTTTTGGCACACCATTGAATTCTGAACCATGGAAACCAAAGGTTTGTCTAAAACCAGGGAGTAAGTCCTCAGTATAATGGAATGAAAATGGAAGGAAATTTAGGGTTTTTTTTTTTCCCTAACCCAGCTCATCAACTGCACAACCTCAAGTCCTTAGAATAACACAGGACATTGGATCAAGAAATAGAATCCAATAAAACAATAGCAGGAAAATCTTCAAATTTCTATTCCTATCTTTTTAACATGTAGCTTCCAGTAAGCATTTCCAGCAACAAGTTTTTGCTAATTTTTGCATTGTCATATTTCATTCCCTGCTTCCATGTTCAGATTGCACAGAAGCCCGAAGAGACAAATAGAATTGTTATCAGTTCTGTAAGAAAAAGCCACAAAAAACTATTCCAGCACATTTTTAATTACTTTTCTAAAATACCTCAAATGAATTATATGTCACATTTTATGAACTACCTCCCTGCTTACTAACCTGACTGCTGTTCTAAAGCAAGACTTGCCATTAGGACATGGTGCACCTTTAACAGATTACTACCCTTTCTTTGTTCTTACAAGTCTTCTCTAGAAGAGGAGATTCAGATCTTCCAAGTGCTCATGTTACCAATGCATAGAGTTCTATGAAATAAATTGCTGCATGCTCCCTAGACACAATGCAGTAACAGATTACACTGAAATCCTGCAAATTTCAGGGATCTTGAGAAATGAGACTCACATGGTGCTACAAATGCTTAGGCCCAGCTGTAATTCGACAAAAAATGAACTAAATTGTTTTATCAGTGTAGACCACTGAATTTTATACTTTAAAACCAAGAAATCCTGATGATCATTGAAATACTGATTCAGGGACACAGAATTGGCTGACACAGTTGTCACTTGAAACAATGCCCATGTCTTTTCAGTTCTGATGAACATCTCATGAAGATAGTCAGAAGGAAGAGGGGGAAGTGATTCCTATTTGTCAAGAAAATACCTGGAAATAATAATCAAGAATAAGATCAGCTCCTAACTTCCCAGACTAGTTACTTTCCACCATCAATAAACTTGCCCCATTTAAAGTCCAAACTACCTAAGCTAATTAACCTACAGCATGCTCACCAAGGTAGCAAGGCAAGGCACTTGGGAGCAATATGCATCTTAATCAAGAAATTAACTGCCAGATTATATAAATCATTTATGAATTGCAGGGGTTAGAAGGGACTTCCAGAGATAACTCATCTGCTAATGCAGATGGTCATGCAGGTAGGCATCCAGATAAGTCTTGAATATCTCCAAGGAAGATACCATAATCCCTATGAGCAGCCTGTTCCAGTACTCCATGACCCTCACTGTAAAGAAGATCTTCCACACATTAGCACGTAGCTTCCCATGTTTTTGTTTTTGGTCACTGCTCCTTATCCTGTCACTACACACTACAAACAACAGTCTGGCTTCATTCAGCTGCCTCCTGCACTTTAGATATTTATAAACATCATCAGATCCCCTCTCAGTCTTCTCTGTAGAATCACAGAACTCTACTACTCATTACTCAATCTTTATTATTATTACCTACAACTTGTTTATGTCCTGGAAAAATTCTCCCCTCCTCCAAAAAGCAATTCATCTCTGAAAATACTTACTCTAAACCAATAATAACCGTTTATTTCAGGAATGTGATGAATCCTTCCATAATCATCAGTTAAGTAGCTTCTTCATATCAGGGAATAAATAAAGATGCAGGACTGCAACTTTAATTGCCTAGCAATGTGATGTTTCGGCAAGTTGGAGCTTTTCCTACCAGGAAGGAGTTCTTGTAACACAAGGACTGTCAAGTGTTAAGAAATCTCTACCACAGTTTTCATGGCTAGCTTTGTTTTTCTTACAATCAGAAGAATTTTCATGGAAGTGAAAACTTCACTCCTATTCACAGGAAAGTTAAATGATGCATATAACATATTTTGAAATCTTCCTTACTATAGGCTCAGTGGAGCAAGGCGTAAAGTAAGGAAACAATATACAGTTGTAATCACACCAGCTCTACCCCACTATAGCAAACTAGGGTTGAAATTATCTGGCTCAAAAAAAAAACCCTAATCTTCTCTTCCATTAAATGCATTTCTATATTGTTCTCAACAACATACAAACACTATACATTTTTTAAACAGGTAAGTACATTTAAAAGTCACCTTTCAAATGCTGATTCAGATCCATACCATCATGTAAGCCACTGCTGTTGAAATCAGACTTGGATTCTAAATGAAAAAGAAAAAATAAAAATGCATTAAAATAATATATTTGCAAAACCGTATTTTGAAGCCTTAGAGAATTCAAGCATTTCAAGTACTGAAATTCTTCAAAATATACATATAATTCTTGTCTCACATTGTCTTTTCTTTTTTCCTCTTATTTTCTTAACATTTGAAGCTGCAAATTCAAAAGACTGAGTGGAATTTCTGCCTGGAATTGACAGAAATGTTTTATTAGTACCTGCATCTTCAGATTCCTCTGCATGGTCTCCAAGCTTTGGTTTTCCTTCTGGTAATTTTATTGCTGATGCAAATTTTTCTTTGGGAGATGGAAGAGCCACACTACAAGCATTTCTCTTGGAGGAAGAATGCAATGAATCTGATACAGAGCTATCAGAATCTGTATCTGAGCTTGAGGATGAGGAAGAGGAGCTGGTAGTACTGTATGTTCTTCTAGCCCCTCCTACATTGTAGGACTGCTTAGCTGAGTCTGGTCTAATCTGTTTTCTGCTATCATCACTACTATCTTCTTCATCTGTGTAATAATTTATTTCAGGGATTCCAGCAGGAACATTTTCCTGCATTCTCCTGCTTGCTGCAGATGTTGCTCCAGATGTGCCTGCATTCTCATGAACTGGAGGAATTAAAAAAGATGAAGCATCCCCAGGATTGTCCTTGCTATCTTCTAGGAACCGACTCTTCCGCAAATTTTCCTGTTTCTCTTCATTTTCCTCCTCACAACAGTTTGCATCCTTTGAACTAGCAATCAAGTCAGGGTCAGAATGAGCTGCCTTTGTACTTCCTTTCTCTATATATTCACCATTTGCTTCAGTTTTCTTCTCCTCCTCTCCAAAATCACTCTCATAGAAAGTGTGATCCACTTCACCATCTGATGAATCTTCAAATCGGTCCATAGTGAAGTGCTTCCTGCAACCACCAGAAAAGGTTTCCAAAAGTCAGCATAACATCAAATGCAAGTATACTTTTAACGTAATAGTTTTATTCCTCATTCTTTTAGCTCTAGTAACTTGTAATTCTTAAGTTAATTATGTTACACAGCAAGGGAAAACTCCATAGTTTAATTTTACAGTAAGTAGAAGTACATAGTGCCATACTTCTTGCAAAAACAAGGTGTTAGCTCCTATGTCAATCACACATGGTAGAAGAGAGATGAGTTTCCACTCCTTACTGGAAGACATATAAAAAACTACACAAGGTAGGAAAACCAGAATATCTTAGGACATGGATGGTCTCTTAAAAAAAAAAGAATAGACAATTGTATAATCAAAGAATATTAGGATGTTATAATCACAAAATAAACAAGAGAGTTAAGCAAAGCAGACTACGATAACAAAAGGAGAAAAGATAGAAAGCTTACCCCTATCCTGGGCTCACTCACAAAACACCAGCAGAGCAGATCTCCAGAAGAGATCCATCCCCACTGGCAGCCAGCTCTTAAATGGGTCTAGGAGGGGTGCAGCCAGGCTCCACCCCTTCCTGCAGCACAGGTGAATTGCCTTCACTGTGCTCCCATGGCTGACTCATGGCTTGTTGTATGGGAACTGCTGAGTTACTGCCTGAACCTCTGATCACCTGAGGTGAGCAGAAGTTAACTTAGATGTCATAAAAGAAACTTCTTAAAGCACCTCATAAAACATTTTGGTACTCTCAACTAGAAGAAATATTACATGGACTTCAGCAATATTTCATATATACAACTTCCCGTGACCCCTGTCTTCAAAAAACCTCAAGTAGCCTTCAATGTCCAACTGTCATATGAATTCCTGGATGCCTTCTTACAATCGTTTCCTAAAAGGATAATGTACTTTAATATAACCAAATGTACACAAAATAAATCAGAGTAACACTACAGTATTTATTATGACAGATAGCTATGTGTGACATACTTCATTTGTCTCAAGTCAAGCACATACATTTGATCTGTTGTTAACACTGTTGAACATATAGGAATGAGAAGGAATAAAGCAAAACCAGGTTTGCAGGTGGAAGTATAACTGAAATACAACTTCCTGTTGAGAAACCTATTTTTTGTCTCTCTACTGCTGCCCAATTCAGCAACTGAAGTTAAACAAAGAGTACCTCATTGATTATAAAGCCATTAAGTGTCTGTACCAAGACTTATTAGATGTTTCTTTGCTGAACACAATCTCTTAAATGAGGAAGAGATTTAAGTCAAGACAGTGGCTAGAGGGCAGAGGGCCCACACACACTCCTCACCATCAGCACCAACCAAGGAATGCTCATCTTCCCATTTCACATGACTACAAGTAGACGAATCACCGGTTTTCCACTGAGACTGAGCCAGGTGGTTAACAGCCAGCATCCACTACTACCAGAATAAATACAATTTAGAGGTTGTAACGTGCCTACAGAGCAGCAGCTATAACATCAACCAGTTCACTATCAAATGCTCCTTCCACCTTCCTGGCACAACCCACAACTATTTCAGCCTCCTTCTTAATAGAAAACAGATGTGCTACACTGGTCCATTCCTTTCACTCAAACTAAACTTTAATTTTACAGTTTCCATCAAAAAACAAATATGAGAAAACAGATGAAGAGATGGTATTTTTTGTTTCTACGCCTGTCACACAGCTTGGAGGTCTCTAAGGGACTTTTTTTTTTTTTTTTTTGCTATTTAGAGCAACACAGCAAATGAAAGCACATGACCACCAGAAAGATTAGATGACTGCAAGGCAAAAGCCTCTAAGTTAATGTACAAGCAATAAAATAAAAGACCAAAAGATAGCAATCTCCTGTAAGACAAAAAGCCAAAAAACAAAATTAGTAAACAGAAAACAGCTTACATAGGTATATACTGATACATGCCTATTCCTTACCTCAGAACATGTGTAGAGGTCAAATCAGGTAAAATCCCTAAAAATTGTGACTTGAACATTAGCTGAGATTACAGGATGGCAAATGCCTCCACCAAGAAAGGCAGGACTTGTTTTAGACTGCTACCATCTTGGCTGAACATAAGACCAAGAAAGAAAAATTTTCAAAGGCAGCTCTGGTGGAAATACTGTCATGCATCTGTTATCTTCCTATCACCCATAAATTTGAGAAGATAGCGAGGTCCATTTAGAAGCTGGTTCATTTTGAGACTCTGTGTTCCAGGTATGTTACACTGCCATACAGCTCCTGATCAAATAGTCCTGTAGATGTTCCAGTCACCTATGCCACCAAAGGCTGTATGCCATCCAACCTGCAACTGACTGAAAGCATCCCTGAAGAAGACACCAGTACATATTGCTGGGTCAAGCCTCAAAAGGGACCAGCCAACTTCCAAAACCTCAATGTGCAGTTCTGATAGCTCTCTGAATGCACAGAAATCTTATGCAGAAGCAAAGAACCTCCAAGCAACCTTTTAAGCAGAGGCAAGCAAAACCAAACTGAAGTAAAAACCCCACTAGGTTAATAAGAGGTCCCTAAAAAAATAATAATAGTAATAATGTCCCTGAATACCTCACTGCCTACTTTCTCATATTCTTCATTTCACACCATTGCAAGAAGCATCTAGGATAAGAAATTATAAAGACACAACATATATGTGACAAAACAACTGGTGTGAGATGCCTGAAGCATTCCAAACCTGACTCTGAAGTTTCAGAGCCTGATTATTTTACCAAGCCTTTCTTAAGCTAGCAAATTTATTAACTTTCCAGCAACAACATCACTTCAGCCCTCAGATTCTATGAAGCATTTCACTATTTCTTCTTAACTGCCATGTTAAGTACCAAGCAGCTTCCTAACCAGAAAAAAGAAGCTTTGCAAACACCACAAGTCTCAAACACATCACTTACAAACATCCAAGCATACAAATGCAAACACCAAACATGCCTTGCACGGTTCATGGCAGGAAGGAATGCACACACACATTCGCACACCATAACAAAAACAACTTCTGAAGAAGCGCGTTCCACAGGTCCCTGAGGGACCACCTTCAGCAAGGCTTCATTCCCACCCGCCACGAGAGGAGCGCGGCGGCTCAGCCCCAGCAGAAGCCCTCCGCTCACCCGTACGTGTCACTCAGGCAGCGAAACCCTGACTAATGACACTAACGAACGCGTTTCCCGCCTCAGTACAGCTAGCTGGCTGGCAGACGGAAGAGCCAGTTACCACCCCTCACCGTTTCCAATCAGCCCACAGCCCCTTCCCAACTACCTTCCGCGGCAGACTCACCACCGCCAGGCCGGCAGCCCAGCTGCGTTCTGGGAACGGCGCAGCGGCCACAGTAACGGCCCAGCCACGTCACAGCCGCGTCCCACCAGCAGGCGGAGCCTCTTATCCCTCCCTCGCCGGGCGGGGACTGATGGCGGCGTGGGCGGGCGGGAAGACATAAGAGAGCCGAGTGGGACTCTGCTCGGTCTAAGCATCCTGTTAGGCTTCTCATCTGCGGTTGTCAGCTCCGCGGGAGGGAGCTGTGAGAGCGGCTGTGGAGTTTGTTTCTTCGTACTGAGGTGACGGTATTCTGCACTGAAAATGGGGGTAATCAGGCTGAAGCAATGGAGGTGAGGTGATGGGGCTCTTATGAGTCTCAGCTTCAGGTGGTGGAGGGGTCCTAGCCGAGGTGCTGGTGCTCCAGGTTGGAGTGATGAGGTCTAATGCAATGGTACCCTGTGTTGAAAAAGGCATGATTCATGGAATCATTAAGGTTAGAAAAGGCCTCTTAAAGTCACCTAGTCCAGCCATCTACTACCAATATTGCCCACTAATCCACATCCCCCAGTGCTGTGTCTATAAATTTCTTAGATGCATCTAGGTGTGTGACTCTACTGCTTTCCTGGGCAGCCTGTTCCCAAGTCTTACTGTTCTTTTGGAGGATAAACCAACCTGAACCTCTCCTGCCACAACTTGATGTTATGCCTACTGCTGTTACCGGGGAGAAGAGGCTAACCCCCGCATCACTACAACCTTCTTTGAGGTAGCTGTGGAGAGCAATAAGGTCTCTCCTGAGCCTCCACCAGACTAAACAATCCTAGCTCTCTCAGCCCTTCCCCATAAGGCTTGTGCTCCAGACCCTGGACACACTCTGGGGCCTCAGAGTCTTGAGAAGAGATACAGTACCTGCTTCTATTAGAATGCTTTCCTTCCTCAAGATTGAGCCTGACCTCTGTATCCTTAAGTCTCAGGATAATTATTGCAGAAACATACATGAAAACTTTCAGGCAGAGTTTTGTTACTTCCAGCACTGATTAGGGCAGCTGTGATAATAATCTTCCAGTGTAAGAAGTAGCGTACTATGTAGAGTAGGAAAGATTGCAGTCACCATCCCTGAATGTGTTTAAGAACCACTTGGATGTGATCCTCGGGGACATGATTTATTGGAGGGTTGTTAGAGTTAGGGTAGTTTGGTTAGGTCATGTTTGGACTTGATGATCTTTAAGGTCTTCTCCAACCTGAGTGATTCTATGATTTGAAGTGCCTTGGCATTTCTCTAGTAGTAGTAATGGGGCTTTTTAATAAGAAGGAAATAACTCCATGAATAGGAAGATGACTGGTTTATAGATTCAGTCATTCAAAACCAAAAAATTAAACTGTTCTTTGGCCTATTATTCATTACAACAAAGGTGTAATGACATGATCTTTTTTTTGAGCATGCTGAACTATGAGCTGAAACAGGTGAAGACAACTGTTGTGTATATGGTCCTATTTCATTTGGCACAAAGACACGAAGAGGCACATATGTGTGTACGTATGAGTGCATATATATATATATATACACACACATATATTTTTAAATGCATACAGTGAATGTGGCAGAACACTACAAGAGAAGGAAACAAAGTACAAGTGAACAGCCTTATGTTAACCAGATTCTAATTCTACTTATGCAACAGAGCATTTAATGGAGATTCTTCAACTTATTTAAGCTAACTTTTTGTATTTGATGTTGCATTTATGGCATTTGAGGTCCCTTCCAACCCAAATCATTCTATTGTTCTATTTCATTCCAGTTTCTCTTGAATTTTACTATTGAAATGTTGAATAATCACAACTGCAATTGAAATCAGTGGAAGCTGCATTTGGAAAACAGTCCTACAAAACACTAAGCATTCAAGAGACTTTATCTCAGGTACCTCACATTGTATTAAATAGGTACTTTTGTTTTTCAGATGCATCAGATTTCCATCTCAAATTGGCAAAATGGCATTGCCTCAAAAAGGGAGAGAATAAATCGATTCATTTTGTAAAGTACTGAGCCTAACTGACTTATTCTGCAGAAATACAAGCAAAGAAAAATAAAGGTTTGTGGGAGAGCAGTTCAATTCATTTTCAGTAAAGGATGAATGGAGTCACAAGGAAAGACAGTACACAACAATAATAAATTGTGCACCTTCATAGCAACATGATCTAAGCCAGAAGGGCTCACAAAGCAAAAAGTAAATGTGAAAAAAGGCTTCATTAAAGTAATATGGAGCTGGTATAAATATACTGAAGGTGCAAATCATGCAGTACTTTGAAAGTGAAAGATGCAAAATCGTCACTTAAGGGCAGATAGAAGATTACGTTCGTAATGCTGAGGCTCAGTTTGGGATATGTTAGATAAAAGTTATTGCATTTCTTGCTCAAAGTTTAAAGTGAAGATGCTGAGTCTTCCCCAAAATCAGGCATCATTTCTATTTGAAAATGATCTTGAAAAAGCCTTTTATTTGTAGGAAACATATTTGCCGTAATGCTTCAGTAAGAAAGAGTTCTAATAGCTGAACTCACAAAATAATTCCACGACGGAGGAAATAATTACAGAAAGATAATGGTCCTGATCCAAAAACTTCACTTCTGAAGTTGTTTTGTATTGTGCAGGAAAGTTGTTGGTTTTCTTTAAGTGCAAAAGGGGAAATTCAAATAACAGTGAGATAAACTTGAAAATTGCTATTGATTTTAGTGAAGGTAGGATGTCATCTGAAATACTACGAATTGTATTCTGGGTTGGAAAGGCAAAGAATCTTGTTAAAAGCTAAAACAAAAGCAATCAAAGCTCCCCCTAGCTGCATGGATATACACCTGAGTTAATTTAGGTATATCTGATTCAGGGTATGATGTGTGAAGCTTAACTAAAATTGGTGGGATTACTCATTCAGACAAGAATGGTTTTTGTGTGTAAGCACTGCGGGACTAAACCTCCATCGTAGGTAGGTTTATTTTATCTTCCTCTCCAATTCTGAGAGTTAACACTTTAATGAGGAAATAATCTCTCTTTACACACAACTAACAATGTTACATGCTCTGCTTCAGGTTAATTTAAAAATTCAGTTCCCTTCAGTAGTTCTGACAGAGGCCTGGACTGTTTCCTGAGCACACTCGTGGCAGAAGGTCTCTGCATGCTCTGTCTTCTTGCTTGTGTGGCTCATTCTGAAGATAGCAGAAGACGTGCTGATCTCTGCCCAGAGCCTTGTATTTTCTGAACTCTGAAGAATTAAATGTGTGCTGGGAGTTGGATCTCTGCTGTTTTCTGCCTGATGAGAATAAAATAACATTACAGAAAAATTCCTTGTACTTTGGGCTTTCTTTAAAAGCTCTTGGATTCTGCAAGAATCTCTCTGTTGGTCTTAATGATTGGGTGCACTGCAAGAGCTGTGTACCCCAAGCCCTTGGATGTAGCATCAGGGTGTTTGGGCACAGGATGGTTTGCACAGGAAAGGACTGTCAACACATTCGCATTCTCACTTTGTGTGTGTGATGATTTTTACCATTAATCATGTTAGGCACATTACTTAAATAATCAATTCTGGCTGCTGTGGATGGCCTGAGCCAGTGATTAAAAGGTCTTTGTGCAATTTAATATCCACTAAATAGAATGAACTGTGTAGTAAAACTATTTAAGCTACTGTAAAGGACTTTGGATCATGTTAAGGAGCACAGGCTCTTTTGGCTGATGACTAAAGGGGAAGCTGAAATCTCTTCAACGCTACTCTAGTATTTTGAGAGGAAATAGTTCTGTGTTGTGAACTTGCCCCCAAAGCATCTCCAGGGTGCACTACTGGAGTTGTAGCTATAGTGTTTTCACACCCATTCTATCTGTGCTTATGGCCTTGGCTTGCTTAACATCTCAGATGCTCTGGGAAGTTCAGGGTTTGGTTTTTATGCCCTCTTGAAATTTTACAGACATCTGAAACTGCGGCCTTGGTGTTCACCTCTTTTCTTCACACAAATAGTATCATTAATCTTACAGCAGCAACTACTGAATTTGAATAAATGAAGATGTCCCTGAACTCAGCAGCAATAGCAGTTGTTTAAAAAGTAGATGTAGAGCTCTTTGACGCATTGAGCCTGTCTACAGTGCCAGTCTGAACCCGAATGTGTTTTCCAGCAGCCTCAGTGCTCCAGCATACAATTTTCTCGATGGGATGTCGCCCCGCAAGCGAAGCCCGAGAGTAAAGGAAGTCCCTCTGGCCGAGCCCGGCTTCCTGAGGGAGGAAATACAGCAAAGCTCGTGCCGTGCTGCGAAGCGTTTTCCGTTCGGGCCGCAGCGCCTCGAGGAGTTACGGAACGGCAGGGCACAGGGAGGGAAGCGGCGCCAGGGCAGCCCTTCCACAGCGGAGGCGCTGCCGGCCGCTTTCCGCGGGCCCCGCCTCCGCAGCGGGACCGGCCGCGGCCGAGCAGCTGTTCCCCGCCTCCCGCTTGGCGCCGCCTCCGCTCCTCCCCCGCCGGACCCGCCAGGCGCGGCGGGGCCTCCCCGCCCGCTGCCGCCGCGGCGCCGGCCTCCCGGCGCCCACCTGCGGGCAGCGCCGCCGCCTGGAAGCGGCCGGGCCGCCGGGCATGAGAGCCGGCTCCCCCGGCGGCCGCAGCGGTGCCAGTGGCGGCAGCGGCGAAAGGCGGAGGGAGACCTCGGCGACGGCGACCTTCGCGGGGGGCTGCCGCGGAGGGAGATGCGCTGGCTGCCCGCGGCGCCGCCAGCAGCATGCTCCCCGCGGCCGACAGCGCTAGCGGCAAAGCCGGGCAGCCCGAGGCGGCGGGGGGCGGCGCCGCGGGCTCGCACGGCCCCGGCGGCGAAACCGGCGGTCGCGGCGCCCCGGCGGCCGCCGGCGAGGAGGGGGCGGCGGAAGACGAGGAGGACGACGACCCCCGCGCGTCCCGCTTCGCGCTGGCGGCGGGGCTGGGGCTGCTGGCCGCCTCCGTCGCCCTGCTGGGACGGGAGCTCTCCGGGCCGGGGAGCGGCGGTTGGCCCGGCTGGGCCCTGCTGCCGCCGCTCCGCCTCGCCCTGTACGCGGGCTGCGCCGCCGCCGCCGCCTCGCTGGGCGCGCTGCTCGGCCTGCTGTGGCGCGGCCGCCGCCTGCCGCCACCGAGCTTCCCCGCCGCCGCCGCTGACGTGCCGCTACCGCCGGTAAGTGCCTCCGCGCCCGGCCGCGCTCTGCCCCGCGCGTTCGGGCTTGGGGGAGGGAGGAGCGGGGCTTTGCTCCGCGGGGAGGCTGCGATCGTGAGAGGGACGTGTGAGAGCCGGCGCGGTGCTGCGTACGGCCGCGCTGTGAAGCGGGGGAGCGCGAGCGGAGCACCCGTAGCGGGCATTTTTGTGCCTCTTCTGACTCGCACCGATCCGTTCTTACGAGCTCCTTGTAGCTTTCTTTAGGAGCGTTTTCCAGTTCCTTTTGAGCGGCTCAGGGGAAGCTCGGAGTTGAAGGAAAACGAAACCCGACGCATCGCTCTTTCTTTTCTTGCCCCCCCCCCCCCCCCCCCTCCTGCTTTGTGGAAACCGTAATGCGTAAGCCCCCCGAATAGGGTTGGAAGTGCCGACGTCAAGAGGGGGGCGATCGTTTCGGTCGCTATGCCCGATGTGCTTTTTGTGCCTGTTTCTCTACGTGGTCCCGCATCTGTGCCCATCCAGTAGTGTTTTAAACGCTCGCTGTTAAACGGTGCTGTTACACGGTGCTGTAGTCCTACGCTATGTGCTGTTACTCCGGAACCGGACTAAAGGCTGGGTTTTTAAAGTCGCTGCTAAAGCAGCAGTGCCTGCCTACTACAGCCCTCTTTCTGGAATTGATTTCTTTTTTTTTTTTTTTTTTTAAACCTTCTCTGTGATTCAATTGAGATTTTGTTTGTCTCCCCTCCCTGCACTACTCTCAGAACGTGAGCTGGTTGGAAGGAGGGGCAGTCCCTAAAGGAGAGCTGTGTGTTGCCCTGGCATTGATTCCAGGTGTCACTTGCTTGGTTTTCTCATATTTTCGATGTACTGCTTTGCTGATGTGTGTACAGATCATGTATATTTGATGTAAAAATGGCTCATGATCCCTGAGCTGCTTGAAGTACTCCCCTGAAGATGATTTTGTGTATGTTGTGCGGTTTTCCTGACTGCTGGTTCAGCACAGTGTGGGCAGATGAAGCAACAGTGCCTGTCTTGGCAGCATATAGACATGTTGGCCATCTGTGGAGATTTTTATTCCCAAGTGTCTTTTGTATGTTTAGCTTGGGTAAAAATGTGAAGTTACTCTTCTTATTGTACGTTCCAACCATGCCTGTGCTCCTTCTACCATTTGGTTGTTACCTTCCTGTGTTTGTGGAGTCTTATGTGCTGTGTTGCCTCTTTTGGGAACCAGTGGCAGGAAGACAGTAAAGCCAGAATGCTTTCAGTGTTTTCACGTCTTTTGTCCTTCAAGAGTAGGAAGAATAGGAAAGAACCCTCTCTTGGCCTAATATATAATATTTGTGGAGGAAATGGGTCCTACAGATCTAATTTTCTTTTCCATTTCTTAAGTCTATGAACATGCAGGATAATGTTTATTTTTCTTTCTTTGATTTTTCACACTGGGGTTAGCATACGAGGAAACAGAAAGCATATGGCAATAAATATTTATTCTAGTGGGAGTCAGACTTAGCTCTTGGGAAGTGAGTGGGAGTACTCAGTCAACTTCAAAGGGGCTTGGATTGAGCTCTTCATGCTGTGCTGGAAAAAGTGAACTTTTTGTGAGTTCTCCAATTCTGCAAGCACTTACAGCAGGAGTTTAGTGCTGCTGATTTTCATGAGTCTGTTTGTGCAAGTGAATAACTCAGTTGAGAAAGTGCAGTACTCTACGTTCGTATTTCAGAAATGCCAAGTGTATGCCTTTTTCTTTTTGCCTGGGATGGATCCTGGAGAAGTTGTCCTCCCAGATGTGAAGCTTTGCTTTTGTCCTAAATGCTGCTTGTACCCTCTGGAACTTGGGCTGCTGTTAGGTATCTCAGTAAGAGCGTTTGAAGCTCACTGAGAAAGTCTGTGTTGCCATGAAGAAGCGCCTTTGTCTGCATGGGAGAGCTCTGACCACAAGCTTCAGTTTCTTCTCTCTGTTCTTTTATAATTTTTAAAAAGAGAAGGAGAGATGTACAGACAAATGATAATATCTTGCAGGAATTAGTAGTAAATAGTTTCCATTCATATTTGAATAGTGGGAATTGAATGACACTGAAAGCATGTGACATCATTATCAGATATTTTTCAGCTGTTTCCAGGAGCAGGTTTAGGACCAGATTGTTTGTGGCAGAGGGGGGCAGCAACATGCAAGACAGCAAAAAGGCACCAGCTGAACTCCAGTTAAAATGTGTAAGTCCCAGAGGACTTCTTGCTTCGGTGTGAGCAGCCTTGCTAACGCCAGCAATAGCCCTGGGAAGGACTTGTTAAATGTGTCACCTTTTAAAATTCTGACTTGTTCCCTGTGTCACTGCTAGCTTGCATAGTAGTAGAAGAGATGGCTTTGACTCATGTGAAGGATCATGTTAACCAGGGAGGTGGGAAGGAGAGCACCTTTTTTTCCCACATTTCCAGTGTGAGTTGTACTTTTGCCAAAACAAAACAAAACTGGCAGGACAGTTTTCTTTGCAGTGTAGTATTTTAACTCTGATTCAAAGCAACAACTCTGAATAAGTTGGTTGGTTTATCTGCATTTAAGCGATGCAAAACCCGAGGATTTGTTTATGAAATTCAAGTGCTGCTACAAATGCAGATAAAATGAATGATGTATTAAGAACAACCTACATGGTCTGCCTCGCAGCAGTAACAAAAGCAATAAATGTGAGCTTGGTTTTTCTTCAGCCAGGACATGCTGATTTTGCTGTCCTGCTTTTCAGTTTCCTGTGATTTCCAGGGCTCCCAGTGTTTCTTTAAAACTTGGCTCCTGACTGTTCGATTGCTCTTGTTTGCTTCTGCTTAACAGCTCTCCATTCCTAGAAATATTTCTCTCTCAATTTAGAGAAACTTTTGTGGCAGTGTCATACATTCCTGAAGTGCTGGTCTTGAATGTGAGGTTTTTCTGGAATTTGTCACTAAAGTGAAGGTAAAGCTTTTCTCCTTGGATCGGGTAGTGACTGAATCCTCTGCATTCTGGAAGATAGCACTCATATATATATATATATATATATATCTGCCATGAGTTCACAGACATAACAATATATTTAAATATATTTTGGAATATAGGACACTTTTATATCACAGAAGGATGAATAATGAAATTATTGGAAGTTATTTGCATGTAATCTGTGCTTTTCAAGGCAGATAAGGAAGGCAAAGGACATGCAGTTTCAGCCTGCTTCACTGTTGGATGCTTGCCATCAGACAGGGCTTCTGAAGGTGAGCTAGCAGGAGCCCCAGAAGCTGCAGGAAGCAGATTTGCCATCTGTGGGCCTTGATTTTCAGGCTTTTTGCAGGGCAGCACTTGAGGTAATGAGAAGTTTTGAGCAGCTGTGAGGGAGAGGGAAAACTGCCTTCTTCCTTCCTGACTTCTTCTTTACACCTTAATAAGTCTTCAGATGTATTTATGGTTTGTTGTTGCTTATTTATTTGTTTACTTTAACATCTGCCTTAAACCAAGTGTGTCTTCCAGTCTGTCTCATTTTCTGCCCCATAAAGGGATACCATGAAAGCTTTGCTGCTGCCGCGTTTTGCTGGTCTTTCTCTTAGTCCTTGCAGCTTCTGCTCATCACTGTTCTGTTACACTGGTTTTAGTTCCTCTTGGACTTACAGCCAAATATGCTGGTCTGTGATTGTGCTTCTAGTTTATGAATCCTTTTTGCACTGAAAGGAGAGTATATGTTTCACTTCTATTTATTTTCAACAAAACAGAGGGTACGATACTTTTGTTCTTTGTGATATCTCTTACATAGGCAGGTTAGCAGTTTGTTTTTGATGACACAGGTAAATTTACTACCGTGCAAGTCCTGAAATTAAAATAATGAAAAGATAGCATAGCATTGCCTATCAATTTCAGGAATATTTTAAAATTTTGAGTGTAAGTTGCATAAGCCTCAAGTAGTCAGCTGCGGTTCTATGAGTTGCACTTTGGAGCCTGCAGCTTGAATGGTTTTGCTCCAGAAATGCCCCTTGTCCATAGGAATTTGTAAGCTGGTTGAGAATGGAATTCCTGCCAGGATGACAACTACCTGCATATGTAACTATGAAGCAAAAATTTTATTCTTACAGAAGACCAATCTCAGGAAATGAAATGCTTTTCAGACTCTAATTTACTTGTCCCATAACCACTTAGCATCTTTGTTCATTTTTGTTCATTTGTGCATATGTTGAGATGGCACTGTGTCATGCTTAACGTTTACTTATCTCAACATTGCGTTAGATTGGAATTTCATATTTTCCTGCAAATCTGGCAGGTTGTACCTTTGTGAGGGCTGCTGCTTACTTTGAGCAACGGAAAACAACATCGGAAGAGTGCTGGGTAGTTTCTTCTGCTACTTGAGTTGTGCTGAGTGGGTCAGTAAGAGCAGCACTGGGCTCAGTGCCCAAATCTCTGGCACTGGAGTCCCAAAGGTAGAACCAGAAACTCTGTCATAAGGTCAGAAGTGCAAGTGTCTTTCATGCGAGGTATGCTTTGGGATTGAAAATGCCATACCCTGTAACAAACTCCAAAAATGAAATCTGATTGACCTCCAGCTTTTGCCAGGTCTTAATTTCTTGTGTTCCGCAGAGGAGAGCAGCAAAACTTCCATAAGGAAAAGGCAGCTATGTAACAAGGTGGTGGCCTGGGAAAGGACATCATATTCTACATGATGAAAAACAATTAGTTGAACAGCCCTAAGAGAAACAAATTGATGTTGTGTCCGTGCAGGGTTTGTGTAGTCATTCTGTCCCATGATTTCTTTTTTCTGCAGTTGAGCTTGCATCATGGAATAGAACAACGTTAATAAAATGAATGGGCCAGTTTCTTCTGCAGTGTTCTGATTCTGTGTTAAAAAGTCAGAACACAGCTCTTTCATGGGATGAAAAACTGTGGGAGGGAGGGGTTGGAATGGGCACGTGGGGTTGTCAGGCAGGGGCTGCCATGGAGGTTTCTTTGGCTCCCTGGCATGATTTCCATAGCACATGGCTGTTCTGGCCTCAGTGTCAAGGCTGTGGCTTCTCACCATCTTAATCAAGGACAGACTGTGATGTTGCTCCATAGACTGGGACTGTATACATTTCCCAAGAATTCACGGAAGCCTTCTGTGATATTAGATCAAGCTAGCCTGGATGTCTGGCTCATTGCCAGCCAGCCTTGGGTTGGTTTTTGCTGTTTTTTTTTTCTTTCCTGGGCTTTTCAGACTGTTGTTGTCTGCATCTGAAATCATTCTCAAAACTGTTGAACAATGAATGTTGTTCAGAAGTCTCTGGGAAAAGTTTGCGTCCTTTATTTTTTCATCCAGGCTGTAAACAAAGGCAAGTTCAAGGAAAACGTAAGCAGTTCCAGGAAGCAGCCGTCTCCATTTGTTAGCAACCTCATTCTTTGCACAAGTTATGCTTCCCACAACTTGTAAGTCATTTTGTCAAATCTTACTTAAGTTTCAGTCCGGTTTCTCTCATTCCTCTTTGGCAGTAAATTCTGTTGGAGTGGAGCCCATTGTGGGGCTGCAAGTCAGGACCGACTAGAACATTCTGAGTATGAGAGCATCTAAGTGAGAGCTTTGAGCTAAGCTAAGCCATTTACAGGCATCTTTGTCTCAGGGCGATGCCAACAGTTTCATGAAACATAGCATAGTTTTCTTGTAGATGAGCGGCATAAACTGTGGAAACACTCAAGTAATGGTTTTCTAGTTGAACCTGTTCTCTGTGAGGTAAGACATCTGCATACATCCATCTGACTTGAGATAGGTGGGAAGATGATCTGCCGGATCTGCTGGATTTTGCATTTTCTCAGTTGATAACTCTGAGTTTGGAGTGTGAATTTTTGGAAGATCTTCTGTTATCACAGGTGCTGTGAGCCTGTGTTAGCAAGTTGTCACTGTTGTTTTGAAGGTGGCTGTTGCCACATGCCGTACAGCTTGGGGGTGCCTATTTATTCAGTTGATTCATCATTATTGTCACAGAAACAGATTTATTATTTTTTTTTAATAAAAAGCTAGGGAATAGATTTTGCTAAATGCAAGTTCGTAAGACTGAAAGGAAAAAGGAGTTTGTTCAGCTGTTTTGTTGCTCAATTTAAGATCTGGTCCATTTTCAGCTGCTAAATAAAGTATGCAGATCTGTGAAGGATCATCAAGAATGATAGAACAGTTCAGGTTGGAAGGCATGTCAGGAAGTTGTCTACTCCAGCCACCTGCTCAGAGTGGGCATGGCTTGGTCAGGTCACTCAGTACCAGGGATGGAGGTTCAGCAGTCTCTCAGGCCTGCTGTTCTGCTATTTGAGCAGCCTCATTATTAAAGTAATTTTGCTTTATATCTGATCAGAATTCCTTGTGTTTCAGTCTGTGTCCTCTGCCCCTCATGCTACACAGCTGAAAGAAATGATGGCACCTTCTGTTTACTCTCTCATTAGGTAGCTGAAGACAAGAGTTATCTCTCCCTTAACTGTGTTCTAACCCTCCAATGCATCCAATATTTGTGTTTGTTCACATATTAGATTCTCATTTATCCTTGAAAATCACTGTTTAAACAAGTGGAAGGTAGGTTTCTTGCTTGGTCTGTGCCTTTCTCTTAGGCTGTTTGTCACTGTATGCATGCCTGTTTTGATATGGAAGATTCCTCAGAAAATCCAACATGCCACGCATCTCATTTTTCCTTCAGTAAATTATACACGTGCAGGTACAAAATCACCATTGCTCATGTTAATAATCATTTCTCCCTGTTTAAAGTTCTCTTTGATCGCTTGTCCTGAACTTTCTAATTGTAAACATTGCTGTTACCAGGTTCTCATTACAAAAATAAATTGGTGCATTTTAGAAGTCAGATGTTATCAGCATTAGAAAACTTAGTTCTTGCAAACTAAAACATGAGGTTACATCTCAGTGAAGTTCCTTGAATGTTTGTAGTGGAAATGCTAAGTCATGGCTTGAACTGGTGATTGAGCACCTGGTGGAAGGCAGGGCCAACTGTGGGGAGCTCAGGTGCATGAAATGTACCTGAGTGACCAGATGAGGTGGGGCTGGGATCTACCCCTTCCCGGACCTCATTTGAGGGTTGGCATTAGAAGCAAGAGTCAGGAGGTCCTTGTACAGCTGAGGCCTTCTGAAGGTAAGCAGCTTCTTTCCTTTATTTTTGTGCCCATGGCTGTTGCATTTGGGCAGATCCTCATTTGCTGTAGCTTGGGATCTTTATTGCTCTGCTGTCATTACTGCATTTTTCATCATGTGACAATGTTCAAGGTTGAAATGTGGAAGTATCCAACGGTGTAAGGAGCCAGCTTACATCCTGAAAACATGTGCATTGCATCATGCAGTTACAGTGTGGAGCCATGTTGCGATTGTGAGTTCTCCCTTACAGCATTTGTTTTGTGTTTTTCCTCTACTGTAGAAAGGTCCCGAATTAAGAGGCAGGCAAGAAGACACAAGGAGAGCTCAGTATTTATAATTTTCTTATGTTGGCTGGAGTTAAGCTAATTTTGAAGTGAGCAATTTGGTTAGTGCCAGTATGAGTCTGTGTGCACGTATCTGTAGTAGGTGGATAACATTACACCAAAATACACCAGGCATTAGCCTGCAATTTGGCTGGAATGATGGCATAATACCTTTTAAAACCCTGAAGGGTGTTTCTGCTGAAATTCTCCTTGAAGTTTATATTGCTTTCGTGTTCTTTGTTGGTGTATGGTTCAGTCACTGGGGGCATGTGTGGGAAGTGCTGTCTTCTCGCAGTGCAGCTGTGCTCTTTTTTTAGTGGATAGGTGGTGCTGCTTCTCCCCTTGTAAGTCATCTGCCATCACTTTAGTTACTTCATTTTAGTTACTTGCGTCTGTATGAGTCTGAATTCCCAAGAAGAGAACTGAAGTAAGCAAAGTGGCAATGGGGACAGTTTCTATTTCTGATTGTAATTACACTCGTGTCTATATGGGGATGGTGTGAATCACAGAATGCTCTCTGCCAACTGAAAAATTTTTCTTCGTCCACCCACCTGTTTGCACAGTAATGGTTCAAAATAGACCAATGTTGGTATTGTCCAGCAGCTTAAAATGCGATGGCCAGAAATCTTTTCTGAAGGAAGAAACCTGAAAGAATGTGAACTGAAATTACCGTAAGAGAGCTAATGGCTTCAGTTTTATTTTAGTTGTATTTTATGAGGCTAAATGAAGGCTGGTACACTGCAAAGGTTACACGTGTGCAGATACAGATGAGAGTATGATCACCTTGAACTCCAGTTCTAGTTGTCATTTAAAGAGAAAAGAAAATTTCTTCTTATGAATGTTCTCTTTGAATTTCAGAGTAATTGGACTGGGAGCTCCCACGATGCAGTTCAGATAAGGAGGGTGGTCATTTCTCACAACATGGATAAGGCACTGAAAGAAGGTGAGTCTTAATTTGGATAAGGAGCATCAGATCCTTTATGTATCTCTTGTCCTCTTATAAAACTGTAACTGTACAATATGTCTAGATTTTGAAATGGCCCTGGTTTCTTCCTTCTTGATAGAAAAGATAAAGTCTTGGTCTTCCCAAGAGATCAGCTGCAGTGAGTAACGTGAAGTTGTGTTTGCAGTTGAACTGTCATCTTGTTATTTTAACTGCTGTTTTGTATGTAAATATCTGGAAAATATGTGAAAATTGAGTCCTTTGTAACTGAAGGTTAAAAAAAAAAAAAAAAGCCTAACATTAACATTTCAAAGACTCATTTGGACTTCTCTGATCTGATAAAATCTAGGCTCTTGCAGTAGGTCTTTCCATTTGGTCAAATTTTTGCAATGAAGACTGAATCTGAAGTGGTGATTTGTACTTTTGACTGCTGCAATATATGAAGTCTGTGGGTCACCAGTGCAGTCTGTGGTTTGTGTGAAGATTGTGAACTGTTTCCCATTATCAGCATGGAATTGGAGGTAGAGGGGCTATTTGAAGAGAGAAGAGCTGTTGTGGATTACTGCGTGGAAAATGTTTTTTTGCTCTTCCATCCTGCTGCATGCATATGGGAGAAGCTTGTGTCTTTGAAAACATGACAGTATCTTTGTTTGAAGTAATTTTTCTGCAGATTGGATTGGTAAGTCCATCCTTACCCAGTCAGGCTGAAAGTTAGTTAAGAATATTCTGAAGTGATTCATTTCTCAGAGTTGAGGACTTAGTGCCATGACAACTTTCTTTATTGCCATTTCTTTTCAGAACAATTTTTACTTTCCATTCACACTCTTGAATTTTGGAGAGCAAACTTGTCAGATGGGTTGTACTTCTTCCAGGCCTAGCTAAGTGACTAACAAAGCCAGCTTGTCCTCTGTTATGCAGTTAACAAGGATGAGACTTCTCTCACTACCGCATGTAAATTAAAGCAAGTCTTTTAATCTCCCAAAGGTGTTGGAGACAGTTTGAATTTGAGATGCTGAATGAGTTGCAAAATGAGACATTTTACTTTTTTATTAGAGTAAAACAGTCAGACTCTGAAAATGGACATGGTATACTCCTTGCCCCTGTAGATACACTTTCACAAGTTCATATTCTGGTTTCTTCAGCTTTTCTTCATTATCCATGTAATTAAATTTGCCCAAGTTTTACAGTACGTTGCTAACTATCTTGTGTCCATCCAGAATTACCTGTCAACTTTTGCTTTTATGCTGCATTTTTCCTGGTGTTACTGCCAGTCTGTGTGAACTTTTCTCTTTACTCCATTACCAGCTCCCCATTACCACATGGTTTGCTGAGATTTTGTGATGTCTCTCTCTCGTGGTAACCTGTCACGTGCTCTATTGCATTTTGTTTTTGTTCTCATGACCTGTTAAGGTAGTGGGGAGAATAGGCATCATTGATCATCCTTACTTTTAATTAAAGGAGTTACTGATGTTTCCATTTCAGCTATCAGTGTTACTTTATTAAACTAATAAATACTGTGGTTTTCCTGTCAACCAGCTGACAACAGGTGCCCTCCTGTGGAACGGCTTCTCTTTCTGAAGTTAGTACAACAGAAGTATACGGAATTGACATTCAACAATGTCAGTCACTTTCTGCACCAGAAAGGTTTACGTCTGTATGCAGCTCGGTTAGCAACTTCTATCTCCCACTGACAAGCAAGTAGTACAAAACAAGAAAGCTTCACAATGTTTCTTTCCCCTTAATTGCAGCATTTTTGCATAAGCTGCAGGTGCAAGGTGAGAGAAAGGTGAATTAACCCTGCTACCCTGTGATGTGTTGCATTAAAGTGTGCAAAATCAGAACAAATGTAGTATTATGTGAAGATTTTTAAGTTTCTGAATACAGCAGAAAGAAAACCTTTTCATTTTAAACCCGAGTCCTTTTTTCAGCCAGCTAGGAGATTGACACTGAAATGTTTCTCCAGAAAATTTCATGCTTTGTTTCGCTAGATTGATATGATTCTTGTTGGCACTTCATTTCTTGTGCGAAGAAAAGATGACCCAGTCTTACAAACACTTTTGGCCTTTCTTTCTTTGCGTTCTTTGCTATTTCTTGCTTGGGAGCCTCGTGCTTTCATCCCATATCATTGGGCAGCTCACGGATGCCTCTTAGGAAAGGCCGTGCTCAGGCAGACCCAGCTACTGTTGCACAGTGTGCTGTCGCAGCTAAAGGCTGCAGCTGTCACTAGGCTGCTCTGCCACCAGGGTAGCTGATCTCCTGGGAACTCAATTTCATCTTCTAAATGCCTGATACCTTTTATCATTTTTCATGGCCAGTCTTCGTCTCCATATTACCTACCCACTTTTCTGGATCATTTATGAATAAGTGAAACAGCATGGATCAAAGTACAAATCGGAACTCCGCTTGTGAAATTATTCTGCTGTGGAAATTGGCTGTTTGGTGATGCCCTCTGTTTCTTGGCCCTGAAAATGTTTCATGCCAGGGAATGCCACCTCTTCCTCCATAGCTGCTTAGTTTCCTTGGGTCCTGTGCTGAGTCTGACTTGATGGAAAGATTTTGGGTGTTTGATAAGATTATACTTGTAGATCAGATCTTGCCTATCTACATTCTTGTTGACCCTGTAGAAGAACTCTGCTAGGTTTGTGCATCAGGACTTCCCTTTAAAAATGAAATATTTTCACAGTCCATCTAATTTCCCAATTGAGGATCCGCATGTTGACTTTTAGGGAAAAAAATGCAATGCCTTCTGCCACTCTGTTTGAACAGCTGTATTTTTTTTTTTTTCCCCACAGCTCTCAAAAAGCTGTTTGGGTCCAGAATTTGAGCAAGGCCTGATTTGAATTCATGTTCTCTCTGCCATTGGTATTCAAACGCTTGGATCTGAAAAACTCTCTTGGCAGAGAGTACATGGGTAAAGTCATTTGTACAGAAACTTCTCTGATACTTTACAAATGCCCAGGAGACGCATTAAAAATTTTTTTTTCTTCTATTGTTTATATATTTGGTGTTTCCTGTGTCGTCTTTTCTATGCATCTATGGTAATTATTCAGCAAATGTGAAAAAAAAATTAAAGAAGTTAATAACACAAACAGTATAAAATGGGAAATTGTATGGGCATGATCTTTTTTTTTGCATAGGAGCAGTGATAACATCTAACCTATAAAAGGAATATGTCAGTTTCATCAAGGCTGAATGGTATAAAATGCAGCTGAACTATGAAGTGCTGGTACTTTTCCCAGCACAAACTCGAAGAACAGAACTTGGATCTTAGCATCACTGTTGCTGATGTCTGGGGCTGGTTCCCAGTCCTGAAGTCTGGTAGTTCAGACAACTTTTTACCAGCCTGTGGCATCGTGGCCTAAATACAGGTTTAATGAGCATGAGGAACTTAAGGAAATTAAGATAATGTTAAGTATAAGGCTTCATCATCTTAATCTGTATTGTGTACCTAAAACCTAATAAATTCTGAAAGACGTTAGGTAAGTAATGACCTTTTAACTCTTTACCCCTTTAATCTCTTTAGCTTTAAAAATAGATGTTTTGGAAATGATCAATTCAGATCATTAGTTATCAGTTTTTAGGAACTCTAAGAGAAAAGCTTTAGTGTTTTAGCTTGTTCTTTGAAGATGAGTATTTGTTTAACTGAACTGGCTTTGGGCACTGGGCAAAGCCAGTTCACCTGGTGTTAGCTAGCGACTAACAAGTAGCAAAGCATTCAACTTTTATTTCTGTGGGACAGTTCTTTGCCAGGTACTTATATGGTATAGCCTTTTATAGTCATCTTTTGCTAGATTTTTTATTTAATGCTTTTTTTTTTTCTACCGAAGCAGCTTATGATAACTGTGTCACGTATGTTAAATCTAGCTTTGTAGTAACACAGTATGCAACAGCCTAACAGAATTAATCTTCATATTGCACTTAGATTTCACTGGTTGTTATTCTTCCTGTTCTGGAATAGCACAAGCAAGTGTTGTAGCTGTACGTTCTTTTCTGTTGCTGATACAGTCACAGAAGAGTTTTGAAATTGCTTGTAATGAGACTGTTCTGGTCTCTCCTTTCAGGAAAGGATATTCACTTTTTCTTTGGTACTCGAAGACAATGCCTGAATTTGTGTAAAGACAGTATTTCATACCTGTGTTGTGAGAAGACTAAGGCTTGGTTGGAATACAGGTGTTCTAAAAGAGAGGATAGCCTAAGAGATTGAGATGCAAGTTGTACTCCTGTTTTGTAGAGATCTGGCCAGCGCAGATAAGGAGCCACTGCATAACTTTGCTTTTCAGGCACGGGGCTCTTAGGAATTCTACTAGTGTAGAATCTTTGAAACTTCTATTTACTTATTTTGTTTTTCTTTGTTTTTCCTGGATAAGTCGTTTGGAAGCCTTGAACTGTCTTAGTAAATGCCATCTAACTTCAGCTCAGTAAAGTGACTTGATTTCTTTATAAACCCAGGAATTAGATTTCTAAACATTTGGCTGCAAACTTCTATCAATTTTCAGTATTTTCTTTTGAAATGATTTTGGTACAGTGAGGTAGGATGAAGCCTGCTAGTGTTTCAGGGAGGCAAAATTAGTCAGTGTAAGTTGTTTTGCTATTAGTACATTATTAATTTCACTGTCATGGTGCCAGGGAGCTTTTTATGGTTTATTAAGCTGGCAAAAAAACCCAGCAATTTCAATCGAAGTGGAAACTAAGGAATAGTGGAGTAGTGTGATTGCATTAAACAGTGGGCTTACAATGACAAGTGGGGTATATTTTTTGTTTAAAACAACAGTGATTTAAAAAAAAAAAAAGCCCAAACAACAGCACAATTCTGAAATCAGGATGTCTGATAAAGAGCCTGCTCAGACTCACAGGCATGTGACGTTTCTTCTCTCCTTTCTTTTCCAGTTACCCCTTTGGTTGTTCTAAACTGTTTTCATCCCATTCACAACCCCTCCACTGCCAACTTTTCTCCCACCTTGTTGGCAGCGCTGGATGTAGCTTGAACACCTCCTACAGCTCTGGAGGCACCTGATAGTTATGCATCAGTGAAGCTGGAGAGGCACAAAGCTCAAAAAAATCAAGAAAGTAGATGGAACTTGATTTACAGTAATCCTTTTGCTTTTAGGTACAGTTGGGACTGTTACCTTATCTTTCAAGTTCATGCTGTCTTGCTAATCTGCTTGTTCACTTATCCCTGTATCTTCTGATCCTTTGGTACCTTCTATAACATTGTATATGCCTTTTCAAATACAAAAGTCTTAGCGCCTCCTCTTTTAACTGTAACTTTGGAGTGGACACAATGTTGAGTTTGTATATGAAGAAAGTTGGTTTCAGTCTGCAGCAGTCAATACACAGCCAGCTTATAAGGTAGATCGTATAATCAAATCCGCTGTTGAGACACAGATATTAGCTTGAGGTTAGTGTTTAGCCAGTAGCCTGACTGTCTGAGCAAATCCACTTACGGACTTTGCTCTGCAAAATGACCTCCAGTAACCTGCTAGGTGCAAATTTCTGTAGCTTTGCCAACATCATGCTCTGGTGAGAAATTAAAACCCGGTGGAGAAGTTGTGAAACCTGTTACTCATTTAATGGTGTGGAGGACTAAGTTTCTGCTATCCTAGTGTGCCTTCACTTTGCAGATTTTGCTATTTATTGTTGTACTTTTCCTTTCAGTGTTTGACTACATCTACAGAGATTACATCCTGTCCTGGTATGGGCAGCTCAGCAGAGATGAAGGGCAGCTGTACCAGCTGCTATCAGAAGACTTCTGGGAGATTGCCAAGCAGCTGCGACTGAGGCTGAGTCACATTGATGTAGTTAAAGTCGTCTGCAATGATGTAGTGAAAGCTTTACTCACGCACTTCTGTGACCTTAAAGGAGCCAGTGCCAGGTAAAACTCAAACTGTATTTAATTGGAGTTTTGCTTGTCTCTCTACTTTTAGATTTGCTATATCAAAGTAATGAATAATGTAATATTTCCTTGTGTATTTGATAAAACCTTTCAGGTTTCTTACCAGATACAGGGACCTAACAGGCATCTGTGCCAGGCATCATGGCATCTGTGACACCCAGGGGAGACAACGTTTATCCTTTTCCTCAGAGTTCAGATTCACTGCGATTTTCATTTGATCTTTGAATCCTTTGCTCACTGTAGGAGATGGACTGCACAAGTAGTGCAAACCTGCAAGGAAAAGGAGAGAGAGACTGTCAGAGCAGCCAGTGAAGAAGAAACGTACTTAGTTGCACTTTTTCTGCAATAGCACAAGGTGTAATTCCATTCAGTTTTTCATTTGTGCCAGCCCCAGGAGGGGAAGGCCTTGTAGTTTCTGTAAGTGATCCGTTCTGCAGTAACTAGGTTTTTCTGCTGAGAGATTATTGGCTGGATTTTCTTTCTCTTTTTAGATTATCTTGTGGATTTCTTTTTGGCAGTGTTCTCTTTGTCCACTTAAAAGGGCGACGGTTTCCTAAATACTGTAGGTGCAGCCAAATGGTAATTGCATGTGTGAACTCATACACCTGTGCAGTTTGCTAATCTGAGTGAACGATTTGTGTAATTGAGAATGGAATTGGGGCTTATGTATGCACTTACCTGCAGTTACTCTAACTGCAGTATGCTTTGGTCATTCAGATTTGTGCCACACATTTTATACTGTGAAATTGTTTTGCCTATTCATGTACTTCTTAGCCCCCTTCTAGAGGAAAAACACTGCACTGTTTTTGGTCAGAGACCAGTCTCTGTGTTGCCATTTGCACTACTTTCTGTTCCACAGCAGATGATGAGGTTAATGTATTTTAATGTATTTATGGTACGTCCCAGCTATATGTGATCTAATATGTAGGATGTAAAGTGAAAGGAAACTAAAGAGTGATTACATTTCTACCCCACCCCTCATCCCTCCCAACTAGAGTGGGTGCTGCCTAGACAACTGCTTTCTCAGTTTTCTTCTCATAAGACAACAGATAACTCCACTAAAGTGTGTGAAAGAAACCATCTGTCCCTAGAGGGACAGAGGTGTCAATTTCTTCAGTGCAAAATTCATATTTTGTCACTTGATTCGCTTCAGCCATAGAAATTCCTTTGCTTTTCTACTTCCACTGACTGTCTGAGTGAAGCCTATGATGCCTGATAAATCAGGATGAAACAGGCTGCAGTCCTTCAGACTAAGACAGGTGGAAAGAGGCTACATTCCTCACTGTGCTCCTGCTTTCCCTCTGGCTTACTTTAATCATTGCAATGCTCCACTTGATAACAAAAAGCTCAAGGTAAATGACCACTGGAGGCAAACAGATAAGAAAAAAATGCACTTGAATGAAGGAGAGTATGAGAAGAAGAGGCCACTTCCATGCTGGCTGGTGGGAGACAGGAAATGGGGAGGAAGGTCTGTTTCCTTTTTCTTTCCTGGCTTTGGTTACTTTAGAGGAGAATGTCTTTCCTGCTAGAAACAAAGTAAAAGAAGGGTGGTGATGCTCCTCTAGCTGTAGATAGGACTGTCTGGCATGACAAAGAACCATTAGAATGGTAGACAAGGCAACTCATACGTTTTTCATCTTGCATAAATCATTGGGGATTACCCTGATGTCCAGCTGCTTTTCTTTTTAGGAAGGTAACTGTGATGTGTATAAATAATATAGGTACTCAGACAGGAAATGTTGGATAATTCTTTTATTAATCTTTCTGATCTTGATAAAAATGACTTTGGAAATGAAAGGTTGGCTTTGTCCTTGTTTGCAGTGCTTTTGTTGGCTTGCTTTTGGAGTTTTTCTTTTAGCAAGTACTTTTTTCAGGTGTGCTTACTATTCTGGCTTTTGAAAGTCAAAGGTAAAAAGCAGTAAATGGAACCAGAACATTAACTCTTTAACTCCCACTGGTCCACATGATGTTCTGATGTGGAATATTGACAGAAAAATTACAGCCACAACAATCTCTGAGTGTGCTGTGCAAAGCTTGAGTTCTGTCTGCTGCTGTAGAATCACTGAAATCACTTGGATCTCTGTTCTCCTATGTATGTCTCTATTCTTCATTGTTTGGGAGGACACAAATGAATAAAGCTGCTACTTTCATTGCCTGTTGCCTAATGCAGATGAAACGAGCCTGGGCCTGGTCTATGGGCTTCTGGAACTCTTAACTGCAGTGCTGTGTTTATATCAGTTGACTGCATACAGCTACGCTAGGAACTTACGGATAATTGACAAGACTTTCAGATCTTTATCTGTAAATATCTACACGCATTTTAAGATAAGGATTTTTATAAGGATTATTAAATATCTGCTTGTTTGGGAACTCCAAACAGTTGTAATAGCACATTTAAAACTGGACAGGGGGAGAAGTAATGCTTCTATTTCTATTTGAGATACCGTTAAAACTATTAAGTTATAGTAAGTGCTGGGGAGATGGAGTAGCTTTGCTTTTTGTTAGTTTCTGCTCTACCTGCTGGTCACTGCAAAATGAATATTGTCTTTCTTTACTCTTGGTAAGATTCCCCCCAGAGGTAAGATCCTGAACGTTAAGATTATGTCATCAAGCCATCCTAGCTACTGCTCCAGGACAGATGACAGCAGTGGCGCTTGTTTTTCCTTCTGTGATTGCTTATTGCTCAGATATTTCATTGGTAGGTGTGAAGGAGAAGCCTGAGTCAGAAGGGATGCTGCTTTCTGGGCAGATATTTAATCGATGAATTGTATATTTTCCTTACAAGCTGATATTTATATTAAAGCAAATAGAAGGAAAGTAACTGAAAGAACCTCCTTTGCAGAGAGTCATATCCTCATAGGTAATGGAGAATTTGCCAGAAAACAAAGGAAACTTTAAGTGGCCTGTCAGCTGCAGTGCATGCAGCTCCCTTTCCCCCTCATAGTCCCTCAGGCAAAAATGCGTTAGTTGAGTTAAAGAAACAAGAAACAGAGATTTGCCATTTTGCTTGTTTATTCTGTGCAGTTTTCTGTTTGTTCTGTTGACTGTAGTAGAAAAGTCCTGGCAGGGGTCTAACTCAGCCTATGTGCATGTACTGGCTGTTGGCAGGGAATAAATGTGTACAACAGGAAGGCAAAGATGATGAGAAATGGCTTCTGCATGCATGATGGTATAGGTGCAGGAAATACTCCGGGGTGTTGGCAGTCCCAAACAGACCTGACATTCCTTGGGATATTGATGCTGTATGTGGATGTGTTTAGAAAGATACTGATGGCAAAAGGGACTTTAATCTCAATTTGGTGAAATACTATGTGCATAACAGCTGGCCTTCATGCTTGATCTAGTAACTGCGCTGTGTCCCACAAATTAGGTAAGTTTGTCCGGGAAGGTAGGGCTGTGTGTTAGTGTGTGCTCCCAGCTGGCGGAACAGTTGCTGCTTGTTTTTAGTTCAGGTTCTCTATCATTGTTCTAAATACCCAGGAACTGCTTGTTAGGAATGGGTCTGCTGCCAGCTAGCAGACGCTGAGTGGATGTCACCTGTTCCCTGGCATTTAGCTCCTGCTTCTGGCGGTGTTTTGAAGTGGCTGACGGGGTGGCTCAACCTGTCCAGAGGAGGAAGACTTGGCTTCCCTGAGAGGTGGCTGCACAGAAATGGCTCAGACTTTCTGTCTGCCTGGGATGTATCCGATTTTGGATAAATAATGAATGCCTTTAGGGACAGCATGTGATGTGGTGGCTGATGTGTTGTTAAGGAGGCAGTAGGATGTATCTGGAGGATGCAAGAGCAATGGAAATGTGCTGAGGAAAATAGCCAGGTATTCAGTTGCCAGAGAGAAGAGATCCTACCAGAACAAGATAAACAGCTTTTGGAACTACATCAGCTGCACCACCTGTGCTAGTTAGTAATGAAATCTGCACATCTCATACACTGCTTCTCTGAAGAGCAAACAGTATTCACATCCAAGCTGTTCCAAGGGACTTGTTCTGAAATTAGTCTTACTTGTAGAATTGAAACCCTCTCCATTATCCATATTTGAATACAAAACATTTGATTTGGGACTGAATAAATAAGCTTCAGTCAAATTGAAAGCAAGTGACATTTTCACATTCTCCTTCTGAATATGAATTTAAGAACCCGATTTGGCCACCTTGAAACAAACGACTTGTGCTATTACAGCAGTGTTACTGTTGCAGCAGATTTGCTCCTTTGTGGACTCGCTAGCGAAGACCAGTTGTGCAGTGCTGTCTGTTACTGGTAGCCATGCACTGATGCACAAACAGAAACTTCTGGTTTGGCAGCATACAGTTCTTTTTCCACTTTTCCCACACTGAGGCTATAGGCTTGGAGCAGCTCTGTGAGCATCAGTTGGTTGATGCTAAGCTGGGCAGCAGCCTCCAGCTCTGAGAGGGAAGCGGACATATGGAGGATGGGACATGTAGCACCTGAGGGCCTTCTGCTGAGGCCCTGGGCCTCTGGGATGATGCTGTGTCTGTCTCTTTGTAATCACTGATTTGATCACCATGCTGTTTAACTATATATGTGTGGTTGGGCTGCCCCAGGCATGTGGATGTGAGAGGACTGCTAGAGCGCCTTGTCTGTGCTTCTAGAATCATTTTGATACAAAAGGAAATGTACCATCATGACCTCCATTATGGAGTTAGCATGGCACATCCAGTCGGAGGAATACTGAAAAGCCCAGGAAGCCATTGGCATCTGCAAGGAGGTGGACTGGTCATTGCTGGCTGTGCAGTCAAGGTGTGTGAGGTTTGCACCCCTACAGTGTTATGCTTCCCATTTTCACGCTGGATATACTGCACTGACTGTTAACCATGTGCTCAGTTCTGATTAGCAGAACTGCTGATGTCACTTGTTTGGTGTTTGTTTCCCAGCTCTGTGGGAGTCACTTCTTCTATTTGCCATCCTTACTGAATACTTCTAAATTTATTTTATTTTTTGCTGTTGTTAATCCTCCTCTAAATCTGTTGCTTGTTTACAGTGTACGTGAGTGATAATACCAGGTCTGTTACTCTATAGGTGTCTTGCTCAGAGCAGTGTGATGTAGTCTGGAGGTGACAGGCTGAAAACTGATGTTTTAAGAAAGCTAGGTCAAACATATGATATTGTCTGTTTGCCAGTTATGAAGGAAAGAACATACCTTCATTATTTAGCAGTTAGACCTGTTTCTCAAACTAGAAATGATCCCAAGTACTCTGCTTATGCAGTGGCTTCACACTGGTGGGCAGCTAAACTCTGTGGCTGCTTTCTCACTGACCCTCCTCAAAGGAGGAGAGGGATAAAATACGATGGAAAAGAGCTCAAGGGTTGAGGTAAAGATGGGGAGTTCAGTCACCGGTTACCATGTGGGTAAAACAGACTCAGTATAGGGTCATGAATGTAACTTACTGCTGTCTACTAACAAGACCGGAGACTGAGAACCAAAAGCAAACTAAAAATACCTTTCCCCCATC
The DNA here is from genome assembly GCF_026119805.1 of Tympanuchus pallidicinctus. NCBI lineage: Eukaryota > Metazoa > Chordata > Aves > Galliformes > Phasianidae > Tympanuchus > Tympanuchus pallidicinctus. The sequence continues at coordinate 50,569,435 of NW_026294721.1, forward strand.
CACCCTCTTCTTCCTCCTGCCCCTGAGAAGTGTAGAGAAATGGGGACTCCTTTATGGTTATTCTGTGCTCTTGGTCTTTTTTCCTTCCAGGTGTTGGACTGTTTCTACTGTTTCTATTTGATGCAGCATTTCTGTTTTGGTGGGTGAAAACACCAGCAGAGCAAAGGAATTTGAAAATGTGTCATAGTAGACTTAAACAAAAACAAGAAAACAAAAAAACATAAAATAAAACAAAAACCCATTTAAAAATACATGAGAGTCAAAGTGTTTATTTACTGAAGTTTTTCTTTAACCTGATAATGAATTTTTCATGTTTTTAATATTTTCAAAAACTGTGAATAATCATAATAGAAGTGGTATGCAAGTTATGTCTCTCTCCTTCTTTCTCTTCCTTTTTTTTTGTTTCTTTTTCACCTTTCTTTTCTTAGGCAGGAAGATCCACCGAGACCTTTTTTGTTGCACCCGTGCTTGAGGAACTCTGATGAAGAAGTAAGGTTCCTGCAAAAATGTTCTCAAATTCTGGTGTGTTGTCTTCTACCCTCAAAGGATGTCCAGTCTGTCAGCTTGCGCATAGTCCTTGCAGAAATACTTGCAACAAAAGGTAGATGAAAGATCAGAGTTAATTAAACATGTACACGTGTACAGTATTAATAATTACAGACATCTTTATGTATGTCTTGATGCTACGCTTTTAAGTACTGATATTTTATTTTCGGTGATGGCCAATTGGGCACTTTATGTTTTCCAAATTAAGCATGTACTTACTTGATTGTCCTGACTTGTTGCCTAGTTTCCTCACGCCTTTCAGGATAAAATTCCTTTTGTCTATTCCTTCTATCATTTTTTTTTTCCATAGAGGAACCCTTTTGCAGTCTTCAGTGATGCTATTTTTATGAATAATTTTGACGTGTTGAGCTTCATTCAGATGCTCAGAATCCATAGACGTGATTATGATTGAATTATGATACCAGACTGGATTTGTTTTAGACTTTGAATTATCCAGTTTTTTAATGAAGGTTTTCTATTATGCTTTTCATTTTATCAGATACGCTTTAATTAGATTATGAATATGCTTGCCATTTTTTAATATCATTGAATTCAAACTCTGAAGTTATGAAGCTGTGAGAGCATTATGCAATTCAGTTCACTATACAGCCATTACAAATGAAAATTTAATGTTACAGTTTCCGAGACGCACAACAAAAGGAAAAATATGCTTGAAATTTCCCAGATGAGACTCAACTTCATCAGTGTACATTAGTTTGGGTAATGGCACAAACAGTTTTATTATGAAGACATATGTGTGAGGTCTCAAACGTACTTTATAGTCCTGGAGACTGGTTTGAAATTCTTATTGATTTTTTTGCATCTTTTCGTGCCTTTTGTCTGTAGTATTCTCGTGAAGTACAACAGTTACTCCTCAACATAAGGATTTTGTTTTAAAATATTTTTCCTCTCCAGTACTGAAACCAGTGGTGGAACTGCTGGGTGATCCAGATTATATCAACCAAATGCTACTCAGCCAGCTGGAGTACAGAGAACAGATGAATGAGCATCAGAAGAAAGACTACACATATGCTCCTTCGTATGAGGAGTTCATCAAGCTGATTAGCAGCAACACCGATGTTGAATTCCTGAAACAATTGAGGTACTTGATACTTCACTGTAGCTTATTTGAAACTAAACGTGCTGCTTTTGCTAGCCAGTTACTGAGATTTGAATGAAATGTATTTTCAATTCAATTTTTTTTTCTGTTGGTGAAGCAGAGACAATAAAGTGGTCTTTAAGCCATGGAATTCATTAATCTGTAATATAGTCAGCTTCTCAGTTTGATGGTAGAAAATGTTAAAAAATTCCACTTAGCTGGAACTCAGCACAGTTTGCAGTGTGTGATTCTCTGACATAGAAAGAAGGGTTTGAGTTCCAGCACACTTTACCAGTGACATAGAGGTGTTTCTGGACTGTTGCAGGGAGTTGTTTTCCAGTTGCATCCTTCTTAAGCATTTTGATGAACTCTGAAAAGTACCTTAAAGACGTTAAGAAAACCCTGTTTCCTACATATTCAATGTGCTGCTTGTTGCTGTTTCCCAGTAAAATAACATGTACACCCTTTTGTACTTATTTTCCTTTCCTCTCAAAAAATCTCAGTTGCCACCTAATTTTCCTTCCGACTTCCATCATAACATACCCAAATGCATCTTGAACCTGTTTGCTCAAGCATGAGATGATCTTTATACTGGCTTTATATTTACAGCTGTGCTGTTTCTCCTGTGATTTCTGATGCAAGAGAAAGGATAAAGAGCAAGTGAAGCCTGGGGAGCAGGCCAGAGGGGTAATATCCAGATAGAATTTTTGTATTGTTTTGGTTTTGTTGAGCATACTAAAGCTTTAGAAAGCTGTTGAACCCGTTTTCAGAGTACGGGTGCTAATCTGTCACCACTAGCCAGAACTGTTTTTCCTTTTCCCTGGCTCACTTTAATTGCTGCCACAAGTCAGCTTTCTTCCTAAATGGCTGCAGCAACATCTGAAAGACACAAGCACATCGATTCCGTTTGGAGCACTCTGGGTCATCTGTTGTGACCCAAACCTTTTGTTAGACTCAGCTTGATCAGGCCAAGTGATGGGTGTACCAAGATGGAATATTGTGGGCAGCATAAATACTTTCTGTTGTTCTTTTCCCTGATTCTGAAACCACTTGCATTTCTGAGACAGGAAAATGCATTTAGGTGATGGTGAAATGATCTTGTTGCTTGGCTACTTACTGCTCATCTGCTGTAAAATTTGCTCTTTACTCTGGGCCAGTGTGCCTTTACTGACAGCAGAAATTAGTCTCTATTACTCCGTCTAAAACCTAATTGACGTCATATTTAGAAACATAATCACACTAATGGATCTGCTTGTTTCAAAAGAAACCCAACTCTTCTGTTGTTTTTCTTCTGGCATATTAATGCACTCAGTATGCTCTCTTTTTAGCTGATAGGTCATCCTAAACTGTGTTCTCTAATATTGGGTAGTGAATTTGCTTCATGGAATCATATGGTTTTGGCTGCGCTGAGGTTTTTTCTTTTCTGCCCTGTGGAGTCTGACAACTATCATTTTATGGTGTGTTCTGCACCCTGTGTAATACTTAAATGGAAAATATTCAAGAAAATCTAATTTAATTTTAAAGAGAAAAATAGTGTTTGATTTTGAGGACTGTGCTCTTTCTTCTGCTGTGCAGAGCCTGTCCCTAATGGAAACATCCATGGAAAGCATTCTCCTGTGGGAGAAGAGATTCCTCTTCTTTTTGGTCTCCAGCACTTAAAGAGAAATGGGCCTACCCGTAGTCCTCTCCAAGTTAGATAGTATATTTTGCAAAGCTTTCACAATGTGCCAAAGAGAATTAGCAGATTTATGTTAAGGAAACCAAACAGCGGTCTCTATATGGATGAGCAAAACAAATGATACTTGAGATGAACACACTAAGTAGTATTTCAGGTTGTATTTCCCATCCGCAAACCACGGGAGAAACTTATAAAGAAGAAACTAGAGTATTAATGAATGACTGAATATCCTGAGTTGGAAGGGACCCACAAGTATTATTATCAACTCCAACTCCTGACTCTACACAGGACAACTTAAAAGTTAAACCATCTAAGAGCAAAATAAACCCTTGGAATTCAAGAGAACGTAGGTAGGTTCCCTTAGAGTGATGGGAGTGGGGTGAGTGCTTCCAGTTGTCATTCTACTGGAAATAAATTACTGGTATGCTGTTCTTAGCATCTGACTGGGAAACCTGTCTTTTCTGAATAATAAAACTCATTTATCACAAGTTTTGCTTCCTGGTTTTACTTGGAAATCTTTTTTCACCACCTATTCTGAGCTGGTGTATGGCATTTATGAATGTTCAGCCTCCTCCTATTGCTACTGATGTTGCCACGTAACATCTTGGAGAAGAATGAATTTAAGTAGTTACAATTTTTTGTGTAGGCTTAGCTTTCAGGAAATTATCCTGAGGCACTGTAGTTGCTGGGAAACTCAATATTTCTTTGAAACATCCCTGCTGTGCTTTATCTTTGCAGATGAATTTAATTACCGTCTATTTACTAAAATAAACATAAAATGTTTTGTTGAATAAAACAGTCTGTGAAGCACTGATAAAAATTCCTCAGACTCTTGACTGGCTGTGGCCAAGAAGGCTCAAGTTCCTGAATGCTCTAATATGTATGCATGTGACATTACAGCACAGTTACATCCCTAAAGACGTCATTTAACCTGATCCTCCTGGGCCCAAACCACCACCCCAGAGTATCTTTTCAGGCTGATCTCATTAGCACGGCCTTGTTAAGCTTTCTTGTGACAAGAATCAGGTGTACGTTATTGGTAAGTAGGGAAGAATTCTCAGCTAGATCATCAAATACCTGTGGGTAAAGGATTTTGTTGCTTTTGGTGAGGAGATCAGGAAAGAGAAGCTGTATGTGCTGCATCTCCTTCTAAGGAAGTGTACCTGCTTTCTGCCTTGCAAAAAGGCTTTCCCTTAAAGGCTAGTAATGGTGCTAAGATTTTCTAAATCTTTTTGTTCCTCTGCGTGGTTAGAAGCATTGCCTTGAGGGGAAAAAAAAAACCAAACCACTATAGATTTTTGTGTTGGTTGTATGGTTTCTCTTTGTAGAACTTAAGTGCTGCAAGAGCTATTTATCATTACTTCTGTAAAAGTTTTGAATTCACAGTTCATTAATATCTGTACAGGGCCTCTGACTTTTGTTCACTTTATCTCTTAACAGAATTTCTCTGCTTTTTGGAAACATCTTTCTGTTTTTGTAGGGACATTTGTAGAACTGATGTTTATTTTTGTAAAAAGTAATTGAGAGTTTTCTGAGGATGTATTTTGTAATTCTTCTTTTTTCCCATTCATAGCTTTGTGTTCTTAAAACTAGGATTTGTTTGGGGGGGGGGAAAAAAAAGCTTCCAGGGAAGGGAATGTTGTGTTATCTACAAACTTCTCTCAAAGTCACCCTTCTAACGTTTACCTTTGTTGTTATGATGAAGTGAGGCAAAGTTTAATTTCTATTGTATCAAGTCTCCACAAAGTGTGTTGTCCTTATTTCTTTCAAGAAGAGAGTCGTACAGGGAAATTTCACCCTCGTTTCTCCTCAGATTTAAGTTAGCATAGATAAATTGGAAGGCTGCTACAAATGAGGAAGGAAAGATGATTTCTGCATGAGATGTGAAATGAATTTACTTCTGTCAGAAGAATACTGGAGATAAGACAGGATGAATTAATGTAGTATGGAGTAAACAGTGATAAGGAAATAAGCCAGCCATGGTGCTGGCTGCTTCTTACTTCTGCTTTAAAAGTGTTTTATTTATTCTGTTATTAATAGAGCAGCAGAAGGTCAATAAGGAATTCATGGTAAGAAGGGCTGTTATCTCATGTTCTGTGCTGCCTTCTACTTAAGATGCGAGGGAAAGGGGTGAACGTGACGAAGAGCTGAGGAAGAGATAAGAGTGGGAAGGTACATGTGAGACTGTGATTGGTCCTGTTTGTTGTGTACAGTTCACTTCTTGAAAATCAAATGAGTATGTCACTTCTAGAAGTTTCAGAGATGTTTACTCACCTGTCACCACAGGGTGTGCAGCTAGAATGTTCAGACCAAACTTGTAGAGAAAAAGGGCTGCAGCCTGGCAGGTCAGTGTGACTGGGGTGGTGGTTTGGGCCCAGGAGGATCAGGTTAAATGATGTCTTTGGGGATGTAACTTGGAGCATCTCCCTTAAAGTAAAGAACGGAAGAAAAGGCTTACTATTATATTAATAATGATAAGGTATAAAACCAGGAACGTGAACAAATGGGTGTAAATTTTGGAAGAAGGGAAGCTGTGGAAGTGGGGACCACCTTCCATATGGTAGTATTTATTTGGTTGTCTGTTCTGTGGTACTTGATAATTTCATCATGTCCAGTGTTTTTAACCTTAGAATGCTGGAGTGAGGTGAGTGGCCCATTTGACAGATGAAAGAACGAAGGCACCAAAAGCCTAAGTGAGCTGCTCAGAATTGCTTGGGAAGCCTGTGTCTGAGCAGAGAGTTAAACGCAGGCTCCTTGTGGGGCTTTTCCTACTCCAAAGTATTGAACAAGAACTAAGGTGATGGCTGGAAATGAGGGAAAAATAATGGCAAAAGGAAATAGGGTTAAAAAATGAAATATTTGCAAACATGTTATCATAGAATTACTGCTTATGTAAATCAGGTTCTTGAGTTTCTGTTTGGTGTTGAAGGAGTTGTGTAGAATCAGGATCACTGCAGAAAAAAACACCTGGAAAGTGTAGTTGGAAGTGAATGTAGGCAGTACGCTTATGAAGAGGCAAAGATTATCCAAACAAACACTAAAAAATTTACAGGAGGAAGGAAGGATGGGGAGAAATGGATAACACTGGTGAACCATAGATGAAGGACCATATATTCTATGGGTCACAGGTCTTCTCTTAAACAGAGGATTAAGTAGTCATGGAAGACTTCCCATGGGGCACTAGGCTTTATCACAGAGTTGGTTGATCGAGGTTAGGTAACTCCTACAGAGATGAGTTAAATTTACTGGAAGACTTCTTTATTACTGGTATTACTAGTTTCTAAAATAAATGTGCTGAGAGAAATGTGAAAGGTTGCTGTGACTGGGATTTTGATGTTTGTAGAAGATTTAATTGGAAACTGTTTCCTTTGCTGTTACAAAACTGATGTTAAAATTCAGTTTACTAACTGTGGTAGCTGTTTTGCATTGTGTATAGTATAGATCTGGGTGATAAGCTGCTTATAATTATTCCTCGGGTGGAGTACTTTAGAACTTTTTCCTCCCCCTAGAAGTGCAAAAGCTCCATATATGTACGCTAGCTAGAAGAACTTTAATATACAGCTGTCTGATCTTGAACTGAATTCCCATCCTAGTTTCCTACAGCAAATTTGTATTTACTCTTCATGTTAAAGGCATGACTTCCTGTGTTTACTAAGTGTCTGTGCCATGGAAACATTAGACAGAAAGGAATACTATTGCAAGTTGGGAGTTTTCCATTTGTTTCAAGACTTTTTCCCTGCTCTCTTCCCTGTGTGCACATTGCTTAGGTTGTAAACGTACTGAGCAACAGCTCAGTTTTAAGGGAAGGGGGAGGTGTTTTTTATTCATTCTTAATTATGCTGTATAAGGAATGTACTGTAAAAAAAATAAATATATATATATATATTATAGATAGGTAATAATTAACACTGTTGTTTCTTTTTTTTCTTTCTCTCCTCCCTCTCTACCCTTATCCGCTGCTGTTTTTAAAACTAGGTATCAGATTGTAGTGGAAATAGTTCAGGCAACCACAATCAGCAATTTTCCCCAAGTGAAGAGGCAGAAAGGTAAGAATCCTGTTTGTTACCAGTCATATCTGTTGTTTTCATTTTGCAAAGCTATCTGAATTCCAGAAATAGATCAGTTTATGGGGGATTTTTAGACAGATTTTAGGAATGCTGTGCAATTAGTATCTCAGTTCTATTTCATTTGCCTGATTGTTCTAAAATCTCCATGGTGTATTTCCACCTCCCTGCCATACTGTTCCCATCTAAGCTGATTGGTCAAGAAAAAGATTGCAGCTATATTTTTTTTAATCTTCAGAACTTGCTGCATCTTGGATTTCTGGCACTGCAAATTCTTATGCTGAAAATGTTGCTTGCTCTTATTTATTCCTGCAATCCATTCTTTAAAGTATCTGTTCTTTCAAAGCACAGAATTAGGAATTGCAGTGTAATTATTAGTCAGACTTTATTTTGACTCGTCATATTGCATTTTTATGTTGCAGTACAGAGTGCTCTTAAATCTCTCTGCAATGATTTGGCAACGTCTGCCTTTTGAAATGCATGTGAACTTGCATCTTACATTTGTGCTTATATTGAAGATGTATATACTTTTTTATGGTGTTCTCAAAATGTACCAGAGCTGTGGTATATCTTCAAGAGATTTTGTTGATGGAAAAATTATCAAACAAAATTTTGCTTGAACAGATATGTTTGAGATCCACCTAACCATGATAGAAAACAATGGACGGTATGAGTTAAAGGAGTTTACAAGCAGGAGGGGACCAACATATTTTATGGTCTGATAATGACAGGACAAGGGGAGATGGCTTTACACTAAAAAAAAGAGCAGATTTAAGTTATCAGTCATGTCCTGATATCAGTGCAGCCCGTCACCCACAGTTTTTATGAAGACTGTTCCAAAAGTAACGCCTCTTATTTTATGATGTTGGCCTACAATACCCGTGGCAGATGTTGGTGGTATAGCAGTAAAGGTTGAACCTTCCCGCTAATATTTATTACATTTTGTTGCTGTGTGACAGATGGCAGCAGAGAGGCAGTCTGACAGAATGATTTCCGGTATGGAAGTATGTGCGAAGCAGAGCTAATGCTGGTGACTTTGTTGAAAACGTGTGTTGTGTAGCTGAGAATTTGCTCTATGGAACAGTGTTATTGTGCTCTTTGTATTCATTCTTGTTACTATGAAAATAATTAGAAGGCATTTCTTGTGCTGCAATCTTCATAGGTGCAACCATAGACAATTTTTCATTCAGCGTAGCTCAGTCAAGTCAGGGGATTGAACATTCATGGATTAAGTGTTAGGAAGAGGGTGTTGAGGCTGCACAGAGTGCTGGGGGTGCTTCTTCCCTGGAGGTGCCCAAGGCCAGGTTAGGTGGGACCTGGGCAGCCTTGAGCTGTTGGGGGGCACCCAGCCCCCAGCAGAGGTTGGAGCTGGGGGGCCTTATGGTCCCTTCCAACTCAAGGCATTCTGTGATTCTGTTATAAGAATGGATTTGTTTGTAAACTAAACTAAAGAGATCTTGGGTTTAGTTCCTTGTGTCACATAAGAAAGCTTTTAAAGGGTGTAATGGAAGAAAAAATAATTTAGAAACATAAAGAAGCACCCCAGGAGGCACGGGGTTGGCAGGGAGAAGAGTTTGGAGTCCGTCCTTGAATTTCTGAAAAAACAACGCTGATGTACGTTTCTTTTACATCCTAAAATAGAGTTAGATATCCATCCCTGTGGGGTATATTGATTGTACCAAAAGGAGGCAAAGTTAGCATTAATTTTTGTGCAAGCATGCATCACAGAGAAATATTAACGTTTCTTAGATGAGAATTGAATGGAAAATGTGTTTCATAAAGTAATAAAATGAAATGGGGAAGTTAACTCTGAGTGCATTATGAAAAAAATCAATCTTGCTAAGCTTGTATTTCCATTTGTGCAGCATTGTTGTGAGAAGAATTGATTTGGGGAATATATTTTTGCAGTTTAGGCTCCTGCAATTAATTACTGATGATCATTTTTTGGTCTCACTGGAGTTTATCCAGTTAACTATGCAGTGAGCACTGAAGAGAAGAGGCTTTTCTGAAGCTGCAAGTGCCTTGCTCTGCAAAATAGATGTAAAAATCCTGGTGCTGTTTGTTCTGACAAAGGAGATAAGTTCCACTTACTCTGTGGTTAAGCTGATTCTGCTTTTTTTTTTTTATGGCCTCTTGTGGAACAGGCTTCCTAGTGGAGTGGTCGATGCCCCACACTGTCAGTGTTCGAACAGTGTTTGGACAGTGCTCTCATTTATGTACTTCAGGTTTCTGTGTGGCGGTCAGGCAGTTTGAAGATCCTTCCAACTGAGCTTTTATATTTAAATAACTGTTCCTCAAGAAAATGATGTCTTTTGATTTGTGTGGAACAGTATGTTCAGCTCTAGCCTACAGTACAATCCTATTGTAGTTCAGCACATTAAAGGCAGATTTTTTTTACCTTTTATTTTCTCTACTAAGGCTTTCATCTCCATAAGTTTCCTTTCTCAGTCGGTTCACAGCAAAACTTTTAAGAACAACCCCCAGACTGTAGAGGGTTAAATATATATTTGTAAAGGGTTTTGTGTTTTGGTTTTCTTGTTTCCTTTTGAAGGAATAAAAACATGTTTTTTTTTAATCTGATGACGGATCTGAAGGAGAGTTCAAAGAAAAAGGATCCGTCGTACCTTCTTAAAGCATTGGAATGAACACACATACACAGAGCACAGCTTTGCGCCGCGTGGAAGAAAACAACCAAACAGGAAAATCAATGCTCATAGAACAGACTTTAGTAGTGTTACCATTTCATAGCTTCCTTTCTTCATGCCAGAGCATATCACTACCTTGCGGCTGCTAGATTTCATGGTCAGTAGCTATAAACATGAGCTTTTTGCAAAATGGGAGTGTTTACACATTCCCATTTTTCTTTTTTTTTATTTAATCTCTTTCCCCAGTACCTGTTTGCCTATCTGTAATCATCTGATTGGTCAGTGTGTGATATTGCCCTTTTTCTACTAGTAAATGAACTGCTGTCTTTTGTGTAGTGGGCATCTCTTCCCTTTGATTCCAGCCTGGGGTTGGTCTTAACTTGTAGCTATTTCCATTTTCTGATGGCAGGGTTGTGTTGTGAGAATGCGCCTTCATTGTTAGTGCCTGGGTATTGACTTAGGGCACATAATAAAAATAACAAACAGCTTGAGGCATGGGATTTTCCTGACACAGTGTTTTTGGTAAGAAAAGGTACAGCAACAGCTGTGAGAAGCAGTTGATGCGGCATGAGTGGACAGCAGTGAGTGGCTAGCTGCTATGTAATGAAGTAAACTGTGCAAGTACAGGACCAGCAACAAGTAGGACTGAACAGGTATGTGTACCTTTGCAGTTGATTGATGAGACCAAAAATGTTTTGGTTTACGATAAGTATTAGGTGTTTATTATTTAAGAATAAGTTGCTTGAGATCATGATGACTTCTAATACAAGCTATGGTTCCCTGACTTTGTATGGCTTGGTTCAGTAACAACGAAGTACGCATTTAATGCCAGTGCACAGAGGTGTTTGAGAGGAATGTTTGTCCCTCAGCAAGGACAAAGCTCTTAATTCGTGTTGGTGCCACCTATTGGCAAAATGTCTAGCTGTTAAAGCTTTTTAAGAAAAGCAGAAAGTACTTTTGATCATTGTATTAAACCATCTCTAGTAGAAAAAATAGCATATTATAGGGTCTTTTTCTTTTCAGATTTTATTACTTGAATCTTCTGGCATATGAGCCTAGAAGAGCAAAGGAAGGTGTACAGAAGCATCCAATCCATTTTAAGCAGTAGGTTTAGCATTTGACTCCCTGAGAGAGTCAAATATCTTAAAAGGCTAAGCAGAATAATTTCAGAGGTTTACAGTGCTGTTGTGGATGGGTGATGTAACTTCTGTGTCCAGGATTGTGTTCAGTCATTGCTGAAGGTGAACAGTAAGAAACCTCGTGTAGCATTAATGTTTGCAGAGGTGCTGACAATTTATTTTTGGAGTTGTGCAGGCCGTTGTAAGTAGAAGCTGTTATCTTGCTTGCTGACACTACATTCCCCATTCATGCATGCAGAAGATTGCTGAAGCCTTCAGCATTTGCTTTTTCTCCTAACTGTCCTTCTATATACCCTCTTCCGAAACTGTCAGCATCATTGCAGCAATGACTGTACAAGGAGATTTGCTTTTTACTCATTCTTATTTCATCCTGTTGATATTTTTGGGCCGTGTTCTTTTCTTGAACCACACGTGCTCTGGTTGGAAAAATAACATCTTTGTACATCTTCCTGAAAAATGAAAACCAATATCCAACTTTATCTTACCTTTTGGTGAGAGTTGATCTCTTGGAAATACTGAATCAAATTTGAGCCGCCATTTTAGGAATTCCATTTTTCTGTACAAAACATGTATCCTTTACGTTTTGAAAGACTACAAATGCTTACCTGAAAGTTTGCTGTATGTAGTTGTCTTCAGGTAACACTGAGCAAATCTCTTTGAGGACAGTTTCCAATATTCTGAATGGATTTATTTTATTTATCTTCTGTTTTTCTTCACCCTCCATCATCGGTGTGACAGCATGACCAGAAACCATGGCAGTTTAGAACTGATTTTTGGATACCGCACTGTAACTGACCACATCTTTGTTGAGGAAAATTGTTCCTTTTCAAGCAGGTGTTGTGAGACAGATTGAAAAAGCAGCCATTTATTTCTGAATGAAAAAATCTACTGAGTGATAGTAGGCTTCTACTGCTGAGCATTTCCACTGTGCATCTAGATACTTGGTTTTGAAGTGGAGCTGAAGGCTTACGCAGAAACAGAGCTGTCTGTGAGTAGGCTTCGTTATGTACTGTAGTTCTGAAAGGTGCTTGAACATTCAGCTTTAGAAAGGGGCTTTTCTTTTGGAAACTCAGACTCCAAACTGACTTGGAAGAGTGGGTTGTGATGCGTGAGTTTTGTCAGGAAGATAATTTCGGGTGGAGTAAGATGGATGCTTATCTGTTCCAGTGCATTACAGATGCCATCTAACTTAATTATGACAAAACTAGATTATGCCTTCCCACTACACCATCTCCCACAAAGGGATGCACAACTATTTTTGCATAGCTTGTTGGCAGTGTTTAAAGAGCTGCATACAGCTGTACTTGCATGAATATATGGAAGGAATCCTCCACTGAGTTCTGGTGAGGCGGTGCCTGTGTGATTCTTGTGGATGGAAATGAAATGACTCTGATCATGGCAGACTGATTCTTTTCATTTGTTATTTTCAAATGAGCTCCCCAGAGGAGCTGCTGCTTCCTTTTCCTGAGATCCTTTGTGTGAGCTAGTGATGGCCAAAAGAGGGTGGGAGGAAGGCTGAGTGGTCAGACAGAAGTGACCAAGAGGAACATAGAGGCTATATGTGGTCAGGGTTATGTAGCTGTAAAGAACATACTTTCTCCCACACTCAAGTTTACCATATAGTCACTGTGATGTTGAAGGGTGTGTTGTGCTATATGTTTCTAAGAATCAGCACCTGAATTCTCTGTAATGTCCCTTCAAGTGACTGGACATGAGGAAGCGTTTGAAGTGAGGGGGTCTAACACTGGAACAGGCTTCCTAGTGAGGTGGTTGATGCCCCACATCTGTCAGTGTTTGAGAGGCGTCTGGAGAATGCCCTCCTTTATATACAATTTTGATTAGCCCTGCAGTGGTCAGGTAGATGTACAATTCTATTATCTTTCTGTAAACTTGTGGTTCTTGTTAAATGTCAGAGCAGTGGCCTAAATGCTCAGTAGAACTTCAGCTTAGTGTAGCATTAAGTAGGCTGTGCATGTGCTAAGCTCAGCTTTTGCAAAAAGGTCCTACAGAAATGCATACGAAGTCACGCATGTGCAGTTCCTCCAGGGACTGGAGACAGTGCTGCTGTGCTTGTTGCCAGGTGACTTGCGACTGTCTTTCTCCAAGCTCTAAAAGAACAAGACTTGTTTCCATTTCAGTTACATTTTTGCAGTGTAACTATTAAAATGAGAAGCCTATGGAGAAAGGGACAGTGAAGAAGTTCCTGATTAACTGCTGCTGAAAAAGTCATGTGCAGCTTGTGGAGGAAGCATGTGTCTCGTTTTGCTGATGAGAAGCAGGTTGTTTGTTTGTTTGTTTTCGGGGGGGGGGGGAACACCCGAAAATCGTAAAGTTTTGCTAGTAAAAAATTGTCCAAATCTTGCATTTTCTTTCTTTGCATGGTGGTGGAACAGCATTAGTAGCATGTCTGCTTCTCTTCCCTTTATTGGTGCTTACTGTAGGATATGTGAATAAATGCAAGCTGCTGCTTCTATAACGTTCTGGTTTTAACTGGCTTTTGCCAGGATGTCTGAATGTAGCAATCACACTGATTCCCAGAAATGGTGAAAAGGCTTGTATTTGTATTTCAGTGCTGTGGTAATAGGAGAGGATGGATTGAAAAGAGCATGTTGCTCGCTGCAGTGCTCTGCATGGGCCTCCTGTTTGTTGGCAGGGGGACCTCATGCCAGGCTCTCCTGCTGACAGGAGTGGGTTGGCAGTGGGATCTTCAGCTCTCCACCCCAAGTGGTTTTGACATGGAGTGGCTCGTTATGGGTGTGAAGATATTTTCAAAGTAATTCATCCCAGGAAGCGGGTGTGGTGTAGGGTTTGTTTTTCTTTCCTGGAGGCCTTCTACGATCACAGGATGTAAGACAACGTAATAAGCACGTTTTCCTCTAAAACCCTCTGAGAACGTGTTGTTCTTTGCTAAGGAAGTTTTTAGAAGGTCATTATATGGCACTGGTCGTTGACTTTGAAAGTGTCGGTTTTTGAGCAGTAAGAGTCAGTCAGCTCTGCAGAGGAGTAAGGGAGAAAGATGCAGTCAGAAGAGGAGGCTGAGGAGTTGTACCAGGGGAGGTTCACAGTAGATATTAGGAAACATTCCTTCTCCAAGAGTGGCAGTGCACTGGCACGCACCAAGGGAGGTGGTGGAGTCACTATCCGTGGAGATGTCTAAAGAACTTGTAGATGTGGTATTGAGGAATGTGGATTAGTGGGCAATATTGGTGGAAGGTAGACAGTCGCACTGGATTATCTTAGAGGTCTTTTCCAACCTTAATGATTCTAAGATGCACGGCAGTTGCTAGCACAGGGGATGAGGATGTGTGGGTCTACCTGTGGGCACTGTAGCTGAAAGGAGAGGTGAGGAGGATTTGGGCAGTGGTTCTGTCAGGCCTATGCTTGTCAGTATGCAAGCATTTTGAGCCCAAAGTATTTAAGCTTTTGAGAGAACTGTGAACTTCCAGAAACCATCTTAAAGTCAGGTGGAGCAGGGGAAATGGGGGGCTTATCTTTCAAATTCAATGTATTCGTATTGTCAGTATATTTAATGTGAGGGAGAGGTATTTTGTGCTTCAGGTTTCTTCCTTCTTTTCCTTTTGTTGTTCTCTCCTGTTCCCTCAGTAATACTGGTACCTCCGGTCAGGGAACTGAAACACTAAATTAAATGCTCTGTTGACTTCCCTGTGGAGATAACATGCCAGGAAAACAGATGGCTTATTTCTTTCATGGTAAACTCATTTTATCTTTTGCTTCAGTGAGTATTATGTACTATGTGCTTCACTATTATGTGGCAGCTCAGATGTAAATGATACTTAGCAAATAAGACACACTAACAGTCCGTGAATCAGGAAGCTTCCATACTAACATGTATAAATACGTGCAGCAAAAGAAGTAAGATTAAGACTATAGTAAAGTATTTTGGGAGTATATCAGTATTCATGTTATATGTAGGGATTTATAGATCTCTACACGCTTTGAGTTGCCCCTCAGTATATGAAGGGCAAAACTCATGAAGATATTTACATGTTGCTTTTAAGGGTAAATAAATGGAAAAAAAAAATCTAAAAGGAAAGATAGTTCAGTGTATTAGAAATGTATTTCGGGTACCTATTTGAAGTCATTCCAAAGAGGTTTCCTTTTTCTTTGTATGCGTTCTAGCTGTATGCTTGTTTCTTTCTTGTAGCTGTTCTGCAAATGGAATGCTGTTTTTATCCACAACATTTTATTACATTTGATATTTCAAAAAAATAGCACAATACATCTCTGTGGTTTATCCCTGAGCAGTGAATTAATCCTGAGCTGAATAGAAGCCCAAGTACTTTGCTACAGAGCTCTAGTTGCAGCCTGAAAAAACAGGAATGTTTTCTGGAGCAGGAGGATATTAAAACCAATGTAGAAATGTGAATCAGTTGCACCCTGCAGCTATACAAAACAGGCATGATTTCAGCTCAGGTTTTTTTATATGCTTTATCTGCTAAGTTTTGTTTTGCTTTGTTTCTTAGGTTTTCTTAATAACTAAATAGAATACACAAACATCATACCTTCTGTTACCAAGCCCTGTTCAGCTGACTGTCTTATTACTTCACTACTCAACAGAATTGTACAGTCTTGCTGGGGCATTATTAGGTTTTTTTTAGTCATCTCAATTTTTCATATGGTCTGGGGATGAGACCATATGTTGTGCTGTTTGCATCAAGCTCAAGAAATTTGGATTTACAAGTGATATGCATGGGAATATGGAATGCTGAGCTGGGAAGCATTGAGTCTGGTCCTCGTATTCAGTCATGGTTATGTTCAGTTTATGTTCAGTGAGGTACATAAACTATCCACTCAGTGACTTATTGTATACCATGGCTGCAGGTAGCACCTAACGCTGTCTGAGAAATGTACAACCTGTAGTAAACATTTAGAATCTGTGTCTTACAGCAAATGATGGTGAGAGAGTTGAATAAATCAGCATTCAATGGACGTTTTTTCCCCCCCCCCCCGAACTGTTTTATATAAACACGAGGCATCACTGGAGAACACTTCAAAATAATCCAAATTCATATACAAACTTCACAGCAGCTGTACTCATGGGCACAGTTGATTCCCAAATGACAAATGCTGTGATCACACAGGGCACAGAGGCACTGTGGAGATAACGTTTTTGTGTTGTAAAAAATGATCTCTGATTTGCTTTCTTCTCAGATTCAAAAGGGAAAGAAACTGCAGCAATGAAAGCTGACCTGCTGAGAGCTCGCAACATGAAGAGGTATATTAATCAGTTGACAGTAGCAAAGAAGCAATGTGAGAAGAGAATAAGGATCCTGGGGGGGCCTGCTTATGATCAACAGGAAGACGGCTTTTCTGATGAAGGAGATGGCTCTCAGAGTCAGAAGGTATGAATTGAATAGTTCTTTCATAGCCTGAAGGTCATTCTAAATGTGGTTCGTATTAACTCTGCTGTCATTAATCCTCCCTTCCGTCAGGAATGAAGTGTAAATTAATTGCTGTACATTTTTTGTTGGGAAATAACTGCTGTAGTATCTGGAAAGACTCATTGATCATCCAGGTTGGAACGTTGCTGACTGTGGAAAATCAGGATTAGCTGGCATACTGTGTGCAGGGAATTCGTGAGATCGTGGCAGCAACTTTATTTCAAAAGAGTTCAACATATGCGTAATGTTTCATTGCCTCTTGTTATATTTACTGTAGGAAATACCTGTGGGTTTTGTAAATACTGAGTTACTCAAAAGCAAACACTTACTTGTAGAAAGCAACTAGTAAAACTAAGAGCAGTCCCTGCAGGAGAAACTCTTAAGACTGTTGACTGCTTATTTTCTACGTCACTCTACTCTAGGAATGGAAAAAAAACCAATAAAACAACAGGCGTAATTGCTGTTGCATTAGTCAGCAGCTACAAAAATAAAATCATAGCTAATTAGTCTGGCTAAATTTTGTTTAGTTGCTTCCTTGTGTACTTTACTCTGCCCCTCTGGGCAAAGCAAGCAATTTCTGTATTCTGATTAGAAGATTTTATCTTTTTATGTAGGTAGAACAAAGAAGTTAACCCTTCTTGACAGGATTTCCAAGTTTCGTTGCATTCTTATAATAATTGTAACTGAGTGTGCTGTTTCTCTGTCATGCAACTCTTTCTTACCTGTTACGCATCGCTCATTGTGAATGTGGTTTAAAGAGGGCAGCTCTCCACCCTCCACTTGTCCTTCAAGAGCCATTTCAGATAGTTTGTCAAAGATTGTGCTGAGGCAGCCCAGAGCTGTTTCCTGAAGTTGAATGGAGCAAGTGGTGCCAGTGGGAAAAAGGCAGAGAGAAGCATGTGGCAGAACCTTGAAGGTCACTGATGCTTCTGAGCAGACTGTTCAGGGCCTGCTGAGAGGGTCTGTGCTTCCTGGATACATCTGTTAGAGAAACGGGGTTGGGTAGTGAAAGTGCACTGGATAGGAGTGCTGATGGTTGCATTGGCAGTACAAGTGATAGGATCTAGTGCTGCTCTGCTTCTGCACGTTTTGATATGTTTCTACAAAGAAACCAAAAACCTCCCCCTCAGAGCAGTAAACAGGAAAACTGCTTTTCTGTTCTGTTGTTCCCAGTGCAGTGACCAGAAAAGGGGCTCAGGGAGGCTGAACACAAGGCAGCGGCCATGCTGCTCTTCGCTGAGCACAGTGAAATGCCCGGGGCTTGGCTTTGTGTAGGGGACTGCCTTCACTGCCATTCCTTCTCATCCACTGCCTGTATTGCAGTAGCTGCAGTCTGAGCTGCAGGCCCCCAGCCCCTTCTGTACAGGCAATTTGGGTTTTTCACAGCAACAGGACAAAATGTTCCTTTAAAATTTAGCAGGTAAACTGATGTTGAAGTTGCTGCTGCTGTCCCTTAACTTCTTGGTGAAGCCTGGGGTGAAAGCTTTTCTGTTAAGCTAGTGCTTAACCTGCAGCATAGCTAGCTCCTGTAGAAAAAAAACCTGGAATTTTGCCTTTAATGTGTATGAAATAGGTCAGAAACAGATGTTTACTGATAATGTTCTGAATTATTGTTTTATGCAAGTGTAGTACAGGAGCTTGAATACATCATCAACTCTGGGAAATGTTTGGTGCTAGCTGAATAAAGAATAAATCGACCAGTGGCCTAAATGCATATTTTGGTTTCGTTTCTGCTTTCTACTTTGCCTTTCTTGCAGTTCCAGGGCAGTAATAGAGGTGCTGGTAAGGCTTTATGTTCTGATTATGGTCTTAAATGTGAGGATGGATTATCTGGAGTTGTCAGTTTTCCTGTTACAGACTTAAGAAACAAAAATGATGTGCTTGGAAATACTTTTTTTTATAGCAGAAGATAATTATAAAAGTGTCACTTTTTTCTTTCATAAATATGTATGAGTCACAAGGTTGTACTGATTTTGCACATTTCACTTAGCCCATTATTTCAAATGTGTAAATTATAATCAAATGTTTAAAAGTAATGAACAAAGGCACTCAGCTACCACCTGAATCTGAATTGTCAGTAGCTCTGATTCTGATTTACAGTGTGCCCTGGGTGTTAGATTTGCTTTCAGAGAAAATAGAGTTTTAATTAGTGTAATATATAACACATCTCTTCTTATTTTCTCCTGGACCTTTTTCTTAGAAATTTTACTCGCGGCACTGCAGTAAGTTAATTGAGTTCTTCTTGCCTGTGTTCATTTAGCAAATAACTTGTTCATGGCTTTTGTACAGAGCACAAATAATCATGGCCATGTCTGTGACATAGTCCATGGAGCTGCAGCATCTCCTTAGTGTAGCTATGGTCTGTGAATGGTAAGAGTTGCTGTGAGGTACCAAAGAGAATTCTATCCAGAAGCTATCTGAGAGGTTTTAAGTTGCAGGGAGTCTGTGCTTGTAATGATACTGGAAGAGCTTGCTTCCATGGTCCTTGGATAGATTCTGATTTAACTGGTGATTGGTAAGATTTTCACTGTGATTTCTGAGCTTCAGAATGTAAAATCATGTAATGTCAGGGTAAGTGGTGGTATGGCATGTGGGGATATAAAGGAGAGCTGAAATTACTGTTTTGCTGAAGATGGTGGTGTCTTCCGGCAGGAGTGGGCTTCCACATCAAGTAGCAAACTAAGAAAAGCCAAGTGAGCTCAAAATGAAGTGCTGAATATCAGAATTAATTTGAGATGTAGTGTCTGTGAATAAATGAATTATTACAGCGCACCATGAATAATGACACGAGGAAATATGGGGATTATTCAAGGCATTCTGAAAAAAAGAGACTTAACTAAGAATGCCATTTTGAAACTTTCAAGGCTGATTTTTTTTTCCCACAAGCTACCTCCTGTTGGATTGAGATAGATGTTGCTTATGTGGAGAAAAATTGGCGAGGTGACTCTAAGAATGCTTATTGATCTTCCTTAAAATTAAAAGGTATTTACTAACATTTGCCTTTCTCCAAATTCACAGAGTTGTCATTGTAATTCATGAGTAGCAAAGAAAGAATGTAAACTTTTTTCAGAGCAGATGAGCAAACTACAACCAGTTGTCTTTTTTTTTGTTGTTTCCCATGTGTGTACAGCTGTCTCTTTTGGATAACAAGGGGACATAAGAGGTGAAGACATTATATTTAAATTCTGTTGACAAAATGTGGCTGAACTACTTGCAAACCTCTGGGCAGCAAGTGAAAGAATTCAGGTTGTTAGGAACTTCACCTTGGAAGCATAGTTTGATTACCTTAGTTACCCTAGTCTAGATCAATGATGAAGATTTACTGTTTGGTGGCAGGTAGGTATTTTGAGAGGTTTTACACTTGTTTTTCTTTTCTTCAGATTCTTCAGTTTGAAGAAATTTTGGCCAACCCTTCATACCGAGAGCATTTTCGAATATATATGGACAGAATGGATAAGGTGGCTTTGATTGATCTGTGGGAGTCTGTGGAGAACCTGAGGAGTGCTAATAAGGTGGGAAAAACTGCAAGTCCATGTGGCTTGTATATGAACCAGGATATCTGCTTGCTTTTAAAATAGCGATGCTATAGGACAGGTACTGAGCAATTTTGGATTTTTTTTTTAGCTTCTTAATGTTTGGGGACAGTGTGGCAATTAAAAATTGTGGACTTCTTTGATAGTGACAGTAGTTTTCTGGTTTTTTTTATGTGGCATCACGACCTATAAAAAATAGGTGCCTCATAGGCAGAAGTACTAATTTCCCTCTCCACCAGAGAGAAAGTGTGCAATAGGAGATTGGTTTTGCATTTTGAAAATACCCAGTTTCCTGTCCTTGTGCACGTGTCTCCGGTGTGCTTTTAAAAGCAAAGGGTGAGGAGCTTTGATAATTTTAGAACACAGCTGTTTCTTCACTTAACAAATAGCAGTGCTTACCTTGTGAAATGGACTGTTTTGCACAGGTGCTCAGGCAGAGTGCCTGATCTCAGTAAGAGGTTTGCAAATATGCTCATTCATCTGGGTGTAAAATCAGCTTGATCACCCTCCAAGTTATGCACCTGGATCCAGAGCCATCCTGGTATTGTGAATGTTATTTATTATTCTCTTCATCTCCCATCCTTGCTTTGCAGGCTGAAATACCTCAGCTGGTGAGTGACATTTACCAGAATTTTTTTGTGGAAAGCAGAGAAATACCTGTGGAAAAATCACTTTATAAAGAAGTAGAGCAAAGTCTTGTGGGTAATAAAGGCATTGAAGTATTCTACAGAATTCAGGCAGATGTTTATGAAACTCTGAAGGACAGATATTACCCCTCATTTATCGTCAGTGATTTATATGAGAGATCAGTCAAGAAGGAAGAAGAAAGAAGTTCTGTCCAAGTAACTCCTGAGGACAAAGACGAAGCTGTGAGTCACCTTGACAATTTCTTTCACCATTGCTTAGTTACAGTGAGCTGGAGATGATCCTGTTTAAAGTGTGTGGAAGCATCTTCTGTCCTTGAGCTTTGGATTTCTTTTTTTTTTTTTTCTAATGTTTATAAATATTATAACTTCTGTAGTTTCAGTGGATAAACTCAGTGTTTGCAATCTCTTTGAAACAAAACGGTACAAAATGGCTGACAACTTTAAATTAGTTAATAGTACCTATTTTGGATTTCTAAGCCTTTTGTATTCCTTATCTTTCATTTTGCTTTTTAGTATCTCAGAATGCAAGATACCTCATACAAACTCAGCTGTTTCATTTGTCAGTCAAGGAAGTGTCAGTGATTTTGTACATTTCTCTTGACACTCTCCATGCCTTCCCTCCCTGCACATACTAGGTACTAAGTGGGTCTTAAAGTTGCAAGAAAGGAAGAGAAAGGTAAAAGGAAAAAATAGAATCTTAGTGTTTTTTATTAATTTATGGAACAAAACAATAGACTGTGTTGGAAGAATAAACTGATTACAATAGCAGTGCAACTCGAGATACTGAAACAGAACATTTCAAATGCCAAGCAGTAACCCAACAGCTGCTGCCTTGGGGCAGGCATTTCCAGTGGGTTCTCTAAATCAGTCATGCTGGGGCAACTGGTTATTTTGATCTAAGAACACTTTGACGAGGGCATTCTCTCAGGCTTGTGAGCATCTTTCACTCAGGCTGCCACTTCAGGGCAGCAGTAATATCTTAGTTTTGCTCAGAACAGAGTGACATGTACTGGTTTCTCAAAAACGGAATCCAAGTGAGAAAAATGAGAGCAGAATCCAGAGGTGCTGATGCCAACCTGAGCATTTAGAAGCAGTTATTCCAAAGCCTAAGGCATTCCTGCTTGCTCTTTAAATATTACTTTAACTAATTCATATGAGCTGCTGTAAAGAAATTACTTCCCATACAAATCTTGAGAGCTTGCTCAGTTTTTTATTGTTCGTTTCTCTCAGAGTCCTTTTCCTTGACCAAGTATTCGAGACCTGCTTTCTTTTTTTCATGGCTGACCCAGCTGTGTGTTGAGAGTGGTAGGTATGTCAGGAATGTCCTGCCCTTTTCTTGGCACTGGTTGGACTTGGGGGAAATGCTATTACTCTTTTTTGCACCGTGGTTTCTGTTCTGAGCTCTGCCCTTTTTATTCTTTTCATGTATTTTATTCAGAGTCTCACCATTCCCACCAGTGGTGATAACCATTTCTCAAGGAAAACTGACACCATGCTTTAGGACTGAGCTAACTGTCAGATAATGTTCACTGCTGAAACAATCAGATCTTGGACATAGGCATCATGGGTTTTTCCTCTCTGTGCTTGCTTAAATGCATGCCTTGTTTGAAGGCTGTGTTTGCTGTGAAACCTTAAAGACTAAAATATGGCCAAATTTTTCTATAGGGTTGAAGTTTTTCTGCATCTTTTTAAATTACAAGCTAAGTGCGAAGTTGCATGTGCTGTTAGAGCATCATCTAATAGAGTGATCCTAATGGCTCTGCACCAGGCTTCAGAGTATTTGGGGTGGGAATAAATTATAGCAAGTTATTCCTCTAGAAGTTTCCAATAGCCTTCCAACTGTGGGTGGAAATACCAGCTACTAGCTAGCAAACAGCTTTTTTTCCCCCACGTATAAGAATCTGCAGTTGAGACTTCGGTATGCCTGGAGGTTTCCATGTAGACAGTGAATACGGGTTGTTTTGGGGTTGGTTTGGATTTTGGTGGTCTATATTCACATTTTCTTGGGCAATGTGGGAGTTGTGTGTGTGTTCAGTTTCCATTCACTTTTCTGTTGAGATAAAAGCCATGTAGTGTCCTTTTGGGGGGAGGGCACAAATGTGAGCCTTGATGGAATGTGAGAAGACCAAACCAGGTGAGGGCACGTTCTGCTGGTCCTGCTGCTAGTGGAACAAGCTCTTCCTTCTCATCTGTCATCACTGTTTGTATCATGGACGAAGCTCCATTTAAGGGTCACAAGTAAAGACACAAAAGCAAACAGAACAAGCCAGGAGGCCATGCTGGAGCTCTGTGGCAGATCACTGCAGTCCCAGGTCTGTGTTCTGGAGATGTAGTGGGAATAGAAGTTGTGCAGTGGAGATAAGGTGAAAGCAGCACAATCCATTACGGTCTCAGATTTGAGTATGTTGATTGATTATTTGATAAATCTGATAATTCTATTGGAGGTAACTTGCTATCTTGTAATTTGTCATTATATGACAAACTTGCATTCAGCACTGTTTTCCTGCTGAAAGGCTCAGAATCATTTAATGATGGATCTTACAGCCTTCCTCTGGGAGCAGAGCCTCACTGCTTTGTAATTAAATGCAGTCTTTTGGTGAGTGGAGCCAGACTTGGTGGGAGCAGCTGCCAGCTCTTCCCTGCTGAAACTAATATTCCTGATTCTGTATGACGTTTGTTTCCCTGCAGGTTCAAATGTTTGGCTTATGATCTGTGGAGTTTGGAATAAAGTCCAGTGTTGCTAGTATTTATTATTTATATTATTGTAGTTAAGAAGCTGTAAGCTAGTCTCTGCACGTGTGCTTTGAAGCAGTCTCTGACTCACAAAGTTTACAGATCATGCAAAGCAGATGGAAGGACAGGGCATGCAGCTAGTATTTGCTCAGCCACATAGGAGACAAAGGCAGAGCTGGAAAAGGGCATGGATTTCTTTGCCTAGAACTCCTGATTCCTACCTTACGTTACCATCCTTTAGAAGGACCAAACTGAGGAGGTTAATTATTGCTGCCACTGCGACCTTCTCAAACCTATTTCACTAAGATGTAAACTCAGAGATATCCTTCTGTTAGCTTTATGTTAAAATGAGATGAAACTTATTTAGTGGAAATACCATTAAATAACACAGAAGTCTGTCCCTTGTTTGTGGATTAGATTCATCCCACCGATAAAACCAAGATCCATTCAGCCACAGGCAAACCTCAGAGGTTTTTGAGGATGACACTGCTGATGGTGGGTGCATCACAGTGCTGTTTGCTGGATCTCAGCCTCTTCATTCCTATTTGAGGAGCTACCGTAAGAACAGGGAAGTTAAGGCAAATGTCAGAAGTTGTTAAAGAGGAAGTCGCTGAAAGGTGTGAAGTTCTGCATTTTTTTCCACGTGCTTGCTGTGCAGCAGATGGGAAAAGCAGTTGGTTTGTTTCAATGACTATGAGAAAATGATTACTGAATTTAGGTAACGCGTATGTGCTTCTGACACATTTTTTATTAGCATTTCTAAAAACAGCAGTAAAATCTGTTTACAGAGAGATAGGTTGTAGTTAGCTGGTTCTACAGGCTGCTAAATCTGTTTTGTGAAGGTTTGTTGGAGTCAGGACTGTGTATAAGAGCTCTGTTTTTTTTTTCCCCTTGTCTTACTACCTTCCAGCTCAGTGCTGAGTATTTGCTGTCCTGTCTGGTTCTGAATATCGAGTTACTAAGCTGTTGCTGCTTTTAAAAGAAGCGTTGATTCTTCCTGTCACACCACAGACTTAGCTCAAAGGTCATTTTTGTTTGGAAGAGTTTCATGCAGATGTAGTAGAAATGATAATTTGACATTCTTTTCTTATGTCTCATATTGGATCTGCTGGTTGAAGTATATATGAGAATTTGTTAGACTAATATGCCAATAGACCTACATGTTTATCTAGAATAAATGTTTTTACACATGAAATGCATTTAGAGCATACAAAATTTTTCCTTTTTTCACCTTAATGATGCAGTCATCCCCATCCTCTGTTTCTAGAGCCAAGGTTGTGGAGAAGCTACTGAAGAATGCAGCACAGGAATTAATGAACAGGCCAGTTATGCTGTAAATAAGCTTCGCCAACTAAACGACAAGCTTAAATATAAGAAACAGGCTCTAAATTCCATATGTAATTCACCAAAACCCAACAAAAAGGTGAGCACCTTGGTTGTCTTCAGTCCTTTTTTCATATGATGTGTTTATGTAATATCCAGTCATATCAGGCCCTTTCTGGACAAATCTGATGCCTTTTTTGTTCACCCTGTTTTTAAAAGTGCAATCAGAGCTTGGTGACAACTGTTTTTTTTCCTATTTTTTAAAGCTACTGTCAATACAACTGCAGCTGTGATTTAAATTCTGACATAAAATAACGACCTTTCCTCCTATAGTCTTGTTGCTCTGTCCACAGCAAATCAGATTTCTTCCTTGCATCTCTGCCCACTTAGATCTGTATAATTAATTGTTTGTGACAGCTGGCTCTGAGTCCTTGCTGCATCTGCAGCGTTGCAGTGTAGGGCTGCGCTCATTGACTGCTGCTCCCTCTGCTGTCTTGCAAGTAGCACAGCAGTGTCATGGTGTCCCAATATGCAATGGGCTTGCTTAAATAAAGGAACAAAAGACCCATGAAAGTGACTTAAAGGAGTCAGGAGAAAGCTGCAGAGGATACTTTCATCATCCTAAGGGGACGGCTGAAATGGCCTGGGCCTACACCATGGCTCAGGACTATGGGCTCTTCCTTCCTTCTTTTGTTACTTTGAACATGGGATGAGCGCAGCAACATTTAGTCTGAACAGAAGTTGACAGCCCATTCATTCTCATTGCTCCAGGGACATATGCCTCTAAAGCAGGGTGTGAGCAGTAGCTTTGGAGGCTACGTTGGCCAGCTTCGCTCCCTCTGTCCCTTCCACACCATCCACCTGCCATAGCCTGTCTCTGCAGCCTGTGCCAGGGTCTCACCACTCCAAATAAATGTGGAAGCAGCTGTCTATTTTTTAATAATACAATATACCACCTCATCACATTTATGAGCCTTTGCTGTAAAACTTGTAGCACAGGAGCACACCTGGCAGCAGATTGTACACAAATACCACATTTTATGTATACTTCTACCCTTTCTAGATACTGTCCCCTGGGATTTAGGTATAGATAGTTATTTTTGCTGATATTGTAAGATATGCTATTTCTCCTTTGTGAGATTGGCTGTGAGATATGTGCTGATGAGAACATCTTTTTTTTTTTTTTCCCCAATGTGTGATTTCCATAAGAGTAAGTCCTCTACTTTTCCAAAACTGAAGTGAGTTGAGTGGTAGCTACTTGGGTAAATGTTACTATAGCATTGTTCCTGGAAATGTAATCTATTCCCAAGCTCTTCCATCTCATCGTGTGTATCTGAAATGGAAAAATGGTAAGGAGAATGCCTTCAGTAAGTGGTGTTGCAGTAATTGCAATTTCAATTTAGAATAAAACTCACAATATATGAACTGTATAATAAATTATTCTATCTAATGTGCCTCATTTATCCTGAGAGTGTGACAGTATCGTGCCTTTTGGTTTTCATTTTAGCATTGGAGCTGATCTTTGAGGCTAACGTTATTGTACAAGTGTACTGTCATCATTTTCTTTTGCACATAAATTGGTCTTTTGCATCTTTTTGCCTTTCTGAGTAGTGGCCTCAGAAATGTGACTGGATGTGCCACCCAAGCTTTTTCTTCCCGATGGTGATTGATAAATCTTCCTCTGCAGATTGTTTCTAAGCTGAAGGATGAGATCACTCTGATGGAGAGAGAGCATAACGACCTTCAGTTGCACATTGCAAGAACAGACTGGTGGTGTGAGAATCTCGGCATGTGGAAAGCCTTCATCATCTCAGGCGAGGTATGGTTTTTATGGGTCTTCATCCTCTGCAGCAGCTCAAACTTGCAGAAAGAGAAGGATAAAAAAATTGCATATGCTTTCCTTTTGCCTTTGTGTACGTGTGTGTTCTTTGTATTTGCTTGGCGAGAAAAAACAATCTCTTCTGAACTCCTTTCTTTCCCAACTGTTTACTGTATATGTAGAAACATTTCCAGTGCCCAGATTCTGTTGTAATGGAGTTATTAAAACACCTGTGTATATATGAGCAGGTTTTGGCATTGGGTAAACTAGTTTGCTATCTTAAGAGCACAGTTTTTCATTAGAGCTGCCTCATGCTATAAATACCGTGCTTCTGCACTTGAGCATGATTGTCTCTCCAGTATGCTTCAAAGATATGCCACACTTTTTGCACTTTGTATTACAATATGTAATGGTATTGCAGTTTCAAGGGACTAGGATAGGATACCCAGAAAGAAAGTGCTTTATATCTGAGAGTAAGTTGCTCAGATCAGCATTTCCATTTTTCAGAAATAGCTGTTGTGAGATATTTGCAGGAGACTTGCAAACACAAACCCAAAGGGTGGGGACCTTCCTGGTAGACACTGTTCCCTCTGAGCCATGTGCTGGAAGCTGCTATTCAAGCAGTTCTTTTTGCAGTGTTCTGGCTGAGAAAGCAGGAAGGTAATTCCCGAAATAACTGTGCTTGGAACCAGGCATGTTTTTGGAAGTTGAAGCTGGTGCTGTGTGTTCTGTCAGGATGCTGCTGCACTTTTTCTCTAGAGAGATGTGAAACCCAGAAGTCAGATAGGGTTTCCCAGTTTCCACGGTCAGATACAGGAAGAGTGCATTGCAGAGATTGTTCTCCTGGTGCAGCTGAGCAGCTGTACAGGACACAGATATATTTTAACTGTGTACCTTCTGCACTGGCATCACAGCAGCTCTTCAAATCTCCTGTCATAAGCATTAAGCATTGTCAGACTTCCATCGGCTTCTTAGAAAATGTGTCATAATTATATGAATTTTGAAGTCTATTCTTCTATCTGGGTTAATTAAGTCGTCTTAAAAATAAATAAAAGTCTGGAAAGCATAAATATATTGTTACTTCCCTCAAACAGGTGGGGTGAGAATGGTGTTCTTTCTGCTACTTGCCTATATATTAAGACAAGCACGTGACCTTTTGGTATAGTTTTCAGTTTGAGTTTTCTATAGATTTTCTGATGTATTGCCTTCACAAAGAGACTTAAATTTTGTGCAGTGATGGTGAGTGAATTTGCATGCCACTCTGGCAGCACAGATTGTTCCACTGTTTACTTTCACAGTTGTACCTTATCTGTATTTTTGTTGGCTTCTTTGTTTTTCCCCATAAGGTTTCAGAAGAGAATGGAGAACAAGTGCCCTGTTACTCTGTCCTAGTGAGTTTACAAGAAGTCGGTGGAGCTGAAACTAAGAACTGGACTGTTCCCAGGAAGCTCAGTGAGTTTCAGAACCTACACCGGAAGCTCAGTGAGGTATGAATCTCAAGGGAGGGAGAGGATGTAGATTGCTAAAAGTTGTCAGGGTCGTATATGGAGAAGGGAAAAAAGCCAACACTGAATAACACACAAAAATATGACCAGTTCTCCTATCTTTGGGCTTTCACCCTTTCTAGGTTCATCATCCATATATACGTTGCCTCTGCCAAATGTACATGGAATTATTTGCTTTTTTTTTCTTAATAATGAGTGTTTTACTGAAGTGACCCAACATCTAAATAATCCACTTGCACCTGTCAATATTTTGAAAAGTAAATTTTTTCTCTGGCTGCTGGAGAGGTATTGAAACTGACGCTCTTCGAACAGAGGAGATTTCCCATTAATTTGCTCTACCTTTTCTGTCTTGTAGAAGATTGATAATGGTGGTGTTGGGAGTTGCAGAAAGGTTTAGATGTGTCAGCCCACAGTGGGTAAGGGAAAGGTGTTTTCAGCATGCTGAGCAGGATATGGAAGGCAGATGAGACTACAGAATCTCATTTCCATTTAGAACTGGCACCGCTGTTGTTTTTCTGCACATGCACGTTAAGTGAGTTGCCCTTTCTCCTACAGTGCTTTCCATCATTAAAGAAAGTTCAGTTGCCTTCACTCAGCAAGCTGCCCTTCAAATCCATAGACCAGAAGTTCATGGAGAAGTCTAAGAACCAGCTTAATAACTTTCTGCAGGTAAGAAAGCAGACCACAGAGTGATGAAAGTACCAAAAGTTAAGACAGCTGTATGTTCATCTCTTCTGTCCTACGTGGATTTGATGACCACAGTTATTTTCCTTTTACCACACTTTTACAGCCACTATTTGGAAAATCCTAGTTCTCCATCGTGCTTTGGTGAATGTATCCATCTCCAACACTTCCTGCTAGTTTCTGAGTAATGTCTCTGTCCTTTCTGTCTTTGTGGAGTCTTAGTGTGCCATTTAGGTCTTTATCTTCTATCTTCCCCTCTCTGTTCTTTCCAAATAAGACTTCAGATGGTCCATTTTAGAGACTGCACACTCCTGCCCCATCTTGACTGCAGTGCAAAGGGTCAGTGGTGGCAGAGCATTTTCCTTCTTAGTCCCAAGTTTGGTGTGTGGCCAGTTAGCTTGAGGGGCTGTCAGCAAGGGGGGGGAGTTGTGCCTCTTGCAGAGTGGAAGAAGTGGCTTGGCTTCTGTGGGAGTTGGGTGTCCGTGAACTAGGCTGATACTGCTGAGATTGCATTAATTTAATTGAATGCAGTGTGTGATTACTGGTTTTAGGTCACCTAGAGCCTCAGGTGGAGAGCCTTGTAATTTAATTTGTTTAAAATAGAAAGGTATTCTTGGAGAGGGAGATCAGTTTTGCTTCTGTGGACAAATTTGGTCTCAGGTAACACCACAAATTACATTTACAGCATTTGCTTTTTATTTTACAGCACTCTCTATATGTATGGCTGCTTTTTAAGATAGATTACTCGAATTCTCAAGCATTCTGTGTTAGCTGGAAGATATCAATATGAAAAGTGTGTAAACTTCAGAGTTACCTTCCTATTTGCCAGTGACTTGAGGGACAACCAAATGTTGCTGTTTGCCATGAACACTTCTCTTGGGAGTAATGTTATCAATCATCTGGATTCTTACAGTTAAGATGGAAGCTGAACTGGAATTGAGTTCTCAGTGTGAACTTTACTTATTCTTACACTGATAGGATTTCAAACTTGGACAGGTTGCCAACTTGTTGTGTCCAAAAGCATTATTGAAAAGAAATGTGCGAAAATTATAAACTAGGTGACTGTGAATCTTCATGTTTTTTTCCTTAGGTGCTGTCATGATCCTTTACCAAAACGTAGGTGGCAAGCTTTATGTCCTTCTCTCTTGTCTTCCTTCCTACTCCTGATAGAGCTGTGATATCCCTTGCTCCCTGATGGTTGTACAGTGGTTGCCCATGTTCTGAGTAGTGCTGCTAGTGCCAGCAGCAACAGGCAGTGTAAGAACAGCTTCTGCTAACTTGACCAGTGCCATTTTGGCACGCAGAAGTCTGGTGGCTACAAAAAGGGAATTTCTTTTTCCTCTGGCTCATCCACTGCCACCAGAAGGATTTCTAAAGAGTGGGTTCTCCTGTCCTGTGAGCAAGAAGAGGTTGGCAGTAACCCTGCTGGAATTACAGCCTGGTTTGAGGGCTTGAGGCAGTCCCTGTGTTCATGTTCATTCTTTGCAGGGATGTGTAGCCTTAAAAGAACTTCTGTGAGATACTTGAGAAATTCAATTAATGGCATACAGGGGTGGAATTCCTCAAAAGCTTCTGTGCCTGCACACAGACAGGTGGGCACTTCCAGGTGTGTTTGACTGAAGTCAGGTGTCTAAAGAAAAGAACTGAATAATGCCTTCGGAGTTGATGCTCTCTCTATTTACTAAAAGGAGAGCATAGAGCAAAACAGCTCAAATGGGAGGACTGGCATTGCTAAGTGTGAGAGTCATCTAAAATGCATGAAGTTGAGATGAGTTTGGCTGATAGGAGCCAGTCCTCTAGAGGTAAGTTAATTTGACTGTTGACTAGCTAAGAAGTAATTAATAGCGAGTCCTAGAATTGTCATTTTTAACTACAACACCTAAAAACTAATTTCTTACAAATTAGAACTTCATGTTTTTAGAAATGAAATTGTCAGATTAAAGGCTTGCCAAGCTTCTTAAAATAAGATCATCATAGCCAAGCTTCTGTCAGACAGATTATTTTTTCTGATTCTACTTTTGAGCTATCTTAATCATTAAGTTTCATTAGCTGGCCTGATGCACTTTGTTCCTTACAAAGAAATAGTTAATGTGTTGTTTCTGTCTCTGTATTCCTTTCACAGAAATTGCTCTCTGATGAAAGGCTCTGTCAAAGTGAAGCACTTTATGCCTTCTTGAGCCCTTCTCCAGAACACCTCAAAGTGATTGATGTGCAAGGGAAAAAGTCATCTTTTTCACTCTCATCGTTTTTAGAGCGACTTCCCTGTGACTGGTTTTCTCATCAGGTGGTGAGTTATCTTCCTAGATTTAATTACTTAGCCAGAGTAAGCAGACAGAGCCATTATTGTAATACATTTGAATGGCAGGTAGTATTGGAAGGCGTTTTTGAAAGGTCATTTTTAATTTACCTTTAGCGAACAAAGATTCGGAGAGAAGACCCGCCTTTATATTTATATAAATATAAGGTATTTTATATTATATATAAATTATATAAAATTATAAGGTATTTTTAATAAATTTCCTGTCCTCTGACACACAGATATACATATATATATAGGTAACTGTGGGACCTATCACAAATGAATGAAATGCAGTCTGTGTGGGATTGTTTATTTTTTATTAGTATTCCTGCCTTCTATGCTTTAGACGTGCATGTTTTAGGGAGTTTTTCTCTTAAGAGACTTCTCTTGGCAGCAACAATTTATGGAGCAAAGCTGGTTTTGATGAAGAATGTCTGCAAATGGTGGTACAGGCTCACAGAGGGAATTTGTGTATGCGGATGGTAGCCCATGTGGCCAAACAGGTTGGCATATTTGATACTAAGGCATAAATACTCTCGTCTTTGAAAACACAACAGAGAAAAGATGAATGACTAAAATAGCTCACTGACTAAAACTAAAATTCCATGGCGCTCTGTCATGTGTTGTTGGGGTTATAGATACAGGACCTCCAGGGAACTGCTTCCATCACCAGTTGTATGTTTTGTGAAACAATTATTTTGCTACATGCTGTAGTTTTCTGCAGTGAATGGGCCTCTTCAAGGCTAAGTGGAGTTAGGGAAACTTGTATGGAGCTGGCCTGTGAATAGACAAAAAAGTGGTCTTGCTACTGTCACGAATAAGAAAATCCTGAATGTTTCCAAAATTGCACTGCATTCACACCTGGGCAATGAATACATTGTATTATTTCAGAGGAATTAATATAAAGTTTGAGATGCTTGTTTTACATTTTGACGGAAGTACTTCTGTTCTAAAGATGGAAAATAGTTCATACTCACCATACTGACTAATAGGTGGAAGTAGCAAAAAAACAAAGCTGTTAGTAGTGCACTAATTAATAGAAAAACATCCTCAAAAAACACAACCAGATCACGTGTGTATTACATTATTTGATCGTGTTGTGTTTTATTCTATATTTTGAACTCTGTTGAAGAGCATGCTCTCTTATAACTTTACATCTTGTCTCATGTTATTCAGATATGTGCAGGAGCAACAATATTAACCTCTTGAGTGCTGCTTTCAGGATTACATATTGCAACAATTTCAGATCTCAGATACCTGGGGTTCCTTAAATGGGGGGCTAAATTTGGAATGGAATTAAATAAGAGGAAAAGTACAACTGATAGTACCTAGAGAGAGGTTTGGGGGTTCATGAACTATTAATGGAGATACAAAACGCACCCTTACAGTGTAAGAGTTACTTACTGCATTTTCTAAATGGGGGGAGGATTCACTTGAGCAGAAAAATAGTATGGGGACCACAGAGGAGTCATTGGATTTGCCCTTCTGCTCTGAGTAGGCCCAGCTGTATCAGCAAAATTACTGTCAGGTCTTTATCTGTGGTGTATTTAAACCTCCAGTGAGCAATGGATGCTCTGCAGTCATGCAGGACAGTGTGTCACTCCTTGGTTATAAGCCTGTTCTTACCATCTAACCCAAATCTCACTGTATTCAACCAGCTCTTGTCCTGTCTGCAGCAAACTGAGAGCAGCCTAGTCCCTTTCTTTAGAGAAAATCTCCATATTTGGGTGAGGATCATTCTTGGAAATATGACTGATTTTGAAACACGTTGCACCCACTGAGTTCTCATATTCCTATGTATGAAAATCTCCTTTACTTATGCTCACAACTGTCTGATGGACAGCATTCCTGCCTACATATCATGCTGTTATGCTTGCCTTTTGCACAGCAGCGTGGCCCTGGGATCTTTCTCCTGTACTATTATCAGTATCAATATTTTCGTTTCCTGCATTTACACAGTGAGTTATTGCTGCTTTGCAATGCTGGGCATTGCAAAGGTGGGGTTTGGAGGATGGGAAGAAGGTGTAAGATGTTTTGGTGTACAGCTGGAACACTGTAGGATAGGACTTTAAAATCACAGAATAAGAGGGTTGGAAGGGACCTTGAACATCATCCAGTTCCAGCCCCATGTGCAGGTAGGGATTGGGTGATAGGCAATTGAAAGTCCATCACTGTTAGGCAAAGAATGAAAACAAATTAAGAGAAATTAAGTCATGAAGGAGGTTTTCTGGACCAGAAGATGAGAAGAGAGGAAAAAAAAAAAAAAGCAGTATTGAAGAAATGTCACTCCATGCCTACATTGTCCCTCTGTTCTTAGGAAGAAATTGAAGAGGACAGTGACCTGTCGGACTATGGGGAAGAGGTGGATGGAAAAAGGGACTCTATTGCTGAGCCGTGTTTCATGCTGATTGGGGAGATTTTTGAGCTGCGAGGAAGTAAGCTGCAAACCTGCTTATTTGCTTGTGGAACCTGTTGGCCAAGAAATCTGGGGTGCCTTGTAATTCACATTTCTATTTCAAGAAATTGAAATATTCTTGAAACCTCTGTAGCCAGCTAATCTGGCAAGGAGCTGTTTTGCAACAGTCCTAACTTTAAAACTTCAGAATGAAAGTGCTATTGCAGTGTAACACTGCAGTAAAAATGTCACTGGCAAGGGAGGGAATATGCTTTTTCATTAAAGAAAATGAGTTTGGGGAAAATAGGGAAGTACAACAGCACATTATCTGTATGTGGGCTGCAGATTCCAACATACAATTTATGAGGAAGGAAAGACAACTCCATTGCAGGATGTGCCACCAATGAAGCAATGTGGTTTTAATGTCCATTTCAAGTGCATTATGGATGCATTTCAGTTCTACGCTTTGTATAATGGCAAAGATGCTGTAACTGTGGCACCTTTTCCTACCAGATTTTTCCCTTCTTTATGTAACTGAGTGATAAAAACTATTTTTGGTTCTATTTGAATGTGGAGCCACACTTGACACTTTATAAAATTAGGTACAAGGTAATTATTACAAAATGCAGCCCCTTCCAAAAATAACAGATGTACATTCCAAATATAGGCTTTTCTTCTAATGGTGGTGAACAGCATGAAAGAAGTATTAGACTCTAATTACTAGGAAGCACTTGCATTTGTTCCTTTAATTGGCAATGGAAAGTTAACTGTATGAGTGAGAATGCTTTTGGAATTGCAGTGCTGCTGCTGCTTATACAGCATTGTAGTTGTAGGGTACAGAAAGTCTTCCTTTTCTTCTAGCACAAAAAGTGGTTGGGCAGTTTCATGGTTCAGTGCACTTCAGATATTCTTGAACATTAAAGCTTATGGTATCAATGGCAAAAGCATAATGCAGATGTGTTTCTGTCATCTGCAGGACTTCAAAATTATACTGCAAACTGCACAGGGAAAACAAGAAAAAGACTCACGTACCATTAATTAACATTTAATGCAGGGGTGGGTTTTTTGGTTTGTGGTTTTTAGGGGGATGTGATTATGGATTCTGTAATGTTAGTAATTCCATGACCTTCATTTCCTGTCCTCTTTCATCATTCCAGTGTTTAAGTGGGTGAGAAAAACATTAATTGCACTAGTACAAGTCACTTTTGGAAGAACCATCAACAAGTAAGTGCCTGTTACTTGAATTGAACCTGCAACATTGTTCCACAGGGGAAAGACTGAGAAGAATTGTTGAGAGTAACAGTAATAATAATCTGGACACTTTGTTGTATACGACAATCTCCATTTGTTTTCCATAGCTCAGTTTACAGGTAGGTTGAGTAGAGAAGCCACAGATGTGGCTTATCTTTCAGCTCATTTACCCAGGACTTTTTCCCCTACACAGGGCTTTACTTTTGAAAGAAATGGGGAGACTGGAACCCTAACAGACTTCTCAATGAAGCAGCCTTGCATTTGAGATAAGCTGCTGCTCTGTTTTTCTGAATGACCTGGCTCTGTGAAGCACTTTGTGGAATATGTATTTGCAGGCTACACTGAAGTGCAGCCTTCTGTATATCTCAGTCAGATTATCTTCAGTGATCTCCATTTTAGAGCACAGCTGCTCAGTACAGCGTGCTGTAATGCTGGTGCAAATGGCATCGGTAAATTGAGATAGTTACATGAAGATAAGCATTGCTTCCATTGTTTTTTTTAGTAGGGGAAAAAAACAGATTTGAATAAGATGTGATGTGCTCACTTCCATGCTTTTTTACAGGCAAATCCGTGACACTGTACACTGGATGTTCAGTGAAGCAATGCTTGTTTACTATATTGGCGTGTTTCGAGATGCTTTTTGGCCAAATGGAAGACTAGCACCACCACCAACTGCCAAGAGTGATGAACAAAGGCAAGAGACCAAACAGCGAGCACAGCAAAAACTACTTGAAAACATTCCAGGTGAGAACACCTCCATTCTGCTTAATCCCATATCTAATAACTAGTAAGGAAACCAGTTAATCAGGTCCTGTTCTGCTGCATTTTAGATTTTTCCTTTGGAGCTGTAAGTCATGCTTATTTGCATAAATAAGTGTAATTTTGGCCTTATTCTTTGCTTCTCCCATCTTTGTCTGGTAAATGGCACAGGCTAGGGTAGTACCAGAGGATAGAAGGTCCAGTATTGCTGGAGTTTGTACATAATACTCATTAAGAAAGCTAAGTGAAGTCTGGGTACTCTCTGCTATATCCCAGAGAGCAAACAGGAGGTGGTTCTGCTGCCTGGAACTACTTGACATACAGGAAGAGTGGCACCACAGCCACTGCCACTTGCTCTATCTACCCATGTTGTCATTGTTGTGTGATGCTGTGCATTTCTGAGAAGAGGTTTCAGGGCATTGAATATGGAAGGACCTGCAGCCTGGACAGAAGCACCCCAGGCAGAATGGGGTTTGCAGCGCTTTCATTTAATGCCCTTTAATCAACCACCAAGTGAGGCAGCTTCCCCTTGAGTGTGCATGCTTCTGGGGCGCTGTCCTAGAACAGGTTTGGGTTTTCTTATTTGTTTTTCAATTAGAAGTGATGCTTCAGGGTATATCTGAATTTACCTGAAATTAAAGACGAAGCACTGGATTTATTCTGCACTGTAATTTAATCCAAAATGTAGATGATAGACATAGACTTCCCTCATCTGCTTGCTTCTGAGAAGTATTTCTGGGAAGGTGGAGAGTAAATCTTAACTGCTGAAGGAATTCTTTGTGTCTGAAAGTATATTTCAGTGAATGGATTAATAATGTTGGCCATTAGACATGACTGTGTGATGACTACATATTGCATTAAAAGACTTAAAGAATATTGTCACCAAGATGCATAAACTATTATTTGACTCAGCTGACTTGAGAGTGAAGGGTTACTTTCCAACCAGTGACCTGAGTTACCTACGTGTTTTTAAAAGGCTGGAGGATGGCGTCTATACATCTAACTATCTACCATGAAGGGCAGCATTTCATTTTCCAGCCTTATGTATTTTTGGGTGGTAGTGTTGGTTGCACACTGCCTAACAGGAGTGAAGCTGTACGCTGAAGTCATGTTTGTTGCAGATACTCTGCAGAGCCTCGTTGGACAGCAAAATGCCCGCCATGGTGTAGTGAAAGTGTTCAATGCACTGCAAGAAAGAAAGGCCAACAAGCATCTACTCTATGTGAGTAACCAGAAAAGTGGGCTTTTAGTTTTAGAATCTTCTTAATTGCTGAGTTCCACTCAGAATTAAAGCCCAGGGTGTGTGGTTTTGCACACATAATGGTAGTATGGTACTAATCTCTGCAAGTAACTTTTTTTGTTCTTGAACAAAGTCAGAAAAAACATACTCACTTCATCATCCGAATCATTCTGAGTAACAAAAAGCTGTTTAAAATACAGTACTGTTTTTGTCTATGAGAATCTCCACACATCCGAGCCGCCCATAAGTTACACACTGATTTATTATAGCTGAGAAGAAGCAGACGCTCACTGCATTGCTTGGAGAATCCGAGGCTTTCAGAAGAGCAGTTGCATGGAAGATGAGCGGAAGGACCTTGTATGCTGCTGTTACCTGTGATGTTCTGAATAGATCAGAAAGGTTAAAAGAAACGCTAATTTGGCATCTGTATTCAACCTCATATCTTCTCTGTTTTTCAGGTTTTGCTGGAACTGCTGCTAACTGAACTGTGTCCTGAGCTACGAGCTCATTTAGAGCAGCTTAATGCCACTTAGGTTTGAATCTGCACAAGTGGACCACTAGAGAAATGTCTATGTCCAATAATAGACATTAAACTTATTTTCCTCTTTTCCATAGAGGGCTGAGGACTATGATTATTTTTAGGGTTTTTCTTTTTCCTCTTGAGATTTTTTTTTTTTGTGAAGTAAACATACTTGAAAAGATCTGATGCTGTAGTAGGGTAGACAAAACAATGTTGTATAGTTGCCAATTTTTATTTAAATTGTTCTATTTGACTACTCTTCTGTTTCAAATATAGATTGAAAAATAAATGTTCATATAAGCTCAAAGAAACCAGAAACTATTTTAAACATTTATGAAAAGAAGTTTTGCTTATAGTGGTAAACTAATGAATGTTGTACAGTTCTAATCTCCTCGCTGAGGATTTGAGCATTCCTTTTTTCTTGTGCATTGAAAAAGCCTTGTTGTGCAATATTACATGTAAAGCTATTGTGAAAATTTTATCAATTTTGTTTTTACCAAAGATTTCCTGTAGTTTGAAGCACTTGTAAGCAATAAATAACAAAATTCAATTTCAGTATTTGATGATTAGGCTGTACTAACAACTACTGAATGAGTTTGACAGTGCTAGTTTCATACGGAGTATTTATGTTTTACAGACTTACTGGAGTCTGTGTACAAAATACACATTTTAATCTGGTATCTCCAACCAGAATGCCTGTGCTAAACACAGGGTCAGAGATTAGTGCTTCTGTGAATGAGTAAGTAGACATTTAATTACACTATTCCAATAGCTTCCCTGATATTACTCAGGGCTCTTTTACTCAGTTTCAGACAACCTTCAGAACTTGCCCTTATTTTATACAAAGGAAAGAAAAATGAAACATCTTCGGTGTTTTTTTTTTTAATTTATGTAAAAAATGTGTAAATATGGTCTTAAAGCTCATCTAAACAATTAAACATCAAAAAGCTCCAGCTGCCATTCATTACTTTATTTCAAATTCAGTGTAACCATGCTCTTTGAAAAACAAGACTGACCACTAAAACCCATCTGCTGTAGTGAAATCAGTGTTTTTACTAACATCTCACCTCCTTTTGCCACAGAGCTGAACAGTTCTCAAGTGACAGCACAGCCCTAAGAAGCAAGCTTTCCTGCACATGCCAAGCTTTACAAGTAAACAGGTATTTATAAAATGTGCAGGCTTACCACAGCCATCTGTAAAACTTCCCAGAGGTACCATGTGATAAAAGATTCAGTATAATGCTATTCAGACATACAACACTCTTAACCAAAAGGTCTTCTAGCTGTTTCTAATACAGAGGTAGCATAATCACATTATGAAGAAGGATAGAAAAAATGGGCCTAGTGTGGCCTAGAGACATGCTTCCAGACTGATGCCTTTTCTTCTGTGTTTCTGTAAGTAGAATTCACTAGTAGTAAAAATTGGCATGTAAACTGACAAAAAGTTTACATAGAGACCACCTTCTGAATTGGAATCTCTCTGGTCCATGGGTAAAACATGTTAGGATGGTTCAGTAGATGTAGATGAGTTTAAAAAAGCACAAAAAAGAAAGTATACATGTCACTAGCAAAGCTAAGATTCAAAAATGGAATTCAGCACAAAGTCATGAGCTGTGGATGGGCTGTATGTGAAAACTAGGCAAGTTTGGGTTCAAGGTTTTCAAGTATTTCTCTGAAATACTAAAAATGCAAAAAGCATACCATTCTTTTAATTTGGTTCAGTTTGACTTATATGCTGTATAGCAGTACTGTGTCCTTATCAGAACTTGTCTTCAGTACCATTTTAAAAGTCTGCCTTTGCCATATATCTCAGTTATGTGTGAGCTTTTTGCTTTTTTTTTAAATATCTCAGTAAATCTCTTATAAGTTATATGAATTAGAAATTCAAGCACTAAGTGAACAGCCTGTAATTGAATATTAAAAATGACTTATTATAGGAAGTTTGTCTAATACCTGCCAGAACTGAAGGAAACACTTAAATTCTTCCAAGATTAGCTTTCAGTTCAAGTTCAGAAGCAACATCAGGATCCAGAAGGCAAGCCTTTGAAAACAAAGAACATGAAGTACTAGCTTGTAGCCAAAAAAAAATTGTACACTGCCAATACAACACTAGTAAGGCTGTAAATTTTTGTATTTCACATCAGAAAAATTCAGTACTTGAAAATGAGCATGCTCAACTCCAATTGTTAGCCTTAGTTTCATTTTTTTTAATACCATTGGTTCGGCTGGCACCACCACCAGCACCCTAAATCTGCTTACAGACTGGTCATTTTCGTTCAGTTCCATCATATACGTCTGTTTCAAAGCTGGTAAAAAAAACAGTAGGCCAAAAACTGCAGCTGTGCAGTTATTAAGAACAAAAGAAACCCCACTATTTTCAGTTTAGTTGAATATAACAATGATTAACAACAATTATTTTTCAGGTACAAAAGAAACTGAACATACCCACAACTCCAGTCTTCCGGTTTTACAATTGCCCTTTTACTTTGACTCCTTTATGTGGCCTGTCCCTTCTCTAGGACTGTAGATGTAGAGATGCATGGCACCAATCAACAGATAGAATTTATTTTTATACTGAGCAGTTAGTGATGCTTACTTATCAGTAGCATATACGTTGCTAGTGAATGGTGAGTGAAAGCTGTAATCTTCTGCCTGTAATGCTAGACTAGGCAGAAGACAAGGGGGAAGGATCACACCCACGTTACACCATGCAGTAATGGAACGCTGATGTGCTTTTTCCACACCTTCTTATCTATGACAACTGGGGAAAGTGTTCACAGCAGCCAACCTTGTGTTTCCTTCCTGATCTCAACCTATCCTCTGACAGGTTTTTCACAGCAAAAAAAACTAAAATGTTTTAAATTATGAATTCAGCTGAATGCTTGCCTGCTCTGCTAAGCCTTTTCTATCAGTGGCTGCCATGAGTAAGGAGCCACAGAAGTTGCCAGCTGCTAGCTTAACATTTGCATAAATAACTCTTCATTTATTTGGACTGCACTCAGTTGGGCCCTGAAGTATTTTACTTGCAGAAACAAATGATCTCTGTATGCAGAAATCACAGAGCATCTTAGCAGGACTGCTTCTACGCTCCCTCCAGTTAGCATCATCATCTTGCCTTTACTTTTAGGCATCACTAATGTAATTTAGTTTTCAGAAGGTATTATTAGTCTTCTTTCTCAGGCGGTAAATCTTCCTTCAACATCAGCACTTACTTAGGAAATGTGATCTGTTTTTTCCCCTATGTATCAGTGTTAGTAGCTCCTCGATCAATAAAAATGTAATAAAAATGATAAAATTACTTGAATAATTTAGGGAGTTCCATCTTCCAACTTACTAAGCTTTGTGCTGACTTCCATGGCATTTTCTGTTTGACAGTATGACTTGTTTGTTGAAGCAAGTGGGCACACAGTATCCTTCAAAGCTATGAAGTGGTTTTCAATATAATTTTATTACTCTTCATTTTCTTGCAGAGTATTTAAAAATATTATTTAAGTTAGAGCCTTTAATAAAACAAAACAGCAAGTTTAAAGACTCAAATCCAAGGCATCACTCAATCTCAGGAGATATAAGTTAGGCTGCAAGGCTTTAGAGTCATAGAACCATCAAGGTTGGAAAAGATCTCTCTGATCATCCAGTCCAAGCGTTCACCTATTGCCAGTATTGCCAAAATGTTCCTTGAACACCTCTAGGCATGGTAACTCCACCATCTTCCTGGGCAGTCCATTCCAGCACCTGACCAGCTTACCTTAGAATAGTATTTTTTAGC
Source organism: Tympanuchus pallidicinctus (assembly GCF_026119805.1). Lineage (NCBI taxonomy): Eukaryota > Metazoa > Chordata > Aves > Galliformes > Phasianidae > Tympanuchus > Tympanuchus pallidicinctus. The sequence goes on from NW_026294721.1 coordinate 50,610,482, forward strand.
AGCAGCTTCATCTTTCTCTGTGCCTCGGCCAAGATGGAGGCACCTAGCCAGGTAGAAGGCAGCTATAGCAACCCCTTTGGCTGCATATGCAGGGAGACAATCAGTCATCGTTGCTAGCATCTCGATGTTGTCATTTTCTGTAGTCCTGTTGTAGGATTTAAGCGTTAGATAATGCTATTGTGAGCCACAATTGAAGTCAACTGCCTGGAAGGCACACGTTCCAAAAGACCAGCTAGCCCAGACTGAACAGCCATCAGCACAAGCAGAAAACAAAGCGGCTTTCTCTGAGAAGACCATTCAGCAATGAGCAGAGCAAACAGTACTCACTGCTGAACTACTGCTGAATTGCCAGAGCTGCTGCTATGCAGTGGCATATACAGGGGTCAAGTAATTACAGAAACCACTTGCATGCAGATGATGACTATTGTGTGGTTCAGGCTCAAAAAGTGCATATGCAATATGCATCCCAATAAGCAGCAAGCGATGCAAAGATGCAAAGCTAAAGTGCGGTGGCTTGGCATCTTGGCACTTGCAGCAGCCACCTCTAGGTCCCAGGCTGTGCTGCTCAGAGGGATTACTGTGGGTTCCCAACCAGTGACAAGGCAAAAGATAGCAGGGCAGAAATGACATGAAAATGGAGGCTAAGGAGAACAGAACACTTCTAGGGGTTTAAAATAGGAGCCCGGCCCAGACTGTGGACCAGAAGACAGGAAGACAGGGCTCTACCTGAGACTAATTCAAGACTGGTTTGCTTCACAGCATCAGGAAGAAAAGTTCATCTGTTCTGAATAACAGAACCCTACTGACTTAATTTTGGCAGTGGTCTGCTATTCCCCCTTATAAATGAGGTCTTGCAATTCATTATCTCAAATGTCTCCTGATCTTAATACAAGTTTATGAACTTAATAACCCCTTTCATTTAAGTAGTAAAGGTAAGTAGTAAAGTAAGGTCCATCATCTTATATGAAAACAATGAGAAATAAATCAAAGTTAACCTTTTGGCTATGGCAGCAGCTGTTGAGAAGAATCTTCTACTGTAATAATATTCCACAAGGTGGCCTTGAGCATAGATGTTTCCTCTTTCTGCTGCTGCTTTCAAGCACTTCAGAGCAGCCTTACTGTTCCGACGTATACCTTGTCCATAGAGATACATAACACCAAGTGCACCCTGTGATTCCAGGCTTCCGTTGCCACATGCTTCTGAGTGCCAGAAAAAGGCCTAAGCAAGAGGCACAAAGTTGTTTCCTGTTTATCTCAACAAATGCTTTGCATTATCTAATTAGCTTCTGATGCAATGATGTATTCACTTCAACTGGTTGTCTTGCATACCGTTTCATTAAAACCCTTTATATCAACCAGTCAGTAAGAAGTGCTTATATGTAAAAGAAAGCAGAGTCTCCAGAAGGCTTTTAAACCTGCATCAATTACTGAGAGCTGTCAGCCAGAAACACCTGCTTCATTTTTGAAGGGCATTAAGGCTGCCAAAATTTTACTCCACTCTATCTTTCTCTCTGATATTCCTACTAAAAAGAAATCTCAGCAAGCAGTGTCAAGCCAGTCCAAAGGGAGAGGTACTGACCATCTCCTTGTATGGGCTTAAATGAATGACAATGTCTAGGATTGCTTAGAATACAGTTTTAAAGAGTCAGATATACTGCCACAATCTTTCTGTGAAATCCAAAATTAGTTGGGACTCGTGAAATTTGTAAAGGGTGCAAGTGGGCTTTACCTTCTTCAGATCTTTTAGATCTGGCATGGAATAAAGCATTCCTAAAGTACTCTGGGCCTTCACACTTGCTTTTGGATTCCCATGGTCTGCAGCAATAAGCCACAACCTAAGAAAACAGACAAAGAAAGTTCAGTAGCAGTATCTCAGCGTCTTCAACTCACCAGAAAAATTACTGTCTGCAATCACCTTTCAGCCTCTTCAGTTGAATGCTTAACACCATATCCTTCATAATGTGCTCTGCCAAGATTGTACGCAGCTGCAAACCTTAAGTGTTTTGCCTCTGGGGAATCAGAGTAGAGTATTTTCTTCATGTATTCCACTCCCTTTTCCTACAATTGAGGTGTTAAAATCATTACATTTCAACTGTAAAGCCTCTCTTAAATGTGTGTGGACAGAGTGGCTATCAGTGAGATTCTGACATCTCATTGACCTAAATACCTTCCACATTTGCAATTTTTTGAAAACGATTATATTTTTGTCTAAATTGAATTGTCTTATAACTATTCTAACAAATGCTGCTTTTAAATGGCTATTATTCTCTAATATACATAAATCTTTATTTTCTACTGCACCCTCAAAGATTACTGGAGGTGATCAAAAACAGGTTGGATGGGGCCCTGGGCAGCCTGGTCTAGGACCAGATCTGGAGGTTGGCGGCCCTGCCTGTGGCAGGTGGGCTGCAGCTTGGTCCTTGGGATCCCTCCCAACTCAAGCCATTTTATGATTCCACTTGGACACTGTAACTTCTTCTCTCTTCTTGCCTTACTTCCAGAACACCAGAAGTGCTGCACCACTTAGCAAAAGATGCTGGCTATTTGCAAGTCAAACAAACAGATGTGCTTCTACACGAAATCTAACATTTTCACAGAGCATGACTTTCTCTGTGCCTAACATGGTAACAACAGAAGTCTTTAAAGTGCCTTGATGGTTTAAGGAGCTAATTTTGGGATATGGCAATGCCTTACACCTGGAAATACAGTTGTCTGATTTCTATTTTTACAGATTCCATTTTTATCTACGCTGCTTGTTAAATATTAACAAATTAATAACAATTTTTAAACAAGCGACATTGCTTCCATACAGAGTACAAAGTCTTAGAAGTGGTACTTTAAAACAAAAATCACCATGTGTATTTTTCAAATAAGCCTGTTTCATTGTACCTGGTTTTGAAAATTTCTACAGCCCAGATGCCTCCTTTGATGATGATTGTGAGCATCTGTACCTTATGAAACTATTTCTAAATCAATGACTTATTTATCTTAAACTATCAAGTTTATAAAGAACTTTTTAGTAATTAAAAATTGCTATTAGAAGAAAAGTAAAAAGTAAAACTAGATTACTCACAGGGTCCTTATTAGTGCCTAGTCCATCATAATGCATTACACCAAGCTGATACAGTGCCTGAAAATCTGTGTCCTTGTTTTTTTCAAATTGTACGAATGCTTCTTCATACCTCCCCTGGGAAAGAAGGATGAAGATACAGTACACCAAATGAGGAGTACAGCTTACCTCTTCAGTAGATCTCATGCCGATTTTCAGACTGGAGCATTTCACTCACAAAAAAGAACAAAACAAAATGCAACCACTGAAGTGGCAGAAAATGGAGTGAGTTAGCAACTACAAGAACACTGGGAAATGATGGAAGCAGTTCCATCTAAGGTTTTATCGTTTTCAGGTGTGTGTACAAAAAAAACAAACACCAAAATATAAGTAGTGATATGCAAATGCAGGAGAAACAGGTGCTGAGAATAAACATGCACCAGACTCAAGAGAGCTCCACTCGATGGTAAACTTCAGTGGACCACAATGTCTTGACATGGAACTCATCCAGGAGAGGGGAAGGGCATACAGTTCAAACCACTGCTTCCGCCCTTCAAATTTAGTCTTTTGCCTTTACTACTTTATGGGTTTGTTTTCTGTCTTCAGTGTTGTTTTTTTCTCCAACATACATACTAAAAACAAGGTATGTGCAGGACAATATAAGCCCAAGGATTCTGCAGTCTGTCTTATCACCTCACCCACAACTCGCTCACCCCATTCTGCCTTCCGCAATGACCTCACATGTTCTGCCATTGTGACAGGGTAAGAATATAATAGGATTCACTAGGTTTATTGAATAAACTTGGTTTCTCCACCTGCTTGCACTTGTTAGAAAAAATCTCAAAGAGCATTTCTCCTGCAATGGATTGAAGAAGAAAATGTATTTAGAAGTACACAATAAAACAATTGCAATGTAAGAGCTAACTGACAAACTGGTGCTCTTACTAAAACATTGTTATGTAGGCATAGAAAAATACTAAATAAAACCAAGTATATCTTGTATGGTTTGGTAAAACAACACCAGACTGCCAAAGCTTAGAAGTGAGCAGCTGCAGGACAGCAAGACACTTCACAATGAAGAAGTGCCCAATGTTCATACAGTCCACTCCTCTGAAAGGGGAAAACAGTGCCTACTTACAGCCAGATGATGTGTCAGATAATGAAGTGTGGCAGCATTTGTACTCTCACTTTTCCTCTGAACTCAGTGCTGTGAGTGAGGCGTATCATGGGGCTCTGATAGGGTGCTGTTTTTTTCTAACATCTGCAGTGCTATGAGAGCATGCATTTTTAGGCAATACAGATGTATGCTCTAAAATACAGAAATGGAAACCTGCTTGAGCAGAAAACTGAAGGGTGGACGACAGTTTGTAACATGGACATCTATGCCAGCTCAAGAAACAGACAAGCCTGCCCTCCTTGGTGCCACTTTTACTCTTGTCAAAGGCAATAATGAAAGCATGAAGCACCTGCACAGAACACGAGGAAGATGCCCACCTGCTCCCGCTGCCTGCTAACCTAGCCTGCCTAACCGATGCCCCTTCCTGCACTGCTGGCAGAACCGAGTCCACTGCCCCACAACACAGAGCACAGCGGGTGCTGTTCGGACACTCAGCTGGCCAAGATTCAGCTTGGGAGGCAGCTGTGCAAGAGTGGGAACATCTGGTGATCTCCATGGGAAAAAACAGGCACGGGCATCTGTTGTTTTTTATGGTGTCATTTACCACTAAAACTGAATGGAGTCATTTAATATCTGACTTTTAAAAAAGGAAAACCCCAACCTCTTCATAGTACCGCTGTCCTCTTAGAAAGCACGTCCAGGGATCTCCATCTTCTGCTCTCCTTGCCAGCGAGGCAGCATGGCTGTCGTCCCCTGCTCAGAAATAAGCACACGTTTTTGGTTTCGTTTTTTTCCCCAGAAGAAGGGGACAGTAAGCAAACTAAAACAAAAGGAAGACGAAACAGTGCTACACATGACACGGGTGCCTGCACGATGGCGCACGGCGAAGGAAGGGCATGGGGACAGACGCAGCCGCCCCAGGCCTTCCGCGAAGGAACCTGCCCGACCCCGTACCCGACGGCAGGCAGGCAGCCTCGCTGCGCACTTCCATGGCGGCCCGCCCCGCCCCGGGCGCCGTTACTGCCCGCCCCGGGCGCCCTACGGGGGAAGGCGGGGCGGTGCTGCTCGCGGGCCCGACGTTGGAAGGGAGTGGGGCTGGCTGGTGTGTTTAGCTTTGCCTCGAAGAATGCCGACTCATACAGAACGAAATCTGGCACCTTACAACGCCTCGCTCTCCTTGAGCCTGGCGGTGCCGAAGTTGGGTAGTTCAGCTCTATTTAGCCATGTCAGTGTTAACCTGCTGAGAATGTGTGATTTACAGAGCATTTTTTCCGCTTCAGTGTGGCTGCTAAGGCTGTAAATACACAGCGCGTACTCATGGTACAAACCGCTGTACTCCTGCATGCTGCAGTTACACACACCGCATGCTGTGTGTTCAAGTCATAGAATCACAGAATCATAGAATGGCCTGGGTTGAAAAGAACCACAGAGATCATCAATTTTCAACCCCCTGCTGTATGCAGGGTCGCCAACCACCAGACCAGGCTGCCCAGAGCCACATCCAGCCTGGCCTTGAATGCATCCAGAGATGGGGCATCCACAACCTCCTTGGGCAACCTGTTCCAGTGTGTCATCACCCTCTTCTGAGTGAAAAAACTCCTCTGTAGTAACTTAAAAACAACAACAACAAAAAAACCAACACCATTTTAGCAGTTACATAAATAAATTTGATGTTGCATAAGCTGTCAGCAGATACATACATACTGAAGATTATGCTGCTGCCAAAAATGAGTATTGTGTAGAATGGCACTCAGAAGGCTCCCCACATTTTTTTTTCCATGTTATTCTCAGAGATTGTCAGATGGAGAAGCTAACAAAGATGGCAGTTTTACTTGTATCACGAATGTATCCTACTGCACTGATGACAGTAGAACATTTGTTTGTTCATACCACAGGTCTTGGTCTCCTGGCTGACAAAAGAAATGCCTTGTAATCCCAAAGTCAAATTAATGGGAATCCAAGGGCCGATAGAATTTGACTGGACAATGAATGGAATGGCTTGATGTGTGCTGCTGTCACATTCTCTCCTTCTGAGGAGAAGGAAAGCTCATTTATTTTCACTTCTAACAGAAGACCACTGTTTTGCTTTTTCCTACAATGTTTGTATTCATACAGCTATAAACAAATAAGCATATAATAATTAAGTCTCTCATACTTTTCCTGTGAAAATGAGAGCAAAAGTTCATAAAATTCAGTTCATATAGAATTATTTGTTTTCCTTAATCCTCATCTAAAATACCATTATCAACAGTGAGCGCAATGAATGGCTTTGAATAGACTCATACTGTGAAATCCACCTGGCTCTACAGAAAATGAAAGGTAAGAGTACAATTTTTTTCAGCAGGAAAGAATTTCATAAAATAACAGGATCAGAGATTTAACTTCTAAAGCTTTTAAGCATAATAAAATTGTTATATAAACAAAGTTATCTTAGCCAAAAGGAAGGAAAGAGTAGTAGTTACTTAATAATTAGTAAAAAAAAATGCATTCACAGCAGAAAACTCTCTTATTCTTTGAGGTTTCATTAAAAAAAAAAAACCCACAAATGTCTTGATTTAAATTATATATGTAACATTTCCATTTCAGCTGGGTTTTGATCAATTGAAAATATTAGCCTGCTAACTAAAAAGACAGCTATTCTAGGCCTGCTAGTACTCTGGCTAAGCATGTTCTTGCATAAGACCGGGATTTAAATAGTTTTTGGTCGTTGAGGTAGGCACAGGTTATAATAGGCATCCTTGCTCCAGAAGTCCGGGCCCTTCCAACCACACCAGCCCTGGCCAAGAAAAAGAAAAGACACAATTTAAATCTGCTATGAGTTCTGTCTTTCATACCCATTGTTAAATTAAGATCTATCTTAATAAAAGCAGCATCTCTTCTTTCTATATCCCACTGCCTTCTGCTGCTGCAGAGACTAATGCTGTTCTGAAACACTGTCATTCTCACAGTTCTAATTTCTCTTCTCTTGAAGAACTTCTGCCTTCCTTAGAAACTGATCAGAGCCAAACTGAGCTCTTAATTCAAGGTGTGCTGTTGATCATGATTTACTAAATCAGTCCAGCCAAGCTTTTAAGTTTACAGAATAGGAGGTCATTAAATGAGGCGTTTCCAATGCAAAGGAGGGACAGACATACTCTGACAGAGAACATTTGTTTGTGCTGCAATAATTCTACACAGTTAGTGACCCAATACATTGTCTCCAGGACCACTACATTTCAGAAACTAACAATAGCTAACATGTATGCAGATTAACTGGGATCTGCACTTTCCATGGGAACCCAATTCTCTATGGAGAACTTACAGAATGGCCAATTTCTAATTGACCATGCATTATATAATAACATATGCATTCATAGATGTGTGTGTGTACACACCTACATGAAGTCTCACCTTTTCCAAAATAACATGCAGGTCTTCTCCTCCAGTGTAATGTGGGTCTAGAATCAAATATTTTATATGCCCTGTTATTTCATTCCACGCCACTCCTAGTATTGTGTGAGCCAAAACACCTCCACCTAACACAGGAGGAAAACAAATTGTTCATTTTTTTCCACTGAGACTGTCTAAATACACAAGTTGGAAATAAAAGTAGTAGTAATAAATAAAACTATTTTTCATTTTTTTTACTACTGGTTTTCTTGAAATACTCTCATTAAAATTAAGATGTTCTTATGAATGATATTTGCAATGACACCAACATTTTAGATCATTTAAATACGCATACTGGTCCTATGATGAATTTGGATAAAGAATGATACTTCTCTCCTTAAAGCCAGGTAAACACTACTCTTCTGAGGAGGGAAATTCTGGGGAACTGCATGATCAATTGCCCATCTACCGAGATGGAACTTCTAAAGAAGTCAGCTTCTCTCAAGTTCTGACTTTAAATCAGCCTTTGAGAACACCATTCAGATTGATTTTTGTTGAGGGAAATATTGAATGAAAAAGATACCAGGCAGACTAAATTGCATGGTTTTCTAGGCTCCCTGGAGAAGAGCGTTATTTTAATTCACTGGGGGTTTTGATTAGCTCTTGTAAACTACTAATACCAATGGAGTACTTTTGGTACTCTGAGTACTAATTGAAATGAAGTTCACCAGAGGAAGGCCTTGAACACCGACTGGCATTCTGTGATACTCTAGTACTCACCAATCATAACTGGAGTTCCTTCAGTCTTGAAATGATTAGCAAGTTCTCTTCCCTGCAAAGCGAGTTCAGAACCCTGGCTAGGTAAGAAATAGAACGTTCGATCTGTCATCCTCGCAAGGCTTAGTTTTTTAAATTATGCATCACGTTCATTAACTGCACAGGTAACTGATTAGAAAGAGGCTGCTGTGGTTTAGAATTTTTCTGCGTAAATCTCTCGGGACAAGGTGGAAAAAAGCACAACTTCAGAGATTCTGGCTGGGCTACTGAATTCACTATGAGCCTCACTGCCACTGAAGCACCTGGAGTACCCTTGTTCTGTCATGTTTCTGCTGTTTGTCTCACACTGGGGATAGCTAGTAAACCCCAAGGGCTCCCTTCAAGAGATAAAAAAAAGCACCAGACTAGCAACATGTGTCAGCAAGGGGAAGTAACACAACTTCATCAGAGCCCAATAAAAATAAGGCACCAATAAAGGTGTTTATATTGATGTGTCTTAAGATAGCTTTCCACTTCAATTACACAAGCAATTGCAATACTCATATCCAAGCTGCCTTTAAAAAATCCTATCTGAAATATCGTTAGTAATCCAGTCAAAGCAACACTGAACTTAGCCTGTTTAATTTCCCTACTTTCCTGTTCAACTCTGCTACAAAGAATAAATCTACATGGAAGAGTAAGCTGTACACATACGGTGTGTACACATTCCATGATTCAGAGCTCACATGCTTCTGAAGGAGACTCATAATGTCCTCAGAAGGCTGTCCTTCCGAAAGAGGCGACAGAAGCGAGGCAAGGAAATACATACAGATGTTAATATCTTGTCTTTATATTTCTTCATATTGTCACTAGCGTTTTTAAAACACAAACTAGGAGTCTGCTTCACCAGTTCCTGGAGAGATGGACTAAATACAGAGTGTAAAGCTGGAACTCTGGGAAATGGGATGGTGCATTTATTATAATGGATTTGGCACCGCTGTTGCTGATGGAGCTGTGGAGCCCTATTTACATAAAGAAAGAGTTACAGGTGCAAGCTGAAAGTAAGTCCGAGAGAAAAATGCAGCCTTTTTGAGCTGGTCATTGGCACAGGATAGCATGACATCTCTCCTCAGCATGCTAGCAAGGCTGGCATTTCACAGTCCTGACAAACACTGCTGCTCCCTTGCAGCAGAACTGCGAGCAACTCCAAGCAGTTCACAAGGGCACATGTTTTGTATTCTTATGCACAGGAAGAAAAAACTTCCCACTAGCACAGCTGTTATAAATAACAGGTGGAATCTATCTGCAAATATGAGCTGACGAACAAAAAAGATTACAATTGGCTGTATAAAGCATTAGGAAACATTGAAGAAACAAACTTTTTTCCTACCATTAAAAATATATGTCACCATGGTTACATGCTCTTTTTGAATATCCACGGTGGCATTTAGTCTAAATTTAGTCTAAATAAATATAACTAATGACTAATACTTTGAATCAAATTTTCATACAGGCTAGATTAGCATACATTCTCTATTTCATTATTTTTATTTATCACAGAGTGCTCAGAGATTTGTTATCCTGCTTACTGCTGTCCAAGTGGTAGAAATCCAGTAATTTTACTTCCAGTAGATACTGAACACTATTCTTTTTCTCCTAAATGTATTCATAGGGTTCTTTATTGCACATAAAAGTGTCAGATTGTCAGATGGGAAATAAATCCCTTGTTTTAATGTCATACAAATCTAGGGTGGAGGGCACTACTTCCAGGCTGCCCAGCAATTTGCCTCAATTCTCCACTGGATGGGGTAATAATTTACTGTCAGTGTGTGCCTCATGATTGATGGACTGTGTTCCTGTTGTTCCAAAAATTGTGTTTGCAGATGGAAGGGAAATAGGCTGAATTGTTGCACATCAGCTTGTAGATAGTTAAGCAGTTTACAGAAAATATCTTTAATAATTACCTAACTACTGAAAATACATGGGTTCTTACCTGACAAATAGTATTTTTGATGTTATTCCAAAGAGTTGATTCAAAACAAGCTGCACCTCAATTGAACCAATCCATTGCCGTGACCCAACAAATGCTGCAGGTTTGTCTCCAGCATCAACCAGGGCCTTTGCAACATTGATACAAAGAAGTAATGCAAAACTCATCAACATAGAGCAGACTATTCGACCAGTTTTTTGTGTGAAAGAAATAGGCATATAAATACAAACGTTATTGACCTTGCCAGTCAAAAGCAAACAGATGGTTACTGAATTCATTCACTGTGGTTTAGTTTTGGCAATGTCACTTGGATGCTAATACAGAACAGTACCAGTAAGAAGAGAAAATGGAGTTGGGCTCATAGGCAGACTTCGATCTGAGATGCTGAGCTGTGTAATATTTGAGCGTACCGTCTGCAGTGGAGAAGCCACTTCACAGACTGAAGTGCCTGGATTCAAGGCATCTCAGAAAAGAATCCTAAAAACAGTAGCCTGAGGAAGAGGCCCTCCACATAACACTGAGACTTGGCATTTAAAATAAACTCTGTTCAGTTTGGAAGTTTATGTGTTGCGTGCAATACTTGAGATGCCTTTTCCACTTGGGATATGTAGCCCACAAAGTCTCCCTCAAGGCTTCTGCCCTCTTCTAGAAGTCTGACAAGCTACAGGAACATACAGATATAAGCTGATTTTACGTTTGGGGATGGACTGAGAAATGCTCGGGAAATCCAGTGTTTCTTTTATTGCTTACATCCCTGTTAGGTATGATGGAAGCCATTTCATTCAGTGAACCAAACTTTGTTAAGATATTAAGTAAATAAATGTAATACAAAATGCTGTTTGTAGAAGGCTGAAAATAACTGTGGTATTTTTTGCTAGGCATACAACTTTTTGTCACCAAGCCTACACTTTTTCTTCAGTGCTGTAAACAGAAATGAACACACTCAAATTCAAAAAAAGAAAATGAAGGAAATGAAGGTTCAAGTAACAGAAGAAGCCTGCTACTTTAAAAGGCGAAACTGCAAAAGAAAGCAGTAAATCAATGCATAACATCTGGGAACTGCTGTCACTGCAGACAGAAGTCTCTTTTAAAACTGATTTTAATATGACAGATTGCATCCTTTGTTCTCTTTCATTTGGCAAAAATACTAAAAACGTTATAAACAGAACTGCTAGCAGAACACTAATCCAAGGAAATACTTAGAAAACTATTTTAATAAAACTTATTCGTACAGAAACATTTGGAGATAGCTCTCCTGCTATCAATCTTGTTAAAACTAATGAAGTACTATAGTTCAATTTAAGAGGTTAATTTAAAATATCAAACAGAAAATGCATTAATCTGTGTATGGGAATTGCTGAGTCCTGGCCTGAACCAGTGATTGAGCACCAGGTGAGGAGGCACGGGTAACCCAGGCAGCACCAGAGCAACCTGAGGCAGACCCTGGGCCCACCCCTCCTCACAGTCATTTAAGGGTTAGCAGCCATAGGTACAGCATCTCTATTTTGCTGACAGTTCTCGAGATTCTGCTAGCCTTTAGAAGGAGGTAAGCTACTTTTTCCCATACTGCTTTCTCAACTAAATCCTGACCAATACCTTTGCAAGCGTGTTCCCATCCTTGCAGAAGGCACTACTGCACCTTCTGTTGCTGCACAATTTGCCATTTAAAGATAATTTTCACAAGCTTTCCTAGATTAAGTCAATAGGTATAAAAGAATTGTGTACCTGCTGAATTTCCTTGTGTGTTGGTATAGGTGCATCAACGTAACCTTGCTGCTTGAACCAAGAACAGATGGTCTGCAAAGACCGATAAGCGCAGCCCCAGCCGCTGTCATCAATCCGATCTTGCATATAGTGATGGTAACTGTATGTGCCATGCACCAAATAAACCTGCACACAGACAGATAATACAAATCAATCTGATCGCTGTAGGATCAGTTTTCAGAGGAAGCTGTACTGCTGTCACCTGGACTGTACTTTTAGTTAGGGAGTTATGAGTCCTTAGAAGAACTGAAGGTTTCTTATTTGCCCGTGAACATTCTTCTTTTGCCTATTAAACATCTCTATTCATAGCTTTATTTTCTTGTTTTGGTTCTGAGAACCTTCTAAAATATGTACTACACATGTGAAGTACCCTCTGAAAAGGTGTACATTATTTTATAAGACAGTGCAATTTGGGCAGGTGGGAGAATGGAGGAATGTGACATGCTAAAACAACTCCATTTTGTGCAGAGAAACTATTTTGCTTAGGAGACCCAGTCAAATGATATACAGGTGAGAAAGAAAAGGTATAGAAACAAGTTACTTCTTTTGATGACAAATTTCTAAGGAAATAAAACATTTTTAAGAAGTTGATTTAAACTTACCACACCAGACTCAGGACCAGGTGAATTAAGATGTAAATGTGGATTTCTGAGATAGCCATCTTTATATGGTTCATCTGGAAAATGGTAAGCGTTTGCTCTCTTGAAATACGGTCTGTCACATGGCAGGTTGAACAACTCATGCAATTCCTACATGCCAGTTAGAACAAGAAGTGAAGAGCACAACTGAAACTTGGGATTAAAAGAAACATCACATTGGTTTTGTCTCTATTATTAATTGTGATCTTAACAAAATAGCTTAGCGAATGTAATTAGGTTGATATTCAGCATATATGCTTAGTGCTAGACCTTGCCTCTAACGAAGCTGAGGGAGACTCACCTTCCATGTGGAGAGCCTGTCATTTCACATGGTCTTGCTACACAATGCTTGCCTCTGCAGACCCATTCAAGACATCCCAAGTAACAAATAACTTATTCAAGTATGATAAAATACACCCTGACATGAACAAATTATGTATTTTTCTCTGTAGCAGTAAGATGTGCACAGTGAATTATAAGTCTTAACTAATATTGAAGACCCAAATATTGAGAGAATGAAAAAACCCCACAGCTTCTACACATCTGAACAGGGAGATGAGAGGATTGTTTTCAAATTCTAGCTAGGGTTGCTCAACTGTAAGCAACAACACCCCTTGAACAAAAAAAAAACAACCAGGAAAAAAACACCCCCATTCTTTCAGGCAACTTGCTACATCTTGGAAGTAGTAACCACGATCAAAGTAATCTGGAAGTAGGGAACTCAGAGAATCAGAAATATGATACAGATTGGTTTAATCTAAAATAAATCCTATATAGTTATGTTTCATCACAAAAATGGGATTTGATACATTTTATGAAATTTTTAATAGATCAATTTTACACTACATGTATAATTAAAAAATCAGGATCTGTTAGTGTTACTTCTACACTGGCTAAATGAAAAGCTTTACCCTTGCATCAATGATAATAACAGTAAAAATAAAAATTAGGTTATCTTTGTATTTGTTGTATATTGGCTACATGAAAACACTTTACCTTTCTATAACTTTCCAGTTGATCATCTGAAATACCTGTAGGGTAGGAAATTGTTACAAGGTGATTTTTTCCTGGTAACATGAAATGAAACTGCTCTGGTACCACAATTGATGTTCCCTTCATGTATTTCATGATGCAGCTTTCCATATCAGTTAATTGCTTGTGAATTGCTTTCACCAGGAGATTTTGTACCCTGTGAATTGTAAGGGACAACACTTAACTAGCAGAACAATGATAGTGTCAAACAGAAACAAATCCTATGGGAAAAACAGAAAAAGAATACAAAGACTTTGCATCTCCCACCTTCAACTACCCCTTAGCATAATTCTGAGAATACAGTCATCAGATGTACTCATTTTTATACACAGTGACTTGTAAGAATGACAAGAATCTTTACAGTATTTTTTCAGTTCCTTGCTCAGCAATGGCTCTGTGTTGTCCCATCTATCAGACAGTGATGAACTGATTTTTTTTTTTTTTGTAGGTAGCAAAAGAATTGTGGCTCATGAGGATCAAGACTAAGAAGTGTCTACAGGAGTTACTATTGCTTACAGTCAAATTTCAGCCTATGAATACTACATACTCTTTTATTAAATTGATACATGATAATGATAGCTATCCTTTACAAGAAAAACAAAGTGGAAAATAAATAGAAAAAAATTACAAGTTCAGGATAATACTTACTTTCCCCACGTTTCTTCTGGAGAAACAGAAACAACAACATCAACTGGCAATGTCATATTAATGTAGTGGTGCTCCTTATTTTCTCTTTCGATGACTGGAGCCAAAGCATCTAATGAAGATGTCATCTCTAACATGAGGTCAATATTGATTACCTGCTGCTGCACAGAAGAAAGACACCAGCAGTGTATCTCCAGCAATACATTCTCCAAGAGGGCAAAAGGAAAACTGTACAAAGTTTGAGATGAAGTTCAGTAATGAAATAACTGGGTTAAAGACTGAAACTTCTATGTATAGATCTGCTGAGCCTTAACGACTTTAAAAGATTTTTTCTAAGTCCTTTTCCACAGATAAGGCTAGGGAGGGCAGATTAACAACTTTTAAGTGATGGGTCTTCAGATAGAAATTATGAGTGTGGTGAGACACGTACCATGTCTTGTAGCTTTTTATCCTTTTTCTTGCCAAGCTTTCGTCGGGTCTCATCATCTTGATCAAAGCTGAAGTATCAACAGAAAATTGCATATTCTAGAAATTGCTCTAATCCTTCACAACTTTTTTTTTTTTTTTTTTAATATACTTACTGTATAAATCGTTTTATCTCCTTGCAAGCAGAATCATCAGTCAGCTCTGGAATAGTGTTGATACCATTGTTGGGCCACACATAGACTGAACTGTGGCAAACTCTTAATACAAGAACATCTGAGGACAGCTTATTTGCAAGATCACTGAAAACGTATTTCAATGCACTTTTTGCTGATGCTTCTGAAACACAGTAAGTATAAAATTAAATTCATTTCTGTGATGGCTGCTGGACTAACATTTCTTTAATTGACGTTTTCATAATGAACATAAGTGCAAGTGCTATTATAATCAGAAAAATGACTATGAGAACAAAAAGTAAGATAATATTTCACTTGGCAGGTCTGCCTCAACAAAGGCATACTGTTTTTCTTGGCTTCCAAATAACAACCTACACTGTCATTTATTCTTCCATCAAACCTCTGTAAGCTTCTGTGGATAGAAAAGCTGCTGTATATGCATGTATCTGATCTTTTCAGTAAATCCTGGAAAGATTGAATCAGATCTGCATATCACTGACTTCAGATCATTTTCCAAACAACTGCCCTAAAACATACTAAGTTTTTGGAAAAAGAGAGAGTACAGTTCATCTGCAGACCAAATTTTGGAAAAGACAGATGCGTAACCAAACCAGCCACACTTAGGCAAGCCTAAATCTTAATTACTGGTACAGACTTCTGTCTTTTAGATCTTAATTTGGCTTACTAGCAGTTTCACACATTCCTTACAACCTGAACCAATGCTGCATATGACAAAGCAACTTCTGCATATTAGCAGTATTGTCTTCATTACTTACATGATCAACATGTACCTAGAATATAGTAAGGAATTAAAAAAAATATCTCACAGAATCATTAAGGCTGGAAAGGACCACTGCAATTATTTAGTCTAGCCATCAAATGAGAGCCTAGCTGAGGATGGCTTTGATCCGTTGACCTTTGGGTTATGGGCCCAGCAAGCTTTTACTGGATGCAATGCCCAGTTGTATTTCTTCAACTCATTAACTTAGATTTGGCCACTATTGACTTCTACACTCAGAGCCCTTAAAAACTAAATTATTAGGAAAAAAACAAACAAAACTTGTCCCTAGAGATAGCCAAGGTTGGGCAGGAGGAGCTGTGAGCACCTGGTGGAGCTGTAGGTGTACTTGCTCAGTGCAGGGAGTGGGACCACGTGGCCTTCAGGGGTCCCTTCAACTCAAATGATTCTATAACCTAGCAAAATGCCAAGAAAACAATTTTGTAAAAGAATCAACGATAGCTTTACAGACTCACCATCAGTAGTTGCTAGCTGAAACGCCAAATCCAAGCCACCTCTTATTCTGAAGAGTATGTCCATGGCTTCCAGAGTTACCTAGGGACAAAAAAGAAGTCATTAAGTTATTTCAACATGCTTTCTCTCAGGCTACACTTGACTTCCAACGCCACGGTGTGGAGGCAAGGCCAGTGAATAAGCAGGGAGCCGAAAGGCACACTGGCACGTACCTCCCAGAGCCATCCTCCGTTGCACGAGTGCTGTTACAAGCCGCCCACCAGAGCCGCGGGGTGAATGGCCCTTCCTCGCAGCCACGCCGGCTGCGCGCGTAAGAAAAACGGCAAAGGGGCTCGGCGGGCAACCCTCGCCATGCCGCTAACCGGGCAGATAGGGAGCCCTCCAGCCCGGCCCTCTCTCCCCCCGCCATGAGGTGGCGCTGTGGCAGTTGCCCACCCGCGGGGACCCCCTGGGGGAGGCGGGCTTACCACGTCCGTCAGCGCCGCAGCGGGGGCCGAGCCCGGCCGCATCGTCTTTGCGCAGGCGCATTCCGCCCCGCAGGGAGGAGGCGTGCAGGGCGGCCGCTGCTGCGGGCCGTACCAATGCAGGGCGCGGGGCGGAGGTGGGCTGCCGCGCGCCTGTGGGCGTCAGGAGCCGCGCGCCGAGCCCGCCTTTTCCCGAGGGCGCGAGGCACGAGGTTGTGGTAGCGGGCTTGCGCGCCGTGCGGCAAAGAGGGCTTAAAGCCTTATTGAATTAAAATTTGATTGCAGTCCGTTCTGCACGTCCAGCGTAAGCAAAGTGCGCCCAGTGCTGCCACCACGTTTCAGCACGGAGGCTGTATAAAGCGCTGTGCTATTGCACGTGCTTCCAGTGCCGCCTGGTGGCTGTGGCGCTCCGGTGCAGGTGCAGCTCCGGCGGGGCGTTATTCATCTGTGCTTTCTGCTGCGCGAGTTGCGGCCGAGCCCATCTCTCGGACCCTCCTGTGCCCACACAGTTATTTACAAAGGGACTCGTCTGACCTCCTCGCCCTCCTTCCAGCTCTGCTCAGGTACTTCAGCTGTTTGTTTAACACCACCTACGTATCCTCAATTTTTTCCAGCAGTTGGTACATTTTGTGACGTTGGTAAGCAGCTTTCCTAACCGACGAAGCAGTTTCTTCAGTGTCAGCTGTGCTGGCTCCCTCTCCGAGGCAGCTGTGTGCCCAGCTGATTCTGACCCCATGTCTGCTGCTTTTGGCCCAGGCTATCCGCCCTGTTCGCATCCCTTCGTTCCTTGGACTTCTCGCCCAGGCATTGCCCTGCCTTCTGTCGAGCTTCAGTCAGGGTGATGGCAAATATGCACTATGAGCAGGTCTTGGGTTGTGGTTGGAGGGCTTCTTAAATTCACAGAATGACAGTCATAGGGGTTAGAAGGGACATAGGGAAGTCACTGAGTGCAGCCCCATGCTAAGGCAGGCTCCCTGCAATAGATGTATTGCACAGGTAGGCATCGGATGGGTCTTGAATATCTCCAGAGAAGGAGACTCCACAGCCCCTCTGGGCAGCCCCTCCATCACCCTTATCGTAAAGTAGTTCTTCAATTCCATTTCTGCATTTTATCCCAAATTTGTCCACTCAGCGTCCTATACCGTTAACTGAAAGTGACTAAAATCATTGGTGGAAGTAATCCCCGAGATGAAGGAGACTTGCTTTTTAGTGAAAATTGACCACTGTTATGGTACTAGGGGGTATAATGTTACAGAAAGAGCCAGTGATGTATTCAATACAATCAAGCATATTGGTAACAATGTCCTAGCCCTGCTGCACATAACAAAGTCCACACCTGCACTGGATGTGGAGGAGTACTGGTGAACTCATTGTCACAGAACAATTCTACTTTTTTTTTGAGCATAGAATAGGTCACTGTAGGGAGTTACTGAGTTACTTTTTCTGTCATATTTTTAAGATCTGTTCCTCAAAATCCAGACTTAAAAAAAAGATATTAAGCAATGAGTTCATTAATTACTTAACATTTTCCTTAAAGTTTCAAATGCAAGTTTAAGCAACAGTATTTTATTTAGTAGTCTGCTATTCAGTGCTTTTATATACTTTCTCATGAAAAATATTGTAATGAAATCAATTATATTGTAGATTGGCACTTTTGTTTTTCCTTTCAGTTGAGAGCATGAAAGGAGACACATTTGGTCCTTATCTAAGCCATTCTGCTGACCATTACGTAATTAAGAAAACTGAGGCTGTCCCATCCAGTAAAGAAGAAAATTCTCCATCCTCCTCCTGGACCAAAAAGCAGACCTGTTACAAGTGTAACGACTTTAAATGTCACAAGGTAAGGCGCTTTAATTTAAGTTCATATTTCATGTGTGCAGTTTACCAAAATTCATTAGGACAGCTGTTTACTTTCTAAATTAATTGAATAATTGAAGGAATTAATTATTGACAAAAAGATAAGAAACGTGTGAGGAGCCTTGCTTTCAACATTTATTCCTAAACTTTTGTAAGTGTGAGTCACTGAGAAAGTATTCTAGAGACCTTCAAATCAGGCAGTACAGTTACAATTGAAAAATATTTTAAAATATCTTTTCTGACTTAATAAATGTAAAAAAGAAAGAAGAAAAAAAAAAAAAAGACTGAGAATGCTTCTGTTAAAAAACAGAATTTAGTTTTTGTTTTCATTTATGTTAATGGAATAAAATTGGCTCCTTCTACTGGCAAATGTAATACCAGTTATCTCAGCCTGTGAAGTTTTTGAAACAATGGCATTCACGTTAGATCATGACTAACAGTCATGTGGTTGTGTAATGTTAGAAGAGATTTATAATACAGTGGATTTATATAGGTATACAAGGACACTTTTTGCCTTTTAAAATCATACTAAGTCATAACCTTTATTTTAAAATATTTTTCTGTACTTGGCTTTATTGTAATTCATGCTGGTAGTCAGGACTGTGTTCTTTAGAATTATTTAAAGAAATCAAATTTAAATGGGATTTCTAAGACTGCATGTAGAACAGGTAAGCATAGATGTACAAATAGATGTGCATTTGTTTGTGTACTCCACAAGAAAGATACATGACATATTTTAGAAATATTTGATTAAAAATTGGAAAACAGTCTTAGAAGAATGTCACAGAATTATCTCTATATCTGTGTCCACGACACAGAGGATATTTCACATTTGCGATTTGTGTTTTATCTATCTAGTGAGGTTTAAGAAATACACCTTTTATCCACCTGTGGCTGTGGCTGGATGTGGGCCCTTGGAACGATGCATTTGTTGCACAGAATTCTTCCCAGTATAAAAATGAGGACATTATACACATTCATTAATCTGAAGATATTATACATAATAGCAATCTAGCTGAGTTTCATGTATATCTGTACAGATGAAAACTATATTACAGCTGGACTAACACCAGACATATTAAAGCCACTTTTCCTTCTTGGAAGGCCCAACAGAGTTGCATATTCAAAGCCTAGGGCTCATGAGAGCCATATCCAGAAGACTCAGATTACCAGAAAAACAAACAGCAGTTTAATAACATGAAGTTTGTTTCCTTCCAAAGAGGATCTCACAGATATAAAAGTTTATTTGTAAATGTGAGTAAGAAAATAATTTTAATTCCAGATGTCTTGTACTGAAGTATATTGGGAAAGGCCATTCATTAATCAGTCTTAAATTTTGGCTATTGTTGCAAATACAAAATCATCTGTAATATAATTATATATAGTAGGACAGACAAATCCAGAGTCTTATACCTGGAGAGCAATAACCACATGTCAGCACAGGTTAGGGACTTAACCTGCTGGAGAGGAGCTCTTAAGAGAAGGACCTGGGTGTCTTGGTGGACAGCAGGTCATCCATGAGCCAGAAGTGTGCCCTGTGGGCCAGAAAGGCCAATGGTATCTTGGGGGGCATTAAAAAGAGAGTGCTGTACCCTGGTGAGGCTGCATCTGGAATATGTGTCCAGTTCTTGGCTCCTTAGTTCAAGGAATGACAGGTGTCTGAACTGTACAATATACTGTACATCTCTGCCACTGATGAATGAGTTAAGACAGTTTTTTTATAAATGCAGTTTATTTTGGATACATACTAGAAATAACCATAAGAAAAGATTATCAGTGGAGGCACTGCAACTTTCTGTGACTTTGCAAGAAAGTAAATGCCAGAAGTACCACTGGGGAATGTGACCAATTCTGAACAGTGGCAGCAAAATGTTTCCGCATCCTGTAACAGGCAGTGCCTTGAGAAGAGTTAAAAAATCAATGCATGACTTTGCTGCGATTCAAAGAAGTAAAATAACATCATAGAAATGCTACTTTTTCAAAGTTTCAACATGCAGAGATTTTACTGTCGACCTCCTGCCTGTTTCAAGGAATGTGTCCCAGTTGATCATTTTGCAGGTGTAGCTGCAGAATGTGCACATCAACCGCAGAGGGCGCTGCAGCACTTCTCAATTAGTTCCTATTTGGTATCCTTAGTGCTTATTTGGAAGAAAATCTTGATTTCTTATTTAGGAATTCACTTCTATAAAATGTATAAAATTAAGTTGTCTTTACACATGTGATGTTCTGTGAAGCAGCTGCTTGAGAGAGGGCAAATGCTTAGTCTTTTCAATCGCCTTCAGCTAGGAAGGAGAAATAGGAGCACCTGTACTTTGCCACGATGCTGCTCTTTGCTTTTGACATTGTGTAGGCCATAAAATGGACTGCAGAATCAGCACAGCAAGTGCCTCAGTGCGTCAGTGTGCTGTCACAGTCTGTTTGATACAGAGAAGTAGCAAGGGAATATATGCTGTTTTACTACATAATCTCACTCTGATGAACACAGTCATAGCATGTTAATTAGCTGAAGAGTAAGTAAAGTAGTTCTGAATGTTTTTTTAAAACTGAAATCTTGTGGCTGCTGATTTCCAGACACAGATCCAGAGATGATATAAAATATCAGACATAGAACTGAATAATATTTGCAGCATTTCTATGCAGTATCATTGTTGAATTTTGGACATGCTTACACTGGCAAGGGAATTGGAACAGAACTTCCCATTTCACTTGAGAATCCTTCTAAGCTGTGTTGATTTCTAAGTAAACATTCTTTAAATTGGAAAGCCTCACTACAGGTCCCACATGTGTGTCTTTTTCCCAGAAGAATACTTCCACCTTCAGATTGCTAAGTAGCACCTGTAACTACTGAGGTAGTTGCTATGTAGTGAGCAAGGCAAGTTTAACTGAGTTCTACCCTGGACCTAGGAGTTGGTTGCTAATGCATTCTGTGCAAAACTTACTTGAGTAAGAAGCTGCTAGGTGTGCTGTCTGTCAGCTCCTTCAAGAAGGCCCAATTAGTAAATGTTCAGGGAGCAAATCATAATTAGGACTGAAGTGTCCCTGAAGCTGTGAAGATAAACTCTAGCTTTTTGCTTGTCATGTGTTGAATAACAATGTGTTGAATTTGTATTTATGAAATCAATACTGATTAGAAGTAATTGTAATTTTCTGTTAAATATCTAAGTAAGTGCTTCTATGTACAGAAGCAAACATTATTCTGCAAATTTTAGATGTACGTTGTGCAGAGAGGAATAGACGTTTGTCAAAACCTCCTTAAAACATGGCATTGCCTTTGTTGTTGTCTGTTATGGGGTTATCATAGAGTCATTACTGTTGGTCTGGCCCTGGTTCTTCTTCCATAGGGCCCGGTTCTTTTCTCTGCTTCAGGTTATATTCTAAAGTCAAACAGTATTCCTCAGGTGGTCATAGAAGTTAAATTATTGCCAGTAGTCAGAGATGCTTTTCTATGAGGTGATATTATTAGGAAGCTGAGAGACCATCATTGTTCTGCAGGGGGCTGATGGGAAATGCATGTGGTGCTTTGCAGAGAATAATAATAAGTTTTAGAGATCTGATGCTGGTTTTCGTTCCTACTGAAGTCAGTGGAAGTTTTACTACTGGCTTCAGCAAACGTAAGAATAGGTCCTCTGTCGCTTCATCAGCACTTGTCCACATAAGCCAGGTTATACACTGAGAAACAAACTGATTTGATTCCTGACTTGAAGTATTGCTGTGGTTAAGGCCAAGCACCTGCAGAAGTATGAATTCTGTATTTTGCATCCTCTGAGTTCAGAAGATCACTGTAAGTTACAGAAAAATGCCCAATAGGTGCATGTAACTTAACTGCTGTGACAAGAAGATTGGTATAGGCCAATGAAATTTCAAGATGGGAGAAAATCTTTTATCAGCAGGTAATTGGAGTGCTAAACCTATGTTGTAAGCAAAGCTCTTGTTCAAGTTATGTTATAGCAACCTAGTGTGGGTTTCTGTTATGAAAAATGCAGGGCATTGATGTTGATAGCTTGTCACGTAATGGGTTACAATGTCTTTGATTTCTGTTGCTGAAGATAGTGGCATTTGTCTGTTTTTTGGAATCTGTGTGATCAATTAAAAACTGCGTTTTGCAGTGGACACCACTGTAAAAACACAATTAGTGTTTTCTAGGTTCTGTTTCTGTACTTTATTAGATTTTCCATTGGTGTTGAAAAGTTGTTTCTTATCTTTCAGCGCCATCAGAGAGCTGTGTTTTTTTGCTATTATGAAGGAAAGCAGAATTTTCTGGCAAATGGGGTGTTGGCACTTTGCATCTTATAACTCCATTTTGTCAGCCTGTGTACTTTGTCCTGGTGCTCAGAGCTTGTCTTTTTCCTACAAGTCTATGAGGTCAAGCAGCTGTAGAACTCACAGGTTGTGTGGTGTGATAATTGCTAGGGTGAAATGAAAGGCAATGGTGAGCCTTGCTAGAATGTTACAGCCGTGATGCAAAGCTCAAGTGGTCGTGTTCAGCTTCTGCTCCTATGCTTTTGTTTGCTGTTACGTGAAGAAATCCAAGTGTCTGGCTGGAATGATGTCTCGCCTTTAAGTCTAACTGCATAATCGTGTGTTTCTGAGCTATTCTCATCAGCTGAACCTGTGGTTCATGTTGAAGATGACCAAACTGGTTGTGCTGAGCCACACGGATCCCGATGGCTGTATTGCTGAAACAGTGACAAAGAGGGCTGTTGGAGATACCTCTGCTCTGCCTTTTCCCAAGTTTGAAGAATCACTTGTTATCTTTCTCCTTCCTGTGCTCCTTATGTTCTTCTGGAGTGCTGATGGTTGGGGGAAGGAAGGATGGTTTTATTCAATGTTGGAAATCTTTGGTATTTTGTTTCTGTTAATGTTAGATTAAGAGACAGTTAAAATTGTAAACATGGAGCAACATTTTATTAGCGCAGTTCACTTTGCAGATCTGTAACCTTTGCTACGTTTCTGCAAATTGATAAGAGCAAACATTTTTTAATATTAGATTCTGCATTTGATTTATAATGATTGTATAGAATGGTTTTGTTCAGCTTAATGTGAGAATGAGTGCAATTGTTTCATTCAGTTCCTATTTTGCTTTTCTCCAGCTGTGTGTGCTGAAGCCCTTCTCATCATGGAGAGAATGGATTTGATAATTTTTTTCCCTACTGTTGTAAACTCTGTAGTCTGCAGCAGGGGTGTAAAACAGGATATAATGTTTCAATGGTATTTTAGAAAACTGCACGGAATACAAAAAAATTAAGAACCAGGCCTGATGTTTTTTTCCTTTTGAGTGACTAGAAGAAGGACTACATGAACATAAACTGTGCTATTTATCAAGCACTTAGAAAATAAACATTCTAATATCAAAAGCCTTCATAGAACCATATAATATTCACAGAATGGCTTGGGTTGGAGGGGACATTACAGACCACTCAGCCCCAACCCCTGCCGTGGGCTGGGTGCCACCCTACCAGCACAGACTGAATCACAGAATCACAGAATCACAGAATCACCTGGGTTGGAAGGGACCTCAAGGATCATGTAGTTCCAACCCCCCTGCCTAGCAGGGCCACCAAACATACACATTCAGATCAGGTTGCCCAGGACCCCGTCCAACCTGGCCTTGAACACGTCCAAGGACGGGGCATCCACAACCTCCCTGGGCAGCCCGTTCCAGGGCCTAACCACTCTCCAGGAGTAGTAGTAGTTAGTAGTAGTCTGCCCAGGACCCATCCAACCTTGGGCACCTCCAGGGATGGGGCACCCACAGCTCTGGGCAGCAGTGCAAGAGCCTTACCAGCCTTACAGTGAAAGAGTTCCTTCTAACATCTAACCTAAACCTCCCCTCTTCTAGTTTACAACCATTCCTCCTTATTCTGTTGCTATCAGATCATGTAAAAAGTCAGTCTCTGTCTTGTTTGTCAGCTCACACTGAATTTCTCAACAACCAGCACTCCAGGTCCTTCCTTCTATTTTGTCAACTGCACCACTCAGCTAAGTGTGATCATCAAGCATGCTGAGGGTGCATTCAATCCCACTATCAACATCACTAATAAAGAAGTACAGATGGCATTGTTCTCATTCTGGACTCCAGAAATGACTAGGTTTTGAGGACCATGAGGATATACAGAAGAAGTTTCAGTATTTCACTAAGATTGCTCATGTATACATGTATATTCACACCTAAATGTTTTGCAGGAGGAGCTTACAATGTTAGGCTCAACAATTAATATGAAATTCTACTAAAAAATCCATATTTTTAGTATATTGTTGTGAATTCATTAGCACTGATTTTGTAAGCTTTCAATCAAACACATATAACTCAAACTGTTTCAAAAAATATGCTGATTTTGTTTCAAAAATATAACTTTTGAGTCCATGATTTTTCAATATCTGAGCAAATTGCCCTGAAGTTTGCTGTTCTGACTGTGTGATGTGTAATAATTGTCCTGCTTAAGAATAGCAAGAAGCTCTGAGAATGCTTTTGTGTCTACCGAGTTCATAATGCAATTGTGATCTGTATTTCAAATATAATTCAAAGTGTAACAAGGATGCAAATCTCTGAAGCTCATTTTGTGACGTTTTCAAGGCAGGAGAAATCTGACCATATCATTATTAGTTAATGAACTGCTGTTAGATCAGTTGTTTTCTTTGAAAGTAACATTTCAAAGTTCAAATATTATTTTGTTGCTGCTCGGTCTGCATTGTTGCAAATAACTGTCCAGTTTAACTTTTTCAAGAGGTGTAGAATCACCTCTGAACTGTCTTATTCTAGCATTAAGCACGTTCACTTGAAAACTATTTTCTTTAGTTATTTTTTTTCCCTATTTTATTAATTTGGATATTGTTTCCATTTATTTGCACCTTACTTAGTCTTCATGTTTTTTTTTTTTTCCTATTTATGAAAAGCATGATAAAAATAAGGCAAGAATTTGCAGCAGTAATCAAAGGACTATTTAGGAGAAGGCAAAAGGAGTACATATGAAATCTCTGATGTTTGTTTTGCTGTATTATAGATTAGTAATGTTGCTAATATCACTAGATTTCTGGTACATTGGTTTCTGTCTTATTTGCATACAAATAAGTTTTCCATAGAAAATATACCAGGAATTTGGATAATAGAATGGATTCTATTAATCTGCATTTCCTGCAGAATGTTTATACAGTCATTGTAAAGAGCATCTTGCTTGTCTGCACTTGAAATTTTCTTCTCTTTTTTATATTGCTGTTGAAAACTGGTTCTGTAGCTGTCAGTGTTAGGGTGTTAAAAGCATCCATATGAAATCATGTGTTTATTTGAATTTCTTTTTCAAAATATGAAACAAAAATTGTCCTTCTAGGAAACACTAAGAGCAATTTAAAAGGCACTCTTACGTATGTAAAAGTTATGTACTAGAACATTGTACTTTTAGCTGTCTGGAGCGAGGTTAAGGATGCTGTCTGAAGGTTATAGTGAATATACATGGGAAGGATGAAATGTTTGGGAGTTAAAAAGATATGACAATTCATGCACTGAGCAAGGGATTATCAACTGAATGACACAGAAATTCTGTCATGGTGTGCCATAAATTGTGCATCTCTTCAGGCTTTTGTCACCTTTCTCAGAACTGAAAGAGATCACTGTCGGAAACGGCGGGAGAAAAGATACGACCAAGAGCTTGATCAAGCATTCTCAAACTTTAATCAGAAGGCACCGTTATTTCTTACAGCGTATAATGAGGCTAATACATATTGCAAAAGGCGAGCTCCTGATAGGTCGGCGCGCAGGTAGCTGGTAACCGCAGCAGCATTGCCACGGTCAGCACCCCCACTTCAGCATCCTGTTATTCCTTCATGTTGGTTTCTCCTGCAAGGGTACGCTGTCCTTGATGATGATAGGTCAGCAGGCTCGTGTTTATGCCTAGTTATTTCAGTCTTATCAGTGGGATTGTGTCAACATGACCCTTTTCTGCAAGCCAGCTTTCAGCAATGCTCTCCACAGATCATGATTTTCTTTTTCACGTTCCCAATTTATGTAGCTTCTCCTGAAGTAGAAAACATCTTACCCTTTTTCCTTTGCTCTCCAGATAAATATGTAGGACTTATTTTCTAAAGAACAGCTGCTGGGAGTGTATGCTTTTTGTACTAGCCTAGGTAGAGCTTGGGCAGGAGAAGGCCTGAACTGCCTTTAAGTGAATTCCTTGTTTCTTCATAAAGGGGATGGAACTGGATCAGGATGCTGATTAATGACAACATTCTGCTGCCAGTTAAGCAGACATTATTTTTCTTCCTCAAGTGACCGTCATTTTCTTCAGAGGGCCAAATTCTGTTGTGAAGTTCATTACTGAAATGCCCTCTACCTTACTGAGATGGTTATGGCTTGAATTCCTGTCTTTCATGAATCTACATTACGTATTTTCCATTAATTATATTCTACAGAAGGACATATTAAGTGGCATGAAAAAACCCAAAACAGCTCATTTTTGTAATTGTGAAGCAGTAAGAATCATACTTCATTTCTTAGAAGAAAAAGGGCCCATACTTCTGACTTTCTAAGTAGCGTATTTACAGATTGAAAATAAATTGGAACAGGAGAAATTTCAGCAGGCTCAGTACACTGGCCTGTATTGCCTTTTCGCTCCCTCTGACAGCTCACAGTAATTACTGTTTTAGGTAGAGGTTTAATAAATACTGTTCATTGCTGAATTAACTGCTGCCTTGAAACAAACATCAAAACCTTGATTATTTTACTTAGTTCATACTATTGGTATTCAAAAGAATATTATGGCTGTGGAGTTCAGAGCTAATTAACAGGTTAAGGTACCACTTAACTTTGATTTTGCTTCCCTGAGACTTTAAATACATCTTGAGAGCATTCTTCTTTCCATGGATGCAGTAATATTGTGCAGTGTGGATCATTGCTGTGCCTGTGGATGCCATACTTGCTGGAATAGAGCCACTTTTTCAGCCTGAGATCTTAGAATAGCTCTGATTCACAACTTCCTTCAATCGACTGTTTGCGCTTTATAGTAATGGTGTATAAACCCTTTGTAGAATCATTAATTCAACAGTTCTTCCCACGCATTCTTCATCAACCTTTCGCTCTTCCTATTTATTCAATAATTTATTGACCAGAATGTTAAACATGAATAATTAAAGCCAGTAATATATCTGCTGGATTGTTGTGAGATAGCTCTCACAAAATTTGGTTACAGTTGAACATGGAAAAGTTGATGTTGTCTTTCTCTTTGTCAGCCTAATTCTGAAATTCTATTAAAAAAAATTAAAAACTTGTATGTGGCGAAAGGTTTTTATAGAGAAGTCCTCCTTGATGAGTTTCCAGACTCTTGATATTTAAATTTTTATAGGATTTCAGGCAGTAAATTAGAAGACAGTAATAGGAAGCCTTGCAAATACGCAAGATATGTAGATCTTTGTTACTTCTGGGAACCATATAGTTTCCAAAATTCTGAATCTCTTCCAGAAATTTCTTCTCTAAGCCTTACCTTTTCCATTTATAGTGTGTTTTTTTTTTTTTTTGCTTTTTTTTACAAGCTATCTCTGTAGGTGTGGGTTTGTCTTGCATATGCAGCTGATACCATGGTGGTTTTTTTTCCCCTGTAAGCATACGCTATAACTTAATTTACCTCACACCTGTCTTCCTTTCTGTTTCTTCCTCCTGATGGTGGAAATCATCCTTCAGTGACTTTGAGAGTTCTTGCCTTAGTGTCTGTGAACTCTGAATGAGATGAGCACGCTTACCTGGGGAGGGAGGCAAGGAAAGGAATGAAAGATTATCACTGCACTTCCTAGCACTTCCTTCCTCAGTTCGAGGAGAGATCTTTCCCCTGTTCCACACAGATGCAACAAGTGCAGTAATGTCACAAATGAGCTTTTGCTGTGGTTTGATACTTTTAATGTTTATTTCTAGAGTTAACAGAAAAGTCATTCTGATACCTGACCAGTTTTCATTCTAGTCATTGCTGCCAGAATTATGGGACAAGGAGAAAAACACATTTGAACAATAGAAAAAATATTCCTTAATGTGTCATCATTTGAAAGTATTGCATTTTACTGAACCTCATTTGCAACTGGAAAGGCTTTTTATTTTTAATTTTTTTACACAGATGAGAGGAAGTAAAACATTCGTGCTACTTTCTAAATGGATACAATTGCAATTATGAGGCTATATTCAGCTATTTTTTTAATCAAACCAGTGCTATTGCAATCTGTAGAACTCTGCAGGCTTTTGCTGCTTGAAAATCTCCAGTTACATGTCTGGAGCTTTCAGTATTTCTTGATGCTGTCTTGCTGTCTTCTTCCCTTCTAATTTTCACTGTATATTCTAATTTTGAAAGTGACGAAAAAGTATTTTGAGATAAGCATTTAAGTTAAAGAAGTGTCAGCAGACTGTGGGACCACTTGCTGTCACACAAGTTCATTAACTGTCAAGGAAGGCAAACAGATTTGGTTGATAGTGTGCCAGAAGAAACAAAATGCTGCATCTAAAATTCAGCAGTTAAAGGTAAAATTCATTTCACTTGCAGAGGTTCTGTTCTTGAAAAAGGCTGGAATTGCAGATGTGTTCCTAAACCAAGTTTTCTGAACCTGAGCTTCCTGGCTAAGCTATAACTGCAAGAGAGAATGCAAAGATTTTCTTCATAGGCTTCTGAGATACAGCCCAGAAAGATTTAAAGGCATTTAAAGGCAAAACCATGGTGAGTTTAACAGAGAGAAAGAACAGAGCTATTCTGACTATTTCTGATTTATACTCTTTTCAGTTTCAGCTGGATAGATTTCTTCTGGCTCTGGGATTTAAAGAAAAGGCAATCTGTAGAGGAGAAAAAACGTGTAGAGCTGATTTCTCTGGCTAGGTGGTGTGCAGGTGTGCACATTCCAAATAGTGAGTTTCTTCTAGTAACATATTTATTTCTGTAAACAGGCAGTAAAGTCAAGTGAGAGGATTTAGGAGTAGTTATTGCTTAATGATGGGAGAACGTAAGGGATCTGTTGTAATTAATAGCAAAAGATCCAGTACCTGAATAATATAAATCACATGTGATGGAATCTATTAAATCAGTAAGTATATGAAAGTAGAGAATGAGAGGGAAACATTAGTTTTCTTACAGTTATTTTATGTCTCACCTGAGATACATAAACATTGCTGTTCAAACTGTCCTCCAGCTTCTCCGTAAGCTCTGCGTCTGCTTATCTCCATTATTTTATTAAATCCTAATGTAAACATCAGTTAAAAGCCTCCCTCCTGACTCATTTAATTGTGTTTAACAATTAATTGATCTGAATTAACTGTGGGAGGTATCATGTCATTCCTATATTTTTAACAGAACTGTGAATGTAATTCAATCACTAGTTTGGCAATGAAGGGAATCTGCTATTTGTGGTTCATCGGTCTGGGAGATGACTCAGGGCACACATTAATGAAGCACTATTACTTTAGATCTCTGACACTTGTGATGATGTTAAATAATTGTTCATTAGCTTCTGTTTATCAAATACTTGAGCTGATGGAAATTTTTCATCTTCATCTGTAAGAAGGGCTTTTAAAATTCTTTCTTAATAGATTTTTCTGGTGCTGTCTTTGGGGGGTAGAATGAAAAATACGGTAGCAAATGCATAGTAAACAAATCACACTGAAGGACTGCAGGTCTGCAGTATTCCGTTTTTATTTAATACTCTCAACAATAAATACACAGTAATTAGTTACAAGAAAGACTGTTTGCTTGTCATGTATCGTATAGCAGCCTTTATTTTAGTGGTGTTTTTTTTTGTGTGTGTGTGTGTGTGTGTGTGTGTGAGTTGTTTTAAATCTGGATTTGTAGTGAATTAGAATATTTGCCCACACTGTCCATTCCTGACTTCGCTGCATTCACTGTCTGCGTGTTTACCCAACATTGAGCACTGCCCATTTTCTGGATGTGAAAGAGCTGTATCGAGGGCAACTGCTCTATTTATATGAAAGACTTGAGTCTCCTAAAAGTGACTGAGCTCTATAGAAGATCCACGCTAATTCTAGATTTAAAAATGTGTGGTGATTCACCAATGAGTGAATGAGTTCTGTAATTTGAAAACAAATCAAAAAGGAAATGGAAGTTAAAAGCTCTGTGCTTCATCCACTTGTAAATAATGTGCATCAGTAGGAGCGTTTGCTTATTAGCTAGTTGAATATCACAAATGTTGATGTTGTAGGAGCCTTATCAGAGGCCAGTTGTTCAATCAACCTCCTAGAAAGAGCAGATACGATTTCTTTAAATGACTTGAGTTGCACAATTATGATGTGTAATCTACATGCCTTTTGCTAAGAGACAAATGAGAGGCAGAATGGAGAGAGATGAAAATCAGTTTTGGGGAGAGAGCTAGTTGAACTGCAGGGGAAGTAGTAACATTTCTGCAAACGTGTACTTCTGAACATCATACAGAAAGCAGCTAGGAATGCTGTATCTATCAGGGAGCTAACTTTTTTTTTAGTAAGTTTTTCTCAGGTGGCCTTGTGTGAAAAATCAGGGAGCTCTTGATGTCATGGGGTTATTGCAGCACTTGTGATTACAGGTTTTATTTTTGGATGCCAGTATCCAAGCAAATGGCATCACCAACCTGTATCTTATAGTGTGCTGGAACTTCTTCAAGTTGCTGTTGTGACTGGCATCTTTGTGAGCATGTGGGGTGTTCTTGCAACACACTTGTTCTCTATGTTAGGAACAGTTTGGTGTGGTTTAGAAAGTGCATAAGCACTCTAACAAACTCAATTTCCTTCATAGAAGAGATTTTTCCATTGTGCGTGTCAGTGTGTTTCACCTACCTTGAAGTCTAACTTTTGAGAGGTACTGTAGCCTAATGTGAAGTACAGTTTTACTCATTGTGGGCAAAAAAAAAAATCCATTAATTGATACTCTGAACTTCTGAAATTATTTTTTTTCCCTGAAAACTAGCTGCATGATAATGAACTGGATCAAAGATTACAAGAAAGTACAGCACTCAATGCAGTCACACTGGTTCCAGTGATTGGTCTTTTAGCAGGTATTCAGGCCATCTGTAGAGGAGTACAATTCCATCTCGTTACCTCTTACACAGCAAGAAAGAATAGAGATCTCACGTGGGAGTTTCCCTGGTGATAGCAGTGTCTTTTGGTCATCAAATTCTGGATTGTTAGTTTCCCTGCTGAGGATTTAATAGCAACCTCCCCCGGTGACAGGCATCTCCCAAAGTAAGAATTAAATCCAAGAGATCATAAAATTTGATCACTGACTTCCAGCACTGGGAACTACTTTGGATCAGTGGAACTATTTTGTTTGGTCTTTAAGCAGTTACTTGCACAGCTGTACTAATGCAAAGCTACTTAGGTGTACAGAGGCAGTGATGTGGCAGTGCTATGTAGGAACATGGGGACTGTACACAGGTTAGCTCAACAGAGGCATTAATGGAGAAAAAAGAAGTGCCACAATATTCAGAAAGTCTCAGATCTTTGTGTTAAGATGCCAGTGTTATCATTGGCCATATGGAAGGGGAAACTGTATGTTTTGTTTTGTTTAGTTTTTTTTTTCTTTTTTTTTTTCTCCTGCTCCTTCTGTGCAGATTTGTTTAAATGAAAAACTAAAAAATAAAAAAATCAAACTGCGATTCATAAATACTGCTTCAGGCAGGTAAGCCAATCAATAGCACAGTTCTACCGATAAAAAGTATTTGTGGGAATGATTTCACCTCTACAGAGAAGCGTATGTAGATATCAGATTAAGAGCTGTGCTGATTTCCTGCAACAGTGTGCTGCTGCCCATGAAGAACAGCTGTTGTCTGAAGTTTGCCAGTTTCCTTGGTATCCTCATGTACAGTTTTCTGCTACAAGCCATTAATCACTGTTTCTGTTGGGAATATAAACTACTGGTGGCCACTGTTATGATTTTTGCTGTGATCTTTAGGCAAAAAGTCCCAAACTTGGAGTGAGCCAATTGGCACGTGAAATGGGTAGATCCCCAGACATCAAGTGTTCAAGGCATATAGGATGGTGGTAATACAGGGTGGCTTTCACTGTGTGTTTTCAAAGGAGCTGGCAGAACAAACACACCTGTGAGGATGGAGTATCCAACAGACCTTGCTAAAGTCAAGGCATTTACATATCAGCTCCAAGGTTCCCAGATGCTCAGAGCTAGTGGTAAATTAGTTGTGTATGGAAACATTCTTTAAACAGGGTTTAATCCACATGCTTTCTGTGAGTGCTTATTTATCAAACAGAACTGATTTTAAATAAATGATCCTGTGCAATTTGAGATGAATTTTTCTGTTGATATTTATATGATTATATTCGACATTGTTGTAATGAGTAATTCAGCTTAATTAGAAGATTATTCATTTTTATTTTTTCCCACTAACTTGAAATCATAGAAAAAGAAGTGTTTTCAAAATCTCTGTGTAATAGAAGAGTTCTTTTTGATAATTCTGGGCCTGTTGTGCAGGCAATGGTGACAGCAGCAGTGGATCACCTCCACTGGTACAGATTGTTATGAGCGCAGCATGCAGGCTCCTGTTCATTGCTGGCAAAAATGCAGAGCTAATAGTGGTGACTGTTGAAACAGAGTGTTTTATAACTGAGAATTTGCTCTATTAAGCAGTGTTATTGTGCTCTGTATATCAGTTGTAGTTTCCATGGAGACACATAGGAGGCATTACTTTTGGAGCAACTATCATAGATAGTTGACAAGACAATTCCTCTTCGCTCAGTGTGGCCCACACAAACCAAAAGGATTACTCTGAATCTAAAATTTTACTCTCAGAATATTCTATAGTATTGAAATATATAATTGAGTTCAGTGTGGTTTTTTCCTGCTTATAGTATCTTGTTTTTTTCTTTTTAGGAGATTTATTTTCCATTTCCTTCTATTTTTTTATTTCTTTAACTAGGCTTTCTTTGCAGTTATTTTCTTTTGGTAGCTGTGTGTTTGGTCCTAATCCTTCCTCATAGGTTTGGCAGCCAAGATTTGCCATATTCATTGCACTGACTTTCTCAGCATCAACTGAATTTAATCACTCCCCTGAGCAAAGATGGAAATTGAACTTGCCTCCAGCTCACTTCAACTCAGTAAATACTGGTGTGATAGGAGTGAGAAAATGAAAAAGGCTGCAAATCCCACTGCATGTAATTCCTTAATCCAATATTAAGGATCCTAGGTTTTTCTGTACAGATATTCAATATGTCCAAGAACATAAAGGAAGCAGTTCATCATTAAAAGAAATGGAGCTCTTTTCTTTCTGTGAGGAGTATTTTGAAAGAAGATCTTTTTCTTCCTTAAAATTTAGAGGTCTGAGTGGCTGGATGGGATTTACTTGTATCATTTTAATATGAGCATTTATGATACCATCCTAGTCTTCCTTTCTTTGGTCCACAATTATCCTCTGGTTAGTCAACATCTCCCTTTTAACAAAGCTGGTTTGAGTTTTGAGTTAGAATGATCTGATTATTTTCTGTTCTTACCGATCCATATTGGTTACAGTCTCTGTGCACAGGAGCTGAGGCTGATAAAGGACGAGGGGTGAGGAAGAAGATTTTCCTGAGGTTGAAAAATCAATTTGTAGCCAGTTATTTCACATTTTTATCCTAAAGCATACTCTGTTTGTCTGTTCTGCTTATGTTAGAATGTATTTTAAAAAATGCAGAAAAGTTGTTAGGTGAAAGAATGAAATAAGAACAGAGCCCCTGAATAAATCTGGTAAGCCAACCAAATAATTTGAGAATATTTAATCTTTATTCATATCAAAATGCCTTCACAAAGGTTTACAAAACTGGCTTCAGTGGCAGTGATAATTCCCTCATGGTTATTAGAAAATCAGCATTTGTACTGAAGAAACAAACACTGACTTGGAGTTGTCTCCTCTTGTTCACTCAGTGTAAGTTCACGCCATCAGGCATGTATGTGAACCTTGAGTGTGTACCTTTTGGTGCTGCAGATCCTGATGTACTTGACCAGCACACTGGATTCATTAGAATGCTGACTGCAGGAAGCAGATTCTTTTTAATTTTTTCCTGAGATTTGCTAACGCAATCATTCAGGTCCTAACCTTCTTGATTACTTCTTGTATTGATTTTCAAGATTGTTTAAACCTCTTGGGTTTTAACCCCAAAATCTTAATATTGTGTTCATTTTGTTGCTTCCTTGTTTTCTGTAGCGTTTGTTATAGTGCTAGATTTTTTCATAGCCCAAATTCAGCCTAAACAACATGAGTGAGTGTTCAGTGGTGGCAGATCATAGTGGCTCTTCAGTGAAACAAAGCATAAACTTCTCTTTTCCTCCTGGCTGCTCTCTCTGAATATGAGAGGTATTTCAATGCTCTTCACAGGGCAGTGCAGTGTGTAATTTCTAAAGGGCAGAGGAACACTGAATATTTCTCGATGGGCAACAATTTAAAAAAAAGGTGTAGTTTAAAGGGCAGTGGTTAGTGATTCAGGTTGCGTGATGGAGGAGTGGTGGGTGGGTCACTCTTCAAGGCTTGTAGGAAAGGCTTTGTGGCTGTGAGATCTGCATGTATGTATGTTTTAGGGGAGGAAGATGGATGAAAGCTGGAGTTCAGATTTGTGAAGTGCTAAATGCTTTGGTCTATATCTAATGCAATACTCTGTTACTGGCATAATTTACCTTGGATTAAGAAGCAATCTTACTCCACATTACTTCAAGCTATCAAAAACAATATACTTCAGTGAGTATGGCTCTAAGTTTAAGCCAATAACCCTCACTTAGGGGCGTGCTGCCTGAGCATCCTCAGCAAGTTTGTTGACGATACTAATCTGAGAGGTGCTGTTGACTCCCTGGAGGGACAAGAAGCCTTGCAGAGGGGTATATATAAAACAGAACACTGTCATGAAATTCAGCAAACATACTGTGTTCTGCTCCTGGGATGGCATAACACCAGAGAGGCACAGGCAGGGAGACAAAAGGCTGGAGGACAGCTCAGCAGAAAAGGAGCTGGGAGTGTTGGTTGACAGCAGGCTCAGCATGAGCCAGCAGCATGCCCTAGCAGTCAGGAATGCAAACTGCATTTTGGGGTGCATTTAACACAGCATAGCCAGCAGGTCAAAACAGGTGATTCTCTCAGTATATTTAGCACTAGTGTGGCCTTGTCTTGAGTACCATGAGAATGGGTCTCAAGAACTTTGGTCCAAGTCTGTAATAACAGAGCTATGAACGCCTCTTGCCATGGTCTGATTTGTTATAGCTTATTGCAATTAGTAAGTATTACTGTAAGCTATTAAGAGCAGGTGGGTGTCTAGCATTTTTTGAAAAACTAGTATGCTGATTTGTTTTTCTCTGCTCCCCTCAACACATTATGAGTATGTTGAATGAGCACTATCAACTTCAGGTTGAATTATTCTCTGACGCATGAACAGCATCAGCTCTGCTTTCCAGGTTTGAGTGACTACCTAATATATCTTGATTCTTAGAAATGTGCAAAGACACTGCAGTGTTTGAAAGCTAAGGGTTAAGCTCTTCCCTCATGTTTCCAAGCTTTGATCTGCTGACAATCAGATTATGCCACTTTATTCAGGTGGAACTTTGCATTGGTTGTTTCAGTGAATATGGTGTGTAAAGATATTATTAGAGGCTGTGATGTATCAGTAGGCAGCTACATAGCTAATAATGTTGGTGTATTCTTTTGTATCTGTCCATAGGCAAAACAGTGTACAAGTTTTATGTTAGACCTTTGCCAGTGACTAATTATCAGTTGGCAAGGAAATATTTTTCAATTACAGTTTTTTTGGTGTTGTGTTCTAAAGGGAATGCGTTGATTTATTACATTATTTATAAGAATAACAGAAGCACAAATTTAACAAATAAGAAAACTAACATGTATGCTTAATAAGAAGAAAGGCGTGTCTTCACAGGCACACATGGGTGTAGGTGGGTTGAAATATTATTATTGGCAGTCGCTACATTTTCCTCGCCAAATGACACAACCTCATATACTGTGCAGTGCATGCAGGCTTTGATTTGACTGTGTGTGTGGTGAACGTGTGAGGTGGGCTTAGCCCTGCCCTCCACAGCATCCTGTTGTTGTCTATGCAGTCCGCACTTGAGCTTCACACAATTGGCTCATTAAAAAAAATCTGAAAGTCACATAATGTTAAAAGCTTGTGATCCTGTGGGGCTGCATTGATGACTGTCCGGGGCTGCATTCATGACTTTCCAGGGCTGCAGGGTAGACAGGCCAGGTTTAGTGGTACACCTGGCAGTGCTGTGTTAACGGGTGCACGTGATGACCCAAATGATATCACCAAGCTGTGACACCAGCAGGCAAGGGATTGTGTGTGTGTGTGTAGCTGTCACTGCTTGTGTTGAGGCACTGGCAGAACCTGGCTCAGTCCGGCTTGTTCCTGGATTGTGCTGAGCATTACTGTAAACTTGGAGGTTAAGCGAGACTTTGTGCTGTGCTGGGTTGTGCCTGTGACTGCTTGCAGCAGCTCTCAGTGCCCATCCGCATAGCATCACTCGTGTTTCCCTAGCCCTGCCCTGTGCAGGCAGCTGGGACCCAGCAGGACGTGCCTGCAGCAGAAAAGGTAAGTGGTGCAGGGACACATCCCTGGGGTGGCCATGGGGATTCTAGTGGTGGGAATCTGGCGTAGGGCCAGGAGGACTTCCTGCTGAGCGACTGGGGCATGTCTTCATCGTGCCTTGGGATGGCTGAGTGACTGTGACCTCTCTTCCTCTTGCAATGCATGACACTACCACTGCAGCACTGGTGAAGGAGAGCAGCTTGTCACCCTCTGCTGTCCCCACCTGCAGCAGCGAGAAGACTATGGCTGCAAGAGAGGAATGGATGTCTCCTATCTGCCGCGAGGTACGTCAAGACATTGCAACTACGATCCCATGTAACCATCTGTTCTGCCTTGGCTGCATCCAGCGATGGGCAAGGCTGAGAGCCAGCTGCCCACTCTGCAGGACTGCTATGAAGACCATCAAGGTTTCTGTGTGGGGAGACAAACAATACATAGAATGTGTTGCCTGCAGTGCCAGTACCTGCCAGCTTTCATGATAGCACCAGCACTGTCCCTGCTGACACTGTGGCTCCATCCCCTCTGCTGCTGCCACCTGAGCGGAGGGGTGCAGCGCCAGAACTGAGGGAGAGACTGGGAGGCCTCTTGCCACAGGAGTGGGAAGTGCTGTTCAGTGAGCAACACAGCATCCTCAACCGTGTGCTGCCCTCCCTGCACCATGGCTCTCTTCCATCCCTGGGATCAACTGGTGGCAGGTCTGATCGATGGAGAGCCTCTTCCTGTGTTGCTTATGTCAGCTAGGGCCGGATAGGGATGCCATGCTCCAGTGCATAGAGTCCAGCACGGGATCCATTGCCATGCCACTCATTGTCTGGCTCATAGACACCATTGTCAGCCGGTGCAACCAGGAGGCCCAGAGGCTACAAAGTCTTGAGGATGATGGAACTGCCCAGGAGCAGGAAGACAGCCCCATAGCTGCCTCTTCACAGAGGAATTTCACCCCCAGCTTCTCACCTTCCAGCACCTCTGCAGATCCAGTCATACAGGAGCTCCCTGGTACATTCAGCAGGGTCCTCCATAGGGATGATCATAATCTCTACTCCGTACCCAGCTCAGAGGAGCACTAGCACCCCTTCATGCAACCAGGGCAGGAGGCAGCAGGGCCCAGTGCCCAGGGCTGCAGTCGCAGGCACTCCACTCCCAGCTGGGACAGGAAGCGCTCCTCTAGCAGTACCCAGTGCCCCAAAAAAGAGGAGGGCCAACAACACCCAGGATGCTCCCCAGCCCCGCAAGAGGCTGCCTCCAGGCGCCTCTAGCAGATTGCTTATAAAGCAAAAATAATTAAAAAAAAAAAAGACTATTCCACAGACAGAGTATCATTCTTACCCTAAACAGAGCTACTGCTGCCATGTGCAAACTGCCGCTCCCTGGAGATACTTAGGTGTGTAGGTATGGCACTTGGGGACATGTCAACTGAACTTGGCAAGGGATATGAAAAATGACAAGAAGGGGTTCTACAGTTACATAGGCAGGATAATACAGATGAAGGAGAATATTCTCCTTCTGATAAATGAGGGTGGAGAGCTGGCTTCCTCAGACATGGAAAAAGCTGAGTCGCTCAATAAGTCCTTCACCTCAGTCTTTACTGGTGGTCGGACTCGCCACGTCTGCCAGGGCCATGAAGCTGTAGGTGTGGGTAAGAGGAGTGGATTCCATCCCAATGTGAAGTGGAACAAGCCTTAGGCCTCCTCACGAAACTGAGTGTATATAAGTCTATGGGGCCAGTTGATATGCGTCCCAGGGTTCTGAGAGATGTGATTGCTGAGCTGCTCTCCATCATCTCTGAAAAATCATGGCTGTCTGGTGAAAGCCCTGGAGACTGCAAAAGGGGAAATGTTACTCCTATTTTCAAGAAAGGGAGAGAGAATGACCCCGGGAACTACAGGCTGGTGAGCCTCACCTCTGTGCCTGGGATGATTATGGAGCAGATCCTCCTGGTTACCATTTTAAGGCACATATGAGATAAAGAGGTGATTTGAGACAGCGCAGCTTCACTGAGGGCAGATTGTGCCTGATCAAACTGGTGGCCTTCTGTGATTGAGTGAAGGCATCGGTGGACAGGGAACAGGTGATGGATGTCATCTACATGGACTTCACAAAGCCTTTGACATGGTCCCTCACTACATCCTTCTCTCTAAATTGGAGAGGTATGGATTTGAAGGATGGACTGTTTGATGGATTAAGAACTGGTTGGCTGGTCACAACCAGAGGGTTGTGAATAATGGTTCTATGCCTGAGAGGAGCCTTGTCACAACTGGTGTTCCCCAAGAGTCACTCTTGAACCGGTGCTCTTCAACATTATTATCAATGACACATAAACAGTGGCATTGAGCGCACCCTCAGCAAGTTCACAGATGACACCAAGCTGAGTGGTGCAGTTGATATATTGGAGGGAAGGGAAGCCATCCAGAGAGACCTGGACAGGCTAGAGAAGTGGGCTTGTGCAAGGTGCTCCTCTTGGGCCAGGGCAATCCCAGGTATTTATACAGACTGGGGGAAGAACTCCTTAAGAACAGCCCTGTGGAGAAGAACTGGGGGGTCCTGATGGATGAGAAGCTGGACATGAGCCAGCAGTGTGCGTGTGCAGTCGGAAGACCTGTGTTCTGTCTGCACTGAAAGGGTAATGGCCACCAGGGAGAGGGAGGTGATCATTCCTCTCTACATAGCTCTTGTGAGGCCCCATCTGGAGTTCTGTGTCCAAGCCTGGGGCCCCCAGCGCAAGAAGGTTGCAGAGCTCATGGAGCAGGTCCAGAGGAGGGCCTCTAAGATGCTCAGAGGGCTGGAGCACCTCTCCTACAAAGAAAGATTGAGAGAATTGAGCTTGTTTAGCTTGAAGAAGGTCACCTCATTGTGGCCTTCCATTACTTGAAGGGAGCATATAAACAGGAGAGGGAACGACTGTTTACATGGGTTGATAGGACAAGGGGAAATGGTTTTAAACTAAGACAGGGGAGATTTAGGTTAGATATTAGGAGGATGTCTTTCACACAGAGGGTGGTGATGCACTGGAACAGGTTGCTCTGAGAGGTTGTGGATGCCCCATCCCTGGAGGCCTGCAAAGTCAGGCTGCATGTAACTCTGGGCATCCTGGTCTAGTGGTTGGCAAGCCTGCCTGTGGCAAGGGGTTTGAAATAGAAAGCCAGCACTTGCACAGACTGAATTCTGTGCTGAAATACTAACTCCTCCTGTAATTTTGAGGAGGTATTATTTCTGTGATACTGCTCTCATGTGGTCCTGTTTCTCAGTGATCTCCTTTCTAGTCTTATTTCCAAACTTGCCTTACCCATTTCTTTGCTACTGGCAACTGTTCTGTAGTTCTTAATCAAAGTGTGGTCCTGGCTATAGTGTAAACTTGGTATCTTTTTTTTATTGGTATACTCATATAGCTGTATAATCCTTGCAGATGTCAGGTTTAGGATTAAGAGCTTAATTTTCTCTCTCATCTCTCCAATTGCTTCTCCAAAAGCCTATTTAGAAGATTCCTGCAGAAATATCCCTTCTGAACGGGGATTTTAGAAGTAGGAGCTACTTTTTTTTTTTTTTTTTTGTCAATATTAGTAGCTTAGCTTAAATTGAAGTCAGGTTCTGAATGTGAATGACAAGTTATTTCTTGGTTGGGCTTTAACTCAATGAAGCAAAAGGCCAACAATCTATTTTCATAGTTAGGAGCTGAAAATACAAGTTATCTTCTATTTCAGTATCTCTCAACATCACATAATGAAGCGTAATGATAACTGCGCAGTTCTGCTAACTATAACCATATAAACATGGAAATAAAATTACAAATGTCATTATTTTAAGAGCTGCAATCTAAGATGAAAAAAACTACTAAATCCTAGCTCAAGTCAAGGAGGCACAATTTTGAGACGGAAGCACTAGATAGCTTGCCTAGCCCAAGTGTCCTGTGTCCTGGTGAGCTGACACATCAGTAGTACATAGCAGATTGATTTATTTCAGATGCTGTTTAGTTGAGTTTCTGAGGGGAAATGGTAACAATTTGTGAATAATATGAGCATTTGTAGCAATTCAGTGTGTTCTTTGCACGTAATACCATCTCCTTAATCATCAAATTTCTGAGAAGTGTTCCCAGAGATGCATGAAATTGAAGACAGTACCTCAGAGAGAAATACTGCATTATGCTTCTATTTTCTTAACACTAGTGAGTTGGAAGTCCTCAATTGTTTGGATAACCATAACTGTCCTGAGGGAATGCACTGACATCAATTTAGCCTTGTTATTTAAAACTACTTGCAAGACTGAATCAATCCGCTGATGCATCCTTAAGGCTTTTTTAACATGATTTTACTATTGATTTTTAGATGTCAACTTGTCTCAGCAATGACACTATAATATTAAGAAATAAAACAATGTAAGTAAGATTGCTTTTTTGGGTTGCAAAGGGAAAAAGCACAGTAACAAAGTAGAATGTTATTTGCCTGTATGGTTAAGTTCTGTGGACTGCAAGTTTATTGTAAGAAGAACATGCACTTAATTTTATAGCAATCAATACACAGTAAATAGAATTATTTCAGCAATACATTAACTTAGATTGTACTGCTGACTGAGTCTTGTTTGTTGAGTTTTGTATGATAAAATGAACTAAAGTCACTTCCGGGGGGGAGAGTTCAATGATGGGCACTGAGATGTAGTCATTTACTGGCTGTTGGAGTCAACACATTGAGGAAGATGCTGTTCATGCAAGTTCAAACTTGAAATAAATATACCAGCTAGTAAAGGCTATTTGTATGATTTTTTTTTCCAATTTAATTATAAAAATTCTTCGGGCTGTGGGATACAATATGTCATCAGTGGTCCTACTACAGAATTCTTATGGCTTTATGGTAATACATACAGTATAATTTTTAAGGAGTATATTTCAAAATTTGGCTTTTACAAGTCAACAGAAATGAAGTGTTTTTTTCAGGGCTCAAGTCAATTATAATATATAGAAAGCCCTCTTCATTTGCTTGGGAGTTAATCTGCCATACGTGATTAAAGCAGAAACATACCTCG
Organism: Tympanuchus pallidicinctus; assembly: GCF_026119805.1. Taxonomy (NCBI): domain Eukaryota; kingdom Metazoa; phylum Chordata; class Aves; order Galliformes; family Phasianidae; genus Tympanuchus; species Tympanuchus pallidicinctus. The sequence goes on from NW_026294721.1 coordinate 50,652,544, forward strand.
GTGTGTTTATTAAGCAAATGCTCAAAGGAATTTTCATGAAACAGGAAAAACCACTTTAATGCTGCAGTATCAAGTGCCCAAAAATGAAAGCAGAATCATATATTAAGAAATGTCTAGTGTACGTCATTTTCTTTAATTTATGAAGGAAGATACAGACAGTAATTGTCTCAGGTAGTGATACTTAAGGTAGAAGCAGTAGACAAAATAAATATTTCTGCTTTACATCTGAGTTTTCTTCAGTTTGTATAAAAGTAGCCAGCTCTAAGTCTGATTCTCGAAGTTTAAAAACAAGCATCTACAAACCTGTATGTTTAATGGTATCTTAGTTAAAGTGATGACAGTTCATTCAGAATGCCTGTAGCAAGAATCAATACTCTTTATTTACACCTAACAGCAACAAAAATTTCCATACAAGACACATAGGTATTAGAAGTGATCGTTTTATGTTGTGAAGAATAAAATTTTAACTGGTTTGAATACGCTTCCTAACAAGCGAAGTTTACATCTTTCTTTGAATTTAGTAACTTTTTTTTTTTCCAAACTATAATACTAACTTAGACTTTAGAGGTGCTGGCAGTTTTGCCTTCCTTGTGCTGTCCACATTTCATCCTTATAGATTAACTAAGAATGACCTACAAAAGTTTCAGCTGTAGAGTTCATTTAATCAGGAGTGAGGCTTCAGTCACAGTCTTGTACCTATGTCATAAAGAGTGTAAGAAAAGATTTATCTAAAGCCAAACTGAGTGAAGATGTATCATATAAGGGCTCTTTCAAACTATTTAGCATCTGTTGTTTCCAAGAGATTGAACAGCTTCTGCCATTGCTAAATCATAGAATCAATTAAGTTGGAAAAGACCTCTGAGATCAAGTCCAACCACCAATCCCTCCTGACCATCCTACTAAGCTGTGTCTCTCAATGCCTGGTCCACACAATTCTTGAACATCTCCAGGAATGATGACTCCACCACCTCCCTGAGCAACCTATGCCAATGCTCTTTCTGAGGAGGTGTATTTCCTAATACCTAATCTCAACCTCCCCTGGTGCAACTTAAGGCCATTCCCTTTGATCCTATCACTCCTTACACATTTCTTGTCTCTTCCTAGCCCTTTACAAATCTTTGACAAAATGATTCTGACAAATTTCTCCACACTTGCACACGTCTGCTGGTGAGACAGGGAAATACTAACACAGAAACACAGTAAGTAGTTTTCTCAAATTGTCCTTCAAGCTGAGAATTGAATAGAAATCCTTTTGTGTCCTCTGTAGCCTCTCTCATTGTGCATTCAGTAGGACTTGGCTTCTCTTTCTTTGTAAGTTGGGGTATTTTTTCTTCCTTTAACGTAGTTACAGAGCAGAACTTCTGTGAAACTGTGTTGTTACTGATGTTGTTATATTTATTGAGTCTGGTTCTATCCATCTGCTTCACAGTCAGAGTTGCCAGGATATTGTCCTCACATCAGCATTATACCTTTTCCTGCTGACGTAACTATACTTCAGATTCCTTGTAATTCAGGCAATCTGTTTACTATTAATGGTATGTCACATTCAAGGTAGCTGATAGGAAAGATTTAAAAATGATGCATTCAGACAGTGACATAAACTTAATATTGAAGTAACTTTTTTAATGCAAGTCAGCCTGAATCATGGGAATGGATACACCAAGAATATTAAGTGGGAGACTTCACTATAAGCAAAGGTGGTATTTAAAAGTATTAGTAAAACTAGATCCTTTAGGAAAGGATTCCCTTCCAGAAGATTAAAATACAGTTTTGGTCACTTTTGGTCTACAGATTTATTCTTCTGTCTGGAGTACTGTACATAATATTGCTGAATTTGACAATATAATTCAGTGCTTTTCATAAGTATACTGAATTCTGAATGTTCTTTCTAGTTTCTGACAGCACTGCAGGTTTTGCTGTTCGTAGAAATGCCCTCACCAGTTGCTAGGGTGGAATGGTGCTCTGTAGCCAACAGCTAAGCCAAAAGAAAAGAAAAAGAAAATACATGATGCTTAATGATGATCCTAAGACTAGTGCAGGACATTACATGGCATTACATGGAAATATCAGAATCTAATGCATAAGAGAAACATGAAAGAAAGTGTAAGATCCCTTTGGGGCTAGGGAGGAAAGGGAAAACGTTTTTGCAACACGGATGAGCTCTGCTTTCATGATAAAAAGAAATACGATATGCTCTGCAATTGAGATAGCTAAGAGAGGAGCCAGTAGGTAGACATTTGATCAAAAATAATCTGAAATTATTAGAAATTGATCTTTGGAACTGTGATATGAAGGAATCTCTTAAAATATGGGAAAAAGAATAAAATTAACGTAAGAGATGGTACTTGAAATATGGTAAATGGATCTTGGAAAAAAATAATCACTTGTGAATATGCTTTACATTAATTGTGCTAGCCAGCTGCTCTGTTTATTGTAGTTAGATGGTACCATATGGCTCAATCTAATATGATCAGAATAGTGAAAGAAATTGTGTATGTACATATATTTTTTTTTTTCACCCAAATCTCTCTGGCTAGCTGGATGCTTTAGCAGAAATACAGTGGAGACGGAATTGTCTTCTTGTGCTGGTTCATATCCTATATTAGATTTAAGCAGAAAACTTAGAAAAGAATGGGAAAAAAACAAAGTGGTGTTTTGTCTGTACATGGGCACTTATAGTGTTCAAATTTTGTGGACAAAACAAGCTAGTGCTTTCTTGATGGTAGTATGATGATTTCTTTTTTGCAACAAGAAGAATAGGCAAACAAAAAATGTTGCCATTTTTAAATTAATGATTTGACAGACATTCTTTGTTTGCTCTAATAGGTGAAAACTAGTTAAGAAACTCTTATTGGAGAGTAAATAGATTCTTGTTAGAAGCCTACTTGGAGGAAAGGTAATCTCATCTTGCAAACTGGACTACGTACTCATCCAGGCTAGATAAAGACTGAAAAAATCCTCATATGAATCTTAAAACAAAACAGCAAACTGGGCACAAATGCCAGCTGCATTGTCTTCCTGGCAGTAGCTAGAAATCTCATTAATATTTTTGTACTAACTCTGGGACAAAACAATGACCCTTCTATTAGGGAGAGGTAGTTGCTTGATGCAAGTGGATAACATTGATATCAGAACTTCTGGAGAAGGGGAAACAACTATAACAGGCAGAATAATCCACTACTACTGAACGATTCTGTAGTTCATGAGAAAGGCATCTCTCAGTTCATACATACCTATGTATGTATATAGGTATGGTCCCATGAATGTTAACATTTTCCTTTTATAAGTCTTGTTTCATCTTTCATTCCCGCTCCCAAACTGTTTCTGGTACTTTTTCTCAATGTCAGAATACAGTATAGAGAAAGGCAGCTAACTAATTTTTCTAAGAACACAAAAAACAAGTGGGTTACAATGCACATATTCACTGATTTTTTTTTTTATTTTTTTTTTATTTTATTTTTTTCATGTAGAAAGAGATCCCAACTGTATTTGTTGCCAGCTGTTAGCTGTGTGTGAAGCCTGAAGGCTGGGTATATAATTGTTAGTTTCATACAGGGGTACAAAGCAGTATGTGGGAAGTGGAAGGTGTTTGAGGGAGGTGGTTGAGTCACCATCCCTGGATGTGTTTAAAAACCATCCAGATGTGGTGCTCAGGGGCACAATTGAGCGGTGTGTTGTTAGATTTAGGGCAGTATGGTTAGGTTGCAGTTGGACTTGATGATATTGAAGGTCTTCTCCAACCTGAACAATTCTATGGATCTGTTTCTAGTTTTTGAGTAATATTGAGGTACGCACTGACACATGACTTGGCAGAGATCTTTGCCTCAACAAGGAAGAGGCACATCTTAGCTTGACTGCAGATTTAAATTTCCTCAGGAGGAAGTAACATTCTTTTTGTTGTGGGTTTAATGGAAACTGCTGGTTGGAAGCTACTTAATATGTAACTCAGGTACCACGCAGGTGTTCTATCTGTGGTTTATCATTCTATGTATGTGTGAATGTGGGCAAGTCTTCAGCAGTGGAGATAGTCACTTTAAAGAAGTGATTAAATGTTCTCAATCAGTGGGAACCAGAGAATGCCATTATTTCCTGGGGCTTCTGAATAGCCTTTGGGCAGCAAATGGCTTACTGCCACTAGCCTGTAATGAAGAGTTGTGCAGCCTCTTCTTATCTATCAAGTCAAGAGAGAGGCACGATATTGGCTAGATGAAAAGCAAACAGTGCCGGTGAAAATGTGAAGACGTAGTGATAGGAAGATACAGTTCAACATTCTCACTCAGTGTGTCTGTGATAGATACTGAGGTAGTACAAACCTTTCTTGGAGGCAATCAGTACCTTCTATTAAGTGGTATCACATAGTCACCAGTCTTTTGGAAGCACCCAAAGGAAAAATTAAGGAAATAGAAGCAGTGGCTCAAATAGTGCCCCAGTTAAGGCAGTAAAACTGAATTTTGCCTTGCTGTTTGTCAAAGCCAGATCGCGAAGGAAATATCTGAGTGCCTAATCAAGCATTTCATGTCTCTGGCCAAAACCATAAAGCATTGTTGTTGTTACCTTATGAGACGGGAAGACTTCTTTACTTTCAGAATGTGAATTATTTTGTCAGTCATTTAACCCAGACATCAAAATGTTTGTGACATGCATTCTTCCCCTGGCTATTACACTGTCACACAGCAGCCTCACTATTATGGGTTGGATCTGGGACCATTGTTCCAATTTTATTCTGTAATTCTTATGGTATTCTGTTTCACCTTACACTCTGCTTGATACAGTAGTACCACTATCTTGCACAGTGTGGGCCAACAGCAGTGGTGTGAAGTTTCACAACAGTGACAATCTTGGGCTCTGATATTTCAGTTATTTTTGAGAGCATGTCTTCACAGTAGCAAAGTTTTCAGTTGCTGCAAGTTATGTTGAATTGATGGTAAGTAAATACCTAAAAATAGAATTTTTCTGGAGGTGGTAATCACTGAACAGCAGGGCTTGCTTTGAAGTTCAGTGCCTGATGGGGATTTGTGAATGATGACGATAACAATCGTCAGTGACAGCTTGAAATCTATCACGTTAACAATTAAAGACATTTCAATGAGTAAACCACTGTCAAGTCTACTAATGTTTGGCACACCTGTTGAAAATAATGAGAACGGCTCCCTGACGTATGTAATGATATTTTAGATATTTAATTATAAAAAATGACTGAACACAGCTTATTTCTCTGCTTGAAATGTCATGGTTCTTGACTTCTAAGAAAATGGGCTTTTTTTTTTTTTTTTTTTTTTTTGGAAGAATCAAAATTAAACCTTGTAATTTGTTAGAAACTGAAGTAAATGGTCTAATATATCTGCAGGGCTTCCTAAGGTCTGGTCAATTCTGCAATGTTCTGAACCATTTAAGAACCAACAGTTAGCTTCCGTTCCCTCAGAAGAATCTGTTAAAAAAAGAGAAAAAAAAACAACAGAAAAAACAAGCTGCCTTCTCATAAGACTTTAAACTGAAGATGCAGCAAAACTGGGGATACCATGAACTGTGGACACTTAAGAATGGAGAGAGGACATTGGTGTCTGGCTCACTGTCTTAGGTTCACTAAGTAGTGCAGTGTATTTTTCGCCCATTCCTGTCTCTTTCAAAGCGAGCGTGGTATGACCTTCTTGCAGAGTGCTCCAGAAGAGCAATACATGGAACTCTTCATATTCTAATACTCATTTTTATTTTCTCAACTTTTGGTAGAGACTAACAAAACTAACACACAGTCATTTACTGTTGTGCAAAGAAAGCAGAATGTAAGGCTCTTTGCAACTGCATGAGAGAAGTAAAGAAGAATATTAAAAGTTAATAATGAATGGAGAAAACTAATTGCTAAAATAAAAAATATTTTTTGTACTACTTCTGGCTACTTCTGTAAAATTCTCGGAGTATCTGAATGTCTATAAATGAGGTATAAGGGTCCAGAATAAAAGTGAATGATAGCCATTTCTTTTGACTGTTAAGTGATACAGACACATTTGTACAGTAGAAAACCAGCAGTGGTCATTTCTAATGGACTGCAGATGAAATTTGAGTACTTCATGTTGATGGGGCCCTGGCAATGACTCCTTTTTAGCAAAGGGTGACAGTACTTGTTTGGCGGGTGTACAAAGGTGTTGCTGAGGGTAAACAAGCAGCTGAGAGGAGCAGTGTGTGGCAGTCCACCTCACCTACAAGATCGGCGTTTCCATTTGCTCTGCGAATTAGCGTGTCCATCAGATTATTTTTTTTTAATGTTGTATGTTTGTATGCATCTTGTATGTGTGAGTTGCAGGCATCACTGAGTTGAAGCTTTCTTGAAAATGTAGAAAAGTCTGCATGATTTGTCAAGGATGTTTTTGTGCTTTTCTAACTCTTGGTACCTAAGAGAAGTGAGCGATTGCTGCACTACTCTTGTAGTGATGGTGTGGGAGCGTTTTGCAAAACAGCTGCCCAAGAGTAATTTCTAACAATACTTTTGTTAGAGAGCTTTTTTTTTTTTTTTCTTTTTTAAACTTTTGTGCCTGTGATTCATCCTTTTCAGAACCCGAGTTGCTCAGACAATGCACATTATACTGTTCAGCTTCTCTATGCCTCAGACTTAGATATCAAGATAGCTTTCCGCCTCGTCTTACGGTTTAATGGATTCAATTAAATGTACTTAAAAGTTTCTGATTCTTAAAGGTGGCATTGTTTGGTGAGCTGCTCAAATGCTTTAGGTACAGACATAGGTACGAAACATCTTTTGTTCTCTTCTATCTGTGGTCTTGTGAGGAGGAAGATGGGATGAATTCTTGATTAAAATAAAGCTAAAATGCAGCTATGGAATTTATTCTTATACTGTCTCGTATGGGGTTTTACCTGTGGAAATGTTTATCTATTAAGTTACTCAGAAGTATTGGCTAGACTAAAGATTTGAGCTGTTTAAAAACTTCCTGAGAACTATTCAGGTTACCAGGTGTATCAGTTGTTTTATAAAGATATTGTGAAGTACATAAGGATGTAGCAAATTAAATGCAAGTAGATAAGAGGAACATTTTTTCTGTTAATGAAAATTACAGTAATTACATCTCAGGTTTTATTACTTAGTCCCTGGTTATGCAAAAATCAATGTGATTTTTTTTCCAGCTTAGTCAACCCCTCTTCCAGTTCTTCCTAGCACAGACTTTCCAGTGCAGTATTCTTTTCAAAGTTTGTTTTGTCTAATTCTCTCTCTACTAAAATTACTGATTTTTCTTTATGTTCCAAAGATATGGATTCAAAAATAATAATCTCGTGTTTCAGAAGCTCATCCATTCTGTCCCTGAAAAGCCAACATTCATCTTTACAATTAATCTGAGCACTAGGTCTCAATGAATATTTAGTTAAATCACTTTCTCTTGCTGTTTCTAAAAATGCTATCCATGAGATTTTCATGGCTATCTGATAAGGCATTAGGAAGAGACTCACTTCTTTCAGACAGGAATCTTCTTCCAGTCTGTTATGTTGGATGAGTTGTTTATTTCTTATTGTGGTGCTGGCTGCTTTATTGCACGTAGCTCCCCTCCCCCCCAGATCTGTGTGTTCCAGTTAAATGATGGTCGTTCAGGCAAACCATACTCTAGGCTTTCCATTTATGTACTTTTGCAGAGGAGCAGTCGTGTGGATTAAAACATTCCTTGAATCTTTGTGAGTCACCTCAAAAGTAATGCCTCCTATTTATTTCCATGGAAACTCTAACAGACACAAAGAGCACAATAACACTGTCTGATAGAGCAAATTCTCAGCTACAGGACACAGAGCTGCCTGGCTCTGGACTGAAGCTTTTATTTCCTATCGTATGTCTGTTTTGCTTTTACTTTTCAACCCAACTGTACTCTCTGTGCAGCTCCGTGCTGTGTAGTTGGCACTTGTGAGGACAAACTGTCATCACCGTGGTGATCTCTGCTGTATGCTCAACTCTGACATTGAAATACCTATGATTTAACTCATGTTACATAAGTCTACTTCTACAGAATGCAATATTATTTACTAGAATATTTTAAATGTACAAAATATCGCACAGCTAATAATTTGTCAATTATTACTTAGTTTTTTCCACAGTATTTGCCTTTTTACCATCCTTACCTTTCCAGTCTTTTAATAGATAAAATCTTTGGAAAGATCAAAGAAGCAGAAAAACAACAACCACAAAAAAAGTTAGAAAAAGAGCCAGTTGAACCAGGACAGATTGCTGGAGCCTGATGAAATCTGGAGCCTCCCTTTTGGCTTGGGAGATACTCTTTGTGTCCTTGAAAAAGGGAGTTCCCTGTGACATTTTTATATAGCTGCAAATTCTGTAACAAAATAAGGTTTCTACTGTGGGAGTCTGTAACGAATATTTATGTTTATTTTATTTTGGATCTAATATACACCATATTAACTGCTCATTCAGGCAAATCAGACTTTCAAGCAGTGAAAGCTGGTATAAAATTGCTCAGGCAAGAACTATTGCAAAGCAGAAGGGAATGAATGGAGTTTCCTACTTCAGTTCAAGGAGGACTCTAGTGGTCTTTGAGCACAAAGGCAAATGAAATAAAAGGAGCTGCCAGTGGAAGTTATTTGATGAAGACTTGTGGTTAATGGCCACGTCTGAGAGTGTGCTTACTGCAGTCTACTTGTATTTGTGTTAAAATGGATCCCACAGGCCCAGCAGAGATTGGATGCCCATTGTGCTAAAACTGAAAAGAGCACCTTCTGATATTTTAATCTAGTATTTGTCGTGCTTCAAGAGAACATGTTTTTCTCCTGAAATTTTGAAGCCTAACAGAAATATTTAGAACACAAGATAGAAACGGATTATAACTTGCTGAACTGAATGTATGAGCAAACTAAGATTTGTATCCTTTTTACCACATTGTTCACTTACGAGTGCAGGGGGGAATGAAGTCAGATTTGTCAGGCATGTTCTTTGTCAAGAATTAATCATAAAAAAAAAGATGCAGAAAACACTTTATCAGATAGAAGTTAGTCAGAATATTGTTAGGATCTATTTTTGACTGTGCCATTTTATTGGTTAACTTTTTATTGGTTTAACTTTTTAAAGATACAGCATCTTTGTTATTCAAATCCATAGCTTTAAATACTGGATATATGGCCTGGAAGCCATAAAGCCTCCTTAGGCTACAAGACAAATGTCACTTTTTTTTCCCCTTCATTAATAACTATTAAATATTTTTAGAAACAATTCCGTAAACCTGTAGCTTGAAGAAGCTTATCGTCCTTCACTGAGAAATGTCCACAGGTAAGTATTCAATTCCATCCATAATGCACATCTATTTCCAAAATGTCATGAGCTTTTGAGAATAGACTGTTATATTTCAGATAACTCTAAGACTTCTCTGTGAACAACCATTGCATATCAGAAAGACTTTCCTCTTTCAGCAGATTAAATAATTTGAATAGTTTAGAGGAAATAATTAAACTCTCATTAACAATTGGAGACTAGAATTGCTTTTGTGTTTAATGTTTTTCTTGTTCCCCTTTAGAAATTTTTCTGTAACCTATAGCTATATAATTATAGCAAGTTTTCAATTTCTGTGTAAATGAGTGCTCTGGGAGCAAACCTGAGGAAAATAATGCCTTCTGCTTTCTTGCTTGTATCTGAATGAATAAAAATGAAACTGTAATGAAAATATTGTTATTTTTGCTGAGAAGCAGATCTTGCTCAGTTATGTGGGAGAGCAGCCAGCACAATGTAATGAACTTTGTTGCGTGCAATTAAAAGTAATACATTATTTGGTCATAGATGCGCTCTTACAGATCATCTTGTGAATTCAGTGTTAACTTTGCAAGGAGAGAGAAGGAACTGTATTTTTCCAGTGAGAGAACGAAGAGACATTTTGAAAGCTTTATATGGTAATTTTATTAGCAAACCTGTTTTCATCTGCCTGTCACTTCTTGTATTACATGTTTTTTTTAAGCTGCATGTGAAGCATGCCGCACAGTGAGTCTACCTGCATGGCAAGAAATCAGGCAATGCTGCTAATGTGAAAGAAACAAGTACAATGTTTTTATGTTAAGATTATAAAATAATTTTTCTCATACTTCCATCTGTGAGGTGAGCTGTTAATTCCCTATTGCAGCTTTCAATTACTTGTTTATCCAAGCACACAGTTTTAGGTATAAAAAGGAGCATCGCTGTTAAGCTGTTTAGTATTTTTGGAGTTCCTATTGTTTTTCTGTATTGGAAGGATACCAATATGTTTAGTTCAATAATGTTTGGCTGTAGAAGGCTGGGGAGTGGTGGTGGGGAAAGCTTTATTGGCAATTGTAGAAAGGCAAGTTAAAAAGACATTTGATCCTTATTTATGCCTTTTTTTCCTGTTTCTAGTAAAAGCTTTTGTGGTGTGTTCATTGAGGAAAATGGTGAGCTCTAAAAATTGTACACTTATCAATTTCTGTGTCTCAGAGAATGAAAGTTCAGTGTCAGAACAAGCAAGATGAATGCCTTTTTTCTACCCTTTTTTACTTTTTGGGTTTTTTTTAAGGTCTTTGAAACAATAAAAAGTCAAAGACATTTAGATTAATCATTTCAGGGCACAATGTACTTCTGGGAGAAAAACAATATAGATGCATAATAGCAATCATCAGCTGCTTTTTCTTATTAGGTACCGAGGTATCTTCTGTATATCTCAACTTTTAAGATCATGAGCTCACTCCTGTTCCCATCTGGCTGCTTGAGCCAAGACTTCTTACGGAGAAGGAAGAAGAGCTGGAGACTAATGTTTTTCAGTTAGTGGCCTTACTGTAAGGCACTCTTCTTATTTAAGTTGCAAACTCAGTAGGACCACTTTCAGGCTTCTTTACAAATAGTGTCTTCATATAGTAGCCAATAAGAAGAGCAAGGAAAAAGAAACTGGAGTGCATGTAGAATTTATGGCAAAACATGAAACTAATAGGATTTGATCTTTTGGAGGAAAAAAATGGAAACTTGGATATTGGCAAGGAACTGTATTTTATCACTTCCCTATGCTACAATACTTTGATTTAATGAAGCACTCAGGAAACTGTGAAAGGAGAAGATTGCAAAACACACTATTGATTATTAATCTCATGGTAAAAGCTGGTCCTGTGCATAAGTTGCTTGTTATTACAAAGTCATTACAAATGCTAATTTAATTTGTGTGCACAGTCCTGGGTCTTCAAAAGCGCACAGCTGGTACTCAGCTGCTGTAAGTGGCAGCTGCCTGCAGGATTGTGATCTCCCTTGTAAGAGCTGGTCCCAACATAGGCAGAAAAATTGTGTTCCTCTTCAGCATAACTAAATGTATGCCAGAAGAGCTGGCATGTGAAGCTTCCTATTAGTTCAGGAAGGATCTCTACAGCATCACTTAAAAAATGGGGGGAGCGGGAAGAAAGAAGAGAGGCATTGAGAATTGTTAGCATCTCTATGGCTGAGAACACCAGTTAGATTAGTTTGCTTGGCTGTCTGCCAGAGAGAAGTTCAACCTTGGGCAGAGTTCTGCACGTTGTGAATCGGTGCTGTGTAGCATGTAAGCTCCTCGCAGTGCAGCCTGGAGAGATGCATTAGAATTGATATCGTTGGTGTTCCCCAATGCTACGCGTCTCCATTGTTTGCCATGGGCAGCTCTTTCCAGAATTTGAAATCTGTGACTGAGTGGCCAAGGATCGCTTCTTATTCCGATCCATTTATTCTGTTTTGCTGTACCTTCACCTTCAGGTAGGTGACCTTACGGAGTTAACAGGTACAGCATATGCTGTGCCTCCTCTGCAAAGTTAAATTGGTGTTTGACCTTAATTCCTAATGGCTCTGGCAGTGATTGGATCAACTAAGGACAGCACTATGTCACTTAAAGCATCAAGACCTGTCCTAATGTGCCCAGAAACACATGATGGCTGGTGTAAGAGGACATTACTTTCATTTCTGTGTTCATTTACTCCTAAAGCCAAGGGCTCCTAGATGCTTTGGTATGTGACCCAGAAGCTCTTTTGTCCTCTCAAAAAAATTAAAGCTTTTCTGTGGTAGTCAACTACCAGGCCACATATATCCAGCAGAATACAAACATGCTAAAGGGTTCTGAAGTATGAATTTTAAAAGTAATAGTTTAATAATAACTCATGTTGTGGACTGTAACTACCCATCCATTTGCTGGCTTTCATTGTCTAATGTCATTCACAATTCAGTCTCTCTGTTCATGCCTGTGGGCATATCCTCAGCCTACTTGTCTGTTTTCCTAGTTCCTGTATATCCTCCAATTGTTGGGTAATTTGTACTCTATTTCTCATTAGTTTTGGAATACAAGGTTTTAAAAGGAAAGCAGTAAGAAGCAAGGTGCATACAACCGGGTTATCAGGCAAATTAGTTAAATCCTCTAGAGCTGTCAGCTCACAGCTTGTATAGAGATGTAACAAGCAGACTTCCAGTTGATCCTACTATTGTACTGGGTGAAGTTATGTTGTCTGGGAGTGGGATGTTTGTAAGTTAGCTAGGTCTCTTGAACGCTGCTTTCTGCAGAAACTGACAGAGCAGGCTCATATTAGCCCAGGCAGACTGCTTTACTACAACTTCATTAAAGGTGAATTCCCCATCAACCAGCCTGATACTTAACAATGCAGGCCATCAGTGCTCAGGCTGTTTGAAGATGTGCTACCTTTAAAGATAAGTAGCAGAAACGTGTGAGAACCTTTTACAGGCTCTTGGACTTGTCTGATAATTATTTTTATTAGCTGTTTACGTTATTTTATTTCTAGTTTAATACATTTATTTTAAAATGTTTCGTATGTGCTAAAATGCTTGCAGTTTGTTGTTTCCAAGCCATTTGAATTACTCCTTTTTATGTTCATCATAGGTGTTTTTTTGCACAACAGAGGTGTGAAAAGATGCTCCTAATAAGCCTGTAGACATATAATAATTGATGCCAAAATTCAGAGCATTATTTGTGAATTCAGTGTTCAGATGACAAATAATGTAACTTCTAAGAGGTAGGGTGATTATTTCTCCGTGTTTGCAAAAATACTAGTGAAACTCTGAGTTGACAAATTCTGTTTATCAGTCTAATTTACTTATAACTTCTAAATCTGGGCTCAGAATATGGGCTGTTGTGTTAGATGTCAAGCATGTTCAAATAGGATTTTGTCAGGAAATTAACTGCTACACAGCTGCTGATTTTTTCTATATACTTTTCTAAGGATGAGATATTTCAACTAAATAATCACTTTAGTTGATACTCAGTGACTAAATTTTTATGCTGTTTACTTAAATGCATTGAAAAAGTGTTCCCACCTGTCAACCTTTCAGAACCCGACTTGTTGATTTGAGTCTATGTTATTTTATCTCATTTTTTGGCTACTCTAAGTGCCAAGACAGAATACATTGTGGTAGTTTTCTACCTTGATTTTTGGCATTTCGGGGCTGAAGAGACTGTTTGTACATGTTGAGAGTATTACCTTACCTGTTTGAGAGTATTTTTGAATTTCTGTACAAGGCATGGAAGGTGCCAGTATAATTAGAGAGATTGCAGAATAGATGAACAAGCTGTAAAACTAAATTACAAATTACGTCTGTTTTAAAACTATTTACCTGAATAATTATTTCTGAATATTCATTTACTGTCTCCGTGGGATCTCTCTTCTATGAGATTTAAAGCAGCTCTATCTCTTCCTTGGTCAATGTTAAGCACCTGCAAAAGCAATGAGGCTATGGCTGCACTGATTGTAGGTATACTGTAAAGTCAAACGTATAGTATCATCTGACTGTTGTGGCCTATAGTTTCTTTGGTGAAAGCTTATTCTGTCTTTCAATGATGCCTGATTCATGGTGCTGATGAGGAGGTGCTAAAAGAGGCTATTTGACCAGTGGCACCAAACAGATGTTATGAGGGCTAACCTCATTTGTGACTGGGGAATGTCTGCTGTCTCTGGAGACCCTCCAAAGTTGCCAAAAGGCGGAGTGCTCTGATCACGCTAACGTGAGAAACACAGAGAAGCAGGGTTATGTTAAGTAAGCAGAGGTTACCTCAAAGAAGAGGCAGCCCGCTCAGTGCCTGCTATTTGTGTCTCTTGAGCAGGCAAAATGAAGGGAATGGGAGCTGGGATCTTAGGTTAATATGCAGAAACCACTGAGGAACCAAAGAATCTAGTAGAAAAAAAGAGTTACAAAAGCTTACTGTGAGAAGAAATATGTCTCCTTTATGTGACAGAAGTTCACAGTAATTTGGCTTTCCCTGATTGTTCGAGTTGTTCAGCCAAGGAGAAGATATTCGATTGTATTTGAAAAGCGCAATTTCAAGGTTTCATTTGTTGTTTTTGGTATGTCCCATTCACTTGCAGATCATGCTGCAGTGATCCTCTTTGTGTGAAGCTCCTTGGGCTCAGGGTGATCTGGAGGCAGACAAAGAGGAAGTGTTTCGTGTAAGAAGTGTGTGATGAGCATTTTTTGAAAGAGATTTGCTAAAATGGCACTAGAGAAATGGAACTGGAAATGTTTGAGAGCATGGCAGATGGTAGAACTGACTTTTTTTTCCTTATACACTAGGATAATAAATGCTTTGTAACGTGGACTTAGCTACATGAACTCTGTGCATATGCGTGTGATTCTGAATATTGGAAATAGTATGGTGATTTTGTTTTCCTGTGATTATTTGATAGCTTGGTAATTTCAAGGTAAATTTTAGCCATTGCAGAGCCCTACACTGGCATGTCTGTGCTTTTTTTTGTACCTAAGCAATCTGCTGCTCACTGTGAAATGTTTTTAGATCCTACTGGTTTGAGGAAGATTGAAATCCTGGCAGCCTACTAGTAGTGTTGGATCCAGGGACAAACTGCTTGGCTTTCTGTCTCTTCTGGTTCCAGACTCAAACAGAAAGTGAACATGTTAGACATATTTTATAACACAAAGCTTCCTTCATCTACTGTAAAGCTCTACTGAGTAGAGATGCAATGATCAGGTCAAGGAGATGCAATGCCTTTGATCCTTATATTTTTCTAGTTGCAGTTTGTTTGCAGTTAGCATCCAAGGGGTGGGTTTCAGTACTGCAAACAGAGCAGAGCTGCTCTTTGGGCTGCTCTGTAAAGTGCTTTGACACTGGAACCTTTCCATTCCTTTGGCTTGTCAGACCTCCTATCACAGAACCTCTGCATGACGCTCCTTAGGAAATTTCCCTTCCATGGGAAAAGAAGCTTGCCTGAAAGTTTTATGTGTATTGTATCGACAGACGTGGACCGGTTATTAATTTAACTTGTGTATGAGTTTGTGAGCAATGCTGTAGAAAAGCTGCTGAGTATTTCAATTGTAACATTGATTTGCAGTGTTCACTTACTGAATGCTTACTGATTAAATCAGTCATGGGTTGTTTTTTTAAATATTCTTAAGCACATAGGTGTAAACAAGCTGGACAATACAAATTTTCAAAATGAATGAGTTTTACAAATACAATTAATGTGACTGATGTTGCTGCCCCTGCATGTTTGCATCAGAAATATTGCAGTGAAGAATATACAGCTGGGAAACTCTTGGAAATAGTGATTCTATAGGCAATGTTACTGAGTGCTTATAATGGGCAAGCGTGGTATTTTTAAATGTAATGATTTGCTTTGGGAAATCTGATTCTAGCTGTGATTCAGTGGGTACATTTCAGTGTTATAGCAAGGAGAGGTGTTGACATGTGGAATAAAGAGCAATTCAATGAGGCAGTAACAGTACACCATAAGTAGCCATCTGAAGCAGTATGAATTTAAGTACTTAGCGCAACTGCTCATGGACTGATAAAGAGTTGTCCTTCAAGGACTCAACAGATCATTTTGAATAATGAAAACAGAACCGTTTCAATCGTCTCAAGAACAGGAAGAGCCTTATTGAACTATATGAGCTAGTTAATGCCAGGAGCTTAATCGACTTGTAAGCAGATTGTTTACCATTGCCACAGAAACTCACTTCTATTAAAAAAGAAATACCCATGTCCAAAACATACCCAAATGTTTTTATCTGTACTAAAAAAAGATGGCATCTAAAGCCTGAGTTTTGCTTTTCTTTGTGCAAGATCTTCTTGTACATTATTTTTGGAAAATGTGCACTAGCAGTGGTTAGTGAATTTTCTCAACGGACAAAGTTAGGAGATATACGTGTGCCATGAACAGCGCATGTTCTGCTCTACCAATTCAGCCAAATATTTCAATAAAACTTAAGTGGATTGAGAGGGCAGCTGTTGAAGAAATCTGGCCAAATAGCTGCATGCTGCAATCTGCCAAAGGCATCCTACATAAGTAGCTTGAGCATTCTTTGAGTTCAGTTTTTGTCTCAACATCATGCTTTTATGTGGAGGACTTGTGGCAAAGATGTGATAAATATCAGGGGAGACTTGAGAGCAGCCTTCAATTTCTAAAGGGGAGCTGTAAGAAGAAAGGGGACAGACAGCAGGATCTGTTGTGGTAGGACGAAGGGAAATGGTTTCAAACTAAGAGGAGAGATTTAGACTGCACATGAAGAAGAAGTGTTTTACACTAAGGGTGATGAGGCACTGGCGCAGGTTGCCCATAGAGCTGGTGAATGCCCCATCCCTGGAGACAGCCAAGGACAGGCTGGAGGGGCTCTGAGCACCTGATGGAGCTGTAGGTGTCCCTGTTCAGTGCAGTGGGTTGGCACAGATGGCCTTCAAGGTCCCTTCCAACTCAAATGGTGAAAAGAATTCTCAAGCTCTGTGTTCAAAGTCAGTTGTGCTTAGGGTTGTGGGGTTTTTTTTTGTTTTTTTTTTTGGTTTGTTTTTGGTTTGTTTGTTTTGTTTGTTTGTTTGTTTTTGTTTGGTTTGGTTTGTTTGTTTGTTTTTTTAAAATCACATTGGCTTTTTTTTAAAATGAAAGCATAGTCAGCATCAAAGGAATGGCAGAGAAAACTGATGTGGAAGATATTGTCTCTGGAGATCGAAGAGTTAAATGTCAGATAAACATTTTAAGAGGCAGACTGAAAGAAGCCTGGACTGAAATACTAGGAGCTGTTTGCATGAGTACTCATGTCTTAGAACAAATTGAAGATCAGAAAATCTTTCGTGTTGCTGTTGAATTTTAGCTGCCTTTATAGTACTGTTATGCCCCTTCCAGGAGGAAGCTAGCTCTGTATCTGCTGGATTACCTCTCAGCAGAAGTAAAGAATGTGAATTGAAGCCTGGAGCACAGAGGAGAAACTGTATCAGCAGCCGCATGGAGGGGCATGCACTGCATGCAGGCTTCTATTTTGAGCAATATTATTGACACAACCTTAAAATGATCTGACGACTTCTACTGTTAGTGAAGGGTATTGGGAGGCCTATAATGAATGTTATAGGGAGCAGGACATTTGCCTGAAAATATTTTCTCAGAAATGGTTATTAAAATGCAGTCTGCTCTGCTGTCAGTCACAGTTTTTGCTGTCCTACTGGTTTAACTCTGTAATGTTTCATGTTTTTTGAGGTAGAGGCTGGGAACTGGATTAGTACTGTATGCAAATGTCAAAAAAATAGCAAAAAAACTGCTAATGAGCACGGGTTTCTTCATTTGTTGAGTACCACAGTATTCTTTCACTGCAGGATCCACAGGAATGCTGAGGATGTTCTTGGACATGGCCATCCATGTATAAGGAGATTATCAGTAAATTAGTTGTCTGTAGGTCACATCCTAAAGCACTTGAAGAAGCTGTTTCTCTGTTAGTTCATTAAAAAGAAAAGGGGGG
Source organism: Tympanuchus pallidicinctus (assembly GCF_026119805.1). Classification (NCBI taxonomy): domain Eukaryota; kingdom Metazoa; phylum Chordata; class Aves; order Galliformes; family Phasianidae; genus Tympanuchus; species Tympanuchus pallidicinctus. The sequence goes on from NW_026294721.1 coordinate 50,670,227, forward strand.
CGGAGAAGAAAGAAGTGAGAAAGCTGTCATTTCTTCCTAATTATTCATCAGTCAAGGATCATAAAACTTAGGTGTGATGTTTTGTACGTGAAGTAAGCTCAATACAGTCATATCATTCAAACTTACATTCATATATTGATTTTTATCAACGCTGGTTTTGTAATAGATGCAGTTAGAAAAGATGGAGTGTAACAATTGCATGGTGTGGGTGAATCACAATACAGATTCGATTCTAATTATTAGTCGCTATCTCTGCTCACCACAGTGATGGTGGGCATCTCCTATTGCTGGAAAAGCATATATATGTGGGTTGAAGCTCAAGCCTTGCATTCTTAAAAGTTCTCTGTATTTGCTCAGCATTTATACTGTGTTGGTCTCAGCCACGTGTAAACTCCCACCATGCTGCCTGTGACTCAGGAAGACATTCACAGTGTTTTCATTAAGTTTTGATTAACTACTTGAGGGCCAGTGTTTGCACAACCAGTTGATCCATGCAACTGATTCAGCCATTAATGCAACCAAGCCCACGGCCATTTAGGTAAAACTGAGACTGCACTCTGGTCATCTTTGAGTTAGGATCAACTTTCTTTGCAACAATTGTTGTCAGTCATTCCCTAAATTCCTAAATTTCTTGTTACAGATAGAGATGAACTTCATCTTGTCTACTTGCATGGGGATAAAGCTAGAAAATAAAACAACTGAGTAGATTTGTGTCTCGTTACATCTTTATTGTAAAGAAATATTTCAGATCTTAGATAGCTTTGTTATTGTCAAATTAATGCACTCAAGACAGAAGACCACCTGAAGTTCATTGAATGAAGGAACTTGTTACATTTCAGTAAATGTCACAGGTCAGAAGCCGAAACAATGGGTTTTGTGCCTTTAAGTTGTTTCAGGCAATCCTTACAAACAGTGCTGTATATGAGGTGTAACCATGCTTTTGGACTAACGAATAAGTATGTCTGCAAATTCCTCTTTCTCTCCAAAGCACAAAATAAGGTGGTATTAACAGTTTCATGATATCTATAGCTGAGGTTTGACAGTTGAAAATATTTTTATTCTCCTGTGGAATTAACATCTAGTTCCATAGCAAGTGAGCGTTGAGTCTTGCATGTCCAGTGTCTCACAAGTGTCACCAAGAAATGCTTAGGAATAATCATCTCCTGCTGTGTACAATGAACTGACGAAACTTGAGGCTGTGGAGACAGCCTTGGAATTCCTCCGTGAACAGCCATTGAAACTTGGATTCCTTGGAGCTGCTTTTTTCTTGCGACTGGGATGGGAGTTGTCTCCGTCGTTGGTGTCGAGCACTACTGTTGTGCTGGACTCCATTCTGGACACAGCATATAGACTGCTTTGCCGGGTGGGATGAAACCTGGCAGCCTTGAGCTCTAGTTCATCATGACTGGACAACTCAATGAAGGGGCACCAGCGGAAAGCTCTCTTGAAGCCAGCTCTGAACCTGCGAAAAAAGGTACTTGGTGAGAGATTGTACATGTGAGAGCTAGCCATGAGCCTTCGTCTGAAAACATGTACAGCACTGCCATACTCCGCTGATTTCTTTGCTCCTAGCAATGTGTGTGGGGAGGTCACTGGAAGTTCCCTTGGCTAAGATCAAGGTAGGAAAAAATGGCAGTGATAACAGCTTTTTTTTGTTTCTGATATTATTTATTTTCCCTGCTTTGTGACGTTTTCCTGATAATCAATTTCTCTTCCTTTGCCATACCTAAAAATAAAGATGTAAACAATTAAATGTCAGCTTTCTTAAAGCTGTCTTCATAGAAATTGATCTGATTGACTTGTAATGAAACCCATGCCTGTATTTTGTCTTTCCTCAGCAGAAACTTTGCAGCATCCTATCCCTTGCTCTAAAACAACAATTCAGCTTCAAGATTCCACTATTTCTGTTGTTTCCTTGTACCTTAGAGAGGCTTGAATGGGATTTATGTAACAACTGATAATGATTCACATAAAATATTTGGAAAGTCATTTGCAAAGTCAAGATCTGAGAAAGCCTGAAAACTGAATGTGAACGATGTACAGGCAGGAAAGAATGTTAAGGCTTTAGCACATTGGTTCTTGCAACATTCATATGTGGGTGCTTTTTATCAGTTCAAATCATAGACAGAGATTAAATAGCAGGACCATTATAATTTTTTTGGGTGTAAGCCCTTGCATCATAGAAATGAAATACCAGAAAACAAAACAAAACCAATTCACAGTGTATTTGTGTAACCTGAAAAAGAGCATCTTTTCACCTAGACCTAAAACATAATGGACTTCTTCTGGTTTTATTTCAACAATGTTTCTGTGTTGCTTATTGTCTGTAAGCTTTTTGTAGCAATGGTTCTGCTACCACAGTGATAACTACAGATAAAAACATCTATGAATTTTTCAGTGAAAACTGATCTCCCAGAACTAATTACCCTTCCTCCTCAGTTTTTCAGATGCAGATAAATATATAAATCAAAAATTGTTTTTCCATACTTTGGTACGGAGTTGTCACATGATTACAAATGACCATGTAGCATGCTATTCATCATTCCACTGATTATATGCAGTCCAAATGTAGAGGTAGTAGCAAAGTAAAGAATGAACCCCATTCCATTAGGAAATAGGTTTAGTGTAGTAAGCTGTAAAACCCAAATATCTTTAGACTGTATTTTTTCATTGCACTTTCTATCCTCTTTCATATTCAAGGTTTGGTTTTCTCCCTCTTGAAATACTGCTATCTTTGGGTACATTAGTAATGTCCTAGCCTGGAAGGTGAGGCTGGGGATAGCTATTATAACCATGTCTGATACCAGATCCAGCAGAGGTAACAAACACTGCTGTGTGAATAGACCTGACTCCCAGCAACAGGCTTTCCTTTTCCTACTGTATGAAAAAGCAGCGAACATTCAGGCTTCTTAATTTCAATACAAAATTTAGTCGTAATTAAACTGTCACCAATATGTCATTCTTGCATTGAATATTGAACCAGGAGATCTTTATTGTGTCTCAGAATTGCAAAGAATTTTGGTGGATTTGCATTCTTTAGTCTAGGTGAGCAATTTTGCAGTGTACATATACATATAAGCGTCAACTTATATATACTTAAACCACATAATCAGTATTATTTTTTATTAATAATGTTTTCTGTTGCTGCCACCAGTGTTTTTGAAGTAAACTGTAGTGTTTTAGAGATGATGTGGTAGTAAATGAGAAAATTTGAGACCTGGTTCTTCGGCTTTGTTTTTATGGACACCAGATGTCTTGTGATGTCTGGTCTCCATTTAAAGAAATGGGAAATTTTCTATTTGAATTAGAGTTTTGGTCTGGGATGCTAAATCGTTAGTTCTTGTTTAAACAATTGTAAGCATACGTGATTAAAAAGGATCAGAAAGCTTTAAGAAATCAGGCATTGATATTTCAAAGGACGGAATGTTAAGCATTGTAGGCTACTCCTGATTATGAAAAATGGTTACTTATTCAAAGGAAATTTGAAATAATCTTTAAGATTACTTATTTAATACTGATTCATGCTGACTTTGCTGACTATTTGATTGTTCTTAATGGTCTCTATTCAGTAAGACTAGAAGAAACACTGAACAATAGGACAGCTAGGATATTGCTTGGTTGGATCCTGGTCCTTCAGAATGAAATGAAGAACAGGAACTGGTTCTGCACAACAGTAGTCTTGAATTGCCAAATACCCATAACATTCAACAAGGTCTGTGCCTTTTGAAATTGAAAACATAATGGTACCTGGCATTTCTTGCATCGCCATCAAGCAGTACTGTAATATAGTACAGAGTAACAAAAATATAAATATCTGTTTTGTTAGCCTGCTACAGACCTCGGAGTTCAGTAGAAATCAAAAGTTTAGGTATAAAATATGTAGTAAGTAGCATTCTGTTATATCCTTCCATCATTGCAAATAAATTTGTTTACACTGTGGAAGTAAACAGATTGTACTGTACTTCACAAGTAGCTTGCATTATTTCTTTACATTGCAATGTGTTTGCAAGCCAAAAAATAGAACACTGCTACAGATGTCAAATATAGCAGTTGAAAACAGAAAACATTTGTCTCTAAATACTGAAGATTCCTCTAAAACTTCATTTAGAGCAACCTGTTTACTGGAAATGTGCACTTGGTTCTTTAGGTTTGTATCTGTTAGGAATCCAAAGGAAGATTTTTTTTTTCTCCCCCCAGGAACTGAAAACTGTTGAAGTGAAAATTATTTCTTTTATCACATTTAAGCCATTTATTTTCTCATAAAATGCATACATACCAACTCTTTTGTAACTGGTTCTTACCTCTTATTAAGGCAGCAGTAAATAATGGGGTTGTACATGGTAGAACTCATGGCAAGCCAAAAACTGGCCAAATAGATTTGCTGAATGTATTTCCACCGATTCAATTGTTGATAGATCCCAGTAACTATGAAGTAAGTGTGGTAGGGCAGCCAACAGATGGCAAAGGTCATCACAACCACAATCATCATTTTTACCACCTGACGGAAAGAAATAAGAATTCTGTTTTATAATATGTTTCACTCTATTAAAAAAAAAAAAAAATCTGACTGGAATTTATCTTCAGTTAACTCTTATATTTCTTATATCTTCCTTTTCTTAGACAAAATAATAGGAAAAGTTTCTCCAGCATTATCTCTATTAATTCTTACAATAAATACATTTGCTCGCTTATATTTGGCTATCTAAAATATTACTTGTTTCCTTGTTAAGATCTTGGAAAAGGTCACAGGTTGTTTCATTTAAACACCATACTCTGGCTTTTATTGACCTTGGTGTCATTTTCTATTGTGGTCCACAAGTATATTCCTTGCTCCCAATTAGTAGATGTGATTTATGTAAACACTTGATTGTAGGAAATGAACAACTGCAGCATCCTCTTTAATTTTGGAGGATAACAGTTTCCTTGGCTGGTGCTTACTGCTTGTTGCGTTGTAACAATCTATCAGCTTCTGCAGTTCCTGTTAAATAGGAATGAAGAATAGCTCCATTTTGTGCATGGCACACGTGAGGAAAAGTCATCATTATAAATTTCACTACTTCTTCCTCTTTTCAGCTTTGCCAACTGCTAGCGCAGCTACTATTTCTGGTGCGATGTGTCACAGTCACACAGCAGATTATCTTTCTATAAATACAATAAAACCAGTCATGAGAGGGCTGTGCTGAGCATCCTCTTGCTCATTTATACTGTGAATACTGTGGAATACCAGAGATTGCTCTCAACAGTTGCTATCATTTCTCTGTACAAGGCACTGTTTTCTGCTGTTAATGGGTTTGTCAGAAGAAAACAACCACCCAAATAAATGGAGACCTGAAATTTCCTGTGCCTACATGTCCTCAGCTGATATACTTAGAAAATATCAGCTATCATGGTTAAATCAGTTTACACAATTATCATGATACATAATAGTTGATGATTTCTTATAATCTTGTTGAAAACATGAAGCGATTTTATATCTAGCACCAATTTATAAGCTTCTTTGCAGGCTGAGTCTGTATTGTGCAAGGTAAGAACGTTATTGAATACTGACAACTTTTGCATTTCTAGGTGATGATTGATACATATTTACCTTTGTGCACACATAAAATGACATTTCTAGTTGTTTTTCCCAAACTACTTTTTATCAGGTAGTTGTAAGTCATTACAGAAGGGAGATGAGTATTTTTATGAAGGAAGGCAATGCAATGTATCACTTTCCTCTTTGAGCATGCATCTGTATGTCTTTATCTAGGCATGTATAGATGTATATGGGACTACCTGTGAGGTAAAGATGCCAGGATTATTATTAGTAGTAGTATTGTGAGAAGGGAAGAGGATATGACTGTGCATGACTAGACATTTCTGGACTAAATTATGCATCTGAAATGGTGATGAAAATATGCTGTCAGGTCTCAGTCGTTATGCATTAAATGGGATGTCTCTTCTGTCCCTTAAATATAATTCCAGTATTCTTGTGGAATTCCTGTGCCTTGTACCTGTTGCACATGTTAGATAGAAGACCTAATTCCATAGTTTCATCACAATCCTCGATCACTGTAAATCAGTGCACTGATTTACAGGTGCACTTCATTTGCTTCTGCAATTTTGTATCTGATGAGAATCATTTGTATTACTTCAATAATGTCCAGGGATTCTTTAATTTCAGAACAGCTGAAAATTTAATTACTTGCCATGACATTTAATCAACAATCTTGCAGTATCTTTTGTGCACGTGAAATTATTCTAAGAGTTATTTAACACAGGAAAACCTCAGGTACAAAAGAAAAGTTATTGAGGCATCATTTTTGCCTCAATTTTTTTTCTTAAAAAATAACAAAAAATAACCACTGCACACCACACTCATCTTTACTAGCAGTAAAATCAGCAAAAATAAAAAAAAAAAATTAAAATTCTCCTTTCAGATCAGTCTGTATCAATCTGAGCTTCACTGACGTGAATGATAATACACTGATACATGTTTGTTTAGGAGAAGACATGTATTGGGATTGCCTTATTCTGTACAGTTTTCTTTCCTAGAAGAAAGAAGTGCTTTTTTCAAGCAAGAAAGGGCATTTTACAGAGTTCTTTTTGTTAAAGTCAAAGATAAGTTGCTGTTATTTTGAGTATTTATAGTACGATGCACTTATTGACATACTGCCTAAGGAGAATATAAGTGAGATGTTACAAGTCTGTCTGGCATAAAATAGTTTGAAACACAGGGAAGTGACACTTGAATTTGAAGTAAACCACAAAAGCTATAAGAGAAATCAAAAAGCCCTTCTCTGTCCTCATTCAGGGTCTAAGAATGCGTGTGTGTTTGCAGAAACGCTGGAAAAGAAGAACAAGAGGAACATGAAAGAGGAAAATGATTCACAGATTCTTCTTTCAGAGACAGGCATGCCTGCTGTGCAGGACAGCACCTCACAGTTGATAGCTGTAGTTCTTGTCCATCCCTTTGGTCTTTCCAAACAGTATTATGTTCCAGTTCTTGATGATATCAATACTACGAGCAGGAACAGTCTTCCAGGTCTGTAAACTCAGGGCACCCTGATTTCACTTAGTATGTCCTGATGAATGAATGTCAGTAAACAGGCTCAGTTAGGGCAAAGGGAAAAGAAATGAAATGGGTGAGTGTGAATTACCTGCAACAGTGCGATTGTCTTTGTTCTTTTATATCTCAGAAGCTTCTTTCATATTCTACAGATGAACTTTCAAAGTGAACCTTAACTTTTTGTTTGTGAGGAGTATTTAGACCTGTGCTTCTGACAACATGAAGCAGGAAACATCACTAAAGTAAGCAAACCAGAAAATACCTGAATTCAGTTGTTCTTCTGCTCTCTCTCTCCTGCCAGTGTTGCACAACAGAGCTTTCCAAAACATGTGATGGCAGTGGGTGCCACCAAACAGAGTTCTGGTAGTACTGAGTCCCCCTGGTGCTGTTCAACCACTCCTTGTGTACTGTAGGCAGTATGGCTGGAGGAAAGGGATGTCTTTCTGTTCCAGGACTTCTATTTTCTGTTAATTTTAATTGTACTCAGTCTTTCAGCCATTGTGCAACCTCTATGGAAGTGTTGAGTCTAGATTTGGAATGTAACAGAAAATCAAAGTGTTTTCTGTTTTTATTTTCATCAACATGTTCTTCCAATGGTGGCATACTTCTGCCTATGTGTAAGAAAAGCCCTTTCTGTAAAAACAAACAAAACCCCCTGTTTTTTAGTATTGCCTGTTCCTTTGAATTCTTCCTTTCTATGTAAGAAGCATTCTTTCATTAATAAATGTTATGTAATGAGAACAAACTATATTTAAAAGAGCAGAAAACCCAGACGTTTATTGGAGTTGGAATTTGTATGTTTGTATAGTGAGACATCTGAAATGGTACAAGTGGGGAAAAATAGAGCTAACTGATCCTATTACACTCAGAAACACCAGCAAAAATGTTCTTTTCTCCTATTTTTACTTTGCATGAAAAGTAGCTAGAAAAAATGAGTCTGAGATGCAGCACTGAAAATAGCTCTTGCAAGAATAAGAAGGTTCAGATGCTGTAGAGGGAGGTGAGCAAGAACAATTCACTTTACAATACATTGATTTGCCAGTAGTACCTAAGATTTAAGCCAGGGAAGCATTTCCCTTTCAATTTCCTTTGCAACTCTTCGTTGCCTAAGTCATCTTTGATACTGCTGCTTCTTCAAGGTCAGTGGCTTGGCTTCTGATTTCTTTTGCAGTTTCAGATTCTATAACGTCATTGATTTCTGAACTTTTACTTATCCCTGGGTTACATAGATGTAAATGAGAAGCACAGCAAATAATTCAACAACCCATACCATGCAAGAATCTTTGTTTATCCGCTCACTGATATTATTTATTCACAAATACAGCTTAAACTTTATTCAGAGATAATCTCTGGGAGTCTTAATGTATTTTTTTTTCCTGCTCTGTGCTCTTTTGAAAGATGTAAAATTCCAAATTGACACTGCACAAATGATTTCCCCAACATATTAGTGTGCAAACAGTAAATCCTCATCCCAGCCTCGGGGGCGTACATGGCATTTGTACATTAAGCATCAAAGAGAAGGGAACACTGTTATGTTTTTTGCTTTTCTGCAACACTTATTTGGAGTATGATACTAATGTTTGGAAAGACAATTAGGATTTAAAGGTAACTACTGGCTTTAGGATGGAGATTGGACTGTTTTCTGAGATATAAGTGCTGTGAATTCTCAGATAAACTTTACAAGCTTAGGTATTTCTTCTGCTGTTTTAGAAAGAAGAGATTCTTAATATCTGAAGTAGGTGCAGATTCAGAAAGAATAACAGAACTTGAAAATGTAGGAAGCCTTTCAATCAGGTAGTAACCATGTCAGTTCCACTGCTCCAACTGTTCCATAAATCACTTAATTCTTCTGGCTTGTACTGTCCATCAATTTTTTTCTCAGTTTCTTGAAATAAAGAAACTACTTTTCATTTCAGTTTGCAGAATCCCTAGCTTCAGAGAGAACTCCGTCACTTGCTGTGTGATTTAAGCTGTAAAGATGAAAAAGTTTGTCCTTGTACAAAGTAGCTCTGACTCCTATTACAGTCTTACAGATCATGGAATCACAGAATGGCCTGAGTTGAAAAGAACCGCAGTGATCATCTAGTTTCAACCCCCTGCTTTGTGCAGGGTCGCCAACCACCAGACCGGGCTGCCCAGAGCCACATCCAGCCTGGCCTTGAATGCCTGCAGAGATGGGGCATCCACAACCTCCTTGGGCAACCTGCTCCAGTGCGTCACCACCTTCTGTGTGAAAAACTTCCTCCTCATATCTAACCTAAATCTCCTGTCTTAGTTTAAAACCATTTCCCCTTGTCCTATCAACCCATGTAAACAGTCGTTCCCTTTCCTGTTTATATGTTCCCTTCAAGTAATGGAAGGCCACAATGAGGTCTCCCCAGAGCCTTCTCTTCTCCAAGCAAAACAAGCCCAGCTCCCTCATGGACCACAGCTTTGTTAAGTGACTGAGAAGGCTGCTAAATCTTTTTGGTTTCTGTTCCTTATTTTTTTATTGTTTGTTTTCCCCTTGAGGAAGGATGACATTCAGGCATCCTCGCCAGTGTTACAGAACTCATCTGAATTTTCCATATTAGTCTTCACAAAGGTCAGTACGTACAAACTTTCTTTGAAATACGACCTCATATTGAACAGTGCAATAATAATTAAGCTGTGCTGAATAATGCTAATGAATTATGGACGTGTCCCTATACTTTGTCTCCTGTTTGTGGTTTCCTCTCAATAGAAACCGCCCTTTTGAACCTAAAGTGAGATAGGTCTCCCTGGCTATCTTTAAAATAGAAACATAGGCTATTGTTTTCTATGGAAAGCCTTTCGGATTGTTTTATTTTTAGTTTATTTGCTTGTAGATGTTAGCATATAAAAGACCAGAAGCGCTCATTTCATTCATTTAGACTTGAGAGAGGGATTTGGCTGGAAACATCTGTTGAAGTGACACCAGTGAGAGGTAATAACCAATTAATTAAGCTAACAAAAAGTGCTGGCATAAACAGAACTGCCCATAAAGAGATTTGGCCTGGAAACCGGGACGCTGGGTGCAGAGAATTTAGAACACTCTCAATGAGATGTAGCAGTCCAGAAGGCAAAGTGATTTTAAGACACAGACTGAAGATGATATCAGAATTTTGTTAGGGTCACCTGTTATGACAGATCTGGGGCCTCGAGGCTTGTTCCCGTTCTACTTTCATTGAACTTTTTGATATTGACAGAGATGAACTGACATCCAGTGAGTAAGTGGAAGGAACCTGGAAGCTGTTCATTGTCATCCAGTCTTGCAAAGTAGGAATGAGTGTGCTTTGTAGGAGCCTCAGATGCTGATGTCTGTTTAGTCCCATTCATTTTCTTTTCATAAAGTAAATAAAAATAAAAAAGCTGTTCAACCTCAAAAAAGTCTGCCACTATAAATACCTATTCTTCTATTTACTTCACAGTGTTTACCAATACTGCAGGAATTGCAAAGGCTGTCTTCTGTTGTCACTGGTGCTACCTCACCTGCTCTGTGACTGTTTCATGACAGCTGAAGTACAAATGAAGCTTTGAAAAGACCTTTTGAGAGGAACAGCTTTGTACTTCCAATTTCACATCTCATAAAACAAAGAATAATTTCCGTTGAATACAAACCAATCTAGTGTAGTACATCTGTCCTTTTTATCCCATACAGAAAATACAGGCTGTTGAGCCTGAACAGATCTAGGAATTTCGGAGTTGTTTTTGATTGTAGCAACATATGCTTGCATGACTTGTCATAAAGGGCTCATGTGTTGAGATACGGTCTGTGATAGCACATCTGAGCAAACAGTCTTGCTTGGGTCACATCACTAGTGAAACTAGCCTACCTCTAATTTCTAATCTTGCTCCAAATGCTTCCTGTTCTTCCCCTCCCTGCTCCTCAGCATGCTTTCATATAGTCACTTACATGGCTTTCCAAAACAGTATATATTTACAGTGCAACATTTTGCTTCCACTTTTGACTAAGAAGCTGACTATTTTGGAAATACTTCTGTAGGAGATGCTGATCCTCAAAATAACATCACAGTCAGTATGAAGAATAACCTCTAAGTAATGCATGTGGCAGTTGCCTGCTTAGAAGAAATTTCAGAAACTCAAGCAATAAGTCATCCATACACTATCAGTAAGACTACATGCTGATAAAATGGAATTTAGCTCTTTACCTTCCTCTTCTCTCTTTTTCTGTTCTAATGTATTCTTTGTTTTGCTACATTTTGTTTTCATTGCCAATTTCTGCAAGGTCAAAGAGTAAACCCACTTATAGGAGAGGATTACTGATGGATCAGAAATGTACAGATGCATTTATTTTTGGCACATAGTATAGTATATTGGGTTTCTGCACCTCATTACTTCGTGATAGAATGGATAGGTTGTTTCACTCACCACTCAGAGAAATGTAAAATCAACCAGAATGAAGTAGTCCTTCCTTGGAGAAACACTTGTGTCCCTTTTGTGCTTGTGCGCTGTTTGCACAGTTCTGGAGCTGGCATTTTGTAAGTATATAAGCAACATGCTACTGCATCACCTTCCCAGTCAGTTCTGTCCATGAAGTACAAGCACAAATTTGTGAGGTGCAAGTATTTATTCCACATGAAATAATAAGTAGTGGGAAAGGCAAGAAGTCGATGTGTCTTTTCCACAATCTGCTGTTAAACAGCCAGCTTGCATGAGCTGTAACATAGGTGCTATCCTCCTGTACCTGTGCACTCTAGGACTTGATTCTGTGTGTGGTTAATGTACATGAGTGAACACTTAGACAAGTGTGCAACCTTGGCAGTCTATTATCTCAAAAAGTTCTGTTAGTGTTTAACTTTTAAAAAATATAGGTGATGATTCAATGCAAATTAAGACATCAGCAGTGAACATGAGGGCTGTCCTTTCAAACAGACAGCACAGAAGTGTGTAGAGCAGTTGATTGCAGCTGCTCTTTAGGATAATCACATTGTAGTGACTTTCTGTTATGTTGAACAATTTAAATGCCTTATGTCATTTTGAAAATGGAATATATCATTTATATATATATGAGTTCTTGGAGACTACAGTGCTGATCCTCGTGTCTTAGGTCTGAACAAATGTCTAGGAAAAAAATGGGTTTTCAAGGTGATGTTGGAAATAGGGAGTCATGTGAAAGACAATGCCTTCGACCCACAATATCAAAATCATATATTTTTTTAAATGTTAGAATCCAAACTTTCATGTGCATTTTTGTGAATAGGTCAATAACTAACTAGTCTGTCTGTCTAGTCATAGTGACTGCTTGCTAACAGTAAGGGTCTTTGATTTCAGAATTACTTAGCAAGAGGTATGAGTTCATAGTGTGATATTTTCATCACCTGTTTTTGGCTAATAAATTTTAGGCTATGGGTATGGCCTTGTTTTATGCTCTGTATAAACCTTAGTAGGTGCTCATAATTTCTTCTCTTAGGTACTCTTGCTTCTTACACTCTTTCTTTTTACATGCTTTAAGCTGCTGTCTGACTAGTTTTGTTGAGCACTTCTTAGCTCTTGCATTTCAGGCTATGTTGTTCTTCAACAGTTCTTCAGTCATTTTATCCACCACTGTGAATCTGTAAGCCTAAATCATTTCACCCTTTGGTTTCCTTCTCTCTAAAGTGAGAAGTCTGAGCCATTTTAGTCTCTTATCAGAACTGCATCAAAGAAAATAATGGATTAGTTTGATTTACAGTATGTGATTATTTCTTCTTATACATTAGTTAAATTTGGAAGAGGGATTGGAATGTAAGGTTAGATAGAGAAAACAGACTGGGGAGACAACATCTGAGAGTAAGACTACGTATTATTAACTGGGTAGGTCCCTGACACACATGTTCTGTAAAAGAAAAGGGTAAAGAAAATGAAGAGGAAGAAGAATGCGGTTCAAATGCTGGAGCATGAAGTAGTACAGGAAGTTCGTGAAAGCAGGTTGAGATCTGAAGCCACTGGTCTAATGCTTGTATCTGAACTGATAGATGATATGAAAAGCAGATAATCTGTTTCTGTCATGAAATAACTTCTCTCAAAATATTTCCTCACACCAGTATTCTCAGCCACTCCCAAATTTCTAAAAATGTCAAGTGTTTGACCTTTAAGTATACTAAGTATGACTTTATGTTGTCCAACCTATAGTGTGTATAATGAAATTCTTAGAATTCCTTATTCTTGGAGGTTGTTTTCAGCAGAATTCGGGGCTCATCATGTTGTTGGATATACCAACTGATGAGAATATCTACTATCAAATTTCTCAAGCTTCAAATCTTTTCTTGCCAAGTATTGTTTCTTTAAAAGGTCTCACATCAACTGTTCACTAGTTTCTTAACACTAAATAGCATTTCAAAGAGCCCTAATCAAAATGCTTTGCATGACATGAAACATTCTGCCTACTGTTATTGTTCTCCTTCATAGTAAACACAACCAATACAGTCTTCCCTTGTAGTGAGATAGCTGCATACTAAATAGCAGGAAAAACAGATAGTTTCGTTGTTTGAATAAAGAGAAAGCAATAGCTTTGTTACCAGAAGCTGGCTGAGGGATAGTTTTATCTGGATTCTAGTCTATTAGTTTATCACTGTGACTGATTATGATTCATTTTTCCAAACATAAATCATTTCATAAATCCTGTTGGAGAGCGCAGCAGTAGAACTGAAGATGTCATGGAGCTCTGTCGGTTAATGCACTGATGAAGTTACAAATGTGTCTGCACAAAGTGGATGCCCATTTTTGCATGTGTTGAAGACGTGAAGTGCTCTCACATTTAAAATGCTTTAATCAAGGATTCCTTTTCTTGCATATAACTAGAGTGCTATTTTTAAACTATTTGAGTGATTTAATTGAACTCTTCCTAGCATACAGTAGAAGCCAGCTTTTGTCTATAAAAGCCTTTGGTGTGTATGAAATGAGGTGTTTAATTTACTCAATTATTATAAGATCTGTTTTTCCAAGTTACTGCTTTAAATAATTTTTTCGGTACTTGCTTTTGTAAACCATATCTGCTATACAAGGTCATATGTCACTTCACCCACATATGCTTCCCGGAATATTTCTTCCTTTTTTCTAAGGCTGGAAGGCCTTTATTGATAATAACCCAGTTAACTGACAGCAAAACCAATTCCTGCTTCCGTTCTGCAGGAAAGAACATCTTGTAACTTTGAACATACACCTGTGGGTAAGAAACAACATGCACAGCAAAGACAGTAATAATAAAGTGGGACACTGAATGGATAATGTTAAAGACTGAAATGCTGATGTTTTGAAATGCTTTCAGCATTTCTGGAAACAAATCCAATAATTTAACCTGGAGGCAGATAGTCAAAGCATATTGATTATTTTTCCATTATTTCCTCTCAGTTCACATTCCAGAATATCTTGGAGCTATCACAGTACAATAGCAGTCAAAACGTACTCACTTCCTTAAGAGAAGATAACGTTTTGCCCTCCTGAAAGAGGTACATAAAGCCCCCCCAAAGCCCCACCTACCTCTGGTGTCATGGGAAACACTGAATATCATACTGTGAAGATGTCTAGGCTTATCTGCCATTCCTAATCTAAAAATTGCAATAAGATTCACTGATTTTTTCAGTAGAGTGAGAATCTGACCCATGGGAGTTAATGGTTTGCCAGCCCACTGGTTCAAAACTCAGTATTTTAGGTCTATAAAGGCTAAACAATTTGGTTTAATTTCCTCATATCAGACACACTTACCAGGCACTATATATGGAATAAGAAGTTAACATCCAAATGTTGCCTTTATGTAATGAAGAGCAGTGAAGTTAGAGAAAAAAAAAAAAAAAAAAACAACAAGCCAACTGGTGAACTTAAAAGAAAACTTGTCTTTTTTAAAAAACTGAAGTCAGTCTCATTACTCTGATTTCAAATGCCTTTGTGTTTGTGAAAGAGAATACCACAGTACTTTACAGTACAATTACAGGTGATGTTATTAAGAGTCACTTAGTGAGGTTTAATGGAACAGTACCTTTCTCTTAGCTTTGAGCTGCTCATGATATTTGTCCGATGTGTCACCTGGTATTTCTCCTCCCCAGAGGGTAATTCCCACTACAGAATAAGTGATGCCCATGACAAGCAGTGGAAAACAGTAGACCAGCACAATCACAATGACATGATACCTGCAATGAAAAAGCATTAGGCTGGTAAATGCTTGCAGAGGTGATGGAATGGGCTGCTAGAAGGAGAGTGCTATTGTTATGAGAAGTGTGCTTTATATTGATGAGGCAGCCCTTGGTGCATTCACTGTCTTTTTCAAGTATCTTGCATATTTATTTCCATTCTAGTGCAAGTGCCTTTAGGATCTTTAGCTGTGATTCTGAACTTGTTCTAGTAAAATCGAGAATGACTCTACAGTAATACTGATTCATGACTTCAGAATGAGGTATTTTTGTCCATAACTAGCTGAATTGATTTATTTATTGCATGGTCAAGTGTCCTAAGAGCAAGCGAAGGTTTCTGAGTTCTAATCCGCACCAGAAATGAAAGTAGAAATGCTGTATTTAAATACTGTCTTTATACAAAGGCATCCTTTGTATTTGTACTTCATATGGCCCCTCTGTTGCCTATGAGAAACATAGTCATCTCTGACAATGTGAGCTCTGGGGAAAAAAAAGATAACTTATTTTGCCTCCTGCTAGATCCTTGTTAAATGTCATTGTCACATAAAATCCCATTGAATGATCAGTAAAGAATTCCCAGTTGTCACTGAGAGTGAACTTACTGCCCCAAAGATAAAATACCTGTAGGTGGCTCCTACAGTGATCAAAATCATATATGATCAGAGCCGTTTTCACCTGCCTGAAGGAAGGCAAAAGGTCAAATTTGATGCTGTATGGCTATGCAGGTTTTCAACCTTGGACAGAGAGTTCATCTTAAATACCAATGAGGATCTGAACAGGGACATAATGTTTATATGGCTAGGTAGCCACTTATTCCTAATTCTGCCAGCGGGACAAACAAGATACATCCAGTTTAATTGGCTGTTGCTTCACACTTTCAGAATGTGGAAGGAATTACAGATTTTAAAGTTTTCTTATTCCAGCTCAGACCTGAGATACGTACTTGTGACAGCATAACAGGATGAAGTGCAGAAACCTGATCCTTTTTGAATAGAACCAGAGAAGAAAAATCTGATTGTGACAAGGAGAGGCTGGAAATACCATTTTACTCATTAAGATAAACAATAAGCTTAGTTTGAATTGTATATTCTGTTCCCATTTCTGACCAACTTTGTTATATAGAAGTAGCCATCTTAAGTGAAGCAGTGATAGTAAACATTGCAGCATGGAATGAAAAACACTCGAGGAAGAGAATATTTTCTTCCAGTTGTCATTTAAATGAACTATCTTCCAAGCTTAGCAATTCTGCTTTGACTTTCTCAGTGCTGTTATACAAAATAACTACTAGTAGTATCCATTTCAAGTATAGGCATCGCCATGCAGAAGTTTAAAAGAAAAATGCTTACATAAAATGCTGTTTTGGACCGCCTGGCCATGCTACATAGCACAGAGTTCTCCCAGGCATCACCTTGGTTATAGAGTAGAGGCACTGGGGAAAGGCCAACAGGAAAGCCAAAATCCATATGCTCCCAATGACCACCTTGGTAGCAGTTGCAGAGAGCCTTGGTTTCAAGGGATCAATAATGGCCATGTATCTGTAAAAAAAAGCAAAAACCTTTACATAAGAAATCTTCAGAGATTTGCACACATCTAGAATCATCCACAGGTTGGGTCTGAGAGGATAAAAACAGAAATATTTGTCTTTCTGGAGTTCTGATGGCACAATCTGATTGAAGAGCAACAAGGCATCTGGAACCTTTATTACTCTGCTACATAATACAGGATATATCTCTAATTAACAGTTAAGCTCTAAGGATTATTAGAATTCTGTCCAATAGCTACATGAACCCGATAAATTACCATGCATTTTGTTCAATAGGCATTAACTGACTTCAGATCATTGGTCAAAGATCCTGCTGCTGCAACCATTTCAGGAAGGAATCGTACAGGCTTTGCCTCAGTTAATGGAGAAATATGTGCATAAAGCATGAAAACATCTCTTTTGCTTTCTCAGTTCCTGTTTCTTGGGAAGGGGTAGCATTCTTCTTATTGCCCTGTAATTGTATTGGCAATCCGTGTATACTGTTCTAAAAGAACAATTTGCATAAAATAATTGAAAAGATTACTCTAAGTAATTACAATTTAAAGGCTTAGAAAAGAGAGCAACAGGAAAGCATCAAGACAAACAGTAAGAGAAAAACACATCTTGTTTTCTGCCTTTTGATATCCGAACACATGCAAGGAACTAGGGAGACCCAGAAAGCTCATTTTACTCATTCCATGTCACAAACTTCACACTTTTTACATTTTCTTATCATGCCACTGCTTTGATTCTGAGACTAACTCCTAAATCAATGTCTTTTCCACCAATTTCCCCGTCTCTCTATTTTGTTTCACTTATCAATGACCAAGTAAAGACCTTCAAAATCCTTAACAATTTTGGTAAATAGGAAGACTGTTTCTAGTTGCTTCCACTATTGGAATGCTCTTAAGTAACAATCAGAATCACTTTTAAAGGAATTTTTGTCCTGTAAATCCATTGAAATAGTATTTCTTTTTACACATATGCTGATGAAGCTTACTGAATAGCTAACTACATGCTCTTTGATATGACATCCTAATGCTTTCCAATACAGAAAGAAATGTTTTTTACAGTAATGTTTTGTTCCAGATGCAACCAAAAGCATGCTAGAAAATTCTTTGATTCAAGATTGAAATGCAGTGCTATTTGCAAGTGAGTGTAGGAGATGTCAGATGAGCAATTTAAATCAGCAAATCAGAAATTGAATTAATCAGTGTATCTGTGCTTACTCAGGAGACTAAAAATCTGTTCGTCTTTGGCCATTGGTAGTGCTCACATTCTACACAGTGTTTCTGAAATCAGGGTTAAAATAGGGATGTTGTAAGAAGCTTCTCAGGTGTAACCAGAGCAAGAAAAAATAAATGACAAATTTGATCTATTCTTTTCTGGTTTTGTTGTGCTTTTTGTTTTCATATTGTATGAAAACATCTGAAACAGACAGGAAAATGTGATGAATACGAAAGTCAGCTTGAATTTTTATACTACTGACAGTTTTACAGACTTCTTGGAGTATACCTGGATTCATTTCAACAGTTGATTACCACTTACAGAGGTTAATACTGATTCTGGAAGAGACAAACTCATTGCCATAATCACAGCCCATATGTTTCTGCTGTCTTTTACAATACGTTTAATTATCTGATCATTTTTGACGAGATTATTGGAGTATCTCAGTGATTTCCTAATGGTCGTCTTGTTTGTGACTATGTTTTCATCGTAGGTTTCCAATTTACAAATCTCATGACCATGTTACTGTCCCTGTCTGTTTCAGGTTTTAAATGCAGTTTGAAAATCAAACCACAGCTGTTCCTGTCTACAAGCAGTGAGAAAAAATTTTCATCACTTTCCAGTGCTACTTGTATTGTTGAGTCACTTACACCTTCTAAAGAAATTGCAGTAAGTAAAAGATATACTGTGATTCTTCTTCTGCTCTCTCTCTACGTTTCTATCTCATACAAAGATGGATTGGGACAGATCTATAGATTATTTTTCTGAATGGAAAATTATGTAGGCAGTAATAGGCACTGTATGGCAATACTGTGTCCTGAAGATATCGTAGTATGGATAAAAACCATTTGCTGTCTAAGCATTTGTAGACTTTATGCTATTGTTGAGACTTTAGGTATTACTATGGGAATTGGAAGTTATAATACCAATTTACACTTACAGATAATAAGGGTAGGTAAGTAAAGATGAATTAGTAGATCCCCTTCCCAAGTGATGTTTATATGTGATTATTGTTGTTTTTTTTGTTTATGTTAGTCCTTTGGGCATTCATAGATCATAAAATTTTCAAAGCTATTTGTGTTGTTTACTTTTTGTACTGTCATCTTGGTTTTAGATCATGAAAACCTTTCTTACAGAGTTAGTTGACTGCACGAGTTCCAAATCCATACAGTTTGCTAGATTTTTAACCAGAGTTTGAATTGAAGTCTATCAAACCATCAGACAAGCTGACATTGATTTGAATCAATCTTGTTTTTGGATGATAGCTCTGATGTAGTGCAGTTAGAGGGGTAGTACTCATATAAAATAAAGAAAGGTATATGATTTGTTACATCGAACGCTGAGGAACTTGCCCATGAGGTTTAGGTACAGACATCAGCTAGAAGCCAATAATAACATTTATAATAGAAACATTCCTCATAAAAAAATGTGCAAGTAATCTCTTGCATTTACATTTACCTGATGTGAAAACAAACTTAAATGAAGATATTTCTACTTTGTGAAAATTTTATACTTCAAAGATGCATAATTATAGGATAGATATTTGTTTTAGCAAAAATACCCTTTGTATTTGATGGTCAATCACAAACCACATAAGTCCAACATCTGCTGACATTGTGGCAGTCCCTTTTAGCATTAGCAATGCTAATACTTTAAAACATCTAAATGCTGTCAGAAATAGAGACTGATCTGAACCAATTTCAGTTCTGAGTCATCATTTTCTATGTCTAGATTATCCAGCCTGTTCTTTTTACATTGATTTTATTGTGTTCAGATATTTTGCCCACAGGGTAATTAATTTCCCTCTCTTTTACCTATTGGTTTGTTAGTTTTGTTGGTGTTTTTTTTTTTGTTTTGTTTTGTTTTGTTTTGTTTTCCCTCCACCTAAAGCCAGAGCTTTTGGCATTACATGTCTATGAAATAATTCTATTCTAGTGTTAGGTATAGCAGATCACATGAAAATATACTTTAGCTGGATTGCTACCCTTGTTACCCTCTACCCCCAAGTTCTGTTCTCCAAGGAGTAAGTACAACTTGGACAATGAAGTTAACTTTGTAATCATGAGTCCTGACTTTTACATTGATCTGCCTTGAGGATGGGTTGCCCTATACTGTTCAAAGTGCTGGATGTACTGATAGTATTTGATAACCCACAAACAAGTCATCATTTTCATATGCTTGTGGGAGTCTTAAGGTATCTCCTCTTAGGCTGGAACAATTTCTTTCAATTTTTAGTTTTCTTCAGATTGTAACACTGACATTATTTTATGTGCTACTGTCAGATTTTTATTGCATTCACATTATTCTCATTCCCTGTTACATTATTCTTATTCCCAGTAGGTACCAACAGTATTTCTCTTTGCCTAAGATAAAATTCTGTTGTTATATCTCCCTGTCTGGTGCCTGCCCTTTAAAGTGGTGGATTGTTTGTGTGAAATGACTCATACAGCTGTGCTAATGGAAACATTAACTGTTGTCTATCTGAATGAGGTCAGGCAAAGAACAAAGATCTTTTCCTTTAAAAAACAACAGCAAAAACCAGCTGCAGGTACTTGTCTTTGTTAATGTAACTTTAGTGATGAACCAGCTACTGGCTTTTGCAGAAAACAGGTTACAGAAGCATAACAGCCAATCATTCTATCAAATGAAGTGCGGAGGAGGTAGTGAAGCCTTGAATATTCTCTCAATACTGCCTTTGTGCAGGATGGACTTCTCTGACAAGAAAGTGTTGACACCTCTCTCTGTTACTAAGCCTTTGACAACAAAACTATCTTATTCTAATTTGCCAGTACACTAATAATTGCAATTAAATATCTGACATATTTCCTGAGTTGCTTTTCTTAGAAACAAAATTGCTTAATTAACATGCTGAGCTATTGCTTTGTAACTACAATTGTTACACTTCTTCAAATTTTGTCATACAAGTTTGGTAGTGTTTTTCTAGGGAAGCCATCACTGCTGTAAACAAGGACAGTGAAAAAGATACAACAACAGTTACAATTTGAAAACCATCTCAGTAGCCATCTCTAGATATTAATCTCTGTAGAGACTGGTAACCAAAGGATACCAGAAGTCCTTTCCTCTTAGCTGTCATTTGTGAAAGAGGCTTTGCCACTCTTGCCCTTAGTTTTGTTGGCTGATGATGTTGCCTTACCATTACTGGTACTAAGGGTTGTTAGGTGTTCATCTTCTAAATGAGTGGTAGTTGCTTTTTAAGTGTCACTTGCCTTTGTACCCTGTCCTTTTTATCCTGAATGTTTCCATCAGGAATGAGAGCTCCTGCTAGCTACAAGCTACAAGCTACAGGTGCCATGCTTATTGCCATGGTTATTGCTCAGAAAATCAGTGAAGGTAAGGAGACTGAGTGCGGTGTAACATGTGTGCATGGTGCAGGACACTGCACCTCTACTGTCCAATTACCCATGGCTTTTTCCTTGGTGTAGCTATGTCATTAAGGCTTACCTCCATAGTCTGCATAGTTACGTGTTTTTTATGACAAAATGCTAGTTAAAAGAGCGAACATCAGACATACCCTCTGAAGTGAAAGGTATTGTTTAAGATCTACTAGAAAGAGCATTGTGTGAGTAGGCCAGGAATAAAAGGGAGAATGCTACATACAAGATCTGGAGAAGAAGCCAAGTAATTGAGTTTGGGAAGAGGCTCCTGAACACTAATGTGCTTGCTGCAGTGCTTTCTCAGACTGTTTTCTTATCTGCTGAGGTTATAATAGATCAAGTTTCCTTCTGATCTGCTCAATTTAGCCATTCCACACTTTACTGCTTGACACTTGTTTCTTAGATTCATCAAATAATAATTAAAAAAAATAACACCTTGTTTTCTCTGAAACCATAACAGAGACAATCCTCATTTGAATAACAGTGGTGAACTCTTTAAGTCACTGTTTATAGCGACAGTTAATCTTGTAGCTCTCTGATAAAAGTGTCCTGAGTTTATGTCTCATTGTTCTGACAATAGCAAATCCTAACTTAGCTTTTCTGTAAAATGGTATGCATTGGTTAATACAGGCAGGAAAATCTTCATCTTTTAACACATTATTTAGAAAATTGTTGCAAGAATACTTAGGACATTTGAAAAAAGCTGTGTTGAAAATTGGATCCTACAGATGCCCATCTGGAGGCACAGTTGGAACCCTTTAATTATCCTAAGTGATTTGTTTCACCTGTTTACAGTGTGTTTATAAAATCGAATGGAGAAAAAAGTAATCAATTCAGGGCCAAATTATAATGGGAAATTGGGGTTGAACAAAGGAAGAGGCTGAGAGAAAATCATAATGCTTGCATATAAGTGTCTTGTCAGCTGCAGAAAGCCGAGAGCACTTCCTTCATGAATACACAGATGCTGTTGCTCCCTGAAAATAGAAGCTGGTTTTAAAACTTTGTCTCCTAGTATGGATGGGATCAGGTGGTAATTAAGAGATTTTGTTAGGGAAATTGTGATGATTCCCTGCCCCTTCCTTAAAACATAGATGTGAAAAATCCAATTAAATGTCTCTCTAAGGTGGGCACAGTAGATTAAAGGAGGAGGAATGAACTGTGAGGTTGTAGAGGCATTTTTTAATTAATGAAAAACAAATGTTCAATTTTTACATTGTCTTCTGCCTACTTAGTGCAAGGCTCAGTCCTTTCTTGTGCAACAAATCTGCGTTCATTCATTTAAGCTGATTTTCTCTGAAGGAAACAGCTACAGGAGTCTTTTAGGACTGTCTGACTGTTGAAAGAGACTGATTTTTTGTTGTCAAAAGGATCTGCAGTGGGTGATGTTGCTGTTATGCAGTTTTCACCTTGAAATGAACAGCATAAAGAAAGAGCATATGACAGTGTGATAGGAAAACAAATACACTGTGCAGTTGAGAGGTCAGTGCTTGTTCCCTGAGGGGATGAGTTGGCATTGATTTACCCAAAGGCACATGTGCTACTCTTAGGGAATGGCTGACTTGGTTTGGGTTTGTTAAATCAGGATGTCCAGAGCTTTGCTTTTCACCACCTCTTATCAGACAATTTAAAACAGAAATATTGAAATTTCACAGTATGGCTGAATTCTCATAAATTATGCAGTGTTTTCTACTTGAGAAACATTTCAGTTGTCTGCACTGAGCTAGATTTTTGTAACTCTGTTGTTGATTTTACAAAAGGTGTGCTATATTTATGAATATTAATAGAGACGAGCTAACCATTTTCTTTGGTCTGTCTCATAAATAGGTGGACCCACTTCCCCTGACAGAATGGCTTCTGTTTCTCCTGTTCTTTGGAGTGAGTCCAGATGGCTATCTAGGACCAATCCCTATGCAAAGTCTAAAAAAACTGCTCCATCTGCACAGCCTACAACGATTCTGTTCTTGCCTACATTTCTGACACTGCTACCTGAATGGCTGTTTTTTTTTCTTACTAGGATAAATACCTAGGGCAAATATTGAGATAGATAGTTGACTCCTTCCCCGGTTATAGGTCTGACAGTTCACAATGTCAGATCATAAGTAGTTAGTTGACACGTTGGATCATTAACTGACTATAGCAGTTTGGTACTGAATAATCATTTATTATGCACTAAAGTTTTATTTCAGTGGAAGGTATGAAAAAGAAGCCTTCCTTCACAAAACACAGACCTATTACAGCTGCTTGTGCATGCATGTAAGTTCTTTGTGATAAGAAGCTTTCTGCTTTTCATTAAGATGACTTCTGCTGGCTAATACCAAAGGGGAAATGCAAATCATTCACTGATCCCATCAAAATCAGGGGCTTTTCAGGTGGCCAGCAAAAATTATCCTCAGGTAATTTCTTTCTCGTGCCTAGAATTGATTTAGAGGCCAATGATAAACTTTACACAAATGTGAGGTTTACTTTACATTTTTACTTTACATTTACTTTACATTACTTTTACTTTTGTTTAGTAAGCTGCATTTGTTCTGAAATAACTTAGTTTTAGCTAGACACAAATATTGTAAATGATACAAATTTGTGTCTTATTTGGAGAATAAATCAGAAATGCATGCCTGTAGATAATGATATTCAAGGAAAAAAAAACCCTCAACACTAAAAACCAAGTATTAAAACCTCTTTTAATAGTTTCCTATTAAAAGATTAATTCCTATTATTTCCCGAGCTATGGATAAGAGCACTGAGAAAATGTATTGAAGTCTGGGACATTGTCTGAAATGAACTTGTTCACTTGAACATGTAATTTGAACTTGTCAGATGTTTGTTCATGCTTTGGATGCAAAGACCTGGGTTAGTTAGTTGCTGCTCTAAGTGTCTCTTTTACTCGTAGGCTCATGAGCCTCATTGTTTTCATTCCATCTTTTGAAAACAGCTTGTCAAGTGAAGTACTTACTCAATGCAAAAATAATAATAATTAAAAAAACCAACAGTGATGCCTATATTTATTCCCAGACTGTCTCAGTATGATATTAGCAATGTGACTGACTGAATATTTTTTACAAAGAATCCTAGGATTCTCTATAGTTGCTAGATCACTATGAGCTTATACAACAACAAGAAATGGGTTATTTTTCTCGTCTCTGACAGTCTGAATCCTGTAGCTTATTGGATCAGGATATTCTGCGGAACATTTCACCTCTTTTCTCAGAAAGAAAGAAAGAAAGTCATCAAACTATGAAAATCATTTCAGGACCCCAGGCCATGTGGTGAACTTAGAAATGACATTTCAAAACGGAGTCCTTTATGGTTCACCTCTTGATTTTTGATCACTTAATGCTCTTCTGCTCAACATTTTCTCTCAATTTCCCAGGACTAATGTTTTTAGAGAGCAGGCTAGTTACTGGAATCCAGAAATATCTCATGATTCATTGTGAAATATACATTTTTGGAACACAGAATATGGAGAAGGGATTTCCCATTTGGATCCTATTGTTTGATTGGCAACATAGTAATAGTAAAAATAGAAATAATGATGATAATTTCTTTGCATTTTTCTTCCCATGATATATCTTGATCAAGGCTGATACAATGCTATAAAGTGATCCATTGGTTTGGGAAAAAAAAAGCTGTGTTGAGCTTTAGTCTAGGGAAAAAGCAGATGGTGTTTTCTGTACAGCTACGAGATATCAGAGGGAGATAAAGCTAATCAACAATCAAATGTGAAAAAAATGATTATGCAAACCGAAACATACAAAAAACAGACTAGTGAGGTTACAGAAGCTCATTTCACTCATCTCTTTGAGTGAACATGCTCCTAGATATAAGGGGGAAGCTGAGGGGAATACCACCTGTAAAGCACAAGAAAGCTGTAAAGAAACTAATCTTACTTTTGTTTTTCTCACTTCTGTGTTCATCTCTCTCTCCCTGATCTTCAGTGCAAATTCTGTTTTCTTATCTCTGTACATGAAAATCATTTGAGATGGAGTTTGCAAGAAGTGAGAGGCCAAAGGCTGCAGTTCTGTTAGGGCTGAGCTCTGTGCAGGCAGTGGCAGCCTGCTGGACAATATAGTTTTTTACTGCGTAGTGGGGAGCTAAGTCCAAAAAACTTGATACCATGGCCACATTCAAGTTCTCTTACCAATATATGCACTGGTGTACATGGCATGTGTTGATGCTAATACCATAGACCACAACGTGGGGTCAGACCCTCTGTGTGCCAAATGGATTGTGTATTTATACCTTGTTATACAAGCTTGTTACAGAAGACAGAATACCTGTGACTATGTAGAGGAATTATTGATAACAATCAGTAACTGAGAAATGTTACTGAAAGGTAGAAAACTGACCTATGAATATGTGTACTTCTGCAGATATACTGGAAGTCTAAGAAATAGAGTGGGAAACAAGAGTGACAAGTTTACATAAGGATGTTGGTGAAATAAGCATACTAGAACTAGGAAACTGGGGATTAGGAACATAGCATTGTAATATTACGGTTCATTAAAAAAAGAGATTAGAGTATACAAGAGGAGTAATAACACTTTATTTTAAATATAGTTTAAAATCAAATCAGGTAAAACAAATGTATTTGTAAACCGTATAGGATGTTATGGTTTAAAGCTCCAAGTGTGACTCTGAAAAGGTAAACTTTGAGGTTACACACTCAACTAATGCACAGTAATAATGCTGACATGCCACAGGAAATTAGGCTACAAGGGAAGCTAATGCAATAATAGTAGAAGATAACAGTAACTGGTGTACACATAAAATAAACGTTTGGACAACATTAGTGACTCCTCTCCTCTATGGAGCATCTAAAAGGAGAACAACAAAGTAGACAAGGCTTAAGGAAGCTTATTAAAAAGAAGTGCGAAGGATAACCAGAAGGGAGGGCGGACTGTGGTAGGACTCAGTCATAGTCTGAAACAGAGATTCTCTAACTACCCAGTGTTTTATTAGTAAAGGCTGAGTTAATCTGGGGTTTGATGGGAGTTCAGCAGTGTGAGCACTATGGGCCACCAGAAATGAATGCTATTGCACCTAACTCTCAGCGCTACCTTTAATTGCTAAATCCTCCTGAAAATACAGTTGCAAGTACAGTTCTGTGGAATAAGAAAAAGGGCAGCACATTCTATCAGATGGACCAAAAAAGGGGAAAAGATGAAGTTATTATTGAAATGGGACTTTGACACACAGAGTTAAGAAAAATGGTGATTTACTTTGATAAGCTTCTGATTTGAAGTCAACTGTGGGACTGAACCATTATTAATAGTTCACTAAGGCTGCAAATTTAAAAAAAAAAAAAAAAAAGAATTTATGTAAACACCACATGTAGAGAAACTGGAATCTGATATTTAAAAAGATTAGGTCAAATTAGTGGCTTTCTCCTTCTTTTCCCAACAAATTGTAACAAAAAGTTACTTAGGACTTTCCTTTGATATGAGCACACCATTTTGATACTACAGTGTTGACCTTGTGTTGAGCAGCAGCAATGCATAATTTTTATGTATTTATATTTGTATGATCTATTGGCATATCTGTAAATCATTCTTTTGAATTGCTTTTGCATGTAAAGAAATTGAATACCTAAGTAATAGTTCTTCAAACAGCAGAAGTTTGTTTATGTACTAGGAAGATGTTGTAAGACATGAATCGGATCAGCAACTACTCACTGTTACTGTTGGAACACTTGTTTAATTCCACAGCAGTTGCTTTTACAAATAGTTAAACTTAATGAAATAAAGGAAGCATTATGGAATTGCTGAGAGAACAATAATTGAGGAAGTCATTCTGTAGATATGCTAATAACAGGAAAAATATTCTACTGGTGGCATGATATTTTATGCTGTATTGCTATGGCTCCAAACTTCTGCCTTAACCCTCAGATACCTGCAGAGAATTTGTAGGTCTACACACAGAACTGGTCCTGGAATGAGACAACCTTGGGATTGGACTTGAAAAGTTCCTGCATACTATTTCCTGCATGCTAGAAACTACAAGGAAGGGATAGTAGGTTTTCAATGACCAGATCAGGATATCCAGAATTGCATGGACAGACAAAAGTAAACACAGATGACCTTCTATGGTCGTGCACTGGCCACAGGCAAGGACATTTTGCCTCCAGAACCATTTAGGTCATCTTAGGAGCGTTTTATGGGTTTGCTCCCACATGGTAAAGAAACTGCAGTGAGTGCTAGAAGTGAGGTAAGCATGGTACTGTGCAGCTCTGGGCATAGGCTACAGGAATAAAAGAAGGCATGTGAAGCAGTGCAGTACAGAATCTCTGCTGCATTTGCCACTTGAGCTGGCTTGTTCAAAGCTGCCTGTGGCAATTCTGCAGTACACTGCAAGCAGCCTGAACAGAAGAAAGAGGAAAAAGATCACCAAGGAGTGGTCAAAAACATGGATAAATCCACACATGTTCAATGGCCAGGAGGTCATACATTGAAGGGAATAGTAATCTTCCATACTTTCATCCTCAACTCCAGAGCCAGCACACCCTAGAGCTGGAACTGCCCGCTCCACAGAAGTTCATGTCAGTTCAGTCATTTCACAGTGCACACATCTTAGACAGTATGGCCCACAGAAACCCCATGCACAAAATCGGATGTGAAAAGAAAAATAGTACTGCCCATGACCTCTGCTCTGTGATGCTTAATGTCACACTGACTCATTTATTCTCTTGAATGTTAATGTGGTCTAAAACGATCAACAGAGGAAATCTTTAGTGAGTTGCAAACCATGACTCTACAGATGTTACAGTTTCTGTTGCAAAATCATCCAACATGATCCCATTCTTTAACTCAGTTGCTTACTGAGTTAACAAACTCAGAAGCTTAACCCTAGCTTTTTTTTTTTTTTAATGAACATAACCATATAACAATGGGTTTACTGGGTTAAAACTAAAGCACAGTCTCCTTTCTGAAGCACTGGTTGAACTTTTGCAGAAAGCAAATAGAAATCAGTGTTTTAAAAAATATCCACCCAACTAATCTGTGCTATTGATTAGGGCAGACTACACATTCAGTGAAATTCTTCAGGATTCACTTATAATTATCAGTTTTCCTTTTGACACTGCAGAGAGGTAGCCAGGAAATGGTTAAAGGTGCTCAACACATCAGATGTTATTTGATATAAAAGAAAAAGAATGGCAGTGTGAATCAGGAAGGAGTGACAGACTGCTTTTCTGTTGGCTTTAAACCACGCTGCTTTAGTACTGAAGAGACCTCACCTAAAACAACATCGTAGAGTCATCATTGTTCCTGTTGTTCCCCCAGAGGGCTGAAGGAAGGGGGAACTGTGATTCCCTTGTGCATTTTTGAGATCAAAAAAAAGAATTAGAGGGAGCAGCAGCAGGAACTAACTCATTACTGAGCATCAAGTGTTTCACACTGTTACAGCAAGGAAAACATTCCAATGCATTTATATCTGACTATTGTGTTTTTAACAGTCAGCGTGGAGCAGCAAAGAATCCTTCCTTTTCCCAAAGAACTGCATATGTAAAACATCCTGACCTTCTTTTTTTCAGTTTCTTAGCATATTTAGGAACTTTCAGGATAGTTCTGATACTATCTGTGGATATTTTAGTCATAAGAATGAAAAAGCCTTCCTCAGAATGTCCTAGTAACTTGGCTCATCTGGTGACATGGACAGCTGTAGGATTAACAGCATCAATTAAAAAATTTTGTCCTTCTCAGAACCTTAAGCGAGGTGAGTATCTTTAGCTAATCTGAATTGGCAACGCAAGAAATCCTTGCCTGGTTAAAGACATTATCACTGGTTTTATGCTACCTCTCCTTTATGGAAACTAACAGTTGGGAACAAGATGCATCACTGGAAGGAGGAAAGAGCTCTGATCTCCTCCTGTCTTTACATATCTGAAGAGCAAAGAGATAGAGGAGTTGCTTAGACTCCAGTTTCCTCTTGCACTTACAACTTTACAGAACAAATATTCTCAGCATCTGGATGAGAATGCCATCCAAAATCCACAACTAGTACAGCCAACAGCAAATCATCCAAAGCACCGAGAACAGTGCAACAACATATTTCCATTTTTTCACCTGGAATCAATTAATTTCCAAAGCTTAAGAAGATTGAGTGCACCTTACAAAATCTGAACTACTGAAAGTGCTGCAGCTGTGCCACATCAATTCATGCAGGATGCATAACATGATTTTAATATATATGGAAAAGAGTTTTGTGAGCAATTTCACTGCATTACTAATAGGACAAAAAATAACGAAGAGAGGTTTGAAATACAAAGCAAGCTGCTTTTCAGAATGAAAATCCAGGAAAGTGTTGGTTTTCTGAAGCATGTGTTAAGTTAGCTTGCCAGTACAGCCCACGTGAAATTGATCATAAAGAAAGGAGCATTTCCTATGGGAGAATCACAGCACCTTCTGAGAAAAATGATCCATTAAAGCATCTATGCTGGAAATCTGACAACTGCATCTCCCCCTGTGCTCTACAGAGACTACAGCTGTCCTATTCAATTACTGTCAAGAGCACAAAGGTAAAGTTTTTCCCTGTCCTGTTTTCTTTCAGTCTCAGATGCTGCTTTGCTGCAAGTAATCAGAAAAAAGGAAAAACAACCAAGCACTTTGAATCCATGTTCTTACCTGAGCTTTGGGTATGCACAGATGGCAACCTAAATAGTCTCATTAGTTAAAATCAGGAGGAACCAGGCAGCTCAGCTCTTTTTGTGAGAAGAGCCATGAAAAACAGAGCCTGAAGTGATTTCTGAGGAGGAGGAAAATGCTTCTGCCAGCTGCAGAAATACAAAGAGGAGGGAAATTTGAAATGCTCTCCCTTTGCATGAAATCTCTACAACTCCTCATTGACATGAATTAGATGGCAGTGGCTGAGGAACAGGTGTTGTTTTTGCAGGTGGGGAAAGCAAAAACCTGAGCAATGACTGCTCTCACAGGATTATTACTAGAAGATTGAGCACAAAGCGCAGCTGGAGTGAGTGAGAGGGAGTGTAGAGTAAGCAAGAGTAAAACAAATGAAAGGCTGAAGGAGAAAGACCGAAGACAGAGGAAAAAAAAGTGCATTACGGAGAGACCTTGAAGAAGCACATAACAGCACAATCGATGAACTACTGAGGACTCTACCTCTCATCACTTAATGGTTGCTATGTCTGAATATTTATTTCAGCAGAGAAGTCTGATCTAAATTGCTCACCCCTGTGCTTTATCTCTCTTTTCTCACCTGTCCACAGCAATCGCTGTCATGGAGTAGATGCTGGCGAAGACAGCTGTGATGGGGAAGAAGTTGTGGAAACGGCAGTAAGCCTCTCCAAAGTACCACTCGCTGTGCAGTGCATAGATGAAATTGATGAGAGTATTGAAAGCAGCCATGGAGGCATCAGAGAAGGCCAGGTTCACCAGGAAGTAATTGGTCACGGTCCTCATGCGCTTATGAGCCAGGATGATCCAGATGACAATGAGATTTCCAAAAATGGCCACTGCCACCACACCACCATATGCCAGAGACCACAAAGCAATGCGCCAGGAGGGCTGCACAAACTGGTTGGAGAAGTTGGCTGCAAGAGGGGTAGAAGCATTTCCAGCTGGGACTTCCAGCGCCTGTCCCCAGGGGTCTCCTGCTGCAGCAAGGCTCATGTTCCACCTGCTGCTCATGCTTGCATTCCAGTTGGCTGTGGGGACAGAATTCATCTCGAATGTTGCTCTCCTTTCTTCAGGGAATATCTCTCCCACCTCCCACCGCCCTATCCTTCAGAATCCCCCCAAAAAGATAAGAAGAGGAAAGAAGGAAAAAAGAAAGTTAGGCAGCACAGCAAGGACTGGGAAGGAGAGAGCTGTCAGAGAAAGCTTTGGCTGTGCTGTTCAAACAGTTAGAAATGCTGTACTAGCTGAGTCAGAAAAGCTATCTGTGGATAAAGAATCTCATTCCTCCTCTGTGCAGCCACCTCTTGCTTTTGGTTTTGCTGAAGGAGAATGGGACTGGGATCTGAGGCACGTTTTATAGGCTTATGAGTTCTCAGCGTCATGAAGGGAGTGGAGTGATAAGCTCCATCGGCTGGTAAGACAACACCTCTTTCTCTCTGTTTTCTCTCCTCCCCTTTTATTTCATTCATTGTCAGCAGCAGCACTTTCAGGAGCTGTGGAGAGCACTACGAGGAATATGAATCCTTCTCTCATTTCTGTTGATATTTGTTTTATGTTGCCTTTCTTTAGCTTTCATCATTGCACATCTTTTTTAAATTGCCTTTTTGCCCTGTCTGTACAGAGGTTAATTAGCTGGCTTATTTGAACGTCCAAAAGACCAAGACTTTTTTTTTTTTATTAAAATTCTTTCCAGATCTGCTTTTCTGCTACTGTCTTTTTATTTTGTGCATGCTTTCCTTTTAATCATTCTGTTACCTACAGGTTTGTAACAGCCATTTCTTTCAGGTAAAGAAATACATCTCGTGATGCAATTAGCATCACAAAACACTTATAAAACTAAAATGTGACTACTTTTTCTGTACAGTGTTCATACTGGTTCCTGCAGAGCCATTTGCATATTCAGCAGAGACTGTTGAAACAGCCCTAAATATAGATGTACTTATATATGGGTAAGATACTAGGGATTTGTTTTCTTTGAGTGTTTGGGGGGAAAAAAAAAAAAGAAAAAAGAAAAAAAAAAAGAAAAAACCCACAAAGCATACTTTGACTTGATTTTTCTTATTTGCATTTATTTCACACTTAGCTTAGTACTATTATTATTTTGAGCAAATGATTTTTAGATTCAGTGATTTCTATACTGGTAGGAAAAGGTAAATGAGCAAATGGAACACTTCGTGTTTTTACATGCAAGAAGTCAGTTTTCTTTTTAATGTCAGCAATAGCTGGCATAGAGATTGCATGCTTTGTGCAAGGGTTGACTGCAAGGGACTTCAACTATCAGGTCTTTGCTAGTTAATTGGCAGCAGTCTTCAAGGAGAAAATGTGTTTTAGTGCAATCCACTCCATGCTTCAACAATTCAGAGCTGCTGCTACTTGTCATCATCTGAGATTTCAGCTTATAGCAGTGGGAGCAGTTCAATACCCCATATTAGCAGACACACATTCTACATATTTAAAAATAAAGAAAAATAAAATAAAATATTCCTGTGTGCCACTTCTTCCCTGCTTTATTTACCCATTGGAAGTACTGCATATTAGTTGCTGTGTCTTCGGTTTTAATTTGAATGCCTGAAATTGTGGCTATTTCTGTATTTCTAAATTCTTTTGAGGTCTTATCCACTGACATGATCCCAATCAGCAGCCTACAAGAGCTCTGCTGAAATCCACCTTTGCTACAGCATATCTAGAACCTATCCATGCACTGCACATCCTTCTCATGGGAAAACCATGGGAGTCAATCCCGTAGTTCCCTGTATTGCTTCCTACATCTTCCATCTGCATCAGCCTTCATCCTCTCCTTGGAGCTAAGCACGAAGGAGGGAGTAGTAGTTCACACACCATTTCTCTATTACTCCTTGTGTCCTATTCTCACAAGATTCCATAATAAGGAATCGCCAGAACAGCAGAGGCTGTAGTACTGCCATAGTGAATTGAAGCTGCACAGTGAATGGTAAACTAATCTCTGCCTTTTCCAATGCATGAGGAATACGGGACTCACTAATTACAGCAGAGATTTCAGCACCCAGCTCTTGACATTAAAATCTTCATCCATGACTCTCACATGGCTTTAAGCCAGAAAGCAGAAACCCAACCCTGTGCCCACCCTAGGAATACCAGACTGTACCCTTTTACTAAGTTGAGCTGTTTCCCACCTTTCCACGTGAGATGACCAAGCCCTTGTTCCCCATATAGCTTCTGAAAAAGCTCCTGCTACATCCAAAAGACTACAGCAAAGAGGTAGGTTGACCTGTCCTTCAGCACATATCTCACTAGCAATTAACTAATGAAGGAAAGAGTTAAGGAATGCAGCAATTGGCTCTTGCTTAAAAGGTCAGTTCACTTGAACAGTGAAGTCGGCTGTGCTTTTCTGTCAAAATTTGTATTGATTATACGTGTACTGATTGAAGTTTCATCAGTTGAAGCTCATCAGCTGTCAGTTTCTCAAGTAAGTTTTACAGCAACTTCGGTGAAAGCATTTGTATTTGCTAACTTATATGTAGCAAAATCTGTCTGACTGTTGAAATTTATTTAAAGGAGCAGTGCAAAGAACCAAGATTTTTTTTTTTTCCTCATTCTTGCAGAAAAATATGATAGTTGTAGAGCATATTCATTCTGGTATTTTCTTCTGAAACTGTTACAAGCATGCCATTTTTTTGCCCATTCCAGGTTACATATATTCACAGTGGGAATTTTTGTATAGGTAATATACAAATATACAATATATTATAATCAGTTTGAGAGTGTTTTCTCATCATATGCTATTTGCTGTTCTCTTTTGTCCTTTCATTGATAGCTTTGCACTCACACAGTTCCATGTGGTTGTAGTTGTTATATTTCCCCTTGCCATAGCTTCACAGAATTACTGAGGAAAGTGTAAGAAACATCCAAACTGTGATTAAGAAACTAACCATGATTGTCTGTAGTTCTTCCTTTCCCTTATATTGAAGCTATTTTATCACAGTTCCAACCACAGCTCTCCTGCTGAGCTTGAAGCAGAGGATAAGCTCTTGTCTTAGCATTTTGACTCTAAGGTAGATTTAGAAATTTTTCTGTTCTTTGCTATTTATGGAACTATGATTTCATCTTGTACAGATCTTCCAATGTAACTTGATGTTTTCATTTGAAGTCACTCTTCCACTAAATTCACTTGTACAGCATGGGAGAGAGCCAGAGAATATCAACAGGAGTTCACAAGTAGGGATTTATAGGAAGACAACATCCTGTACAGCATACTTATGTGGTGTGTGTGCTAACTTGCATCGCTGTAAATTGCAGTTGTCCTGTGTGGTCTTTTTCTTTTGCATACAGCACCAAGAGCACAGCTAAGTTGGCTTTTTTGGGGGATTTGCTTGCTTACGCTTAATTGCATGACCTCCTTTCTCTACCTCCTTACCCTAGATGAAAGAAGTGATCCTTCATCAGAAATTGTGGTGACCCCAGTTGTTTTCTTCACTGGGGTGTTACTCAGCTGCTTTTGTATCCTTGTACCAATCAGGCAAAATTTTAGTTACTGTAGGAGAATGTTAGCAATTTAAAAGTCTTAACACTGTCCTATTTTTTTTTGTGACTGCTTGTTCTCGTTGTGCTGCTGTCATGACAGTGTCAGTCTACTCGGATTTTGAACAGTTTGCTTTTATTTATGAGGCTTAATGCATAGCTAGAAAGCTCAGTTTGAATCTCGTTTTTGATTTTTGCATATGAATGCAAAATCTTTCTTGCCATCACCAACTGAAGCTGGTTCAGTAGGATAGCAGGCAACTATACAAGCATGTGAGTAAGGCTACTGAAGCAAAGGCGAGGTCAAACCCAGAAGTATTGCATATGGCTCTTCTTCACAGAGGTGGCTAAAAGTCTGGGAACAATCCCATTCACTGCTAGATCATTTAGTTCCCAAGTTCCCTGATCCTTAACCTCCCGCCTATGTTTCCCAAAAGCATATGGACTCTGCATGAATGCCCCATTTTTTTTGTTTTCCCTATTTTTATAGCAAAAAAAAAAAACCAAACTATTTTTCTTGTAAAACTCCCTATGGGAGAAATGTTACTATTTTCTCTATGTTAAAGAATGAAAGAATCAATAAACTATAGTACAGATTTACTAGCTCAGTAATTAAAATAATGCTTTAATGCAATTATTGGAACTGTGTATTTCCTTCTCATTTGAAGGATTTCCATCGAGGCAGGTGGGTTTCTCCAAGTGGTGGCTTTCTCCATACACTGTGGACTGCACCTGGGTGAATACTCTTGATGGGTGAATTATAAATTCATTTAAAAATTGAAGTTGTGGGTCAAAATGGCAATTAGTAATTAAATACAGTTAATAGCTGTAGCCAAAAGAATGTAGAGAAATGGGAGATTTTCTAGAGTTAATACTTCTATATGATTAGAAAGAAACCATTAAACTTTGTTTCAAAATTTGTTTTTGGAAAACAAACAGAATGCTATCTCTTTTTACAAACACACCAATAACATTTAAATCATTAGAAATCTTACTATGGATTTCCATTTTTGATCAGCCTATAAAAAAGGATTGACCACAAAAATCTGTTGTTGATTTACATTTGTTGCAGTTGTGTCTGAGAATCTACAGTGTTCTCTATATGCATACAGGTCTAGTCAGTGCTTTGAAATGCTTCTTTAAAGCTATCGGATTTTTCCACTGCTTTGTTTTTGTTTTTGTTTTTGTTTTTCCTCTCCTCTTAATTTTCTTTTTCTGTTTCCCTTCCCCATCTTTGGTAAATTTATGCCAGCTGCAAACTGGGATGAAGATTTTCCATCCCTTTCAACCTCTTAAACTAAACACAAGATGGAAATAATTAGAATAAATGATGACCGTCAAATTTTCTAGAATTATGGTTTGTGTATAAAGAAGTACTGAGATAATAGCAATGCCAAGACTCTTATGATCTGCTGATAGGCATAACTGGTGTGGTATAATAGGATTACATCTGCTGTTACTTGCTTTTTGAGGCTTGGTGTAGAAAGCTATCACTTGTGCCGACCCTTTTTCCTTCTAATTCTAAGAATAGGTGTAATAGAACACAAAAATACCAACAAAATAATTGAACATAGAAACTTCGCCAATACAATTAATTGCCAAGTATTTTTGTATTTAGGAGATCAAGAAAACTTCAGATTAGAGGCTTCAGAAAAGGGATGTTATTTAGTGTTATGTAGAACTAATGTGAGTGATGTTGTGGAGCATCTGTCAGTTTTCACCAATTGTTCCATTTCTTTTCTCAGTGTGAAATAATTTGTATTTAACTTGATTAGTTCTTGGAGTTAGAAATTGATTGGACGTTAGAGTAGACCTAAGGCATTTTGTTGTTTTTTGGCACATTAAAGGCATGGCACCATACTTACTCATCCCTCTTCTCATATATCTGCAGCTATTAAATTTATTAATGCATTGGTAGCCAGTTATTTCAAAGGGCTTTTCTTCACTTGAAAAGATATCTTTTGAAGCAGTATAAAAGATCAGGAATTGAAATATTTTTTCCCAGTGTCACGTCCCAGTGAAGCATTTGCCTCATGGCTTTTCGTAGAACTAGTTTCTTTAAAATATGTTGCAAGGAAATGTATTGGCTCTGCCTTTAACTACCTAGGAGATGAGAAGATTCCTCTCTTGTGAGTGGGAGTATCATAACGCAACAGAGATGCTATCCAATCCTTGTGCTAGAACTTGTGTATGTAAACAAAAGCAGTCTTTTCAGTGGGTATACAATTACTTCCAGACTCAATTTTCCATCACCTTTCAGGTCTACTATATAATAAATACTTTAGAAAACAATGGAAAAACAAGAATAGCCCTTCGTATTGTTGCAAAAAATATTACGCCTACTGTTTGGATTCACACTATCAGTTGAATGAGAGGTTCAGATAGCCACTATCCTGTTTTCAGACACTTCTGAAAGAAGAGAAGCCTGTGGTGGGAAAGAATAGGACAGTATAGATCTCAGCTAGATGCTTAATATTTAAAACTGAAATTCTAAAGTATGGCAATTAATGCAATTTCTTGATGCTTTGTTCACTGTGGTATTTGTGGATGTAATGGTGCAGTTTCTTCTCTCACTGTGGTGTATTTTTGTATTTGTGAGTTCCACAGTCTAGTTATGCATTGTAGGAAAAATTCTTTTATAATTTAAAGTGTTAGACTTCTCATTTCATTGTGTGCTATCCTAAATGTTAGTCTCCTCTTTTTCTTTCACTAAGGAATGTATGAGCTGAGGTTTATATAGTTGAAGAGCTAATGTGCAGAGTTGCTCAGTGACCCTGCTGTTCAACATTTCTTTGTTTCTAAGTCTTTTTTCAGCTGTTTTCATTTATTAAAAAAAAAAAATAGTTGTCATTGCTGAGCCTTTGCAAGAGATTTTTACAAGAAAAACAATTCCTGATTTGAATTGAATTTTCATTTTGGGAGAAATAGTTTTCCTTCCCACACTGTTTGTACATTTACTGGATATGTGAGGCAAAGATTACCATTTGCACTGGGGTTTAAAGGTGCCCGGAATGTAACTACATTCCCAAGCACTGGGATTGCTGCTATTAACAACATCTGGATTTCACATCATGATGTGTGTCATGGAGTGTCGATACCCTGCAATCTTGATCAGAGACAAAGTTGAAACATACAGCTGTTTTCTTCTACCTCCTGTACTCAGCTGTGTTTGCAACAAGTCCTGCATGAAGGAACAGGTGCTCAGTACCAGGTGTGATTCAGACAAGGGCATGCCTTGCTCTGATAATAAGCTCAGGCTGTCTGAGCCAAAGAATTGACTGAGGCCAGCTTTTCTTCTGGAATATTGTACTGAGGTACAGCTACGCTGAAACTGCTTTTAGAATAAA
The DNA here is from genome assembly GCF_026119805.1 of Tympanuchus pallidicinctus. Taxonomy (NCBI): domain Eukaryota; kingdom Metazoa; phylum Chordata; class Aves; order Galliformes; family Phasianidae; genus Tympanuchus; species Tympanuchus pallidicinctus. The sequence goes on from NW_026294721.1 coordinate 50,708,019, forward strand.
GTAATATTCAGCATGCATGAGGATGAGTTATTTTAGAGAGATTAAATAGCAATAAATAAAAATGCAGCCTGTTTTGGATCAGTAATAGATTTGCCAATTTTTTTTTTAATTATTTATTTGGGGGGGGGGGGGGGGAGGGATAACTTTCATTCTTCTTTTATGAAGGAAGTAGTGATCCTACCTCAGCCATTGTGAGTTTTGATCTTCAGATCCTCCCAATGGTCTAAATGCATTTACTTTTCATTATTACTAGCCTTGCTTAGCCCTCTGTTTTATAACTACTGCACATGGGATATGACTACAGAAGTGGAATAGCTGGTACAGTAAGGTGCCTGTCTCTGAATGTAATTTGAAATGTACCACTGTTCCGTGAAAAATAATTCTTATCCATTTACTTTCATGGTCAGCTATGGCTTTAAGAGGAAAACACATTATGCAGTGTGCAAAGCTAGAAATTTTTTGAAAGTGCTTAACATTTTTTGTTTGAAAACATAAACAGTATTTTAAATATTGTAGATTGATCTGAGGAGTTTTAGCTGATAGCAGTATGTCTGGAGAGAAGGGAAAGGAGTGAAATGGATTGTGATGCAATAAGCATTGTCTTGGAATATTGTGACTAGATTTCTTTCCTGCCATTATTCTTTTTGTCTTTACATTCTTCAGTGCAGTCCTTGAAACAAATTACTGTGAAGTCTTAACTGAACTAAAATGTTCTTCAATTGCTGTGCTGTATTTTCTCCAGAGGGAGACAAATTATTTGCAACTGTAATTATAGGCATACTTGCCTTTTCCTCCTTTTCCAGCTGCTCAAGTGCCTGTCTGATGTCATAAGCGAGATCAACTAGTGTCTTACTCATGTGCATACTCATACACATTTGTCCTATATCCTTCTTTTCTTTTAAATCATTTCAGTAATGATTTTCTGTTTTTCAAATTTGCATTTAACAACAGGATTATGGAGTCACAAAAATTAGAGATGAAAATTATTTCTATTAGAACTTGCAGGTTTTGAACCTGTGGTCATCAAACCAATGATTAGCTGCTGTTGCAATTTGAAATTCCTCAGGACCTGTTTGTAAGTCATTCAAATATTTCAATCAAAAAGACGCCTACACCAATCAATACATCAATCAAAAAGACACCTAAGAGCAACACAGTTTTCTCTGCCTCCTGCGGTGCTTTTTCCAGTGCTTACATTCCTTCTAAATATTCAAATTAAGGGGAATTTTACTGGTAACTTTTCTCTCTCTTGGGGTTACTGAAATATATGTCATATATAATAAAATGTGCAAGTGTATTCATACATAATAAAATTCCTATTTTAAGCTCTTAAGCAAGATGGAGAGACACAAATGGAATCATAATAACTCAGGGCTGAGTGAAAGCAGGAAATAAGATTTTCAGGTAATTTATCCATGTAATTCATCGAGCATCAATGACCCGTGTGTGTTTTTCTGTTACCTGAAAAGAACAATTTGCTTTTTAACAGAATGCTCCAGAGCTGTTGTCATAGGTTCACATGCTTCTCGCCAATAGATAAATTTGAAAACATCATTTTGGCTTCAAAATTTGTGGATCAGTTGTATATGTAATATTGTTCAGTTGTATATGTAAAGTATGAAATGACTTGAATATGCTGAATCATACTTGTAGTACTTGGCTTCAGGTGATGTGTGAATTTCAGTTGTCTAGCTGTGGGGCTCTGATTGCAGTTATAACAGTAATGTATGTAGATGTGTCTATGTTGCCCTTCCATTTTTATATTTTGGTAATACATTAAACTATAACAATGTGAGAGAGTATTGAGAAAAGAAAGCAAGAAGAAAAAATTAAGTTCAGATAATAGCAAATTCATAGACTCACTGAATTCTCATAGAATGGCTTGGGTTGGAAGGGACCTCAAAGATTATCAAGTTCCAATTTCTGTGCCACAACCAGGGCTGTGAGCAACCAGATGCAGTACTAGATTAGATTGCCCATGGCCTACCCAGCCTTGCCTTGAAGCCTCTAGGAACAGGGTATCCACAATCTGTTTGAGCAATCTGTTCCAGCACCTCATCATTCTCACAGTAAAAATCTCCCCCCAGCATTTAATGCAAATCTCCCTCCTTTACTTTCAAACCATTCCCCCTTATCCTATCGCTATCTACCCTTATAAAAAGATGATTTTCCTCATGTTTATAAACCGCCTTTAAATACTAGAAGGCAGCAGTGAGGTCTCAACACAACTCCTCTTTTCCAGACTGAAAAAGCCCAGTTCCCTCAGCCAGTCTTCATAGGAGAGGTGCACCACTAGGTGGCCATCCTCTGGATCCTCTCCAAAAGCTCCACATCTTTCTTGTGTTGAAGGCCCCAAACATGGATGCGGTACTCCAGATAGGGCCTCACAAAGGCAGAGCAGAGGGAACAATCCCTTCCCTCAACCTGTTTGCCACCCCTCTCTTGATGCAGTCCAGGATACTGTTGGACTTCCAGGCTGCAAGGGCACACTGCTGGCTCTTGTCTGGCCTTTTGTCCATCCGAACCCCCAGGTCTTTCTTTGGCAGAGCTACTCTGAAAGAGTTCTTCTCCCTGTCTGTACTTCTATCTGGGATATTAGTTAAATACAGCTACTTAATTATGCAATACTGATTTTAGCGTGCCCTCTGATTGAATCCATTTGTCTTTAATATATACTAGTGATATTGATTATAAAGAATAAATAAAGATTTCAGAATTGACCTGACAAGCAGTTTTCCTATTATCTTACTTTCAATATTGTATTAAGAGAATATTCAATGTTAATTGCTTCCTTCATTAGAAAAGAATTTCCATGAATCCTTCTCCATACAGCTTTACAGGCAGTTTACTGATTTGGAAGAAGATCTACAGAGTATTTTCTAAAAAGCAGTATAATCTCCCCTATGTTAGAATACTGTCTGATTGGAATGCTTATATGATAACTCGTGCTGGTAGCACAGCAAGAATTTGTAACTTTTTTCTTTGTTGTACAAGGAAAATATGCAAAAGTATAAACTTCCATGTGATTTTACATAATTCTTATCACTTTTATTAAAAAAAAACCAAACAACTTCTAAGTACTGGAACAGTGTATGAGTCAAAGGGCTGGAGCACTTCTCCTATGAAAAAAAGTTAAGGGATCTGGGCTTCTACGGGATGGAAAAGAGAAGGCTTCGGGCAACCTTGTTACAGCCTTCCAGTGTTTGAAGGGAGCTTATGAGCAGGAGGAGTGACTTCTTACCAGATGTAATAGTGATAGAACAAGGGAGAATGCATGTAAACTAGAAGAGGGGAGATTTAGCTTTGTTCTGAGGAGGAAATTCTTTACTCAGAGGGCTCTGACACTCTGCCCAGAGCTGTGGGTGCCCCATCCCTGGAGGCGCCCAAGGCCAGTTTGGATGGGGCCAGGGCAGCCTGAGCTGGTGGGGGGCACCCAGCCTATGGCAGGAGTTGGGGCTGGGGGGTGCTTAGGTGATCTTTAAGGCCCCTTCGAATCCAGAACATTTATCATTCTATGATGCTGTGACAAATGAGTCTTGTAATTTCTTTTGCAGGAAATGTACAATAAGTAAATAGAAAATCTGTAGCTGCAAATTCTGTATCAAATATAGGAGAAAGTGGTTTCATAATGTAGCTGATCTTGCATATGAATTGTGTCTTCTTGAAATGGAAATAAAGGTTAAAAAGAAAACAGACTTGGCTACTCTCTCAAATATGGGAAGAGTATTGCTTTTTCCCAATCTGCATTTTGGAAATTAAGATTTGTGACCTGCCTACTTCAGAATTAATTTCTTATTAGGCTGTTGAAGTGCAGATTGAGATGGAATCTGAACTTTTTTTTGCATCCTAAAACAGTGTCACATACTGCATGCTCACTGTAATATCTACTGCGTTTGCTTCCTTATCTGTCAGTTGGAAAAAAAGCTTTCAAAAGTGATGTATGATGAATATGGTGTTCCTTAGAAATGCCATTCTATTCCAAAACTGTAGAGTCTCTTTGGCCAAAATGTTTGCTATTTTGCTTGTTTTTAGGAGAAACAGAAAAATGCCAAAATTCAATATGATCTGCCTACATGGAGTCTTATGAAACTTGTTATTGAAATGATAATGTCCTAAGGGTTATTATTTTTCAATGAAAGTTAAAGCTAAATGTTTTGGATTTATTTTTTTCATTTTGTGTCTCTCCCTAATGTTCAGTTAGTTTTTCTGTTTCACAATGCTGCTCCTTTGGGATTGGGATGAAAAAACAAACAATTATGACCGGATTACATACTGAATGTGTGCACTTGGTTGGTGTTCAGCGAGTTACATTGCAGTCCAAAAAATATGAGAAAGTATGACTGAATACAAATCAAGCGGAAGACTCTTGGTCATAGTGACTCCCAAAAAGAGAGTAAAAACTAGTGACTAGTAAAAGTGAAGGAGAGGATGAGAAATGAAGAGGGCAGTTTTGGTGGTTTTCCCTAATGAAAGATATCTGGAAACATGCTATTGTAATTTCATACCCCTGAGTCCTCCAGACACTGAATATTTTTCCTCCAAGTTTACAGCAAATTGTAGATTGCTCCTCAGTTTCTGTTTGCTCAGTAAAATGCTTTTTAAACCAGTTTTATTTGCAAGGTCAGCAGTTTTCTTCCTCACTTGTTTTTATATTGCTTAGATTTTAAGGGAAAACAGAATAATTGCATGTTGAGACCTTTAGAAAAAGTAAATAATCACATTTAATATCCATTTAAAAAAAAAAAAAACAGTTGTAGTGGAGATAATCTAAGGAGAGCAGATATAATTCAGATATGAAGTGAGCCATGATTTCTATGTTCATCATAATTCTAGGAATAATTCATAGTGCTGAATATATCTTCCTTGTTTTCACCATCTTGTGTGATAAGGATGTTCTCTGTTTTTGGAGTCTGACTCATTGATCCTTTATTCTCAGTGACTTCTGCACACTAGAGATGAAGTCCTTTCTGGATTAGGTATGGGAAAGACTTTCAACACAGTTGCAAAGAGTCATTGGAGAATTAGCAGTTAAACCAAATGTTTTGTTACTACCTTTCCTGCTTCTAATATGTCTATTAATGACTAACAAGCTTATAAACTATAAGTGACTTCTAATTACAAATTATTTTCAAAAGTATTTCCTGAGGTTTTGCTTCACGTTTTTCATGGGAACAATTTTTTTTCTGGCTTTATCTGGGCCTTGATTGTTCTGTAGAGAGGAGACAAATGAAGGGTAAGAGCAGAAGTATTTCTCACCTTCTGCTTATTTCAGCACAGTGTTTGTTGTATGCTGGTACTGTTTAGTCTGTGGCCAGTCTGTAGTTCTAGGCAGCTTCAGTGTACAATAGTGCTCCAGTTGCCTCTTTTAGTTGCGAGGACATTTTTTGTATGACATCAACTCTGTTGAATATTCTTGACACAAATCAATCAGATTAATTTTATGCTTTTTTTCTAGAGCAGTGACAGGCAAAAGGCAGATTGCTGACTGCTAAGAGTGCTGAAGTAGAGTTCTGCAGTCTTGCATTGTAGTTTGGCTGCAGCATTAAGTAGCTTGGATAAATCAATTCCTCTTTCAACTTCGCAGTTACTATTCTTCTAATCTCCTTTGTCATGTGTTGCTGTTAGGGTTGGAAGCCAAGTGTCTGCAATTTTGTCCCATGTTATTGTGTGTATGTCACTCTGAAAAAAAGATCAGATTGTTTTTTTATGTACTGCATCACAAAGCCCTTCTCCTGCTTCAATGTCAGACAGGCTAATTTGGCAGAAAAAGAATCTTATTGCAAATGATCTGACCTTTCTCAATAATCTAGCATGTTCCAGATGCCTTGTGAGGACAACAGAGAAAGTAATTTATTTTCTGAGGTAAAATGATTTAGACAAATTTATTTTTTGTGGATACAAGATATATCATCATATTCAGTTTGAAGAAGCAGTGGCAAAGAATGGGGATGAGAAATAAAAGCAAAAGGTATGAACTTGTATAATTCGTAATAATTGTAACTTATTTATTTAGATAACCTCTAAACATTAGCATTCACATTTGGCTATCAATTATTTTGGAATACTGTGAAAGGTATTTTGAAGTTTCCAATCAAGTCTTTTTATTTAATCATTATTATTGAATCTAAGGTAATAATGTGACTTTTTTTTTATGATCTAGACTCAGTCTCTTAGCTTGTCTTACGTGACAACAGAGCGTGCATGCTCTTAGGCTATACTACACTAGCATGTGTGGTACTATATGGTGCTATGCTCAACTATAGCTAATAAAGACAAGAGTTGGTGACAAAATTGCTTTCCTTGAACAGTGTCTAAGGAAACAAGCATCTTTCATTTAAGAGAGTTGTAATTACTATACTGCTTAATCACTGGCTGATGTCTCCATTTACTTGTCCAGCTTACTGACTGACGTTCATTGACTGTGTTTGTAGTCATAAATTATAGTGCAAAGTAGAAACTGTGCCTAGCAAATGCTTTCCTATATTATTTCATAAGCAAGATTTGATCAATATTTTTTTTTTTTTGCAGTCATTTACAGATTTTCTTTTCCTGTGGAAAACTTGCCTTTATAGAAACTGTGCTTCTCTTACTCTTCAGAGAATTGTAGAGTCGTAGAATAGAATCAGACGTCTAAGACCACACAGTCCTACTGTCCACCTAACACCAATATTGCCCACTAAACCAAGTCCCCAAATACTACATCTGCCCTTCCAGAATTCTGCACTGGGAGAGTTCTATCTTCAGACATTTTTTCCTCTGTTGCACTGTAACTATAGAAAATGTGAAATAATCTAAGATAGTATTGGGGAAATTTGTGTCACAAATGCAGGTTACTAATCTATTAGTAGTTCTGCAAGCTTTGAATTCATCATTGCACTGTGGAAACCTCATCAGTACCTTTAAAGAAAAAAAAAAAACAAACCCACAATTATTTATTTCTGACAATGTTCTTTAACAAAAATATTAATTTGAAGTCCTTAGTGAATCCTTCCTGAACTCATTGACTCATTTCAGTGACTTTTTAAACTGCCCAAATGTTAAGAAGATTTGTTGTAATATCGCCACTAGCAAGCATTTGGTTAACAGCAATTACAATCTCACTTGCAAAAAAAAAGTCATTGTTTTTAAGCTAACTAGGAACTGGCAGTTCTCTTATTTGTTTATCATTTGTTGTCTGTCGACTAAGAGGTTTTCACCCTTGCCTTTTCTTTCTATTTTTGTATTGACACGAATTCCTGGAAAAGATAACCTTTACAGGTCATCTAGTCCAACTCCCTTGCAACGAACAGGGGCATGCACAGCTAGATCAGGTTGCCCAGGGCCTGATCCAGCTTTGCTTTATAGTCTTCAGAGATGGGGCATCAACAACATCTCTACTGATACCTGGCCTTTGTCATTTTACCTAGTCTACTTGATCCTTATCAGCTCCACACACATTCTAGAACTCTATGTTGGGAATATGCTTCTGTATGAGTTCTTCTTTTGTACACGTTTTCCAAGAGAAGACTTACACATTGTCAGAATCATTTTGGAAGTCTCATAACCACTGATGAGGAAAGTTTTTAATGAGGTGTTCTGGCTCCATAGATGAAGTGAGGATAAAAAGTCCTGCCAGGAATAGCCAATACTTAGAGCACCAGGCAGGAGTTCTATGATACTGACTGGGAGAATCAGGGAGTGGGAGTACTGGGAGTAATTCTCCAGTGAAAATCTGGAATTACCATTACAATATCTTGTTTCTCAAGATGAGTTGGTGGTTGTTTTTTGTTGTTGTTGTTGTTTGTTTGTTTGTTTGTTTGTTTTCAATGATGTTACTGCCATGAAATGAAGATGCTCCCCTCTCTGAGGTACTCACTTTGCTACTCATATTTATCCTGAAGATGGCTTAGAAACAGATGTGCAGCAAGTGATCTGCACACCTGGATGTGATTTGAATAATGAGAAAAATGATCGAGATCTCAAAAAAGATGATTTTTTTTTTTAAAAAACTGGTATAAAGTAAGCAGAGTCTAGACATTAGATGTCCAGGTATGTTATGATTAAGAGATGATAAAGGAAACATGAGAAATATGGAATTATAGTGAAGCAAGATAGGCTGCTATCCCTTCAAACTGGGTAATGGCGTTAACATTTTGTTGTTATTTATGTTCTGATTGTGCAAATGAAAATAAATATCCCATTAAAATATAGTTTCGTACGTTAGCTCAGTTTTCTTTTCTTTTTTATTTTCTTTTGCTGAGTGCCTTCTATGAATTTATTAAACCTTCAGGAGAACCTAGCAGATAGTCATTCATTTATTGATTATTGGCTTTTAGTGGGATGTTATGAAAACTCTAAGAAGCAAAGGAAGTGGGAAGTTTCCCTCCTGCTGGTTTGATCAACTCCCCTATTGCTTTCTCGTCTGCAAGAGATTACAATGAATTCAGCAGTGGACAGGCTTTTATGCACTATGAATATATTGTCAGAGAAATTTAATTTTCAATAAAGTTGCCCAGATTTTAGTCAGTCTTAAGGCTTCAGTGAAAGCATCTTGAGACACAAAGGATATTACTTTTACTATATTCTGTGAACAGTTCCTTTTAATCTCTGATATTATAGTATGAGTCATTACCTTGGTAGCTATGTGAAGAAGATATTCTAACCACTGGCAATAGCTCTCTCTTAAAAAGACTAGAAAATTGGATGATACATCCTAAGTAAGAAGGGGAGGGATTTGTCTTTTTCGAAAAAAACAAAAACAAACCATGTATGTGAACATAAAATTAACCATCCTTTCATTCTTGAATGATGATGGAGAAGCAATCATAAGAAGTTTACTCCACAACGATAAAAAAACAAAACCACAAAAAACTCCACTCAGAACCAACAACTTTCTATCACTTTCTTGACCCAAGAAAGTGTGAATTGATAAAAAGCAGTGTCTCAGTCTGGCCCTCTGCTCCAACATGTGTGTGTATGCGTGTGGCATTTTTTTACCTTGCTAGACTGAGTGATGCTGCTTCCTGGGACTGTCTTAAAATAGCTTCCAAAAAGTCACTTTACTAAGTACTTTTATTTTCATGTTTTAAATGTTGTCTTGAAAATTTTTATTGTTTGCTTCTTGTTGCTATTGTCTTGCTTTATAAGGAATAAATGTTTATCATATATTTTTTGAAAAGGTACTACCTAGTAGATGCATTTAAAATGCTTTCATTTTGTACAGTACAAATAGTACAAGTAGTAGAAAAAGATGAGGTATTTTTGAAAGCAATTTGAAAGAAAACCAAATTTCATATGTTACTGTGGTTTAGTGTTCCATTTCTAGGGAAATAAAATTTCAGAGAAGAGGGTTTTTTTGTTTGTTTGTTTGTTTTTGTTTTGTTTTCTTTCATTTGAGGGCTGTCTTTGCTCTGAGTATAATGTTAAGGACTCAGTTGTGTTCTAAACCCTCGATCCTCTTTAGCAAGTTTCAGTTAACTGAAAGTCTAATTAGGCTTTTTTAAAACAAGTTTAGTAATCAGTAAACAGAGACAGGATGAAATGTTCCTTTCTATAAGTTTAAGGTGTTTGCACCTTAATTGCAGATTTAAATTCCCTTAACTTATTGACTTAAACTTCTATGGCCTAGGTTGGTCTTAAGACTAATTTATTTGTTGAATAGTTCAGGTATTGCTAAGAGCAAGGATAGTTGGAAGAAAAGCTGAAACACTGAGATGAACTTAATGATGAAGAGGCTGGAACAGCTCCATAACAGGCTGCCCAGGGCAGTGGTGGAGCCACCATCCCTGGAGGTGTTCAAGAAAAGTGTAGATGTGGTACTTAGGAATGTGGGTTATTGGACAACACTGTGGTAGGTGGGTGCTTGGACTAGATGATCTTAGTAGTCTTTTCCAACTGTAATGATTCTATGATTATTATTATAACTTGTAGCTAAAAAACCAACTGATCCTTCTTGCTATTGCTGCATAAGAGAAGCCCTTTCACATGGAAATAATAATGTTGTTAGTAGATAGCACTGCTACACCCTTCCTAGTCATGGGGTCAAGGCTCATAGATGGTCACTGAATTTAACTGCATACATAATCTGGAATTGCATCTACAACCATGATAGTTGAAATGTCTCACAATTTTTCTAATCACTTATGAGAATCATAGGATCATACTATTATGATTCTGTCAAAAGCATTTTTCTCTTCAAAGGATACTGTTCATTTAGAGTTACTGGCAGGTAGTAATCTTGTGGTAAAAATACTTTTTAGCTGTAGTGGAGTTTTTCTTAACAAAGGTGAAAACCTTTATCTGTCTGTGAAAACAGCAAACCAAATGTCTCACAACCTGGACGTTTTTCACAGAAAATTATCGCCCAAACCTACAGTTCAAAAACTTAAGCAGATACTAACATAAGAGTCCTAAAATAAATTTTTGTACTTTGAATTGTTCCAAAAAGTGACAAATGAAAATGAATTATAGCCCAAACCATTCCATGATTCTCTGATTCTACAGGATTATGAATGTACAAATGAAACTACTATTAAAAAAAAACCACCCCCACACACAAAACAATTCATAACACCCTCCGCACATATACATACAAAGCAAATCAAAACAAAATGGATGCAAAAATCCCAGATGGAATAACTGTTCTTTCCCATGCAGTCTTCTATGCGTAGAGCTACAAAAAGGACTATAAAAAAGAGTTCAGAGTTCTGGGATGTCTAAAATTAAAATGTGAGTCTTCCTTTACTTTCCTGAAGCAGACATGATAAAACAAAATGGGCCTTTTGATTAAATCTCCCATATCCCCTTCAGGCTATTGTTTGAAAAGAATTTCTTTTCATATACATGGCTAGCACATGGGATTAAATCTGTTATATAAATCTTCTGCTCTTTTAAAACTGATACGGATGGTGGATGTTGATAAAATGTTTGTTGTCTCACTAAATTGTTTGGATAATTTGATTTTGTCAAGCAGGATTTGTAGTGATAGCAATATGTGTAGAGCCAGCATTTGCAGGCTGAAGAAACTAATTTCTTGTGTTTGACTAGTGTTCAGTGGTATATAATGGATTTTTTTACAGATGATTCTGGCAGAGAAAAGACTCTTCATCACTATCGCTATACAGCATGCACTATTTTCTTTAAATGAATGACAGAGATAAGGAAATCCTGGGCTAACGTGTATATTTCAGGTGCATTCTGGCAATGCCCTAATGAGTATCAGTATCTCAGAGGGGAGAGTCTCTGTTCCCTGCTGTTAAGCAGTGTTTTTGACACATCTCTTGTTTCTTTCTGGGGTTCTATATGTGATGCCCAAGAAAGCAAGGCAAAGAGCAGTGGAGCCTGGAGATGAGGGGACAAGGACAATGGGTAAAATCAGCTGCCATTCTGAACAAAAAGAAAAATAAAAACTGGAGAGAATCGAAATCCAAGGGAAGGACAAAAAGGAAAAAGAGAAATCAATAAGAAGAAAGGAAACAGGAGATTGGAAGGGGAATACTGGAGATAAATGGAAGTTGAAGCAAAATGGTTTATGGAGGTTGAGTGAAAGGACTGGAAAATGAACTGCCTGTGCCTGCAGATTAACGCTTGCCTAATAATGTATTTTGTCTGTCTTCCATTGGGACACCTAAAAATACGGCTCTTTTACCTGTGTTTAGACTCTGGCAGGATTTTCTGCAGCCTCCATTACCACAGACTTTAGATGCCTTGCACGTTTCCAAACCTCAGCCCAATGTAATGAGAGTTTGACTTGCAGACTGCTGAAATGGTTGCTTTTGTGAAATGTGGCAAAGTATTTAGTTGGGTGAACTTTTTAAATTCTGAACTGATGCAATTTCCACTTAGGGAAAAAAAAAGTCATCCCAAGCTCTATGTTTATGTTTTTCCCTTGATTCAGGACCAAAATACATATTAAAATTTCTTGTGGCTGTACAGTGCATTCTGACTTCTTGGCATACTGTTGATTTTCTACTGTCTCTTTACAAGCAGTCAAGCCTTAGGGTCAGAAAATCGCAGTTTGATACCCTGGCCAGAAAATAGCATATTTCACTTCAAGACTTTCTTTATCCAGGTACATCTCCCTTATCCCAAATGCCATCAATCTTCAGCAATCAACTGTATTCTTTTCTGCTGTCATGTCTTATCTGAAAAGAGCAAACTGTTCTTTCTTAAGTGAAGTGCAACCTGGTATTCCAGGTTTACGTGACTGACAAATTCATATTGATATGCTAATTAATTCGTGTTGTCACCTTTCTGCCAGCCTCTTTCTTGCCAGAATGTTCTCTGTCCCACAGGCTTTGTGTTTTTCAAGACTCTTCACCAGTATGATTTACCAGTATGATTTCAGAAACCATCTCCCACCCCAGAGAACTGAAAGAATCTTTTTTTGGCAGAATGTGCTCTGCATGTTTTGTCTGTGATGGAACTATATACTGTCAGATAGATGTAAAATGTATCATTAGAAATAATTACCAACGTTAGCTCAAAATCCTGTGGAAATTTGCCCAAGTGTATGCATATCTTTTTAAGCTTGTTTATCTTTACTACTGACTTCACTAGCCATCAGTCAAGTGGAAACCCTTTCTGTTTTATGATGTTAAGTTTGGAAAGTGCAAAAATCCAAAAACTATATAGGGTATTTCTTGGTCATCACAAAATTGTAGAACTACATTCAGAGATAAAATTCTTCAACTTTTAAGAGAAAGGAAAAAATGAAGTAAAATACTCTCTTGAATTCCCATTGCAGTGAAGATGGTTTTCATTAGTCACTGAGAGTTTTATATAGAGTAATGTCCCTACTATTTTTTCATCTAATCAAAGAGGCTTCTGTAGTTCCAGGTGAGTAGGAAGTTTATTGTTGGTCCTTCAACAGTACCAGCTCTCATTTTTTTCCAGTGTCTTTCTTTAATCCTTATGTTACAGTAAATGCATATGGTATCCAAAGAGTTTTTGACCTCTTGTTCTACATATCGTTATTTTTTTATTTTTATGCATATTTATTTCTTTGATTTCTTTTATTCTTGTGGATTCTTACATGTTGGTTAGTTGTTCCCAGGAAAATGCACTGTGTTTAAATCACATTAATTCAAATCACTTTGGACGTATCTGGATGTGATTGGACCACGTCCTGAACGCAAGTGCTAGGAGGGGCTCCAGGATCATGTTGCATATACTCAGGTTATTTTTTTTTAATGACATCCTCTTTGTTGTGGTAAATTGACCCAAGAATAAACATATGTGGTAGCTGTTGGTAGAAGGGCATATTATATCCGTATGACATGAATATTTAATATCTGGTCACAGGTAAGAACTGTACAGTAAAGGAAGGACTTTGAAGGATTTCTGAAACATTTAGATGTAGTAACAGAGAACAACAAAAGAGAAAGCACTGCTGTTAAATACCAGAGAAGAATTAAAGAAATCATGTTTAAAAACAATTACTCTTTTGGGAAATTATAATTTATTTTAGGATGGGAGAAGACATTTTACCATAAAAGCTGATCAGTTTTTCACCAACTCAGATATACTTTGTGTTATAATATCCCATTAAACTCCAGTATATCTGAGCCAACACCAACAAGCTATTAATAATGACTTACCTTTAGTTTAGATAAGTTTTATATATTGTTATTATTGGGAACCTGCTATGTTCTCAGAATGGAAAGCTCTTATTAATTTAGAAATCCAGGGTAGACTCAGGCTTCTGCATTAAAGAGCAGCTCTTAAAAAAAGTTATGCTTGTCCAGAACACAAAAGATTATGTGCTCCAAATTTATTTTTCTTTATTGTGAAAGATCCTTAGTACAAAATTATTCATCAAACATAAGTGCATATTTAGCATGCTGATTTTCCACACCTTTATATATCTTCAAAACAATCTGATTAACTAATCAAACGTAACTGTGAATCAAAACTCCTTTTGAGTATCTCTATAATAATGAAACAGTAAACAGGAACAAATGAAACATACTTCTTTTGATAATATAAATAGGAAGGACTAGGACAACTTTATATTGAGAGATAATTGATATGGTTGTTCTTGTGTTAGACTTGAAAGGGGTGAATGGCCAAGCAGACAGGATAGGTCAGGCCTGCTGTAGAAATCTTTGAAGGAGCCACCCCTTGGGGTAAAACACAGATTAGAATAAACAAGACTAAGAAACCACTCTGTTAGAAGATAGGACTTCAGATAGTGAGTTCCTATTAGAATTGCTTTTGTTTCAACCACTCAGATGCCTGAGGTCATTTTTTGTTGTTATTGCACGAGTTGGTAGTTTATATGACTTTATCAGTTTATATTTTCCTTGAATATTAACAGAAAATGGTAGGCATTCCTATAGGACTTTGTAAAAAATAAAAATTGATATAGCATTATAGAAACCACTAGATGTAGAAGATAACTACTGAATAATATAGGTAGGTTTAAGGTTTCCAGAGGAAGATGATCACTGTATGTAAAATGCATAGATCCTACTTCTAAGGAATATGCAATATGGTGGATGAAAAGCAAATGAAAAGGTAGTAAGAAGTTCTCCAGTAGGTAGGACTATAGATTATAAATGGAGAACTGTATTTTTTGTCTGACAAATTGAGCATCAAAAAACGAAAAAGAGACAAAACGTACTTCCTCATTGGTATAACTAGGCTTGTTGATTCATTTGATTTTCTAATCTGCCATGTATCTGAAAAACAAAGTCTTGCCAGAAACACCTTGATTGCATAACTAAATGTCATTCTCTTGGGATAAAAATTTTATGCTGGCGCAAGAGAAAACTAAAGACAGCGTTAAGTGACAAGGGAAAAAGAACTAGAATTTACTTCGAAAAGGCAGGAGAGTGTTTAAATTTATGCCTGTCAAAAGTAATCTTTAAATGTCAATACAGTTTCTTTTTTAGAAAGCAATAAATGGAATAGTATAACAAAAAGACATCAAACAGTGTAACAAAATACATTCTGTCATGAAAGAAGAATGGTGACATTTTGCTATAGGTATTGTGGGAGTCAATGGAAAATATTGAAGAATATTTGCAAACATTAACAAAAGTTAGTGGATTTAGTTAAGTATGTATCCTTTTGTTCAGGAAAAAGAAAGTATTTAAAATTCAGTCACGGCATTTGGGTCTCCACTTTGATTTAGAGAGGCTGAGATAATGCTGTGTTCTTTTTCAGCCCAGCTAGTTCAGTAGAAGCTAACAAAGCATGCAAGGAACTTTTTGGGATCAGTCTTTGCATCTGAGCCCAGAGTAAAGCAGAATTATTAATATTTACTTGAAGACAATTATTCAGTCAATCAGAAAACTAAACTGAGGTACATAATCATACAACTTGAAAGGCAGTGGCACATGTTGGGTAATTAAATGTCTTGAGTTTGTTCTTCTGTTTTTACACCCTGGGGAAGCTCTCCCTAGTCCTTCCTTTGGAGCTGACTTGACCCTCTGTGGGTAAGGAAGCCTGTGAACAAATTGTGCCTTCATAACTCTTACAATGACTTGTGCGTAGTGCCTCCCTAACAGAAGCAGACATCTTCAACTCAGGAGAGCTGAGAAAAGTTAAGGGTGCTTGGCTTTAGGAAGAAGCAGCTCTATAAAAACCTCTATAAAAACAGCAAAATTAATTTAGAAGAAATTAATCTCCACTCTCCTCCCACCCCCAACCAAACTTACTATTTTAGTCAAACTATAATTAAATGTTATTCAAGCTATTTTCTCTCTATTGAGAAACTGGCAGTATCATCTTCTGTAAATACAATGTTATGGAGATATTTTGGTGGCTGAGTGCTGTCAGAAAGAACAGAAGCAGCTCCTTTAGCTGCTAGTAAGGGCTAGCATGGTGTCTAATTGCCTGTGCTTAGAAATATAAGGTGCAGCTAGGACAGTTACAACATTCAGGATGAAGAATGACCACTTTCCATAAGCTCACCCAGTGTTTGTCTTTTGATGCTATCTGAACACAGAGCCTTTAGATTACAGGAAAATCTTTTCGAATAAGGTTAGGCAAGCATGACACAGGTTAGAGAAAATGCCTCCAGACCATGTTGTTTATGTATTTACCTCATAATCGCTTCCTTTGAAAGGGTGTTTTGTGAATCAAATAGCTAGTATTTATAAAGCTATTTGGAAAATGTAAGTAGAAACACTGTGCAAATGCCCACTATTATTACTACATATGAATAATTCAATTAAGATCAACTATCATTTAGCTCCCCATGTTTTTGATGGCATGAATTTCCTATAGGCTAATGAGTAGGCCAAAGAAGTTGGGTTTTCTGATGATTAGGAAGAAAAATATATCATTTTCCAACATTATAATTATATACAGAGTCTCCAATGTGAGCTCCAAGACTTTATGTATAATAGTTGGTCCTGTGGGTATTATTTGCTCAATAGTACCTTTTGTATATCATCCCACATCACAGCATTTGAGAATTTTAAATAAGCATTGTGTTTGCAGTGTTGGATTACAGAAGATGATACTTTAAAAAAGATTTTTCAATGTACTGCATTCTGATGGATGTCACCAGCGATACTGCTCTGTTCACACCTCCCATATTTCTCCAGCTAAAAGCTAACAGAGTGCTTCTCAGACTTACCAGCTCATTACAGTAACATTTGATTTCTGTTTGGTATATATAACTGTGCTTTGTACTTTCTTTTATTAGCAGGCAAGTTTGTTTTTCTTTATAAATGTGCAAGTAATCAGATGGCTCTTAGCTACAGCATTTTTTACCACTCTTGAATTGAATATGTAGCATTACTTTAGCCCTGTGGCAAAACCAGACAAAATGTTTGTGATTTAGGTGTTTATTCCAAGAGCATTACATGTTGTTTACCTTCATGGTGTAGCATAGAAGAACAGTAAAAACTGCTCAGCTGCATGTTTCATTTAGCTACGATGTCAGTAGACACTCGGAGTGTTGTTTTCAGGCTTGTGACAGTGGGCAGAAGATAAATGTGTAGGGTGCAAGGAGCAGTGGCAAGAGGAAAAAGAGCAGAGGCTCTTTGTGTGCACGTGCTAACAAATGTCATGTCTGTCTGAAGTAACTCATCTGCCTTGGTTTCTCTGCTTGTCTTCTGTGTTTTGTCTTATAGGCAGTTTCTGCCTTTGTATCAGAAGCTTGAATGCGTGCTTGTCTTTCCATTGTAAATGGTCTAAATATATTTTCAGATTCTTTCGTGTGTCCTGATACTGCCTGTGAAGCAATTCTCCCTCTTGTACTTGGCACAGCTAGCAACATAGGACTTTTTTTTTTTTTTTTTTTTTTTTTACATTTTTAAAGAACTGACCATTGCTCTTACTCTCCTTCTGCCTTTGTTGCCTTGTGCTAGAATACAATTGGAAGATGAGACATAAGGTCTGTATGTTCCAAGCTGATGCAAGCCAGATACAATGCTTCTAGAAAATCTCTTTGAACTGGTTCTTGTGCCATTCATTTACATCTGTTCAGCTCTCTCTCCAGTTCTCCATACATTGAAATGAAAAGCAGAAAACAGAGATGATGAGATCTGTGCAGTGTCTCAGTGGATTTTTATCTCTGTTCAGCGAAGTTTCATTTTGAATTTGGCTTACTTTAAAAACAAAAAACAAAAATGAAAAACTGCAAAAGAAAGCTAAGCTCTGTTATTTCTGAACCATAGAGAGATTCACACTGAATTTGTAGGGCTTTATGATTCTGAATTGAATTTACAGAAAATGGCAGGAAATTAAAATTAATTGAAACACCTTTTAGTTGTAAAATTTTTAAATGTGTAGTGAATTAAAAATAGTTTTGGTTCATAAGAAATTATCATTACTTTTTAAGGATTTATATTGGAACATATATCTTTTCAAAAGTTCTGGAAAAGATCTGCTTTGTTAATTTATCACATATCTCTTATGTCCTTTCTGTATCTAAAGGGGGACTGCAAGAAGGAAGGGGACAGACTTCAGCAGGCTCTTCTGTGACAGGATAAAGGGAAATGGTTTCACAACAACAACAACAAAAAAGGGAGATTTAGATAGTACGTGAGGAAGAGTTTTTTACAATAAGGGTGTTGAGGCACTGGCACAGTTTGCTCAGAAAGGCGGTGACTGCCCCATCCCTGTTCATTGCAGAAGGTTGCAGATGGCCTTTAAGGGTTCCTTCCAACTCGAAGGATTCTGATTCGTTGATCCTACATCCAGGCAAGAAAAAGGCAACTTTGTCTTCTAACAGTTCTTGATTGCTTTGTTGGTGGGTTTGGCCCATTTCATTTTCTAGATATGAAGATATCCTCCTGGTTAGAGAAAAATTTCATACTTTGCATTTGAAGCCACATGTTATGGGCCCGGTACAGAATAACACAGGATCAAACAGTAGCTGTGTTTCTACTGTTTCCACAGATACTTAATTAGGAAGGAATACAGAGCAGTGAAAATGAGCAGGGAGACAAGTGCAGAACAGGAAAAACATTATTTTATATTTGGCAACAAATGCAAATGAAATAATGCTGAACTACCAACTATGGCAACCATACACTGTTACATAAATGATTAATACAATTTCCTGTCCTGAAGATAGAGAACACCACTCTGAAACTCTTTTTTCTTTAAGGTGGCGTAACGATGCAAACTGATCATCCTGTTCCTGCTGTGCCACAGTTCTGAGCTGTGAAGTCCATTGTTGGAGCTGACCTTTATTTCAACAGCAAAGATAATAACAGCTTGTAGTTCGTGAGTGGGGTGGGGGTCTGTGCAAGCTCAAGCTTGCAAAAGCTTGCTGTGTAAGATTTGTCTAGAGAAACAGCTAATAACCAGTGCTGAACACCAGACATAGGAACTACAGATGAAAGTAATAGCAATAATAAAATACCTTTAGGTAGTTTAAGAAATAAATCAAATTCTAATTCTCTTCCAGCACTGTTGTTCTTGTGCTTTGGAAACAGATACCAAAATATGCAGCTGTTGCAGCAGAAGTTATTTCCTTTTTGTAGCTCTCATTCTTTGAGTCGATTGACTAACATATTCTCAGTGAGAAAAGCTATGAGAAAGAAACATGAGAACCTAAAGCAGCATACAAAGCCAACTGTCTGTCCTGTTCAGGAGCTGGTTCAGCACAGACTGGAAGTGGTTCAGACGTGTTGTTATTTTGTATGTCTTGCTTCACCTTTGGCAAAAATTAGCAGTCTAAACCACACTTTCATAAACAGTGATAGCATTAGCTAGAAAAGAAAAATAGCTGCAGTCTCTTGACTTCTGTTTCCTGAAGGCCTTGCTATACTCTTGAGAGTGCAGTGATGTCATGAGATCCTGCTTCTGTTGAGTATCTTTTTTTCATGTAGCTCTTCTGGGACAAACTATAGCAGAAGAATAAATGTCTGCTAATTAGCAGTCAGCTCCTGTTCTGGCAAGAGTAGGGATGAGTTTTGATGCTTGTTTCAGCTGAAGCTGTGTTATATATTTAGTTCTGCTCTGGAGTCAAGGAGCGGTGAATGATTCCTAAAGAAATATGTGAATAACAGAGGAGCTGCTGGGAAAACAGATCAGCATCTAGTGAGCAACTTGATGTTTGAGAAGAAGGACAAGAAAAGTAATGATCTATCTGAGGCAAGAGTAGAGTGGCCCAGAATTTGTTGATTATATGAAGCTATGAACCCAGATTTGTACTGAAAACATTGCCATTTAATTACTCACTGACCTTGGGCAGTCATTTCTCTTTGATGCTTGCTTTTATTTGCAAAATTCATTGCAGTCTATGCTGTGTATCAAAGCTGGACCACCACGAAAAATACATTAGTGCTATTTTTTTGAAAGAGCCACACGGACATCTTCTTTTACTATCTTGATTTCCATTCAAAGGAGGGCATGGCAGCCATTCTTTCTTTTTGATGCTGTGAAAGTTTAACATTATTGAACTTTTGGGTGTATTCTGCATCTGCAGCTGAATTTTAGTTATTTTTGAAGGTACACCAAGCAATTGGCCAGGGGCGGTTGTAAAGAAAGCATGTGCTTAATATCTGTCATGGCCTACAGTGCCTTAAATTATATTGCTGATACTGAATTGGCTAGAATTACAAGTATTTTCAGTACCAAAAGGCACTGCAATTCTTTTTATACCCATTATTTTATCTACTTCTACAGTTGAGAAGACTCTGAGACTCCTACTATAATACACTCAAAATTACTGCCAGTGAGCTTTTGAAGACCTTCTGTACCTTTTTGTGTCACTGTCCCAAGAAAAACAGCTCTGTTATGACAGAATGTGATTTGCATCAGATGCAAATGTGATTTATGGTTAGAAAGAAATCTAAATAGTAGGGAGTGTGAAAAGGTAACTTCAACAGATATGAGTGGTGTATTGTAATTCATGTCTGCAGGAATTATATGATTCCCACACAACATAGGAGAAATATTATTTTCTACTTGGATCTTCAGCTCAGAATTTTAATGTTAGATATAATGTCTCATAAATACTTTTTTTCTGATAATTCAGTAACAGATCTTATGTATTTCCATCATAGAATCAATAGGGTTGGAAAAGATCTCTAACATCATCTTGTCCAGCTGTCAATCCATCACCATCAATATTGCCCATTAAACCATGTCCCTAAGTACCACATCTACATGTTTCCTGAATGCCTCCAGGGACAGTGACTCTACCACATCCCTGTGCAGCTTGTTCCAGTGCCTGACCATTCTTTTGGATATGACATATTTTTCTAGTATCCAACCTGAACTTCTCCTGCCACAACTTGAGGCCATTACCTCTCATTATAACGCTGGTTATATGGGAGAAGAGGCTGACCCCCACCTCACCACATCCTCCTTTCAGGGAATTGTAGAGAGCAATCAGGTCTCCACTAAGCCTCCTCTTCTCAAGATTAAACAATCCAAGTTTTCTCAGCTGCTCCTCATAAGACCTGTGCTCCAAACTCTTGACAGCTTTGTTACTTTCCTCAGCACATGCTCCAGGGCCTTGATATCTTTCCTGTAGTGAAGTGAACTGAGTACAGTATTTGAGGGGAGAAAATGGTTGTTATTACTGCTGACTGTGCATGTAATAGTCAGCTGGCTAACAGTCCCGATCTACAAAGTGTGAAACTGCTGTGAAATACAGTATCTTGCCGAGTGCTGTAGCTCCTGATGTGTTTCTGGACCATGATGCTGCTCTGAATTTGGCAGTCCTCTGTTGAAGTTGGGCCACTGACTACTAAACAACTGAAGAGGAAGCAAAACTGGAAGACAGTAGGTTTATAGCCTAGAGATGAGAGTATTTGTCTGAATCTGGGAATGATCTGTGTTCATATGCTTACCTCAGTGCTCATCTCTGTACTTTATTCACTGACTTATTAAATGTGTATCACAGAAGTAAGTGTTGCCTGGAAGGGAAGATGTTGCAAATGCAGTAGATTATTGACTTGCATGCTTTGGTGGTCATGGATGGTTTGCCTTTGACATAGAGAGTATGTTTTGGTAGTCAAGCAATACCCCTTCTGAAGCGATTATTACCTAAGTCTGGAATGCAATTAACTGAATAGGAAGAAAAACAGCTGTTAAGATTTAATCAAACAAGTTGTTCCATGCATATTTCTGCACACAACTGAAGACTGAACTGGCACTGAAGGTGATGTGGATGCAAAGAAACATGCAAAGTTCACGAAGAAAATACCTTGTTTTCTGACATTGCATCTTATTTTGTTGTTAACAGTTACTGTATATGATAACTAGCTTGAAGAGAAATTGGAATTTGAGGAGTGGCTTTGGGAACCCCCTTCGTAAAATGACTGTCATGTTTTTCTGCAGTTCTTCTGATGTCTAAAAGAACTAATTTCTTGTTAGAACTGACCTTCTTGTAAGTCAAGAAAGCCTTTGTTAGGTGGTGGTTGGGTGTTTTTTTTTTTTTTCATAGCTTTTTAGTCTTTTTTTTTTCCCCTCAGTAGCTAATTGCATTATATTTGTTTTCCAGTTCTGAAAAGCCTTATATATTCTCTCTGCTCAGATATAATGACCTTGGTTCAGCCTTAGAGTGAGCATAAAGAAGTGTATTCACTAAAGACACCGTGCTCATCAGAGCCATGGTAACTTGTGATTTGTCTATTACAAGTTATAGAGTCACAGATGTTCAAACTACAAAAACATACGAAAATATTTACTGTCTGTATCTTGCTAGAGCTGGAATTCTTTTTCAGACTTTGAAAAGCAGCCTGAAAAAAAGAAAAGCTTAGCACCTTCCTGAAGTCTTTAATTGCATCAAGAACTCTGTACCTCATTCTCAGAGCACTGAGATTTTCTCTGACAACCACATTAGGCAACAGATGGGGAATTTAGATTACTTTGATTCTTGTAATTTGGAATTATTAGATTTTTAGATTTTTTTTCCTCATGGGACATCTGCTGCCTTGCATCATTTGACAAAAAATATATGTCTTGTGAGACTGGGAGAGGGAAGGAATGTTTCCAACAGCCATGAACTGACAAGTTCACTTCTGTTACCCTGGGATTTTGATGATGTCTTATGCTGTAGAATCTGTGGTTGAGCTAATCTTGAGGGAATCTGGACTCTTTACTTCTCTCTAGGGGAATTCAGAGGTGATCTGGCAAGTGAAACTGCAGTCCTTGTATCTGGTGTCAAGTGGACTCCCATGGCAGATATGTTGTTGTACTTGGAGAAAAAGCTTGTTGCTCTGACATCTTATAGAAGACCAGCAGCCACTTCTGGCATGTCACATATTTCTTGCTGTTGAGGCATGACATCCATTCTGCAAGAAAAAAAATATTGTTCATTAAATTATAGAAGTGTAAAAATATTAATTCTTAAATATTTAAGTGCAGAATGATATATGTAAAATTATTACAAGAGCTGCCAGTAGCAAACATCTTTTGTGGCTTCATTGTTCTCCTTTTACTGCTTTGAGAAGAAGCATTTCTGGTTTTGAAAATATTTGAACATTAATGCCATTCCATGGCCTCTCATGAGGTCTGTGCAAATGAGTGGGATGCGAATAGACATTTCCCTGAGATACTGAGGAGCTCAGGTCTGACCAAAGAGCTTCAGGATACACTATAAATAGTGAAGAGCAGCACCAATCACCTCCTATTTACAAAATGGATGCTAGTTTCTGGATATGTAGAGCAGCTTCTTGTGGCAAATGGTGAGCTTGTGTGTTACTGAGAAATGACTTACTGTGATGCAAAGTCCAACAACTTCATGAATACATGGGACAAGGATGATTTATGTTTCATAAACTCTTCACTATAAATTCATTGGCATTCAGATTCTGCAGTGGAGAAGCAGGTAGAAATCCTCACACGCTTTTTTTACTGTGAATACGGGAGCCATTTACTTTCAGTGGAGAGGATTTACTGTTATTGAAAAGGTATGACAAAGAGAAATGTTGTATTCAGTCAAATTACAGAGATTCTAGCAAAATGCTAGTAGACATCTTTAATCAAAAAGCAATTATACTTTCAGAGGAAAATTTCACAGGAAAGTATGAAAGGAAATGAACTATTTTAGATAAAAGACAATGCCTCATCTCTTGATATAATGGGTATTTTTTAAAAGTCTGAACAAACGCAAGAATATGTAATACATGCATGCTCTCACACACGTGGTTCTCCATGCACAAACATTTCCCTCTTTGCTAGAAAATTGAGTATACTGATTTCTGGTAATCCAAGCAGAAGGTAGTTTAAATAGCCTTTGCAAAGTCTTCTTGAAAAATATTTATCCAAATTCACTTTGAAAGTATTTTCTCACTGTTTAAAATAAAGATTGATCACAGACTACAATTAATCTGGTAAAGACCAAAGCTTAAATACAAACCTATTTCTGTTGCCAACTTTTCCTCCCCATTGAATTAATTATGTGAGATCTTATCGTTTGATTTCCCATGGGAAGAGAAATTGTGGGGAAAAAAAATTATATGTATGTTGTCTTGTTTTTTGGGACGATATTTTGACGATATCATGAGAAGAATGCAGCCATAAGGCTGCTTATTCCATCCTAGTTAGTATCTGTGAGTCAGATTTGATGCGCTACATTTTGTTTTGGCTTGCCTAGTAAAAGAAAGGTGCTGTCAAACTGGCAAGTCCAGTGAAAGGTTACCAAATAGTTGGGGAAAAGGAGTATGTGACACTGAAGGAGGAGCTGAGAGAAATGTTTTGGAGGGGGGAAGGAGGAATATAATTTTTGTCTTCGACTCTGTAGTGTTGTTGCAGATGAGAAAAAACATCAAGGTCAGTAGCTGACAGGTTGTCCATGGAGACTGCAAAATAAACAAGTTTGTATGTTCATAGCTTTTTTTAAACATCTTCCTTAAACCCTCATTCTCTCTATTTTTAGTGCTCTGTAGCACTGCAGCTATGGCTGCTTTGAGATTTAACAAAACAAACAAAAGAAAATCACAGAAAACAAAGCAACAGCAACGAAGGAGAGAACAATAATAAGGCTTCAATTTTGGGAAATAAACAGTTTAAAACTGGGAACAAAAGATAAATGCATTAAGATGCTGACAGTTATCATCTGAAGCAAATGAAATTAAGTGAGAAATGCTTTAATGCTTCATCTGGGTGGAAGTAGCACTGGAGGTCTTTATGTGAGTAATTACAGCAGTTGAAGATTTCAGCTGTGCTTGATATTCATCAGATGTTGATATTTTGGTAATACTTTGTATTGTTAAAATCTAACTAACTGGTAGTACTTTGATTAACACAGTCACAAGAATATTTGAAGATAGTATTAACTGATATTTTTTAAAGAGCAGTTGACAACATCATCCCAAGCGCTCTTTAGCTTTTTGATGCTTCTTATAATGCCCTGAAGAAAACACCTACAAGCTCACTATCATTAGTTACTTCCTTTTTAAAAAATATCTGCTCCAGGTTTTAAGGGCCAAGAGGAACAGTTACAATGAATTTGTCCTTCTGAATATCTCAACCCACTGATTGCTGCCCAGGAATTTATCTTGGGAAAGAGTTAAACTTTCTTACTATGCGTGAGCTCTGTCCACAGCTGCTATCTTGGGGCTGATGATTTTTCTGTTGGAAAAACATTCAGTTCAGTTGACTCCAAGGTCAACCACACCCTCTGGTAAACTATTCAGAATGTTTATTCCCTTAATTAGTTTAGCTGATGTTAACTGTGAGTAGAAGTAACCTTTCAAAGAAGTCTGTTCCTGTCTTCCAGTCAGAATTGCAGTTACAAGAAACTGTAGTATCTTCTCCTATCAGTCAGCTGTGGGATTGTTGGATCTACTAGAATCATTTAATTCCTCTTATTCCATTCTTGCTCTTTTCCCTGCTCGATTAAACAGTTTCTTATTTTCATTCTCAAAGCTTTCAGGTAACTTCTAGACCTTTTAAACCTCAGCTTAAACTGAGATCCTGGATTCTTCTCAATCTTTTAGCCTTATTTCCATCTGTCCCATTGCCTCTTCTACTTACTCACATGCCTCAATTCCTTTGCATTTCCATTAGTTTGTTTCCTCCGCTGCAACATAAAAAAGTAGAGCTTTATTCTTCAAATTTTGTATTTT
Source organism: Tympanuchus pallidicinctus (assembly GCF_026119805.1). NCBI lineage: Eukaryota > Metazoa > Chordata > Aves > Galliformes > Phasianidae > Tympanuchus > Tympanuchus pallidicinctus. The sequence continues at coordinate 50,733,488 of NW_026294721.1, forward strand.
CACCCTAGTAACCTGATGTTGCCTGGAGTAACAATTACACTGTTCTGGTACAATCTTTAGACCAGTTATAGTTCTTATTCTTCTGAACCATTGTAGGGGAACTGTTAGATCTGGGCTTGAGCTGGTGATTGAACACCTGGTGAAGGGCTGTGGCTGACCCAGGGAGCACAGGCAAATTAATTGCATCTGTGCTCCACAGGTGGCCCAAATGGGTGACTCAAAGTGAAGGCACCCTGGGCTTATATAAGGGCTGGCCACTGAAGGGAAAGAATCTTCAGGACATGGCTGCTTTCTTAGGAGTGCTGCATGGCCAGAGCCCCTTCAGCAGTTGGCAGTTTGGTGAGTTCAGTTCTTCTCTGCTGACTTATCTGTGAATAATTTGTCTGATATTGCTAAGAATCTGTCTGAAGCAATTCTGTTTCTTCGTAAGCTGAACAGCCATGAGGACAGGTTTTTGAAGCTTATGGAGTAACTACATCATTACTGTACACCAGTTATCTTTCATATTGTAGAGACTTTGTGAGACTTCTAAGTATGATTTTTTTCTGAATAAACAGGGTGAGCGACTGTCTAAATCATGTTTCATTTTGAGATAAAGCTTTTTCAGGTAACTTTTAGATTTTTTTAAATCTTACAGTTTATGAGTATGGTAGTCAGTGGTATCATATTTACATGATACAGAAACTGTTGTTTTTGTAATGTTTTAGTAACCTAGCTTGTATTTGCAAATAGCCTTCCATAGATATGGTTATTTACTGACTTATTTTTATGTTATTTTTGTGTTTATGTAACTTATATTTAGTTATGGAATAAATTTACAGCTTTAACTAGTAGCTTTTTTTTTAAACTTACAAATATTAAGCATTCCTTAAGCCTCTTTGCAGCCCAGGCTGTATTTTCAAGTTGCTTAAATGTCCCTGTAGACTTCCCTTGTGTAAAGTTGCAGCCACCGAAAAAGCAGATACTTTAAGTTGCAAAAATACACTCCTGAAATTCCACTTAGATTAACAATTAAATGGCTTTCTTTAAGACAAACCAAAGGAAAGCCTTCATATTAAACAGCATTCAGTAGTGAGTGACTCTCAGTGGCCTGCTGCTGGCAGATTTTATGTGACTAGGCTTCTGTACTTAGCTTACTCATCACCTTAAGAGAAGACCATTTACTTTGTTATGTTTTGAAGTTATGTTTGAAGTTCAAGAGCATTTAGTGGAAAAGGAGTATTTTCAGCAATGGAGTAGATGTGTGGTGTTGGGGGGAAAAAACAACCAAATTCTTCTATAGACATTCACCTCACAAGTCAGTTCATGTGTAACTTAAATACAAATTAAAAGAAATCCTTGGATTTAGGATAAATTATTATATAGATTCCTTCATACATATCTGTTTGTGTTAGTTCATGACTGCAAGCTATCTATAAAAGGATGGAATTAAAAGCAATTTCCCAAATATTTCAGTTTTAGTGTGGTATAGTCACCAAAGCAACACCAAGGGAATCCAGCCGTGCCTTCTTTTCCATCGCTGTTGAATAAGTGGAGAAAGTGTAATCACATGTGATAGATGAAAAGCTAAAGGAACTGCATGCATTCACTTCATTTTGAGAAAGTAAATGCCAGGATCCCACTGTCACTGCACTGTAATAAGAATCCTTAATTGATGTTGGGAAGATGGGGACTGAACTCTGTGCCATATTTTACGTTTGTGCATGTCTGCAGACATTTTGAATAGAAATAGTATTTCCACTGCAAACCTTCATTGTGAGTAGCAGGGATTTCTCCTTTGTTTCAAAATTCTTTTCACTTCAAAATCCTTTTGACTTCAAAATGCTTGCCCTTTGCCTACATCCTTATGGCCACATGAGCCAGGGTTAGAGTTGTGGGGTGGTGGTGAGAGCTAGGAGATTAAGGGTAAGTTAAAGTTGATTTTAGTTGAACTGATCTAATCTCTAGAGCCAGTTGAGCTCTTTGAAAATGCAGACAGACATGATTGAGCTGATATTACTTTCTGAAAGAGACTTTTCAGTGGCAGTGATTATTATTGTTTGTGTAATGTGAAAGACACTAGTCAGTAAGTCTAATAGTGCCTCTGTAAACTAGAAGGTAAACATTGTTATGCATTATAATTAGGAACATCCTTGCCAATCAAAATCCAACTTTTTATCTTGGTAGAAATATGAAAGGGAAAGAACTTAGTGACAAAAATAATTTCTTGGAACTTAATTGAATTTCTTCTATTTACTTTCAGCTAAGACATTATGAAATAGCTTGAATTGCATTTTAGTATTGTATCTTAAGCTAACCAAAACGTTGAAAATAGGCAATGAATAGCAACAATCTTTCCAGGGGTACCATGGAAATTTGTGCTAGGAGCAGTTTTATGAAGTAGCTCCTTGATTAAGCAGTCAGAATGCTGATAGTTAAGTGGAATTTGAGGGCATGAAGTGACAAAAATGCTTGTACTAGTTGAAGCAGAAAGATAATAAAAGTACTAAAAAAAAAAAAAGCATGAGGCTACAATATGGGATAATGACATGGTGAATAACCATAAGGTATTTAAATGAGAAGGATCTGAGTGATGCCATGTAAAAGCTCACCTATTCTGGTGGGAAGAGAACCGTGTGAAAATCATTAATAATGGAGATCTAAGATGACGAATATAGTAGGGAACAATGTATTTGTACTTCTGCTTCACAGAGAACCCAATTTGCCAAGCAAAAGCATCTGATTTAGGGAAAGCTCTGTTATATGCCACTGATTAGCAGCTCAGAACAATTTCATCTTAAGAAGAAAAAATTAGGATTTTCAAAAGCTCTGGGGTCAGAGATAGAGAGAGGAATTTAAAACTTAAAAGTACGATTACTACAGAGTCAAGTGTTCCTTCATTTCCTTTTTTAGCTGTGCAGTTTCCAGCTACTGGATTTCATTTTTTGATTTACTCTCCTCTGGAGTGTTGTTTTCCTCCATTACTCCCACACTTACAACTGTGTGGTGCACTAAATAGCAATGGTCTTAACTCAGCTCTTGGTCATCTGCAGATCTTTCCTGAGGCTATTAAGATGGCAGTGATACTAAAGTTTCCTCTAGCCAGAGTACGGCTTTGCTCTTAACTACAGCACATCTATACTGTGTTTGGTATATTAATAATGAAGCAACCTTACCAAGGTGAGATTTGAAGGTGTGGTGTATTTTGTATTAAAAATGAAGTCCTGCCTCACTTGCTTTTGTGATTATAAAGACAGCACTGCTTTTACATGGGCTGCCCAAAACTATCTCCTGAGATCCTGAAACATTTAGTGTAGCACCATAACCAGAATAGTGTTAAACAGCTGCATAGACAAATTTAAACTTAGAGGAAAACAGCTCCCTGGAGACTTGTGTGACTGATTCACTTGAATGAAGGAATAAGTTTCTATGATGCTGTGAATATCCTACATTCGAAGAGTCTCAAAACGACCTATGAGTTCAAATCCTAAATCTAGAAGTTGAATACAGATTTAGGAGGAGAAAAAAGCCAAATAGCAGTAATGAAAATAATTAGTTGACTTTCTCTATTCTTCAAGGAAAAGAATGTCAAAAGTCAATACTGCTAGCTACTGAAAGTTTAACAGAGGTAAATACCAGAGTCTAAGACTGCTCTAGTTGCTCCAAGTAACCTTGTTGTTAGAGCAACAGTTAATTACAGCTGAACTTCAATTAAATGGATCTAATGGCAAATGCTGAGTAGTTTCAGACAGTTAAAGTTTTGCACAAATGATAGAAGTTTCATAATTAATCTATTAAAAGGCTTTTCCTTGTCTGAGGAAACAGATGATCTCAGTATGTTATATTAGATAACTTAGGATCAAAGACTCTAAGGTGAGGCTCAGTGAATGAGAATGCAAGAGACAGGAATGAAGTTTAAGAACTTTGAAAGAAAGGAAAAAAGTATAAGCAACAGCATCAAAAAAGCCCAACAATCATACCCATAGCTTCTTTAAAGCTGTTGTGAATGTATTGAAATTGCTTACTGCAAGTTGAGAATAAACAAGTCAGTAAGTGAAATGCAGAGCTAAGCTATGTAATTCCTTGCCAGGGGCTGTTATAAATGCTGAATGTTCCCTTGTGTTCAAGACTAATTAAATAAATTAATAGAGGAAAAATGTGACTTAGGGCTGTTTAAAAACTGATGCTGAATGTAGTTCAGGAAGTTTCAGAACAAACAGCTGAAAGCTATTTTTCTTCATACTTTTCCTAAGGAGTCTTCCATTTGCTGTTTATGAGCACAGTATACTGAAGCAGACAGACCTTTCATCTGATATTTTATGGTTGGTCTTATTTTCTCATTGAATCTGTTTAACCTAAAGCTGTTACTTTATTTATATCTGGTAATTGGTCCTCATCACTACAGATTTTTCCCCTTAACCTCCCAGAAAGTGTCAGCACATCTCACAGATATGGTTACTGAGTCTGTGTTGTCTGTAAGACAATGGGAGCCCTTTTTTCCCCCCCCACTAAATGATCACGTTAAAAAGAAGGCTTTCTGGGGAGAGTAAAACAGTAAATAAACAAAGATGGTTTTGCTTTAAGATGTGCTTTTTGGCAATACAGGTAGATATTCTCAAAAGCCACCAATCGCTTTTTTGCAAGTTTCTATTTATCTGTATTCCTGACCTACTGAAAATTAGTATAGAATTCTGCATGGGGAACTAGCTCAAAAGATTTGCTGGACTTAGAAGAAGCTGTGCTACAGGTCCTTACTAATGCTTGAAGAACAACATGTTTTGCTTTAAAGAAAATAGCATATCTTTGATGAATGTCTATAGATTCTCATCATGCAAAGAACATTGTTTTCCAGATAAATTTAGATGCATCTGAGGCAGCCCATTTCCTAGGAAAACAAATTTCTTTTCAGTCCTACAAGAGAACACAACTATGCTTTAATCTTTGGCAGAAGTATTTTCACAGTCCTTAGTTTGTTGAACACTTTGTATGTTGATTTTTCATCAATTCCATCTATATTGTTAGAGTGTGAAAAGCTTGGGGCTTGCTGTCACCAGGAGTTTCAAGGAAAAAAAGTCACTGGAAAATTTTCAGGTTAACTCTTGTGGTCTTTCCTGAAATGCTGTGACATAAAACTGGTTTTATAGTCTTATCATCAATGCATCCTCTCGGTTTCCTAATGGACTCTGACCTTTAGTTACTAACATAAAATGAGCTGAACTATGAAGCAAGCTGAACTGAACTTGTAGTGGAGACTCTCTTGGTTGGCTGTATTTTCACTGCTAAATAATTAAACTGAATGCCCTGGAAAAGTATTGCTAAGGGAGTGACTGCCTGGGTATGCCTTTGATTTAGGAGAGGAAACTTTATTATTTCTGTATTTTCTTACTGTAGAGTTAGTGCGTGTTTGAAGAGAGGGTTCGCTCATTTTTAGTAGCTTAGTTGTTGAGATTACTTAAACAATCCTGAGAAAAGTCTACGTTCTCTTTCCATACGATACTCTTCAATGAAATGCAATTGAAATCAAGAGTGTAGTGTGCATGAAGGAGAGTGAAGATGGATTGCGGCAGACATGCCACCATTACAGGATCCCTCACTGCAGGGGCTAGCAATCTCTCCTTGCTCTACCAGCAATCTCTCCTTGCTCTACCAGCAATCTCTCCTTGCTCTACCAGCAATCTCTCCTTGCTCTACCAGCAATCTCTCCTTGCTCTACCAGCAATCTCTCCTTGCTCTACCAGCAATCTCTCCTTGCTCTACCAGCAATCTCTCCTTGCTAGGATCATTGCACCACAGACACCAATATAGGGGATGCTGCGAAATGGCTCTATTGAAATTCAACAGTATCTTAGATACCCTCCAGAGTCCACTTGTCAGAATCTTATTGGTGGGTAGCAGTCCAGGCTGCCCAGCACCAGTCCTACCATTGGCCCTTCATTGTTACATTCCATGGTGGCCATCTCCAGGTGGTGTCCATCTTCTTGTTCCTTGTCTTTGTCCTTCAGCTCCTTCTTCCTCAAGGCCAATGGATGCGCTGTTCCATCACCACAATACTGAATAACTCCCACATGTGCTTATTGTGAGACAGTCCAGCTGCCTGCACCGTGACAGCCTGAATCCCTGGTTAGTCGCCTAATAACAAACCCAGCAATGGATGTATAGATAAGTTCCACTTTTAGACAAGTAGAGAAACTTGAAGGGGACCCTAGATTCTGGTGTCTGTTATGCTAAGAAGATGGTCTATGGAAAACCTCTAGAATTGTAATGCCAAACATATAGAAATATTTATGTAAAAATAATGCAATAGTAGTTATCCTAAAAACTTAGGCTATTGGTATTCTTTGTTTATTGTAGGTAGTATTGGATTAAGATATTGTATAATCAATGAATGTACAGATGTTATAATTATGAAATATACTAGAGCATTGGGCTAAGCAGTTATTACACTAAAAGAGAATAGATAGAATGCTTACCTGTATCCTGGGCTTGCTATAGAACTCCAGGGGAGGGATCTCCAGAAGAGATCCTTCCCCACTGGTAGTCAGCTCTAAAATGGGTCTAGGAGAGGTGCAGCCAGGCTCCACCCCTTCCAACAATACAGCTGAATTGCCTTCACCTGTGCTCCTGACTGATCACCTGAGGCAAGCAATGACTCAATCAGAGGTTCGGCCGTGATTCAGCAGTTCCCAAACAGATATACATCACATTCTTAAGTGGTGGATAAAGAAAATCTATTCAGGATGTGAAGGGTTCACACAGAAAAGTAAAAAATATAATCTTTCCTAAATTTAGTAGAGAAGTGGCAGTAGATCAGAGTGATTACTAATCTGGAATTCCCCATTCCTGCTATCTCCTTCCTGATGTAACTGGAGGAGAGGCTGTGGTATTCTAATCCTTTGACATACTAAAAAAGTAAAGTTAGGTCATTTAAATGGAAGCAAGGGTTGAGGGCTAGCTGAATGGAGAAAAAGAGTTCTTGAACATCCATTAAAGTTCTTTGAAGGGACTAGAATAAAGCCCCTTCAGATGCTATTAGCTTTGTGAAGACAAACCTCTCAGATCAGGCAGTGCGTGCATCCAGTTGGATGTAGCGGGTAATGAAACTTTTCAGTCAGGCTGAAGTGTAGCGAGGACCCCCTCTCTCCCCATGTGGTGGATACAAGAGACTTCAGGTACTGGGGGAGTGGAAGGAAGAGCAACAGGATAGGACTTGTCTCTTTTTCCGAAAGAGGAAATAGAAATGAAAAGTGCTGATAATGCATGAAAATGATGGAGAGAATGGCTGTTCTAACTTTTGTATTTCAGTGTTCGTTTTGAACTCGTGAGATCAGGGCTATAAAATTATAATGATACAGATTAAAAATAGAAGACATTTTTTTGTGATGTTTATATTGATAGTTGGGAGTTTTTGTGAAGGCTGATGTTTACATGAACGTGGAAAAGATATTAGCTTTGTAAATGGAGAAAGCCATCAAGGGATGTTAATCACAAATATATCACTTAAAACTCCAGAATTTCTGATGCCGCATAATTTCAGGTGACTATATGGGGAAGAATACATGCCCTTGCTTTCTTGTAATAATTCTCAGGCTTTTGCTGTTGGCTGCTCTCAGAGCAGTTGCATAGTGATGGCCTTACCAAACATCCATGTTAATTCTTTCTCCTGCTATAGATTTCCAGTGGAGTGGCTCAGAGCTCTGAATTACAGCAAACATAGTGATTCACTATGATGACTATGATCTTTGACACAGCTGCTGTTGTACACATGTTCGGGGTGGGTGGCTGTGGCCCCTTAGATGAGGATAGTGGGGTCTTGAGAGAGCATCAAGAGAGGAGACACCAAGACGCAAACTTCAGTGAGAGGGATGTTAAAATAGAGTTACGGGACTGCTGGTACATGAAGTCATCTCTACACTTACTGACACTTTGCAGGGTTATGTTCAGCAGTGAATCATTAAGCTGCTCTGTCTTGGAAACATCAGCAACTGAAAGCTCTGCTGTTGCTTTTTTCCCTTGGGTTGACTTTATTCATGTGTGTCACGATTGTGAAAAGCTGCCAGTAAGAATTATGTCTAAAGCCTCAGAGCTTTGGCATCTGATACAACACAGATAAATATTTTTATGGACCCTTAATTCAGTATATTTATTAAACATCCATCATCTTAAGTGACAAAAGAATATATAAACTGCATACAGATACCTAACAGTTATCCAGATAATTTTTGAAGACTGCTGATTGTATCTTCTATATTGATTTCTACTTTTCCTATCATTAGAAGCACTGCTTACGGCCTTCACTTGAGCAGTACTATCAATACTCCAAATAATTCGTTTCCTCTACAGTGGTTTCTGTTGGGGTGTTAAGAGCATCTCTCAGCTTTGAATCAGGTGGTTTTTTTTTTTTGGTTTTTTTTTTTCCCCCTCTTCATTTATTTGTGTTTAAACAAAGGTAAAGGAAGCTGTTTCAATTCAGACTGCTTTGTGTAAGTTTCTGTAAGGTAAAAATGTTTCTCAGAGGAACTGGGTAAAGGGAGTTAGGTAACTGAGATGAATGTCTGTGAAATGTTGATAGTGAGTATGATCTTTTAATTGATTGTCTTCCCTCCTCTTTCCCCTACCTTCTTACTATCCATTTATGTGGTTAAATTCTGTAGGTTAAATTGTAGCAGCTGTATGCAGTCACACCTTGAATGTGAAACTCATCTGTGTGGGTAGTACTATGAAACAGGATAGTACAGTAAAAAAAAAAAAAAGAGAGAATCTAAAATCTTTACATCACCTTTACCTAGTGCCGGGGCAATTTGTGCTTTGCACGTACAGAGCGTTTTGTGATGCCATTTATTAGGTAAATATAACTATTTTTGCTTTTATTCTTTGTAACGTATACACAAATACAACTTCCTCAGGAAGTCTATGTCAAAATCAAGATTAAATTGTGTTATTTCTCCTCCTCTAATATACCACAGTATTGCTAATATCTCTTATAAAGAAGAGAGTTAATTTAGGCTAGGTATTAGGAAGAAATTCTTTGCTGTGAAAGTGGTGAGATGCTGGAACAGATTGCCCCGGGGGGTTGTGGATGCCCCCTCCCTGGAAGCATTCAAGGCCAGGCTGGATGGGGCTCTGAGCAACCTGGTCTAGAGGGAGGTGTCTGTGCCTATAGCAGGGGGATTTGACCTAGGCTATCTTAAAGGTCCCCTCCAACCCAAACCATTCTATGATTTAATAATTCATCACCATTCATCTCTGTTAGGAAATGAGTAAAAACTCTGTGCAAGACTTTTATTTTGCCCCTGGAAGATATGCCTGGCTTGGGCCCCTGGATGTAAACATTTATTACAATGCTGCACGCATCTACAGTTGAGCTATTTTCCAGATTAGTCACCAAGCAAAAAATATTAAAATATAAATAAAATCTCTTAGCAGCTCTCCTTTTTGCGCACACGCTTTATTCCAAAAGCTGAAGCTGCCGTCACAGAACCATTCTATTTACCTGCTCATGTTTATTCATATATGGTTGACTGGGGATTTATTGCTTCAAGTAAGAAAGCTCTTCTAAAACTGTTTTTTTTCTTACTGCACTGACAGTCCCTGGCATCTGCTCTTGAAGCCTGGAAAACAAAGTTTGCGGATTAACTGAACAAAATTTAACACTATCCATTCAAAACTGTGTCTTCCTCTTGCTGAGTGGTATGAATAGTCTCTATTTGACTATGCTTTCTGATAGATGAAACTGTAATGTTATTAGTATATAGCAGTCTCCAACAGGTTTCTCTTGGCTTAAATTTGGCTATGTTGCACAATTATTGGCAATAGAAAATATCCCGCCTGCTTGGTTTTCTGAAATGGATGTATTTTTAATATTCATTGTATAGATGAAGAACTTGAGAATGAAGTTCTGCAGGTGTTCTTATTGATTCTGTTGTGCAGTGATACTGAAGTATGACTCCCTAGGAAAGTCAAAGGAGAACTTGAGAAAAACTTTGTGAACTTATCAGGGCAACAGATTTACAAGTTTGATCAGCCCCTGCAGTGAATCATTAGATGTAATTACAAAGATGCATTTAACTGATTGTGTTTAATTAAAATCAGAAAGAACTGGATTTTTAGTAATATTAGAATTCATGAAAATTACTTACTATTATGGCATAAGTCTAAAACAATTTGATCTACACGCAGTATCCATAAATCAACCAAAGGAAAAAAAATACTATCCTCAGCTGCATGCGTAACTTCTGAATTATTGTTCTGTAAAAGCAAGAAATGAATAAACTGTGCTGCTATCTGCAGTGAGAAGTTACTTTTGTGATTAATTTCCAGGATACTGTCCCATTACCTGCATCCAATGAGAGAAATTCAGTCAAAATGCAGAAGGCGTTTTGGGATCATAAGAACAAAAAAAAGTGCAGAATTTTGCTGTTGTTGAGACACTTATCCAGTTCAAAACCTAATATTTCTTTAGTTCCAAAATATAAATAATCTTCTAGACATGAGCTTAATTGTTTAAAGTAAATTTCATAAGGGTACAGTTTCTTGTGAGCATTCAGCTAGTTGAGCAAATACCATGAGTAAAATTGAATGTTTGAGTAAGTTTTCCAAGACTTACTCAGATCTGTTTGCCTGTGTTGGATATAACTCCTACTCTTACTGAAAAGTAGAAAGTATCTTTTATTTTTTTCTCTATTCAAAAGATCTACCTCATTACTCAAGTTTGTGGTATTGGCCTAGCCCTGCAAGAAATCACCATGTTTATTACATTTATTCAGATAACCTAGTAGATTTTTTTTCGTTACGGAAGGTTTAATGATGGCTGAAGAGGTGAACAATATCAGGATCTATTGGCAAGGTTATGCATTGTGGGCAGTATAGGAAGGTCTTGAACAGAGAGTGATTCTTTGTTGGAGAAGCATAAACTATCATTTATTTTAGTACTGACTGCAGTGATTTATTGGCCATGTACTTGATTTAATTTTTAAAACATTAGAAATCGTACTGTACGCAGATCAGACTATTTCATTGCATTGTCTTTTAGAGGCATATAATTCTGATTGCTTTAGCAATTAAACCATATGACCAAAACTCCAGGCAATGTTTTTGTTCTATCAAACTACTAATATTTTTTTATTAATTACAATTTCAATTTCATAAACTTTTCGTAAACATTCAGCAGTATCTGTGAACTGTTTTCTTTTTGTCTTTTAAATATTTTAGAAATGATGTTTCATTTTTCCTTTATTTTGCATTTGTAGCTGTAAACATGAAAGCTGCCTATAAGAAAAGGAGGAGTATTTTTCTGCATGATGCTGCTTTAGCTTCCAGTGACTTGCTTCATTCTTCCTGCTTCTGTATTGGTCCATTCTGCCTTGTGAAATGTAATCCCTAGTAATAGCTCCTGTTGTTCTGATACTATTCTTCACCTGTACAGGAATTACATTACATCCCATGTTGTTTTTAAATAGCTTTTGCTTCTTGTACTGGCTCTCAATCACTTGTAGCTCACGTGCAGCAAATCTTTACTATGGCAATCTGATCTAGTATTTGATCTAGTAGCTGGCAGCCCTGCCTGTGGCAGGGGTTGGAACTTGGTGATCCTAGAGGTCCCTCCCAGCCCAAGCCATTCTATGACTGCTGCAAGCTCAGTCAAGAGCATCTATTGCTATTCCCTTAAAAACTGCTTTTTGCCTCTAGGCAAGAGGATGTATTGATGTTTAGCGAAGGGAGAAGTTGAGTTTCAGTGTTCTAGAAGGTTTAGGAAATGCAATGTAAAACCTATGACTGCTTCTGTTCAGCAGGCATGAACTCACAGGGAGCTCATGCATAAAATCTTTCTTTAGAAAGGCCTAAAAGATACTGAAACCAATACATAGCTTGTTTGCATTCCTTCTTGATATGCCTTATTTTACTTTAAAATAATCAGAGTTAGTTGGTGGGAATTATTTTCTTGCCTCTAGTTGTGTTGAATTCTCACGTGACTTCTGTAATCACAGTTGAGAGCTAGAAAGAGCAGAGAGAAAATCGGTGAAAATTAATGTGCTGTTTCATATATCCCTGGGTCTGTATTCATGCTAATCTAGGAACAAAAATACTGGACTTAAACTGAATGCTTATGTAAAGGTAAAATAGATTTATCCTGAGTAACTTTTTTGCAGTTTTAGCTGTGTTTTTCATTTGATATGGATATATTTCCAACTAGAAATGCTTCTAGAAATCCAAGTAGCGTGCTTCTCTCCATATAAAATAACATGTAACTCATCAGTCTCTTTGATAGGGCTGAAAAACTGCTGTGTGCGTAGTGTTTGAGAAACTTTCATCTGTTCTTCAGTATGCAAGAGCAAATACTTAGCATTAGAGCATACTCTAATAGATGTCTGCGAGTGTAAAAATACATACCAAATTCTGTCTTTCATTTACTGCCATGTATAGCTAAACAGCCTTGAAAAAGCCAGCTTACAAAACAGCTGATGGAATAATATCTGATGATGTCTTTGTTTCATTTTTGTGTGTGGGATGCTGCACAAACTCAGCTTATTTAGCTGAAATCAGTTCTAACTGGGTTAGAATCACTAGTCAACCTAATTATTAGATTATGTACATACATTCCCTACTTGCACTGTACTTGTTTTCTTTAATGTCTAAATAAAACTCATAATGTGTAGTCTATTAGATGTTATGTGCAATGACTAGCCTTGTAAGCTAGTTTTCCTACACATGCATGCCTATTTATGGATACCATTTCCTGTCAAGAGGAGGGTGAACATGGAGAAAATCAATTTTGTGGAAGTAGATCTTAGCTGCACACCTGAGAAGAAGATTACAGTCAGATTAGGAATTTTTTTTTTTGTGGGTTTTTTGTTGTTCTTTCTTTTTGGCTGCAAATTCACTGAAGTTCAAATCTGTCTAAGAAGGGTTGATGGAGTGGGGCTTGTTAAGCTTGGAGAAGAGACATCATTGCAAACTCCCAGTACTTGAAGGGAGCTTATAAGCGGGAAGGGGAGTGACTTTTTACACAGTCTAAGCGATAGGACAAAGGCAAGTGGCTTTAAACCAGAAGAGGAAAGATTTGTCTTCGTTGTCAGGCAGAAATTCTTCTACAGAGGATGGTGAGGTGCTGGCACTGCTGCCCAGAGCTGTGGGTGCCCCATCCCTGGAGGTGCCCAAGGCAGATCAGATGGGCCCTGGGCAGCCTGAGCCCATAGTAGGGATTGGGTGCTGGGGGGGCTTTAAGGTCCCCTCCAAACCATTCTATGATATATTCTTTCTTTGGAGCATTTGTAAGTGGAAAAAAGATGGAACTCCTCTCTAGCTTGCTGCACTACTATCCATCTAGTAAAAAATTGTATATTAAATATCACAGGGAAACAAGTCCAAACAGATTCATGACAGAAGATTATTCAGAAACATCTATAATCATTTAAGCTTTCATCACAATTGAGCCACACTGATGCCTTAACCATAGGATGGTTGGTTTAACTTAAATTGCTTTCACTTGCTTTTCTTTAGCTGAAAATTACTTATTTAACAAGTATGTTATTGAGAACAAGATGAGTCGTTCCAAGAGAAGAAAGACCTTTAATATATTCACAGTATAAGCAAAGCTCTCATAGCAAAAGTGGCTATCCATGTCCTCCTTGAGAGAGATCTTGATTCTTGAAGTAAACTGTGTGGGAATAAAAATATAGGCATGTGAAAGTATGTTAGAATGTCATTTAGCATTTCCAGCATTGTAATTATGGATGAAGAAAGTGAAATCTATATGTGGTTATCCTCGGTGTAAACTCAGGGAAGGAGTCTTTCTTAACTGCAAAGCATCTCCTTCAGTGTTTCCCCAAGTGCAATAAAGAGCAGTCTGAGTGACAGAGAATTGCTGGGGAACATCAGCTTTGTTCTAGGAAAGTTGCAGAATACAAACGGGAATATTAATTACCATGAAATAGTTTGTAATGCCATAACAAATACTAAGTGTGAAATATTGCAATTAGTTATAATTATCATCATCATGTCTTAAAATGTTTTGACTGGGGGAAGAAGTCCTTATTCCTTAAGTTATTCTTTGACATCTGTGAAAACAGATTTATTTTTATCCTCTCCTTCAGGGGAAAAAAATGTTTTCACTTGATAGTGTGGGATTAAGTTGCTGTTGCTTAAGTTACTGTGAAGGAAAGTGGACCAATGACTTGCAGGGGTTTTGAAAAGCTGATTTCTGTGCTGACTGGAGCCCCAATTTCACATTTATTATGTTCTTCAGTAGCGGCTTGAATTTCTTTTATTTATTGGTGCTCTGTTATGGATGACAATATATGTAGCTCTGGTTTTCTTGTGTTACAAACGTAACAAGAAGTCTAGGCCACAGCTTGGCTCAAAGAGTGCTTGTGGCCAACTTAGAGAATGGGGTGCTTCAGCTGGATCCTTCCTGTCTAAATAAATGGGGCAAGTGGAAAGCTCAGCTTATTTCAAAGGTCTGGAGCTGCTTCCTTATTTTGTGGTAACCCATCCTGAAACATTTACTTTTTGTTTCATTTAAGGTCATCTAGAGTCTTCACTTTGATTTGGATAGAAAATGAAACTCTTAGCTCTGTGTTTGCTTAAAGATGAAAATCAGCTAGTAGAAGCTATAGAACTTCTAAATTATAACATTAATGATGCAAGCTGTCAAAACTCACCATTGAAATTCTCCTAATATTTTTACATGTTATGACTACTTACGCTGTCTCAAACCAAATATTAAACCAGCAGTCTTGCACTTCTTTACCTCGTGTTATTCTGTGCGACATAATGCTTACTGAAACTAAACTCATCAGATTGTTTGGATTTATTTCCTTTGGGCATTGTGGCATTAATTGCTAAGTTCCTAATTCTAGTATTTTTCTATTAAAAAGGCATTTGTATAATTAATAATATTTTTAATACGTTAATCTGATCTTTGTCTACTTCACAGTATTTAATGCATTCCTTGATTAGCGTTTGCTGTCACTAGCTCCTTTCATAATGCCATCAGTATGTCTGCAAAAACATTAAGCACTTTTCAGCCAAGCTAGGTGTGTAATCCCTTCCTGGCAGTCTTCACTTGAATGACTCTCTCCATTCCTCTCCCACATAGTACTACTTCTCCAAACTAGTGCTGTATCTTGTTACTGCTTGGGAACAACCTCTTGTCTCGCCCAATTTTTCAGGAAGTTTTTCCTGTCAAATGAGTTACAAGGTGCTCCCTATGCTCTGGGCAGTGGATGAGGAGAAGGAGGCTGCTCAAGGGATGAGGACTGAGTCTGGGAAGGGGATGGGGAATGCTGTGGGAGAAACAGCTGAGATGGACTTGTGCAGCTGATAGCTCCATTGTGAGCCATATTCCACATGGGCTGCGAGTGATAGCTGACGTGCTACAAATCAAATCACAGGATAATAGGGGCTGGAAGAAAATTGTTGAGTTCAATCCCCTGCTAATGCAGGTTCCCTACAGCGGATCATACAGGTAGGCATCCTGTTGGGTATTGGTTATCTCCAGAGGGGGAGACTTCACTACCTCTCTGGGCAGCTGGAAACAGGTTGTTGTCCTCCCAGTTGTGAGAAGAGTTGTACCAAGTTTGTGTAGACTTGAATTACTGCTAGCATATAAACGTTCTGTCTTTCCATGTCTCTGCCTAAGGATTTATGTAGGGATTATAGGGCATTATCACCATTTTTTTAATTTAATATGGTTGAGATTTAAAAAACTTGAAAAACAGGGTTTTCCCTTTGTGACAGTTGATCTGATCCATGATCTGATGGAAAAGCTTCCTAAATCAACAATGAAGTGATTAAAAACAACAACACTTGGCTTTCTGCCTGTTAGGCAGCCCCAAAGCAGCTTTAGTAAAATACTTGAAGAAATTCCTATTTATTTAGAGTGCCATTTATAGTCACTAGTTTCAGGAAGAAGAAAAATAGCTCTCTCTATATGCTGTACAAGATGCCAATGGACTTTATCCCTGTATCATCTTAGTTTTGTTGTTACTGTGTGCAGGATGATGAATAGTTGGAGGAGAATTGTTTTTATTTTGGAAAAGGGAAAAATGTTCTATATTTGCGGGGCGGTAATTAATCTTATGAAACTTCAATTGTGTTTGTCCAAATCTAAATCATACTTAATCCCTAGAATAATTCTGCAGTTGTAAGTGATCAATTAGGGTTTTTTTTAACGATCTGTGAGAAAATGAGCTGGTAGAGCATTCTGTGGTTTGAACATACTCACATTTCGTTTCAGTCCATAAATCAGAACATAGCCTTCTGACCCCCCAAAAGTTTTATTTTTGAGTGGCTGAAGCACCTGGCAGTGCAGAGCCTGCTGTGTGCTACTGTGACATAAAGGCTGCATTGTTAACTGAAACGCATTTTAAAGATGTTGGGTACCAGTTTTAGCTGATAGCAAAGACAGTGTAAGAGTTACATATAGGAACACTTCTAAATGCAATTTTCAGAGTGTTACTGAAGCGTTTGTACTCTGTTGGGTTTTTTTCTCCCTGATGCACCTGGCAGGGATATCCATTGCTGTGATGATCTACAATCAATAGAAAGCAATCACCATTTCATCAGTGTATATTTGTGAGTAAATGATACAAAATCAGTGAGTTTAGGAGGGGATGGATATCAGTGCTGGGCAACTGCAATATATTGCTGGATAAGAAGGGATTAAAGACAAGAAAATAATGAAGGGGCACATTTTGATCCTGCATTCAAGAGAAAATGTGTTCTTCCCCCTCTTCCCCCCCTTCCTATTTTTAAGAGTAAATATGTGACTAAAGCTTCATTATATGCAGAACTACTACATCAGGACAAAGATATAGCAAGGCAGGAAACTCATGGCGTTCGTAATCAGTTGAAAGAAAAAAGCAAAATTTGACCTTTGAGGAATGACAGCTCTAAATAGATCAATAGTATGCCTCAGTTTATTCTTATGAGTTTAAGGAAGAAAAGGTTATAGTACAGATTTTTGCCTCTTTGAAACCAGAAGATGGAAAGGGTATGATTTTCCATATCTGTCTGCAGTGTGATAGTCTAGTGTAATTATCTCTCTGGAAAGTCTTGCTAACTAGCTGTGCACAGAATGGGGGAAGTGATATTAAAAATGAATACATGCTCTTTCTGTCTGCAGTTGAGATAAGCAGCATATATCTTTTTCTCTCTGTCTCTCATGGGGAAAAGGGGAGGAAAAATTCCTCTCTAAAAA
The DNA here is from genome assembly GCF_026119805.1 of Tympanuchus pallidicinctus. Taxonomy (NCBI): domain Eukaryota; kingdom Metazoa; phylum Chordata; class Aves; order Galliformes; family Phasianidae; genus Tympanuchus; species Tympanuchus pallidicinctus. Next base: position 50,750,664 of record NW_026294721.1, read on the forward strand.
TACATTCTTCATTTCAGCATACTGAATCATTTTTACCCTCAAAACAGTCTGTTACCAGGTCTAGGAGTTGCCTTCTGTGCAGGGAATGTGAATCCTGGTGAGAGATGCAAGCCTGAAAGGCATTTTTCTGATGGAGATGCATTATTTATTTCGTAGAATTGTAGAACCCTTAGAGTTGGAAGAGACTTTTAAAGGCTGTCTTGTCCAGCTGCCCTGCACTGAACAGGGACACCTACAGCTCCATCAGGTGCTCAGAGCCCCTCCAGTCTAATCCTGGTGGACTGCAAGGATGGGACACTCTTCTCCTCTCTGAGCAACCTTTGCCAGTTCCTCACCAACCTTATTGTAAAGGACTTGTTCTTTATGTCCAGTTTAAATCTCCCATCTTTCAGTGTGCAGCTACTTCCCCTTTTCCTGTCACAACAGACCCTGCTGAAGAATCTGTTCCCTTCTTTCTTGTAGCTCCCATTTAGATCCTGAAACACTGCTATTGTGCTACACCAAAGAGGTTACACTGCTGTACTTAAAACTTTACTCAAGCAGAAAGTGTCACTCCCTTGATGTTCAGAGCTGGTTTGTGCCAGCACAGTTTATGGTCTATTTGATGGAGTTAATTCTCTGTTTGAGAGAGGGGCAGTCATACTGAGCTCCTCTCAGCTTGCTTATCTCAATGTTATTACCACTGGTGGTGACTCTAGAATAGGGGATGATATATGTGTGCGTACACTCATAGCCAAGAAGCAACCCACATTGACAAAGCGTGCTGTAGTCCTTCAAAAGTCAGCATTTAGCATAAGCAGCATTTTAACATTGTGAGTTTTTTTTCAAGGAGCAGGGAACCTTACCTGAGCATTACCAGTTCTGAGCTAGCATGTTTTATGTGAGCTAGAGCCTCACTAGTGAAGAGAGAACCTGCTGCTTTATTTCAACCAAAAAGAGAGTCCTCTCCCTCTTTATCTTTCACATGCTATCAGTTTCAGTATAATTCACTGAATTGCCCAGGGAGGATTTGAAGCAGTAGGGGAAGAGAATTGTTGTCTGAGCTGCAGAGTCTGGGGATTATGGGGATGCACCTGGAGGGAGGGCAATAGCTCAGTGTTGGTCTTTATCTGGGTCTGGCTGGGATGTTTGGAGGGTACCCTTCCTTAAGAAGAGTTCTAATATCCTGCTTTGTGATGTCTGTGAGGTGAACAGGAGGTTACTCAAGCTCTAAGAGGGAGGGATGCTGCATAAAGACCAAGCCTTTAATGTGCTGTCTAGGGAGCATGCAGAAAAGATAGTTGAGCTCTTACCTGAGGCTGAAGGCTGACTTGGTGATGGCCTTCCTGTCTTTGAGATTCCTTCTGGTCAGTGAGAAAGACCAGGGAAACTTCTAGCTGCTTTCTTTCTGTAAATGGTAAGTGTGGCCTTTGAGGTGTGTGAGGCCCTGCTCGTATCAAATATACCAAACTGATGGAGCCTACTCTTTAATGTTCTGCTAACAAGAGCTTTTAAAGTTGCTAAAAGAGAGGATGTTTTAAAATATGTTAATAGGGAAAGCTCAGATTCAGGCTGTTGTGTATCAGGAAGCTCTTCAAGTAAAACTAACTGTCCTTTGCATAAGCAATTTCATTTAAAGTACTCTTCTCCAAATTAAAAAAAAACAATAACAAACATTTTAAAAGTAGTGGAAATGTATACTAAACTTCTCTGCACCTTGTTAGAAATTCTTAGATTCCCCTTATTGCATAAGGGCTTATCTAGCTGTTTGGGGCTCCAAAAGAATAAATGCCCACAACTGCAGGAACAGGAGGGAGGCTGTGCTTTTTTTTTTTTTTTTTTTTTTTTTTTTTTTTTTAAAAGTAGGCACATATTTCACATCTAAGCTAGAATTGAAGGATCTAGCCACTTAGGCTGCTCTTCCTGTTCCCCTCCACTTCCCTCCCTCTTTCTAAGGGAATACTATTTTGCTTGGCAGAAGATACCAGTTATTACAGCATGCTCAGTCATATTCACAGCATTACACCTGATGTTTAGTTTATGGTGCTCAACAAACTAAGCTACAAACATAAATGAGGTGTGAAGTTCTGCTCTTGCCAAGCTGCTCACTGCTGCCTGGCTTTCATCTGGGCTGTAAAAGAGCACTGGCAACTCCTATGCTTGGATGATATATATATTATCGACCATCTGTGGACATCGGGTTGCTTCTGATCAGGCTGCCCAATACTTACATTGCAGAATCAAGCTTCTCTGCAAGTTAAATCTTATTTTGATTTGTAACTGTGTGATTATGTTAACTGGGAGTCATGCTTGTTGCTTGCTGCTGGCTCTTGACTGACATTAGGCTGGATGGTAATTAATTACACTGAGAAAAAGGCTGGGCAGCACTCGCTTTCCACCCTGCCTTTGGGGTGGCTGGTAGCAGTGCTGCTAATTTCTTGTGTGCTAAACAGGCATGTTGAATGAGAGATGCTGCTGCTAATGGTTCTCCCTGTGAGAGCTTGCTTCTGGTGAACGTTAATCATTAACTAATTGCAGACTTTGACTAATGAGTTACTGTTGTCTCTGCTTTTTTTAATTCAGAGGGTGGTACTGAGTAGCCACTGCTGCCCAGAGCTGTGGGTACTCAATCCCTGCAGGTGCCCAAGGTCAGAACTGGATGTGCCCTGGGCACCCAACCCAGACCAGGGGTTGGGGCTGTGGGGACTCTAAGGTCCCTTCCAATCCAAACTGTTCTGTAATTTTTGTGCTGCTTTGGATTTTTCAAAATCGGTACTGAATGTCTTCCTGCAGTGGAATTCCTTGTAGAACTGAAGTTATTAATCATGTCCTGCTCTACAGGGAGAATCCAGTGAAAATGACAGCACAAATATCAAAATACTAGAGGAACTCTATTTTAATTCATAAGCAGCTTTCTTCTGTGAGAATATTTGCTTAGTCCCTTGTTTTCTCACTTCAGTCTCTGTCACTGGTAGGGGAAAAAAGCAAGCCAAGTACAATAATCCAGTTGATTGTCTTTCCACCTCCTGTTTGATAGCTTATTTCCTTGGTATCTACTCTTAAAGCCTGATTCATGACTTTATGAAGTGCGTATCTAAAATTGTCTCTGGATTTCACAATACAATCTAATCTTATAATGGGGTGGCATTTGGAGGTGCCAGTTTTATTTATTTTTGCAGGTGGCATAATGGACCTCTCTAACTGCTCTTGTGATCATTACTGCCCGTTACTTTCTTCTGATCTAATCACTTTGTGGCTAAACTGTGTCAAGATGCCACATGTCTCTTTCTCTACAGTTTTTCCAGCCTGTCATTACTATAACGAGTGTCACACCGTGGCATCTGCTGTGTCATCATACATCACACAGCCTGGTTCATCTGATGTTAATTTCACAAATCATATGGAGCATTTGCATGGAGGAGAAATATTTCAAAATCACATGGCCAACTTAACAGCTCTATATGCAAACAGTCAAATCTTTCTGCTTCTCAGTTTCCACCTTCAAGTGTAATTCCCAGTTCTACTGAAGTGATCTTCATGCTGGTCTTGCAGCTACTTTTGTACCAACTACAGCCTGAAAAAGAAGCAACTTATCCTTTCACTGTGCTGCCCTTCTGTGGCGTGTGCTGTAATTGAGTGTGTGGCTTGTGAGTTATAATATTTTTCTATGGAAATGCTCAGATACCTTCTTTACTGAGAACCTTTTTGCTTCTATTGTCCTATTGTCAATATCATGACTCTGTATGTGACCTTACCAATATATACCACTGATGTACCTGGTGAATTAACTGGTAGAGCTTGCTGTGCAAAATCTGATGATAAATGATAATATGATATGAAAACAAGTTTTGAATAATCATAAGCTGTTGCTTCTAGTTGTGTGCCATGGTCTGTAGAAAAGACGAAGAAATCTGCAGTATAGTGGTTGAGGAAAAGAAAGAGGGTATTTGGAAGCAGAAATGAGAAGCCTTTACTAGAAAGAAAAGGAGGATGATAACAATGTGAGTGGGGGAAAAAAATCATGAATATCAGAAAAGAGCATGAGGAAGAATGGGGGCTTCTTATAGCTAAACTAGTAGGAAGCAGAATGGAAATAGCAATCTATTATTTTTGTGTGAGTATAGATGTATACAAGATAAAAGATGAAGTATACAAAATCAAATGCTCATAGACTAGGAAGTATCGGTGATCCTTGACCTTAACTGACTCTCCTTGCATGTGAATTGTGAGTCATGAGTTATGACTACGTATTACTGCTAACGCATCAGTAGCACCCTCAGAAATAACCAGTGTCAGGATTAGTGACTTTTTAAATTAAGCATTAAACTGTTTTTGTGGTAATTTGTTTGAAAAGGCTTAAACTTCCTCGCCTGATCTGGCGATCTAATGGTAAAAGTGAAGCAGCTCTATTTTCCAGGTACAAATAGTTTTAGATACCACCATATCTCTTGAGAGAGAACACAGCTCACTATATACCCTGACAGTTGATTGCATTTCTTCTTATTAAAATACCATTACAGAAAGCTATCCCATTTCCTCAAAAAAGAATCTATGTATATACATAAGCTGCAAAGCTCTTAGAAGAAATCACCTTTCATAAATAGAAAAAATACAATAGTTTCTTTTCCAAGAAATTATCAACTGCATATCTCACAAATAAACTATAAGCATCCTTCTTGACATAAGAGTGCATGAGGCTGATTTACAGTACATTATAAACATCTCTGCTGTCACTGGAATAAGTCCAACATTCAGACAACTTGGTGAGAGTGGGAGGGAAATCAGTTTTCTGTGTAGTGGCCTGCAAAGTCATCTTGCAATCCTATTTATCCCTGTCAAAGCAACTTAGCAATTTCCTTAACTTTTCCAAGTTAAAAAAGTACAGAGGCCCTTTATCTTCTGTTTTGGTTTTTTTTTTTTCCCCTCTTCATTTTCCCTATGAGTTTGGCAATCCCATGTCTTCAACAGGAGTTAGTAATTGCTGTGGGTGATACTTTTGTAAAGATGTTTTTCCCCCAAGTTAGAGTATCTTAGAGTTTCAGCTGTTAGGAAAACATCTCCCTTTTTAGTGATTCTGTGATTATTACATTTACTAAGGTGGGAAAACGCCTCCAAGATCATCCAGTCCAACCACCAGCAATATTTCCCCCACTAAACCATGTCCTGCAATAGACGTCTGAATGTTTCTTGAATGCCTCCAGGGATGGTAGCTCCACCACCTTCATGGGCAGCCTGTTGCAGAGCCCGATTGCTCTTTCAGAGGAGAAGTTTTTCCTAATATCCAACCTGAACATCTCCTGGCACAACTTGAGGCCCTTTCCACTCATTCTAATGCTAGTTATGTAGGAGAAGAGGCTAACCCCCACCTCACCACAACCTCCTTTCAGGGAATTGTAGAGAGCTGTAAGGTTTCTAGGCTGTGTCAGTAATTCTCACAGCTACTCAGAGGGAAGCAGTGTTGAGTTGCCAAGGAATTAACATCTGTAATTGTTTAACAGCCCTACTACCAAGTAGCAAACATGAGTCTGCTATACTAAAGTATTTGCTGAAATCTTTCCCTCCATTGCATAGAAAAATAGCTTATCATTCATAATAAAAGATAGGCACTGTAGAGTTGATGATGACTCTTAATTATTTGGAGATGTTTCATTTCTGATGAAGATGTGGAGTTCGGTATTCTGAAAAGATGCTTTCCATGAATGCTGTACAAGCTTAAGCTGAGAGGTCTGGAACAATCTTGTATTTATTGTTGCACTCGGTCTGCTTCCCTTCCCCCTTTTCCTCCAAAGCATTATTTATTAAGGGATATTGGTTTTATTTTTTTGCTTGCAAGGCTGTTGTTTTGGGGATTTTTTTGTTTTGATTTTGTTTTTTACCAGGAAGATATGGAGAGGAACAGTATTACTAACAATTATGCGGAGGTTGGTGGCCCTGCATGCAGCAAGGGGGTTGAAATTTGATGATGCCTGGGGTCCCTTCCAACACAAGCCATTCTATGATTCTATGAATATCAAAATTCAAGAGTAAAAATGTAATTTCTCTGTAAATACACTCGCTGATTAAAGTGAGATTCCTGTCCTTTTTCAGCAGAGAACTGCTGCTCAGCAACAGGGACTCGCTTAAGGAACAACTTTGCAAGAACTGCTATTCTGAGGAGAATTTTTTTCTAGTAGTGAAATGAAGATGCAATTTTTTTATTACATTTTACAATGTAGGCTCATATTCCTTTCTCTCTTAACATCAGGAGTATTAGTGGACTTGAAAAATCTATTTCCTATGTTTCACACACCCACCAAGCTTGTGAGTAAGTAAACCTGCTACACCTTAGGTACAGGTAGAGCTATAAGAAGTGCCATTGTTTCTGATTGTCCTCACTTTCCTGGAAGGAAGATTTACCTGGAAAGGGGATGGAGAATGAGATTAGATTAATGGTTATGAATGAATAGAAACATTTCCTTTGAAATTATAATATTTAGCTGTGGGTACACCATCATTCAGGAAGTGGATAAATATAACTGGTTGCTCAAAGTAGTGGCTATGACAACTGCCAAGGGAAAGAAAACTGAATAATATCTTAACTTTCATTGTCCCAGGAAGAAACAGTCTGGATTGATAGGATACAAGAAAGATACAATTGTTCTCCTTGTTAGTCTTGATGCCATCTTGAATTATCAGGAGTTTGTCCATTGCTGATCTGGAGGATTCAGTTATGGTAGTAGCTGCTGTTTCTCCTCCTTTGCGTGCCGATGGTGAGGGAGATGCTGTTTTTGCCTCTTCCAGAGATGCTGCAGCTGTGAGAGAGGCATTACTATTGGGCAGCACAGTGTGACTGGGAACATGATGCCTCTCAGGAATAGCAGAAGCTGAAGACTTGGCCTTTACCTCACTCCAGATGTGATTGTTGGGACATCAGCTGCCTCTGTTGCGTTGTTTTGTTCAGGGGTGTCTTCCCTCTTTCCCTGCACATCCTCTGGAACAACACTGCAGGTGGCAGGGTAAAGACAGGAGGGCAGGTCCTTGGCACCCAGTGTACTCTTTTCAGAGGCAGCAGTTACGCTGTCTGGTGCAACTGGTGCTGCTTAGGGCTTTTTGAATTTGGGTACCTGCATACTGCTTCAGGGCTGGGACACATCTCTGCATGAGGCCTGTGGGTCATACATGCCTGTTCTAACCTGAAAGAAGCTAGGGTTTATATATAAGCAGCAGTAAACAGATGACTCTTACTTAACCAGGACAATTTTCCTACAGAGAACAGTGATTTAGTTACTATTCAGCAAACACCTAGAGCAGTCACTGAAGTATTTCCAGATTCCTACTGGGTGCCTATGGGGAAGCCATAGCACCAGCTGCTCTAATGTGCTATTCCATAAGGTACTTGTGCTTTCACCTATAAATTCCCCTCTGTTGAATTCTATTTCATCCCAATATAAGGACATTCTAACATACATACATTTCTAATGTTGTACATTTGTAATATATCTCTGCTTTTTTTCTAAACAAACCTTGTGAGAGGTAAACCACATCAATTCTTTCTCTTACTGCCCATTCTATATGGGAGTTCTTCTGCTTGTGATCAGTTGAACACACACTGTTCCCCAGTGCAGGTTAACTTAAAGCTTTGGGGTATCTTACCACAGCAAATAATAATTTTATTAAAAATGAAAAAATAACAGGGTTTTTTTGCACATGCTAGTCCTTGTAAGGTTGGTTTTTTTTCCAGACTTTATTTGGAGAAACTGGTTTCTACTGAAGAAACAGGCTGAAAGCAGTAGAGGCTCCCTATTCCACTCCCCAAAATGACCACTTACCATAAATAGAGTTGTTGCTGCAGAACTTGCACTGTTAGCTGTGTTTTGGCAAGGTTCTTGTATGTAGCATCTGCAATGCCAGATGCAGGCTGTAGGATTATGACAAAATGTCACTTAAGAAACTTCATCATCATTCCCAACATAGGATCAAAAAGGTTGGACAAGACTTCTAAGATTATCTGCTTGTTCTTTTATTTAAATATATGTCCATGCATATTAAAAGGAATCTTTTGTGATCTCCTAAACTATGGTAATTAGTACTACTGACTTCTACCTACTTCTCTGCAAAGAACCAAAGTTTTGATGCACCAGAGAATGTAGGAAACTGGTTATTTCTCTTAAAACTTTAAGTTACTTTTAGTAAGAGTTTGCCCTGTCTTGTTTCTTGCTGTACTTCAACAAAGGGCAACAGAACAGTTAGAAAGTTTGTAATTTAATACCTTTGATCCCTGTAGGATGAGGAAGTAGCTGCAGATGTGGCTCCAGTTTCTCCTGTAGTATTTCTCTGCCTGTGAGAGTTTGAACAAGTCATTCAAGTAAAATAATAAAAATAATGAGGGGGGGAGAAAAAACATGAAAGCTTTGCATCTGAAGTTAATTTACAAAGAAAATCATAGGAAGGTTTGTTTTTGTTTGTTTGTTTGTTTTTTTTAAATGTGAAAGCAGAGGCACCAAGGATGGTTATTTCTGGAGGCTCTTCATCGTCTAGAGGAAAATCATGATGTAAATAGAGGAGGGCTGAGAGGAAAAAAGTTGCAATTTGACAGGTTTCTGATCAAAACAGTGAAGAATATCTAGAGCAGGAAACTAAGGCAAGAAAGAGCATGATGTTGGTTCTTGTGTAAGTGTGCCACTTGCTGCAAAGCATGAAGAGTTCAGAGAGCCTGTGCAAGGCTGGTTGGCTCTCTAGCCAGGATGGTTGGATGTGCTCCCTGCCAGCTTTGAGTGCTGGCACCTGCATTTCATTTCTCATATACCTGAGCTTTCCCAGGGCCTTTTGGATGACTATGCCTTGAGGGAAATAGGAGAAGCATGGAAGCTGCTGAGGTGATGGGAGCTCATTTGCATGGAAATCCAGTGGGGAGAATGTAGTCAAAGTTGTTTAGGGAACTTCTTCCTTCTCCCTTTTCAGGACAAGCCAAAGCAAAGGCAAGGCCAGCTTTGGACTCCAAATATCATAGTTGTGATATAAATCGTGATGACTACTCTAGGACAAAGGAATTGCTCTTACCTAAAAATGTTTTGCATAAAGAAAATGAAGTCTCTTTCCTAGCCCATGCTTTGTGACACAAGTGTACCTGATGGGAAGGAGTTTGTTCCCCCTGCCTTACCTCCAGGAGCACCTCTGGCATTGTAATGTCTTTGAAAAGTTTAGAACTTAATGGTGTTTTCTCTCCACACAATAGGAACATGCTGCCTGCTGATGCCCTCCAGGAGAAGGTGGAGGAGGTTGCTGGTGTGGCACAACCTATGAGGTGTGGACCATGTGTGGGGGGCTGCTCTTTGTTCTGGTGAGGCACTTCAGTCATCTCTTCAGGCTGCTCTTCAGCTCTGTGAGTACACTGGTTTACTTTCTAAAATATATTTTAGTCTGCTTGTGCGCCTTTATGTCTACTAGACCTGTCTGTCATTAGCAGGGACAGGACACAGCTTTCCATCGCTGTCCAGTTGAAGATGAATTTGGCATGAATATGTGCTGTACCATGTGGTAAATATGCTGTGTTGGAGGTTACTGTCTGCTCTGCTATGGTTTACAGCAGGCAGGGATATGAGAAAATGCAATGGAGGTGTTCAAGGCTAGGTTGGATGGGGCCTGGGCAACCTGATGTAGTTCTGGATTTTAGTGGCTGGCAACCCTGCCTGTGGAATGGAGGTTGGAACTTGACGATCCTTGAGGTCCCTATCAATCAAGCCATGCTATGGTTCTATGAGTATTGAGCTGTATTGAAAGGAGCAATTGGGGTAAGGGCTTGTACTGGTACTGCTTCTGTGCTCTTCATTTGTCTCAGATGGCCTCAGTGGAATGGGGATTTGGAGTGGGAAGATGAGGAGTGGAAGAATGATCCTCTTCTTGGCTGCTTCCTGCCTGGAAGGTCTATGGCATTTCAGTGAGCTTCTGTTGTTTGAGAGCTATTGCAAAGCAGTTGCACGACTGTGGGAATGAGTTTGTAAATCATTGGTATATGTTGCATTGCCTCCTTTATGTTTATTCTCATATGGCTTTTCTTTAAAAGGTTGAATACTTGTTCATCTCCATATGAATAATATACGTGCAGGTTATGTTTTGCAGTCTAATTCCCAGGGAATAAGGTGCTGCTGTCTGTCTCTGACTGGAGCAGTCAAAATACTGTAGGATTTCACTTACTGATCCAACTGTTCAAGAGTGCTGCACTACAGGGAAGTAAATCATGTAAACTGCAAGCGGAGGAAAGAATATCAGTGCCTTACGGTAACGCTTTTGGTCTGTGCTGAAGAGTGGTTCTGTGTGGTTATACCCCCTGCTGAACTTCCAAACCAAGTGAAAGGGCTCTGGGCTGACTTATAGGCATGCTCTCCAAGCATCAATTACTATTTTTTTATTTTATTTTTACTACATCTTTAAGCTTCAGCTGCCATAGCTGATCCTGCAACTAGCAAAGGATTGGTGAGTTAGAGATATCAATTCCCTACAGCTGCTGGAAGTCTTTAATATATTCACTGTCCACTGTAGGAAGGCCTTGCAAATCACATCACAAGGCACATTCCTTGGAGGAAAATTGCTCCCTTACACTTAAATATTGCCAATTTCCACTCACTGCATGTGGACAGCCATGTTACCCAGAACCTGTGCCAGTATTGCAGTAACTGTCCTTGTGCTATGCATACTGCTGGGGGACCTGCTCCTGGCTCTGCTCCTGCATGGGGACAGCTGGCAACACCAAGGAAGCTACCTGCTCTGTCTCAGGATCCAATTGCTGCCTTTATTGATGCTTGTCACAGCAGTAGTTCTTACACCAGTGTTGTGCTTGGGCCAATCTGTCTCTTTTGAAAACCCTATGTCAGATTTAAGGTGAGGAATGGGGAACCAGGATCTACTCCTGAGGTCACTGGGCATGGAAATGCCCTAGTGGGTTCTGCCTGTCCTCAGCAGTGCCAGGGCCAGGACTGTCCTTATGCTGGTACAACATACCTTGGTAGGCTTTGGGGCAATAGGGAGATGACTGCAGCAGCTCTCATTTCACAAGAACTGAAAGGCAGCCATGAGCTGCTGGATTTGCCTTCTGCTTGCCTTTGTTAAGGCCAGGGTATTAGGTCTGTTCTGCCCTTTTTCAAACTGCACTTCTGGTGGTAATTCCCCCAGCATCACATAACTTGAGCACTGCTGTGCTGAGAGCAGTTAGAGGCTGACTGTTGTGAAGTCTTTTTCATGAAAAGCCACTGTTTTAACTCCTTCAGTACAAGTTTGTGGTGCTGACTGGTGTTTGCAATCTAATTTAGGGCAGCCTGGTAATGTCTAGACACTGCAATACTGATGCTTCCTTTAAGGAGCTGTTAGCAGGAATTATTTCAGTATCAGAGTTTACTTGCTGTGTGCAGCCAGTGGTCGCACAGCAGTTAAATGTAATAACTCTTTAATGGCCTCTGCTTGCTGCAGTGTTGTTGCTTGCTGTCAGTGAGGCGCTTGGGGAAAAGGGACTTTCCTGAGGCTTCTGCATGGGAATTTATTGTAAAAGGGGAGCTGAGCTTTAAATTGGAGCTGTCGGGTCTGGCCTTTGGGTTGGGGAGGAAATATCTGGGGTGCCAGGGATTTTCCATGAAGAGTGGTCTCATGGCACCCTGGGAGCTGTGTAGGCTGCTAGATGACTGGCAGGCTGATGCTCATGTACCCATTTTGTCCTCCAACTTCAGACAAGTCTCTTAGCTTCATCCTTTGCATCCTTATAGTGTAAAGTCTTAATACGCTACTGTGAGGTCAGTATCTGCACATGTGTCTTTAAAGTAGAGCTGTGGAGGGTAAATTTGGCCTCCTGGGAGCAGCTGAGCCAGACACCTCAGTGCTTTGCATAATGTCCGTGAGCCACTCAGCACGTGCTGCCCACAGGGGTTTAATTGCTCCAGAGGACACCTAGACCTAAACAGCCACTGGGAAATGAGCAATAGGAGACAGTCTGCTGCAGAGGTCCTTTTGAATGTCAAGCTGCTGGAAACCCCCGAAGAAATACAGTGCTGAAGGTTAAGAGCATTGAGTAGTGGATTTGAAGCAAATACTAAATTTTATTGCTAAAACAGTTGGGCAATGCAGTGTGCATAAATTTTAAACTTTAAATCTATCAACTGACTTGGATTTAAACTTAATCAGCTGGCCACAACTTTCGTGTCCCCACCTACAGCAGCACAACCACCTGGGGCAGCTATATGCAGCATGCTAAGCAATGCAGCTGCTGTGGGATTCACAGCACGCCTGTGCCTCCCTGAGCACTCTGATATGTGTCAATAGATTATCTGATTCATAAAGCTGCTGTCTGAAAGAGATGCTGTTAAAAGAAATAGTTATTAAAAATAGCAAGAACTGTCTCTTATATTGGAGTGGCAGGGCTCCCTGTCACTGTCACTGCTGTTCCTTGCTGCTAGACGCAGCAGCTCAGAGCGATCCATCAGATTTGGCAGGATTAGGAAATGCAGGCCAGCAAATAAGCACAATGCTGTGGGTCTTGCTGTCAGGAATTTCCCTGCACGTGCCACAGTCAAATTCAGAACTTTGCTTGGTGTTATAATACAGCTCAAAGGTACCAAGAGTGTCCTGAAACTGAGGTGTCTTTTTTACTGAGCTACTTCACACCGGCTTGCTAGCAAGCAATCCAGAATTATAAATGTACTTCACCTTTGCAAGATAATTTTAATTGGCAAAACAGAAGTGTTATGGTTTGGGGCAAGGTCAGGAAGGTGGCAATGTGATAGCAAGGAATTTGCTATCATCAGTTGTGGTGGCCACAGGTTAGGAGCAGAGAACTGCAGTAACCTCTGTTAAACTGTTGCTCTTTTGAAATGCAAATAAAAACGGATTTCAAAGACCTACAAAAGTAATTTCAATGATTTCTCCAGCTCCTCTTCAAGCAGATTGATCTACAAAATAATTCTCTGCTGTTCTATATGTAGTTGGATTCCTTCTTATGAGAACTAGGCAGTATTTTCCTTCTGCTATCTGCTTTTCCTGTAGATCTTTTCTGATGTAAAACTACTTATTTAGTCAGGCTTGGAGATAAAGCATTTAAGCAGCAGTGATGAGCAGACTATCTGAGCAAAAATTTGCAGTAATTTTCCCTGGGAATAGGTTCCTGCAGAAGGCTTTTCAACAAAAGGAAGGGCAGATCAGTGGCTCCTTTGTAGGGAGGATGGACAGGCTTTAATATTACCATAACTTCATCAGGATACATTCAGCAGACACCTGATGCTGCTTGCCCCGCAGACTGCTTTAGTGTGTTATTCTGGCTCAGCAGCCACTGTAGCTCTCAACTCTTTGGGAGACTTCACTTGAGATGAGAGACTAAATAGACCTGAGTGAGCCAAACTGCTTTCAGCACTCTTGCTGCCCCCAGGTCTGCCAGCTTACTGGGTTCAAGAGCTCCTCTTGCCTTTCCCTCATTCAGGAAAGTTGTACTGACTTACCTCAAACCATGCTGTATGGGGACTGCTGAATCATGGCCTGAACCTCTGATCACCTGAGGCGAGAAGTGAGTCAGCCACAGGAGCACAGTGAAGGCTGTTGGAAGGGGTGCAGCCTGGCTGCACCTCTCCTAGACCTATTTAAGAGCTGGCTACCAGTGGGGAAGGATCTCTTCTGGAGATCCTCTCCGCTGGAGTTTCCCATGCGAGCCCAGGATAGGGTGAGTGACCTTCATTTCTGCTCTAGTATAACTACATAAGCCAAGCTCTCAGATATACTATATCATCTGTATATTCATTGATTGTATGCATGCCAACACCAGAAGTTGGATTTCTGTTGCGCAGATCTCCTGATATCAGCGGTGATCAATAGTTTTTGATGAAGAGGAACTTATTTCCTCACTTCAGTGTCTTCCATTTTGAGTAATGCTTAGTAGGTTACTAATGCATTTTGTACTTTCGTTTTTTGAATGTTGAGCTTGCTGAATTGCATGCTGAAAACCCTTGACGTTTTCTTGTATACTATTTTTACCTTTCATGTTTGTTGAAAAGGCTGAAAGGATGTGTTGCATTTAGACAGTCTAGAAGAAGTACTTCCTGATGTAAAAATTAAGGCATGATGCTTTTTTTGAAGAAGAGCCGAGAATAAGACTATAGGATTTTTACATTCAAGTAGTCATATGGATAAATAGACCCAGGATATTTCCTTCCAAATAGTAATAATACAGACAGGTCACAGTTGTGTCAAACACATGAGATTTTTACTTACAGAAGAAAATAAACAGAACTGTTTTGTTGGTCCCCATGAGGTTGTAGGCATGTCGAAGCTAGACACACTGAATCTAGACGTGACCCACATGTTCTCTGGGGATGTGGTGTTGTATTACGTGAAGACAGTAAATCGTATGACTGCATGACTCGTTTAAATATTTGACTCTATTTTGCTGATAGCATAAAGCCAAGCTTCCTTGAAGGTGGTACTTATAACTAAACTGAGACTGCTGTTTGGGTAGAAGGACATTACTCTTTCAGGAATCAGGCAGAGCTTGGATGCTTATTCCGAAAAGCTGTCAGGACTCCAACAACAGCATTGGTTTGAGGAGTGTGTGGTTTTAGTAGCTAAGCATTCTTGAAATGTACTTTTTTATTTCTGAGTGTTTGTTGTTCTTTTACAATGCAGCTGTGCTGATAGATTTCAGGATGGTATGGTAGGCATCTAAGTGACTGTTCAAAGGTCAGCTTCCTCCAGGCAGTTTTCTTTAAGATCATGTATAATTCGTGACAGTAGGGGGATTTTTTTAATAACAAGAAAGAAGAAAACATCTTCATTTACCTTATGACAGGTGTGAGCACAGTGAGTAAGGCATTCATCTAGGCTGCAGCAAAAAGGCTTCAAGTTCTTGTAGTAAACTGGATGCAGTGGAGATTCTCTGTGTCCTTAGTTCTGGACTATTGGCTGGGCTGGGAGGGAATGTGCTGCTGCTCTCTCCAATGCTTTCATTGAACAGTAAAATATCTCATCTATTTTCCTTGCACCATAAGGCAGCATAAACATGTGAAAAATGAGCTCTGATTTGCATATGATATTTATATAGAATTATGCCTATATTCATGAAAACATCTGTATTTAGAGATTCAATTTAAATTAACCATTTTTTCACTAGAAGAGCACATACGTATTTTATTCTTAACCCTTTGGTGCTACCATTGTGAGACATTTTGCTAACACAAACTAAGCCTAACTGCTCTTTATGAGGCCTGCTAATAAATAAATGGAAGCAATTAAATCTGAAGTGAGTGGTGCTTCTGTGGTTGTCCTGAAGAGTTGGGAAAGTGTGTGGTTGAAGAAAGTTTTCAAATTGGGTAGAAGAGTTCTTAGTCTGTGAAATTTGTGTTACTGAAGAAGGAAACATAATTCTGTATCTCTTTAACAGTTGTGAGAACCAGTGAAGAGACTGAGATAGCTTTTTTTTTTTTAGGGAAAAAACGTGGAACACTTGGCCTTGTGCTGTTAATTGGTATCCTTCCCATTTAAATAGAGTCAGGTGCCTTTTGAGTTGGCTAAAACCAACCGTGGAATGTGTAAAATCATGACCTGTGTACTTACTATTGGTCCAACAGTATTTGCACTTTGACAAATAAAAATTCTAGTCATCCTTGAGGATGAGAGGATCCTGTTTCATTTCTGGTTCAGAATTTGAAGCTCTGGCCTTTTCCCTCAGTTTGGTACTTGACAGTTTTCTTTTTGCTTGTTTTATCTTGCGTTTATGAAAATACTGTTTGCAAAATGTTTTTAGAAGCTGCCCATATGGTGGTGAGTTGAGTTACCCAAACCGGAATGAGTCATTTGGCAAGAGATTAAATCTGAATGTTCTTTTGTTTGCTTGCTGTACACTGCATGATTTAAAGCACGTGTTAGGAAACATTATGGTGCAGTGCATTTTTGCTCAAAGAAACCATCAAGGTCCGGGTCTCCTTGTGCTGGATGCAGCACTTGAATATTTAATGGGAGGTAAAAGACATCAACCAAGAGGGTATGGGAAGATTGGCTTTTCTGTATTTTTCTTTAATGAAAATCTTGTGCTGATATATTTCAGCCGTTCAGATTTGTGCTGTGGATTGGTCATAGCAGAACACTGTGTGCTTGTCTCCGTCCCTTCTCCTTGCAACTGCAGTATTGCGTCCCTGCATGGGGCTGGTCCTCCCAAGCCAGCACAGCCCAAGCACAACCACTGAGCAGCGAGACTTTCCCATGCTTGTTGTTTTCTTTTGATAGCACAGGTGTTTTGTAACAGACAATATCTTAGGCTTATTCCATTGACTCCAAGTACAGTGCATCCCTTAATGTGAATTCAAGTATTGTGCTGACTTCAGTAGCTGACAATTGGGGGGGTTCTGATGATTGACTGTAAAGCCCCCAAGCACAGCATGTGCTGCATATTGCTGACAGAATTTAAAGCTGCTTCTCAGCTTTCAAGATTTCCTTCTTGAAAGCAAGGAGGAAAGGCTGAGTAGAAATTTTTACTGTGACGCTAGAGATTAATACCAGTGCATAACTGATTAATGTCCTCAGCACTATCTAATTTCCCATGTGGAACAATCATCACAACTTCAAGCAAGCTTTTGTACGGATGATGTTTTTGGCTTAGGACTCTTTTTTGCTGCCTGACCATGAAGTAAGTTTTCATCAAAGAATTTCTGCAATTTGCTGGAGCAAAGAATTGTAGTGGTGGTATTTGGACTAGGAAGTTTTTGATGATAGGGTGAATATTTTGCCAACTGAAAAGAAGGGATTAAGTGGTAATGTGAAAGACCAGGAGATGGGATGCTCTGGCCTGGTTTTGAGGGATAAGGAAAAACCAAGGGTAATGATAAAGTTAAGTTGAGGCAGGGTGGATGGGGAATGACATCAGAAGAAAAGGTGAAAATAACAGAAATGTAAACTGTCCTTTTTTACACCTGCTTAATTGAAGTACTAGCAGAAAGTTGATGCCTAGTGCTTGGAGAAGAATTTTTTTAAAAATGTGCAATGGTGCAGTGAGCCAAACGGGGCTAGTGAATAAGAAATAGCATTTGAAATCTTTCAATTATTTAGTGGCTTGCATCCTTGGAAGAAGGCCAACCAGATTTTAATAGAAAAGGATTGAGAAAACCCTCAAAAATAAGGTTGAGTTGATCTGGCAAGATGTCAGCTGTGTTATTTCATTCCCTGTGGCATCTTAATCCTCCGTCCTTCTTCTGAATGACTTCCTAAATAACAGTACCTCTGTGTTAAGGGTTTTGTTAGTTCTCCAGCCTTCCCAAACTTGTACCGCTGCACGTAATGATGCCATGCATTTATTTGGAGCTTATGAAATAGTTACCTGAAACCTCCAAGTCATTAGTAAGCTTGGCTCAGATTTGTTTATTTTCAATGAGATGTTTATGGAATTGTAATTCTACAAGGAGCTGGGCACCAATTAGAAGGACACAGCAATTTGATAGAAGAAGAGAGAACTGAAATAAACATTCTGGGACTCAGATGCAGGAAGGTGGTTTTTCTAGACCTTGATTTCCCAATGGCTTGAGTTTACAGCATTTCCATTCCAGGAATTTTATTAGAGCAGCAGAGGTCTCAATATTTTCATTGCAGAGGCTGTAAGGAAAGGCTGCCCACACTCGCTGCATTCCCCTGTCTGTCCTCTGGGAGTCACAGTTACTTGCCCTTTACAATGCCTTCCAAGCTGCTGGGCATGTAACTTCTGATAACTCCAATTCATACTTACATGAGTGCTATATTCATCTGTTTCAAAGAATTCCTATGGAATTGTGCTAAAAAAAAAAAAAATAAAATCCTTGTTTATTAATTTTTTTCACTAACCAGTATGATTTTTTTTCTGTTACTATTTTGTGTACCCAGTGCTCTTGAATGTCAGAGCACTTTCATGTTTATTTTTCTATTTTCTGTGTTGATAGGCGACAGAGTCTTTACTGAGTGGTAAAACTAGGTCAGAATGCTGCTATGTGTTCAGTGATTAGTAGAAATTGGGCCTATATTGTGCTCAGTTTATAGGTCACAGTGCTTAAATGACTTTTATGTCAGAAGATGCAGAATTAGGTTGGGCTCTAGTCTCTAGTATTTTTTCACCTGCTGATAATTCTATGTAATTTTAAGAGCTGAAAGAGTAATTGTACTCTAATTACTGTCAATGCAATTGTATATCTTGTGTAAGTCTGCCCTTAAAGGTAGAGCACTGCTGGAAATGGCATTCTTTGGTTTGGCTAGTGGCCTGTGATGATGCAACTGAGTGCATTTACTGACATACTTAAACCCTTCGGGTAGGTTTGATGGGTCACTTTTGCAGCTGCTTTATGGGCCTGGATAATCGTGCATACTTCAAGTATGTATCAGTCATCAACAATCAGAGAGAATGCTTTTTTTTTTTTTTTTTTTTTTTTTTTAAACTATCTGTTGTATGGACTGTAAGGAAATCATCCTTCTGCAACAAAGCATGAGGGGATACAGGAATACGTATGAAAGGAAAGTAACGTGTTGCAAGAGCCCAGAGAAGTCAGCAAAGGAATATATATCTAGCATATCTAGCTAGACTGGAATCTTCAGTTGCAGCATTATTATCTAATTAACTGAACAGACCATTTTATCTTGCAAGAGTACAAACCTTTTGTTTCAGTCAGCCTGTGGAAGTTTGAAATTCCTTTTACCTGCCATTCATCCTTTGTGCTAATGGATTGTCCATAATTAAAATCTAAACAGTGTTTTGTTATTTTACTTACACTGTTTTGCTTGCTGTGACAGTGGTGAGGAGATGGTGGTGGTGATGTTGTGCATGACAAGTCATGCAACGAGTTTTATGAGCCCAACCAAATGTTTAGTTATCTTGGGATACTGATGTGTTAGACTGCCTAATGTTGGTGCTATTTTGCTGCTCCTTCTTTTGTCATGACTTGAAGAGTTTTCAAAGATCTACCAGCTTTTTGTATTTCAGAGGGATTCATTTTGCAGTATTGTAGCACCAAAGAACACTAGATTTTATATTTACAGGTGAGTGAGTTTTTGGTATTTTTTTTTCCTAAATGATTTCTTAGTAATTTATAGGGTGTTTATTTGTTGTGTGAAGTTTGGATGATGACTATCAAATATTTATTGATGGTAATGTCATCCGAAATCTGGGAAGAAAAGTCTCTGACTCCAGTGTGGTATTAGAAAGCAGCATTTCTTTATTCCTCAGACAAGTGTGCTTTCTCAGAGTTCAGGTTCTACACTTGAACAGTTACTACATGCATACACGGTACATCAGCGTACATATTCATTCTTTTCCAGAACTGATTAATATATACTAATATCCCTCTGGGCGTGCGTGGTCTTCTGCCACGTACTTTGTCCCTATTTTTCTATCACCAGCTTCACCATGGAGACTTTTGGCTGACCTTTAGCTGCTTTTCCCAAATGTGGCAAACTTCCATTGCTTGTTAGGCCATAATGAGCAATTTCCAAAACAATATATGTGAAAATGCAAGGTAAATGTCTTTGCACCTGGTGAAATGCAAAGATAAGTAGTCTGTGACTCTCTTGCTGCTTGTGAAGTAAAATCACTGAGGGAAATATGGCTGTTCACACAATAAGCAGAGTTGAAAAAGAAAGTTTTAGAAACTAGCACTCATTGATTTCTTTTGCTAAAGTAATACACTGATTCCTATTGCTAAAGAAATCAGCGTTTATCAGTAGCTTTGTCCTGGTTTATTAGCAACCAAATATCAGGTAGAATTTCTGTGCTGCAAGCAATTTTTGTGAAGTGTGATTAATCAATACAAATAAATCAAAGTCCAGTCTCCTAATTCCAAAAGAAAGAAAAAATAATTTGAGAGTAGTTTGCAATAGACTTAAAAACCAAAACTGTGTTTGAACGTGCCTGAAGAGTAACTGGAAAAAAAGCTGGATATAATTTTAAGCTTTTTGACTTAATGGAATTATTGCAAAAACTAACTCTGATTATTAAAATAGTTTGTTCCCACATCAGAACATTAACTGATGTCTCAAAATTTGGTCTGTTTGGATGTAAATTAGATGGGTCTGTTAACAGTTGCAGAAGTTGGTAGAGTCAGCACTGATTGGAGATGTCTGAACCCTCTCCATTCAGTCTGTTCATTCTGCAGGGGTGTTGCTGCTATTAAAATATAGATATGTTATTTTGTTTCTGCTCTTCCATTTATTGTTTGAGAGTTAGAGTCAAAGGAGTAAGTTGGTAGAGCTGAGTGTGGGTCAGTAGCCTCAGAATAGACCATGAAAACGTGCAGTTCTTCTAGGTCACCTCTTTTTTAATTAATAAAATAATAACAGTAATGAAAATTATTACAGCCAGACCAATGGATATTGAACAAAATTATGGTTGCAAGAAAGGTTTATGTCTTTATAATTAAAGAAAAAAAACAAAAACAAAAACAAAAAACATTAGGTCATATCCTAGTATTGCTTAGACAGCATTCAGAATTTTAAGCTCTCAATAATTCTGTTGTTCGTTTTGATATCCTGAACCTGATGTCTAGTTAAAAAGACTGGAGCAGGAAGATTAGCACCAGGAAGAGGCAGGTATTTAAAATTCCCCTGGGGGGGGGAAAAAAAAGCAAAAAAAGCTAAAAACACTTCTCATTAGACACCATTTAAATCAGTTACTTCTGATATGAATGTGTGCCAAGTATTTGGATCCATGGTGTACGTATGCTTGGATTGTAAAGCTCTAGGGAGTTCTTCACTGTAATCTAGCAATTATCTTCCTGCAGACCCTTGTCTATCAAGAGGCAGTCAAGTGATTGTGTGTGCACAATCTTAATCAGAGAAGTGCAAAATAAAATAGACTGACGCCACTGATCACTGGTAGTTACAGAAGATGACCAGCAACAGCCATGTGAGGAAATTCTGGTGTTAAAATCCAGAATGCATGATGTCTTGTACCTTGTGCTGGGCAGACTGCAAGCAGAAGCAAAACGGCTCTTCTCCGGAGTCATAGTTGTACTCACCTGCCCCAGGTAGCCCTGTACAGGTTAGATGTGCAGGGAAAATAAGGACCCAGTCACCATGCCTCACATGAATGCAATAACCTTCTGGATGAGAAGACCACAAGCTTTTAACAGCTTTGGGTTTTGTGAGTGCTCATATTCTATTAGCTGTATGCCTTCCTAGAGTACTGTGTGTGAATACCTGAGCTTTAAATGAGCTTGCTTTGATAATAAAAGAAACACCACTGTGTTATTTGGTGCTCTGTTTCTCAGCTGGGTAAATTAGCCATGTTACCCATCTCCTAGTGAGTGAGCTCATTTAGATTTGAGATACAGATGTGGAATTACTTAGGAATTTAGGCTTTTAAGATGTTCCTGTGTAACTCTCACTATGTACGTGCACTTATATTTCATAGTCTTTTATGTTTGACTCCAGCTTGATTTAGTTTAGCCTACTTCCTAATTACACCAGAACAATTTTCTGCTCACAGATTACTTTAAGTGTTGTATTTTGTATTTGCATCCCACGTTATTCCAACTTAACGCAGATTTCAAATGTAGATCAATCAGACCTCAGAATTATCTCCACCTTTTTGAAAGGCAAAATCTTCAAATCGAAGACTAGAAAGTGATCAAAATTCTGGCAGTTTTGTTGAAATTATAAGTAGAAACAGTTAAGTAGGATTGTCATTCCTAAAGGATGAGTGATGAAAATCCAGGCTCAGGAGTAAACTGTCCAGAACTTGGCATTTGTGTAACCTAAAAATGCTTCAGAAAAGGAAGAAAGCTGAGTCCTGGAGTGTGGTGGGTATTCATTGGGGTCACAGTAATCTGGATCAGAATCCTGCCAACTGCAACCAACAGGGATGTACATATTGGTAAATAACACATTTAATATCAGCTTACTGGAAAATTTGCAGTCATATTTCTGATGATGTTTGCCAGGAAGAAAAAAAGTTAATGCCTCATCCCCATGAATAGAAGCTCTGAAATTGTTTTGCTCTATTTGCAATTCTCTTAGCAGCAGGTACAACTCAGATGGAAGAAACTGATCAAGTGACAGTGCAGAAATTATACAAATATCTTGCTGAGACCACATCAAATAGAATTAATTCTCCAGATCAGATGTCCTGAGTTTTTACTTCTATGAGCTCCAAAAGTATGCTTTCAAAATTGATTAGAGAATCATAATTCTGCATATGTAAGTGGCTGTTAGGCTGTAAGGGAAGGAAAAAGCACTTGTCTGAACAGATCTGTGGTCAGCTCAAGTACTTCATGCAACTGAAAGCTGAACAGCAGAGCTGTTTGTTGTGGATGATGGAAGTGTACAGGGCTCAAAAGACTTAAAACTCAAAAGTTGAGCATGGGTTATGATGTGCCATATAGTATCTTTGTAAAGGGATTTTGATCCCAAAAATCACTGAAAGAAAGTACATAAATATTTCTTTCTTCTGGCATGCAGCCACCGATGTCTGATGTTGGCCACCTCTGGAGAATGCACACCAGGCTAAACGTCCTTTTGGTTTGTTGTGGTACACCAGCATAACATTCACTGGTGAGCTGAAGTAAGGGACATTGAAACACAAGTGTGATATTTCAGATAGTCAGTAGGGAGAATGAGGAACGTGGCTTAGTGGGCATTATTGGTGGTAGATGTTGGTTGGACTGGATGATCTTAGAGTCTTTTCCAACATTTATGATTCTAAGAACAAACATGTCTCCACAGAAACAGGAAGCCCGGCAATGATCTATGAGCTACTGTCCCACACTGTAACTACGATCAGGATATGTAAAGTGGATTGTGTAGCTATTTCATATAAAATTGGAAACTATATCTGAAGTTCTGGATCCACCAATCACAGTAAATTAAAGGACAGGATCTTGAAATGTTTCTTTGTGTGTTCATTCCTCGTTCTGCCCTGGAAGTACTGTAGGTGATGGACACCTTGAGCAAGGTGCCAGCTTTACTCCTGATAGTAAGCAGAAGGCACAGTGCACAGAAAGCATATGATGGTATGTCTTGCACGCAGTGAAGCAGTGAAGGATTTCCTTCTGACAAATTAAGTCAGAGGCTTAGCAAAGCAAGTGAGGAAATAAAGTTTTGGATTAACGAATGCACAGGGACTATCTTCAATTTCTAACTGCTGCTCCTCACCTGGTTATTTCTGAATGAATTGATTAGGTGGTTTCCTCCCCAAGGGATAGCATTTGTTTTCCATACCTGACTTGAGTCTCTTTTATTTTTGCTTGCATTTCTCTTTTGAAAAACACAAAGATACATTTAGTCAAATGAACCTGTAACAAATGTGACTGCCCATGTTTTTGTTCTTTATAAAACCACTCGCACAACAGGGTCTTAACTTTCTATACTGCTATTTCTGGAATTCCAATTATTGCAAAATGATTTTGTGGGCACTGTGTTACCACATAAAGCAAAAACAAATTTCTCCTTTGCCAAGCAGACTTCACCAGCACATGCTGTAGGATAATGTGTTTACAAGATGCACAAGACCTCTTTAATCAGAGGTGGGATGGTCCAGATTGCACACAAGCAATTACACTTGCAGGGCTCCCAGCTAACAGACCACTGCATCCTGCTCTGTTGCCAGGAAACAGCTCCTATTTTTCTCCCCTTGCTTTTGGCGTCTGCTTCTAGCTCACTGCCAATTTCCATGTTCTGCTGCACCCTGTGGTTTCATTCAGCAAAAGTTCTGTCTTAGTTTTGGTTGCCCTGAATATTGCAGTATTTATATGTTCAGGACTGAGTATGATGTCCTTCAAGGGTGGAAATATGCAATAGCACTTCTCTTGTGTCAGATTGGGGGTGGCTGATGTACCCTGGAATCCACTGTTTCCCACTCTGCCTTGATACAGAAGCAGAACATGAGAGGCCAGCAGGGAGAATCCACGTAGAATGAGCAAATCAACCCGATATGGGCTGGGGAACACAGAATTGGCGATAGACTGGTATGGAGTCTTTTTGACCCAAGTTTTTGCAGAACAAATCCATAAAGCATTTTTGTCATTATGGACTGTGTGGTCTTGATATAGAATAAATGGGCTATAACTCTTATCCTTAAATATTAACACTCACAAATGTTTTATCTGTAAACAGAAGATGATTTAAGTAGTTGATGTATTGATAGTGATATGCTGTCAGGTAGGCTTCTGTCAGGCATGCTTACAAGCTGGGAAAAGTTGCTGAATGGACATAATAAAGTTGCTAGTAGAAATTAGCAGGCACTTGTTTACCTGCTGGCCTTTCAGCTGGAAGTTGTTTAAGAATAATTCTTAGTTTGCTACTTGGTTATTTACTTAACCCTATAGCATGGATGGTATCAGCATTTGGGGCACAGAGATGAATGATGAAATGTCTTCCATAAATGCCAGTGTGGCCAAAAGCTGAATCATTTATTCTGTGTACTTGTTTCCTGGGTCAGCCAAGGAATCCAGCATCCCTCAGAGGTTGGCTTGGCATTCCATCATCTCCACAAGGAATTGGAAAAGGAAATGGATGCAAGGCAGCAAAGTCATGTTAGATCTGTCTCTGTCCAAGTCCAGATGGTTGTAAGATGCTAAGCTACAAAAAGGCTGCAGAAAGCTACTACATGTATTTATCTGAATAGCCCATAAATCTTACTTTCTAGAAAAGCGTGAACTGATCATTGCACAGCAGTGAAGGTCTCTTGAGAAGTACCAATTGTGTGCCTTTACTGTTGGCTAGAACCCCAGAAGCTAAAAGTACTTTGAGTTTAGATGATTCTTTGTAGTATGGGCTAATCTGAAGGTGTAATCTGAACGAGTGTAGGCTGGATACCTCACACCTGATTAGCATTTGGCTACAGCAGTTCTTTATTTAATTGAGTCAGTGCGACAGAGAAGACAGAAGATTAATTCTATTGTTCCTTCTTTATCTATACTGCATTCACATCTGTAAGTGCCAGTCATGTAGTACTATACCTGTCCTTGGGCTTTTTGACTACAAGCTGTAACCCCTCTCTGTTCTGCAATTAATCAGTTGCATGTTTATCCCTTGAAGACAAATAGGGAGGAGAGCAAGCAGCTTATGAAGCAAGCTGGCTGCTTCTGAGATGTGACGTAGAATATGAAGCTCAGTGTTCATCACAGCAGCTGCAGTAGCAAAGTATCTGGGGTGACTGCTCTTGCTATGTATGCAGATGGTCAAGCTTGGTTGGTATAGGAGAGTGGGACCAGCAAATAAACAGCACCTGATATAACAAGCAATGAGCAGTTATGGCTGTAACTATATATATATATATTTTTGTCCAATGGTATTTGTTATCCTGTTCAGCTGTGCTGTAGGGGTTTGACCCTGATGATGTGCCACAGTGCACTAATATTAAGTCTGCTGCAGAGAGAAATCTGAGCTGTAGAAGAGCTGAAGCTATTTTTATATTGTTTAAGGGTATGTTGGAGGAAAAACGTGGCCAAATCAACTTCATTTTAGAGTGAATTCAGATTCAGAAGGCATCTATAAATGCGGATTGTGTCAGATCAATACAAGCTAGTGAAGGCTAGAAGGCAATTGCAGCAAGAGTGGCAATAAAATTTCTGGCCCAAGTACTCAGAGAAAACAGATTTAGTAGCTCAGCTGGAAGAAATAATCTGTTTTAATGAAAAAGAGCTGCAATGGAAGTGTGTGATGTAGTGGCAAATGTCCATAGTTGAGGCATCATTGGGCTTAAAGCATAACTGGGTAGTGCTAAAGAAACTTTCTAGCTCAAAACACTAACAGTTACAGAACTAGAAAATAAAACTGGCCTTTGGAAGAGTGCACATGTAGAGTATGATCCATGTTGAAGTATAATTAAGGCTGCACATTCAATTTTGTTATTAGCTCTTCTCGAGTGCTGAAGTGTTCGAACTTGGCAGTAGATTAAAGAGTTAGAAGACACTGTAGCTTTTATGTCTTCTAAAAAAGCATGTCTTCCTCACAAGCAGAAACCAAGTTTGTAAATCAGGCATGCTCCAGCCATAAGGATTGGTGATCCCTTCACAACTTCACTGGTGCATGAAGATCCAGAACATTGCCTTGGGCTGTAGTCTCTAGGATAGCCTCTTCGGTGATCAGGGAAAAGGAGGCCCTCAAGATGCATCAAGGAAGATGTGTATATCAGTCTTTTTGGCCTGACAAGATTTGTGTTTACATAGCTCTGTTTAATTACTGTGCATTCATGCACCAGCCTGAAGAGACTGCTTATGAGCTGATCCAGACCTTTGCCATCCAGAGTGATTAGTAGACAAGTCAGAATGTCAAGCAATGTCCTAGTCTATTCCAGCATAGTAGTAGATTCTGAAGTATTTCACAGTATTTGGGACATAATTTGGAAAATATATCTTGCTGTTCTCAGCATAATACCCTGTGATTAATTTTACTGTGGTTCAGAGGTTCAGCTCTTTCTGAGGCAAATGGGTACAGCCCCATTTACTTGAGAGAGCTTGGTATTTAGACATATAGATTACATTTAGAGGCTTATTCTGAAATTTGCTTTAGTGCGAGACCTTGTTATGCCCCAGGTCTCTTTGCACAGGGTAGAAATGGGCTCAGTGACATAGTAAAACTGCTTCTACAGAAAAGTAATATTCACGGACAATGAGAAGGTCAAGAACTTAAGGAGTCATTCAATGTGGAAAAAGACTGTAATTACCAAACCTACAGTAAGCAAAGTCTGTTTATTGCTATAATAATCGCTTAATGTAGGAACCTCCTGAACTATCAGGTCCCATCCCTGTTTTTACTAGGCAGTACTGACACATCAACCCTTTCACAAACCATCCAGCAAGATCTTAAGACAACTTTTTTGACCTGCCTGCTTCTGTTGGGAGACTGTTCCACAATTCACTGTTATTATGTCCAGAGAAAATCTAATTCCTTAAGTTTGAATGTATTCCTAGTAATTTTCTAACCATGCACTTCTTGTTTTGGTATTTTTTCTAAACCCACCATCTCAACAAATATGCTGTAAAGAGTGAATTCAGTTTTGATACTGTCATTGTTTTCCATAGGACCCATGGTTTTCCAGCTGTCCTAGTTGCATCAGGTCATTGCATGATGTCATTTTATGGGGTACCTATGGAAAACTGTGGCACATAGACTGGTTTGATTCCTTCCTGATACAGTGCTGCACCTCTGCAAAAATGAGAGTAATTTCCTTTTTGTTTTGGTTTGGTTTTCAACTCTGAGAAGTGCCTTAGGCCTTCAGAAGGATCTGGGAGCTGGTATCTTCACCTTAAATCAGATGAATATAAAAAATCTGGGAGCCGTTGGGATGATTATTCATTGTATTTATACAATTTTATACAAGAGTCAATACTTGAGAATGCTGATGACAGCACAGCATTGAATACAGCTCCCTTGCTGATTTGGTCATCCAGAGTAAGAATGCAGTGTTTTTTGGAGTGGAGGCCAAGCAAGCGACTCCAGCTCTAGGACGATTTCAGATGGAATGTTTTCAATTTGATTTTTGTCTGTATGAAAGAGAGGAGGGCCCATGTTGTTCTTTTCAGGATTTTTTTTCCTTAGGCTGCTGGCCATCAGTTTAAACTGAAAGAGCAATTCCAGGTAGAACTTAAAGTAGTTTTGGAAAGTTGGTATTCTTGTCAGAAAATTTGATACCCACACTTAATTTCTTAATATTGTACATAAATTTTCCTGCTTTACTGTTTAACAGATTTCCCCTCAGTTTTAAAACTTTCAGAAACTGACTTTGTAAAACAAAAAATTCAAAGTAAATGGAGGTGACATTTCAGAAAATAGTAATAAAAAAGCAGTGCTCTTTCCAAAGGGGAAGGGTGATCAAACACACATCTACTTATTTCACTTCCAGATTATATCCCATTTCTATAATGCGTTAGTTATTTTAGCTTCTTTGTGAATGTATCACTGAGCTCATACATCATAATAGGTTCCCTGCTCCATACCTTGTGTTTAACTTGCGAGGTTTTTCCTTCTTCACAAATGAGCAGGAACAAATTATACACTTTCCACCTTTAGGAGCTTTAGTAGAAGAAAGGTAGTTCCATTTGAATTAATCTCAGACAAAATTAAGATAGGAATGGTGATTTGGCTAAGTGCATTTCCCATTTGCTTGCATTACTGATGGCAGCAAAAGCTGTTAAAGCCTGGACCTGATTCTGCTATTGTTCACCTGGATAGAGGGAGAAGTCAATGGAGGCAGCTGTGGGATAAGTAAGTGGAGCTGACAGAGGATAGAGCAAGCACAGGGGTGGCCCCTTACTGCAAATATTAGCTGGGAATTTAATCCCTGAGCCTACAGAACAGGGCTGGGTTTGCTCCTATGTCTCAACAGAGACAAAGCCACTGGATCAGAGTGAGGGCTGCAGTACTGCAGGGATTCAGAATGCTCTTGAGTTTGTTATTCTAATTTCTCTAGCACAAGGACTTTGCAGCTCGGTGCAAATGGATGGTTGCATGGGATATCTAATCCTTCTACCAGCACTTACTGAAAGAATTATTCTCCTGCTGTGCATTAATAAGCTGTAAGGAAATAACCACCTGAGGAACACTAGGGACTCTGCTCTGCTCTCACCTTTACAGGTGAAATGCATTCAGTGACGTGAATGGAACAAATGAGGTGTAAGTACAGGAAGATTAAATGTACAGAACTTCCCTCTTATGCTTGTCTAACACCCTGCAGGGCCCTATGGAGATGTACTTAATAAGATCTAGGAAAAAATGTTGCTAAAGCTTTAAAAAAGAAAGTGGAAGAACGTGCAATTTTGTATCAGGGGCCAACTTCATTCCCTCACGTTCCTTACAGGTACAGCGCTGTGCTTAATGGTCTGCTTTTTGCCTTGCAGACTGGCAATGGCTTCCTGCCTTTGTTTCCTGCTAACTAAATTGGTGAAAATATTCTGAAATGGAGACTCTTTTTCCTGCAAGCCTGAAGAACAAAAATAAGTAGTGGTTGGTTTACTGCCAGCTGCAGTCATCTTTTCCTTTATTTTGACTTGCTTGCCTCTGTCAAGGTGACAAGCAAAGTGAAATCTTATTTTGGCACAGCTTAAGATCTGTGGGCCTTGGGGAGAGAAAGGGATGTTCAGTTGCTGCCATGCCCAGGGCTCAGGCCAAGAGGCAAGGATGCAGAATAAAGCCATAGAGCTGGGCTCCTGCAGGGAGCTCGAAGTGCTCAAGTCAAAACTTGCCATTGAGGCTATTCATCCAGCTCCCCTTCCACTACCACTGCCCTTCCATGTGAAAGTCTGTGCTCAACAGCTGAATGAGATACTTTGCCTTCTTACTATTATTTCTCCTATATGTCCAGCTTCAAGCAGTAGTAGTGTACATCAAGCACTTGGAAAGAGAAGCCAGAATCTCAATCTTGCATTTTAACCACAGAAAATAAGTTCTTTGACTCCTCAACTCGCTTGGAGTTTCAGTCTCGAATCTGGGAAATAAGTGTTTCTTCATGCAGTTGAATTAAGAAAAAAAAAAAAAAAAACCACGAAATATATTCTTCATGGAGAAACTGTGGACAAGGACTAGTCATGGTTCTGTTGTTCCAATGAAGCTGCTGATGAAGCAGGGAGAGATTCAACAGCATGTAATCACCTGGGGCAAGTAAATGCCCAAGTACTTTGTTCTTGTCCTAGAGGTTTTAAATCCTCTGTAGTATCTTAAAGGGATAAAATTAGTGTATTGCTATGCTGGTAGCTGTGCTTCTAAGCATTGCCAGAAATCTCTGTTAATTATCTGTGAAAGTCAATCTCTTTGCTTTCCTTTACCAAAACCATTGGGCAGCATCTTTTCTCTGTGTCATGTGTTCATTGTGCAGTGAAGGCTGGAAAGTGCAAGGTACATCTGCATTATTTGTACAGAGCTGCTCCTGTGAGGTAGGGAAAACTCGGTCTTAATTTGTGCTGAGCTACTTGCCAATTGAAATCCTAGTAGTACTAATAGTAAGATACCTGTGGCCCATGCTGCTAACATCAGCTGTCACCACAGATAGTTGTTTTACCAAATGAATCACAGATGTCACTGCAAGTCTTTGTTATAAGAGTCAGAAAAAATTGATGTGAACACTTTCCAGGCTAGTTATGTGTAAGGAGAATAGATGGGTTTTAGCATTTTCACCATTACTGCCACTTGTAAATTGGGATAAGAAATCGTTATTTCTGTGTTACAGCTGCAGCACTAGGAACATCTCTCAGGATTAAAGTGTAGTACAAAACTCTGTATTAAACTATATCCACTGTTCCTCAGTCATGCAAACCTCTTTGGGAAAGTAATGCCTGTGTTTCCTTGTATCGTATTTTTTGGGCTGCACCAAAGATGGGTGACAGTGAGAATGGGGCCAGAAGGTCTGCATGGGGCTCAGGCAGAGGCAAGCTAGACACTGCCTGGAGGCATTCTGCAAGTCTTAATTCAGCTCTAAAAGGAGGAGAGACCAGAAGAATGACAGGGAAAGCAACAGGAAACATAACATGGGGGAACTGAGCACCCTGGTACTGTGCTGCCCATGGAGCTTTCCTCCTGGCTCTGTTTTACCTTGGAAATAATATGACAGCTGAACTCTCTATGAAAGACAGCATGCTTGGAAATGTAAATGGGTTTGAATCTCTGTTGTATCCTGCATTGCAGGAGGCGGTTGTGTGGATATGATAGCATGGAGCAAGTTCTCTCCTTATTTACATAAATTATTTGTTTCTTCTTTTTCAACTGGAGTTAATTCATACCAAAGTAAAAGAGTTATGCAGAATAAGGAACTTCATTAAAAAAGGAAGAGACTTTGTTGCTCTCTTTAACAACTCCCTGAATGGAGGCTGTGGTGGTTGGCTTCTTTTCCCAGGTAACAGCAATAGGATGAGAGGGAATCATAGAATCATAGAATCACCAAGGTTGGAAAAGACCTAAAAGATTATCCAGTCCAAGTCCAGTCCATCAATGGCCTTAAGTTGTACCAGGGGAGGTTCAGGTTGGGTATTAGGAGCAATTTCTTCTCAGAAAGAGTAGTCAAGCTGCCTAGGGAGGTGATGGAGTCACTGCCCCTGGAGGCGTTCAAGTAATGAGTAGATATGGCACTGAGGGACATGGTTAGTTGGTGTGGTGGTGTTGGGTTGATGGCTGGACTTGGTGACCTTAGTGGTCTTTTCCAATCTTAATGATTCTGTGATTCTACAACTCAAAGCCCTGCAGTTCAGCATGATGGTCACTGATGAGAGCTGTAAGATGTGAGGAAAGGTAAATGAGTTGTATCCTCCTGGTAACTCTTGCATTTAATAATTGGTGAATAAATAAATAAAATTAAGCACACTGACCAGGCTAATCCATGCTTATAAGCTGAGGCTTGCAGATGGGACCTTCATAAAGTGCCCTCCAGCATGGTATTTAACAAAATGCACAAGTTCAGTTGGCAGAAATACTATTTGAAGTACAGTAATTTACTCTATTAAGAATAACATCAGTGTTTGTACTGGCAAGGACTTTTGAACATCAGTCAAATAGTCTTTGCTTGGCTTTAGCACATACGGCCTATAATAATCTTTCCCAGTAGGGAACTCTATTCTGTCATCACTGTCCCACAAATTGTAACACAAAAGTGTTAAAGACAACATAGGCATGTTGCCAGAACAGATTTTTATACATAAAATGAATATGAAAAATGTAACACTTTCTTATGGAATCTTGTAATTTTTCTTGTGAAAAGCAGAAATGAACAAGTTTTCCTTCCTTAAGTGGCATGCATCTACTGGGTACAAACATACATGGCTGTATTTTATGAGATGTTTCTCCTCTGAAGCCTGAAGAACAGTGACACAAAAAGCTCTGGCAGCTTCCACTTTGGTTGCCGTAAGTTTTGTTTCCCTCTGATTTCAGTAACCCCAGGCCCCTTTGAAGGTATTGAGTGAAAGCACTGCTACAAAGCTCTGCCACATCCAAAGCAACAAATGAAAAGGTTATGCTGGGGGAAAAGAGTAAAGATGGAGGTGGTGAAAAAGCAGAGGTGGAGGCAGCACCCTAGCAGCTATGCTGCCCTGGACGCCCCTTAGTCTCACTGCTAAATCTGTACTTCCCATCAGCTTCTGGTGGCTGCTGGCATGCACCAGCTGCCATGTGCTGCCCTTCATGGGGAGTGAAGCAGTTTTCCAGCTCCTGATGACATGGTTTTGTTTCAGCCACAAGGAAAAAAGCAGGAGTAAGAAGAAATGGAGGGGAATGATAATAAAGGAACATGGTTTTTCTCTGCAGCCTGGTATTAACCAACAGTCCTGGCCCTGTTTGTGGTAGCACTTGTATTTTTAGTCTTCAAGGAAGCACAGCAGAGTAAATAGCATTACTGGAATAAATGTCTGGTAACAGTTATTAGCCCAGAGAATTATTACGTATGCATATCTGAATAACCATATGTATTGGCTCTGAAAGCATCATCCATGTGCAGTAGTCTCTCTCAGCAGTGGTGACACAGTCCAACAGGATGGATCCTAACAGACTGTTAATCAGTCCCCACAGCCCACAAATTGTACTCTGAAAGTGCCCGGTATTAGCCACAACAGTTCCACAGCAAATGGCATGAATCAGCTGCATGTGTTAAACTGTTCCCACTCTGTTTGCAAGAAGATGGGGGCAATTCCTCAGGCTGCTTCAGCACCACAGTCATTTTAGAAAAAAACTCAGAGCTGGTACTGTTTTTTCCCTCCAAAATAGCGTTAAGAGTCACTCAAAACTCTGCTCTCAAGGTGCAACAACACCCAACATTCCTTTTCTGGCGACACCATTTGCAGCTGCAGTGTTTCTTGGTGGCAGAGCGAGGAGCCCAACCTGCCCTTCAGAGCAGCCCTTGGCATGGCACTTCTGCACAGCAAAAGGTGAGCACCAGCCCCATGCTGTGCCATTCTGCTGCACTGCAAAGTGCACACCTTGGCAGTTTGGATACAAATGTGCTTATTGACTATCTGAGCCTCTTGCCAGCCATTCTAAGATGATAAGCACATGTTTAATATTCAACATCCTGTACAGTCTGTGAATTGCTGGCCAGAAAGCAAATGAGGATGCCATTTTCCACAGAACTTAAAATGTGTGTCCTGAAAATTGGTGTTTTTTTTCCTTTGTTTTTCTATCAGATTCTTTTCTGTTAGAGGAAGTGGTTCACACAGGCATGATCATTGGCGCTGTTCTCAGCAGAAAGGAGATGAGATGCTCACTTTCCTGCTCCTGAGCAAGAGATACAGCAAGGCACCTGTTAGATTCATTGACTGGTCTCTTCTAGTTAGAGGGAGGAGTGCAAGCTTTTGACTTTAAGATATAAATTTCCACGTTCTTGAATCCACGGAGTGATAAAAAATGCAAAGGGAGTACAGACAGAGTCAAGAGTCAATATTGAGTCTAATCAGACCTTAATAAATTTAGTTGTATGGTCTCGGGGGCTTTTCCAGTTTCTGCTTAGAAGAGGCATGTGTTGGCTGAGAAAAACACTTCTCAGTGCCAAATTTCTGAGCTATTTGCAGACGAATACATAGACAGGTATTTTCAGGGAGGGAGAGTGGCTTTTCTAGGTCTGTTAGGTTTTGGCACTGGCATCAAGGACTCTCATCCAAGTGAATGGGAATGTAACCAGCATGGCTTGCAGCTAAACCACCATCACAGTCCCCTTTGGTGATAGTTTCACCTAATTCCAGACGTTGCCCCCGTAGAGAACTATCAATCTTGCCTCATGTTTCAAATCCAATTATAAAACTGTGCTATAAACATCTAACAAGCTGTGTTATTCTCAGCAAAAGGGTGTTTACGTACAGCTACCCAACTCATTACCAGCATGCAACCGCTAATGAGCGCACAGCCACCCGTGAGCCCAGCAGGTGTACTTGCACTAGGTTATAGGTAGGCACTGCTGGTGGCCCTGGGAGCACACAGCCTGCCAGTAGGCACAGCTCTGGGGCCATCATTATGTTAGCAGCGCAGGGAGAAAGGGTAACAAACCTACTTTGGCAGTGGAGGTAATAAATGCGAGCAGTTGTCTCCCTCAGCAGGGATAAAAGGCAAGTAACAACTGTCAGACAAAAGCAGGAGAAATTCCCTTCTGTGCTAATGTGGTCACTCCAGCCCAAAGAGAGCCTGTGGCCATGTGGCTAGCTCTGATCACACCGTGACTTTGTTCTTACCAAATTTTGGCTTACATCTTCATGCCCCTAGATTGGCTAGCATCTCTCTTTTCCATTCACCTGTACTTTATTTCCCTGTACGTTAGCTTCCTATCCCTACTTCAAGGCCTAGCCCACACCGCTCCTTTCCTTCTTGGCCTCCCCCACAGCAGAACAGTTAAAGCATTCCTTCAGATTAATAAAGCATATTGAAACCTCTCACTGAATGAAAACATTATGTTCTACCAAAATATTTTTCTTGCATCCCCCCTCTTTTGACATTGATTTCCATTATGGTCTGAAATACTTCCTTAGCATCTCAACGGTACTGTCTTTTTTTGCCCTTGGAGCAGGGCATCAGGCATTTATTTACTGATTTCCCTTTAAGCTGGCATTAGCCCACCTTTTCTGCTTAACTGAGGGCAAGGGAATTTATTTTTAAACTAAGGTTGCCATCTAGTGAACAATTACATAAATACAGACACCTCTTTTTCTGGAAGAGATGGGCTGTAGGAGGGCTTTAAGCTCTTGTTTTCATGGCAGAGTGGAGCTATGGTGTTGAGGTTCGGGGCAAGAATTCAGCTAAGGATAGAGAACTTTCACAAGCTTCTGGGAGGAACCTCAAGGGCTGAGCTTAAAGTTTTAGATGAATGCTGAGACAAAGTTAAGGTTTAAAATGTGGTCTTTGTCAGGACAGCAGGAACCTATGGACAGAGCTGAAATTGCCTGCAAGTAGGAGGGAAACAAAGTGAATCCTCCAGGATAACCTCATCTTCCCTGCATGGGGCTGCATGCAAATAGCATTCAGGCACAAGCAGTTGTGTAGCCCCTTAAGTATTGCTCCCAGCTGCAGTTCTCATGTGCCATGTTTGCCCCTATAGCCACAAGACACAGAGGTCTGGATTGCTTCCTGACATGCCTGTGAGGGAAAGGTTTGCTCACCCTTATAAAGGAGTCCCTCTTCTCCTTTCAAAGAACATGAAGCCACTGCTTATAAATTGTCTTCTCCCAGAATGATAGTACAGTTCTTCTTTTGCAGAAAGTAGCCCTTAACCGGTGTGTGATGGTTTTCCACGTAAATAAAAACTCCATGGTCTGTTTGGACCTCCTAGTGATACTGGAAACATAACCAAATCCTCTTCTTTGGGGAAAGGGTGGACAATTTGTATTTAAAAACTGGCAACTTGAGTACAGGAGGTAGTACTGGAATGCTATTTCAGGCAGTTGCCAACTTATGCTGATGTCACAATTCAATAGAGAGCTCTTTCCATAAATATTGAATGCTGGAAGATAAAGACAACGGAGAAAAGCCAAGGCCAGTAGGAAGGAAGAAGCAATAAACTTAGTAATTGTCTATATGCAAATGCAGAGGGTATGGGAAATGAGATCGAAGTGACATTACAGGAAGGAAATTATGATTTGGCTGGTAACACAGAAATGTAATGAGATAAATTAGAGACTTGAAATGTTAATATTGATGGATGCAATCTGTGCAAAAGGGACAAAGGGAAAAAATGAGAAAAGGTTGCACTGCTCATCAAAAGACTGTGTGTAAACTGTGCAGCATAGGTGGACAGGGAAATAAGAGGTAATGGTTATATGTCATGGGTAAAGATGACAATGATACGATACAAAAAGGTAGCTGTGGGTATACATTACTTGACTTGGGACAAAGAGACTGAATGAAAAAGTTATCAGAGCTGACAGTTTTGCAGAAAGATGAGTATAACAGAGTCACTGCTGCTATACTGACATCTGTTACTCATATGCACTGGTTTTGGC
This sequence comes from Tympanuchus pallidicinctus, assembly GCF_026119805.1. Taxonomy (NCBI): domain Eukaryota; kingdom Metazoa; phylum Chordata; class Aves; order Galliformes; family Phasianidae; genus Tympanuchus; species Tympanuchus pallidicinctus. Next base: position 50,786,489 of record NW_026294721.1, read on the forward strand.
TTAGATGGAGTTTAGTTTGTATGGTGCTATGTTTTGGATTTGTGACTGATACAGTGCTGACAGCACACAAATGTGTTCATTGCTGCCAAACAGTGCTTGCACGGTGTTAGACCTTTCCAGCTTCTCACAGGGCCCTGCTTTCTTGGAAATGGCTAAACATCTGCCTGCTACTGCACGTGGTAAATGAATTCCTTATTTAGCCTTGCTTGTATGTGTGGCTTTTACCTACTGAACTATCTTCATCTCAACCCAAAAGTTCTCTCACTTCACCCTTCTGATTTCCCTGCACTATGAGGGAGCAAGTCAGTGGCTGTATAATGTTCAGCTGTCTGCCAGGGTTTTTAATATTCCCTTTGAAGACACTCCGCTGTATAGTGGCAGGGCATGCCTGCAGCACACAGAGTGAGAGCAATGCTAGAGCTGAATGGTTCCAGCACCAGGCTGAAGAGCAAAACGTTGGATTTTATTCCTTGCATTACTGAATATCTAATACAAAAATACTCAGCAGAGCAGAGCTGGAACCCTATGTTGCCTTCTCGCGATTAAGTATTCCATCTGTTAGGCTTTTCCTAGCATCAATGACTCTATGTAACTATTCTGAATCCTGATTGTGCTTTGGAGAAGATCAGCCCTTTCTTTCTTTCATCCCAGTGTGTTTTGCACTCTTGTGTTGTTGCATACTCTCTGCAAAGGTCGAGATCCCCTCCAAGCACTGAATTCACATCTCCCAGATGTGGGTTAAATGCCCTGGGGGCTGAGAAACTGCTAATGAGAGATGTCAGCAGCTGATGGGGGTAGCATCGCCACTACATGAATGCTGAGTGACATCCAGTCCTTCCAAAGTGTACGTGCACACACACTCACCTTGACAGGATCTTACTCAGAAAAGTCTGAGGTACTGATAAAAATCCAAATTCAGGTACTTCCAAGGTTATGCTTGAGCTCTTGGAGCTCTGAAGATTTATAGTTTGGATTTAGCAGCACTGCCTTTTAAAGAGTAAGCAAAGATTTCTGACATAATTATTTTTATACTACAAAGAGATGAGACTTAATTGTATATTTGGGAAATGAGATATTTACATTGTATTATTCTGCTTTCATGACAATACTTTTGCTGGGTTTCACTTCCGAGTTAGTGTTTGTGCACAGTAACAAAAGGAAGTTGTGAAGTAGGACAAGAGAACTGTAGAGACCATAATACAGCAGTAATCAGGCTGTTTGGACAGTGACAAGAATGATTAATTTAATATATTGTTTGGTTAACAATGGGATTTTTTTTCTAACTCGTGAATACTTCTCCATATGTTTTAGAAGAATAGGGCAATGTGCTGAAGAAGAAAAGCTTTGCATCAGCTTAATGGCACAGAGGAGCTAAGGGCAAAGGGAAAGCTAGCCCTTCTTCAGGGAGGGAAAGGAACAGTGCCCCAAGAATGTGGACTAACACCAAAATTTAAATGCATGAGTAGATGTTACAAACAGAAAAACAACAACAACAAAAAAAACCAACAGAAAAAACCTACAAATATTCTAAGATAATCAAAGCAGACAGAGGGGGAAGCTGAGAATTAAAAAGGGGGAAATAAATTACATAATTAAGGCTACTGCATGACTCCTACACTGGTGCCTCTCCTCTACACTACACCACTACTTCCATGAGATTACCTTGCAGCTTTATACTGAATCCTGATAACCCCAAATTAAAGCCCTTCTTATTGAACATCTCCTCCTCTTATAATAACATTGTATAATCAATTAATATTAAGATGTTATAATCACAAAATAAACAAGAGAGTTAGGCAAAGCAGACTATGATAACAAAAGAGAATAAATAGAAGGCTTACCCCTATCCTGGGCTCACACACAAAACACCAGCAGAGCAGATCTCCAGACGAGATCCATCCCCACTGGCAGCCAGCTCTTAAATGGGTCTAGGAGGGGTGCAGCCAGGCTCCACCCCTTCCTGCAGCACAGGTGAATTGCCTTCACTGTGCTCCATGACTGACTCATGGCTCACCTCAGGTGATCCATCAGAGGTTCAGGCCGTGACTCGGCAGTTCTCACACACTCCACCCCTTCATGGCGTGAACCAATGATCAGGTTAACTAAAGGGTAAGCTTAGGACACTAAAGGGTCCCTTTAGTGATAAAGATCAGAGTGTTGACCACAGTATCAGTAGGCCATGTACCTATTACTGGAGGGACTACTGAGCCTCCGACCTCCAACAATCTCCCCCAAGGTGCAAGTAGGCCACACCACTTGGGTTCTACCTGCACCTTCCAGGGCCATTTTATTTTATGGGTACCCAGATCTAAATTCTCAGAGGCAGGGAGCAGAATATTATTTTCATTACCAATTTGGGGTCTCACCTGATGATCAGTGCCCGTAATTTGGATCCTAAGCAGGGTGGCCCATGTCGTCTGCAACATTCTCAGGGCACTGGGTCTGCCATCTCGGGGTCTTTCATTCAGGTCCTGCAGGGTTTCATACAGTCTTTTCGGCCACCCCTGCAGGGACTGGGAGTCTGTCTTCAGGGCGGCCCTAAGAATACCGTTATAACGTTCGATGAGGCCTGCCCCCATTGGATTATACGGCAGTTGGAATCGCCACGATTCAATGTTATTTTCTTCTGCCCAGCGCTGTATTGTTGCACCGGTAAAATTAGTCCCTTGGTCGCTCTCAATGACTTGAGGTGCCCCATAGGCAGACATCAGTTTAGTGAGTGCCTTGATGGTATATGCCTGGTTTGCTCTTGGTACTGGATAGGCCTGCAGTAGCCCACTTGCAGTGTTGATGCAGGTCAGGGCGTTTCTTGCCCCAGGGGAGGAACAGGCCCGATGTAATTGACCTGCCATTGCTGGAGAGGATTGTGTCCTCTAGAAAGATGGGCTGTTGTTTCGGGCAACGATCTCAGTCTCATCTTGGAGCAAGTGTCACAATCGTGGCATGCCTGGATGATATCAGATAGTTGTATGGGCAGTCGCCATGCAGCTGCCCACATTGTCTTTTGTTCAGCATGCCGTAGCTTCTGATGCAACCAACAGGCGATGTTCTTAGATGGTGAATTCTCAATCCATCGAACTCGGGCCAGCGTGTCAGCCCCTCTGTTGTATAGCCCATCCCCTCTGTTGTAAATAGGCGGTTAATGAATCCACCGCCTGTCCTACTGCCTCCAGTGAGTCGGATGTCAGCAGGAGATCATCAATATAATGATATAGGTTAACATCATCAGGTTTTCTCCAATCAGCCAGGTCACTCGCCACTAGATTGTGACAATATGTTGGTGAATGCACGTACCCCTGTGGCAGGACCTGAAAGCTCCACTGCCTGCCTCCCCACGTAAACACAAACTGATCTTGTGATTCCTCAGCAATTGGGATACTGAAGAACGCATTTGCTAGATCTGAGACACAGTGATAGGTTTTTATCTCCCTACTCAATGTGTCCATTAGGGAGGCAATACTGGGTACAGCTGCATGAATAGGCAGCGTGACCTTATTTAATTCTCTGTAGTCTACTGTCATTCTCCATGTGCCATCTGACTTTTGCACTGGCCATATGGGGGAGTTATATGGGCTGTGTGCAGGTCTTATAATGCCCACTTTTTCTAATTCCTGCACCGTTCTCGATATTTCATCTTGCCCACCTGGGAGTCTATACTGTCTCACATTAGTAATCCAGCACAGTTTCGGCAGGCAAACAGGCCCATGTTTCACATGGCTTCTTAATATTGCCTGCACTGCCCAGATACTGATACATCTCTGTCAAAGTCTGAGCTCTCCCACAGTTGTCTGGAGAGCCAGACCCCATAAAATATCTATGCCCAGGATGTGTTCTTGAACTGGGGCAATGGACACCTTGTACTCCTGCAGTGGGAGATGCCCAACCCCCAGTTTTAACCATGTTTGGGTGACAGGATAGTCTGTCCCCCAAAACCACCAATCATCACTCTGTCTCCATCAAATTTGGTCAGATCTCTGTAGATAATTGATGTTTCTGCTCCAGTGTCCACTAATGCCATAACTCTCTGAGATTTTTTTCAGGACTAATAAATCGTTAATTCTACATAGGGCCTCTGGTCCCGTCTGGAGACCCCGGGGGGACTAACATCCCTTGTCACGCTATAAATTGGGCTATGGACAATTCTTTTGCTTCTGGTAGCTCAGGCATTGAGGCCCGAGACACCTGAGGCTTTTTTTTTTTTCCCCCTATTAGGAACAATAAAATCTTCTAGGTTCCATGTCATCGTTGGTATTCTTTCTATAGCCCTTACCCTTGATTTCTTAGAATAGTTCTGAAATTTTTGATTGTCCTTTAGTTGTCTCTAGAGCTGGAGAAGGACATAGTTGGGCTGGTGGTCAATCTTAGCAAATTGGATGCCAGCCCAAATTAAATCATTAAACATTTGTTTTCGGGAGACCCTTATGGGTCCTGATTGAGGAGCTTGAGTAGCCAGCACTTTGGTTTTACTTACTGGCAGGACCTCTGCTTCTTCCAATGTCCAAATGTTGCGCCTAGTCCGCAGGCATTCTGTTTCTCCTAGGTCAGCCACTAACTGGGCAGCCTTCTGGACTGCAGCTTCTGAGGCCACCAGGGGATTTAATACAGAGAGTAAAGTACCATAGAGATGAGAGGGAGCTTGCTGTAGAATCAAGTCTCTCATCCCTTCTGAAAATTTGACTATATCAGGGCCATCAAATGTGTCTTCACAGATAGCTTCCCTTACGCCCAGTTCACAGATATAATTCTGAACATCCTGCATGGAGGACTACATCCCTGTATGTAGCAGTATATTGGATTTATTCGGCCATACCATACGGCAGGCTGCCATTAACCATTCTATTATATAACAGTTTTCATCAGGATATTGATTACCCGCGTAATAACCTTTGCCTGAGAGCAGGATGGACAGTCATGGTGGCCAGCTTGGCTATTTCTGGGCCATTCACCAAAACACTTTCTGCCCCAGAATCCCACAGTCTTAATAACCAAGCCGGCACACTTTCTCTAGGCTTCTGCTGAAATTGCTGTACTAAATCCATCAATTCCGTTGCCGTGTATGGTCGGGCTGTTACATGTAAATAAGTCTGGGCAGGGGCCACTGATCAGGCAGCACCCCTGCTGGTCTGTTCTGTACTTTTTTTGTTTTCTGAGTTATGACAGGATGGACTTCTAGTGGATCGGTAAAAGTCAGATATTAGAAATCTAATTTGGATTTTTTATTTTCCTGATGAAAATCTGCTGATTCAGGAATCTGGTCATTATTTATTGAAATGTTACAAACTTGGCCCATAATAGCTCATAACAGGGAGATCCCACAGATCCTGGGATCTGCCCTGGAATCATTTTCTCTAGAGGAGTATTGTTCTCCCCCTTGACCCATTTATAGAAATTCCAAAGAGAAGACATGATATAAATTTTAGTATATTTGGCTTGCCTGGCTCACCAAGTGCATAATCAATTAATATTAAGATGTTATAATCATGAAATAAACAAGAGTTAGGCAAAGTAGACTATGATAATAAAAGGAGAATAAATAGAAAGCTTACCCCTATCCTGGGCTCACCCACAAAACTCCAGAAGAGGGGATCTCCAGATGAGATCCTTCCCCACTGGTAGCCAGCTCTTAAATGGGTCTAGGAGGGGTGCAGCCAGGCTCCATCCCTTCCTGCAGCACAGGTGAATTGCCTTCACTGTGCTCCATGACTGACTCATGGCTCACCTCAGGTGATCCATCAGAGGTTCAGGCCGTGACTCGGCAGTTCTCACACACTCCACCCCTTCATGGTGTGAACCAATGATCAGGTTAACTAAAGGGTAAGCTTTCCCTAATACGGAGATCTGCTATATCGCGACGCTTATACAATTTTATCGCGACGCGTGTTGGTACAATTCAGGACGAGTGATGATCAGTGGATGTCCATACTCTTCTATGGGCCAGTGCTGGATGATGCGACTGGAGGCATGAGGTGCAGGTCCTTTCTATGTTCCGTCAGCCCCATGCAGACCATCACCGGGTGTTGCATGTGATCTGACAGCAACACTGGAACGCTTGATGGCATTTTGTCCCTTCCGGTGATCCCGAAGGCTCAAAGACTCATGGGGAGAAATACAGATGTTTCAGAGGTACCAGGAGGGGAAGGTCTGCTCTCCAGGGCAAGATACAGGCCATATTTCTATCCTGGGTCAACACTTCCGCTTGTACTGGGGCACATCCTGGCTGCCTGTACCACACCTTCTGGCCAGATGTCTGCATAATGATATCAGGCACCAAAGGAGGTGTCCTGATCTGCCACAGTGACATGATGGGGGTCCCTTTAGTGATAAAGATCAGAGTGTTGACCACAGTATCAGTAGGCCATGTACCTATTACTGGAGGGACTACTGAGCCTCCGACCTCCAACAATCTCCCCCAAGGTGCAAGTAGGCCACACCACTTGGGTTCTACCTGCACCTTCCAGGGCCATTTTATTTTATGGGTACCCAGATCTAAATTCTCAGAGGCAGGGAGCAGAATATTATTTTCATTACCAATTTGGGGTCTCACCTGATGATCAGTGCCCGTAATTTGGATCCTAAGCAGGGTGGCCCATGTCGTCTGCAACATTCTCAGGGCACTGGGTCTGCCATCTCGGGGTCTTTCATTCAGGTCCTGCAGGGTTTCATACAGTCTTTTCGGCCACCCCTGCAGGGACTGGGAGTCTGTCTTCAGGGCGGCCCTAAGAATACCGTTATAACGTTCGATGAGGCCTGCCCCCGTTGGATTATACGGCAGTTGGAATCGCCACGATTCAATGTTATTTTCTTCTGCCCAGCGCTGTATTGTTGCACCGGTAAAATTAGTCCCTTGGTCGCTCTCAATGACTTGAGGTGCCCCATAGGCAGACATCAGTTTAGTGAGTGCCTTGATGGTATATGCCTGGTTTGCTCTTGGTACTGGATAGGCCTGCAGTAGCCCACTTGCAGTGTTGATGCAGGTCAGGGCGTTTCTTGCCCCAGGGGAGGAACAGGCCCGATGTAATTGACCTGCCATTGCTGGAGAGGATTGTGTCCTCTAGAAAGATGGGCTGTTGTTTCGGGCAACGATCTCAGTCTCATCTTGGAGCAAGTGTCACAATCGTGGCATGCCTGGATGATATCAGATAGTTGTATGGGCAGTCGCCATGCAGCTGCCCACATTGTCTTTTGTTCAGCATGCCGTAGCTTCTGATGCAACCAACAGGCGATGTTCTTAGATGGTGAATTCTCAATCCATCGAACTCGGGCCAGCGTGTCAGCCCCTCTGTTGTATAGCCCATCCCCTCTGTTGTAAATAGGCGGTTAATGAATCCACCGCCTGTCCTACTGCCTCCAGTGAGTCGGATGTCAGCAGGAGATCATCAATATAATGATATAGGTTAACATCATCAGGTTTTCTCCAATCAGCCAGGTCACTCGCCACTAGATTGTGACAATATGTTGGTGAATGCACGTACCCCTGTGGCAGGACCTGAAAGCTCCACTGCCTGCCTCCCCACGTAAACACAAACTGATCTTGTGATTCCTCAGCAATTGGGATACTGAAGAACGCATTTGCTAGATCTGAGACACAGTGATAGGTTTTTATCTCCCTACTCAATGTGTCCATTAGGGAGGCAATACTGGGTACAGCTGCATGAATAGGCAGCGTGACCTTATTTAATTCTCTGTAGTCTACTGTCATTCTCCATGTGCCATCTGACTTTTGCACTGGCCATATGGGGGAGTTATATGGGCTGTGTGCAGGTCTTATAATGCCCACTTTTTCTAATTCCTGCACCGTTCTCGATATTTCATCTTGCCCACCTGGGAGTCTATACTGTCTCACATTAGTAATCCAGCACAGTTTCGGCAGGCAAACAGGCCCATGTTTCACATGGCTTCTTAATATTGCCTGCACTGCCCAGATACTGATACATCTCTGTCAAAGTCTGAGCTCTCCCACAGTTGTCTGGAGAGCCAGACCCCATAAAATATCTATGCCCAGGATGTGTTCTTGAACTGGGGCAATGGACACCTTGTACTCCTGCAGTGGGAGATGCCCAACCCCCAGTTTTAACCATGTTTGGGTGACAGGATAGTCTGTCCCCCAAAACCACCAATCATCACTCTGTCTCCATCAAATTTGGTCAGATCTCTGTAGATAATTGATGTTTCTGCTCCAGTGTCCACTAATGCCATAACTCTCTGAGATTTTTTTCAGGACTAATAAATCGTTAATTCTACATAGGGCCTCTGGTCCCGTCTGGAGACCCCGGGGGGACTAACATCCCTTGTCACGCTATAAATTGGGCTATGGACAATTCTTTTGCTTCTGGTAGCTCAGGCATTGAGGCCCGAGACACCTGAGGCTTTTTTTTTTTTCCCCCTATTAGGAACAATAAAATCTTCTAGGTTCCATGTCATCGTTGGTATTCTTTCTATAGCCCTTACCCTTGATTTCTTAGAATAGTTCTGAAATTTTTGATTGTCCTTTAGTTGTCTCTAGAGCTGGAGAAGGACATAGTTGGGCTGGTGGTCAATCTTAGCAAATTGGATGCCAGCCCAAATTAAATCATTAAACATTTGTTTTCGGGAGACCCTTATGGGTCCTGATTGAGGAGCTTGAGTAGCCAGCACTTTGGTTTTACTTACTGGCAGGACCTCTGCTTCTTCCAATGTCCAAATGTTGCGCCTAGTCCGCAGGCATTCTGTTTCTCCTAGGTCAGCCACTAACTGGGCAGCCTTCTGGACTGCAGCTTCTGAGGCCACCAGGGGATTTAATACAGAGAGTAAAGTACCATAGAGATGAGAGGGAGCTTGCTGTAGAATCAAGTCTCTCATCCCTTCTGAAAATTTGACTATATCAGGGCCATCAAATGTGTCTTCACAGATAGCTTCCCTTACGCCCAGTTCACAGATATAATTCTGAACATCCTGCATGGAGGACTACATCCCTGTATGTAGCAGTATATTGGATTTATTCGGCCATACCATACGGCAGGCTGCCATTAACCATTCTATTATATAACAGTTTTCATCAGGATATTGATTACCCGCATAATAACCTTTGCCTGAGAGCAGGATGGACAGTCATGGTGGCCAGCTTGGCTATTTCTGGGCCATTCACCAAAACACTTTCTGCCCCAGAATCCCACAGTCTTAATAACCAAGCCGGCACACTTTCTCTAGGCTTCTGCTGAAATTGCTGTACTAAATCCATCAATTCCGTTGCCGTGTATGGTCGGGCTGTTACATGTAAATAAGTCTGGGCAGGGGCCACTGATCAGGCAGCACCCCTGCTGGTCTGTTCTGTACTTTTTTTGTTTTCTGAGTTATGACAGGATGGACTTCTAGTGGATCGGTAAAAGTCAGATATTAGAAATCTAATTTGGATTTTTTATTTTCCTGATGAAAATCTGCTGATTCAGGAATCTGGTCATTATTTATTGAAATGTTACAAACTTGGCCCATAATAGCTCATAACAGGGAGATCCCACAGATCCTGGGATCTGCCCTGGAATCATTTTCTCTAGAGGAGTATTGTTCTCCCCCTTGACCCATTTATAGAAATTCCAAAGAGAAGACATGATATAAATTTTAGTATATTTGGCTTGCCTGGCTCACCAAGTGCATAATCAATTAATATTAAGATGTTATAATCATGAAATAAACAAGAGTTAGGCAAAGTAGACTATGATAATAAAAGGAGAATAAATAGAAAGCTTACCCCTATCCTGGGCTCACCCACAAAACTCCAGAAGAGGGGATCTCCAGATGAGATCCTTCCCCACTGGTAGCCAGCTCTTAAATGGGTCTAGGAGGGGTGCAGCCAGGCTCCATCCCTTCCTGCAGCACAGGTGAATTGCCTTCACTGTGCTCCATGACTGACTCATGGCTCACCTCAGGTGATCCATCAGAGGTTCAGGCCGTGACTCGGCAGTTCTCACACACTCCACCCCTTCATGGTGTGAACCAATGATCAGGTTAACTAAAGGGTAAGCTTTCCCTAATACGGAGATCTGCTATATCGCGACGCTTATACAATTTTATCGCGACGCGTGTTGGTACAATTCAGGACGAGTGATGATCAGTGGATGTCCATACTCTTCTATGGGCCAGTGCTGGATGATGCGACTGGAGGCATGAGGTGCAGGTCCTTTCTATGTTCCGTCAGCCCCATGCAGACCATCACCGGGTGTTGCATGTGATCTGACAGCAACACTGGAACGCTTGATGGCATTTTGTCCCTTCCGGTGATCCCGAAGGCTCAAAGACTCATGGGGAGAAATACAGATGTTTCAGAGGTACCAGGAGGGGAAGGTCTGCTCTCCAGGGCAAGATACAGGCCATATTTCTATCCTGGGTCAACACTTCCGCTTGTACTGGGGCACATCCTGGCTGCCTGTACCACACCTTCTGGCCAGATGTCTGCATAATGATATCAGGCACCAAAGGAGGTGTCCTGATCTGCCACAGTGACATGATGGGGGTCCCTTTAGTGATAAAGATCAGAGTGTTGACCACAGTATCAGTAGGCCATGTACCTATTACTGGAGGGACTACTGAGCCTCCGACCTCCAACAATCTCCCCCAAGGTGCAAGTAGGCCACACCACTTGGGTTCTACCTGCACCTTCCAGGGCCATTTTATTTTATGGGTACCCAGATCTAAATTCTCAGAGGCAGGGAGCAGAATATTATTTTCATTACCAATTTGGGGTCTCACCTGATGATCAGTGCCCGTAATTTGGATCCTAAGCAGGGTGGCCCATGTCGTCTGCAACATTCTCAGGGCACTGGGTCTGCCATCTCGGGGTCTTTCATTCAGGTCCTGCAGGGTTTCATACAGTCTTTTCGGCCACCCCTGCAGGGACTGGGAGTCTGTCTTCAGGGCGGCCCTAAGAATACCGTTATAACGTTCGATGAGGCCTGCCCCCGTTGGATTATACGGCAGTTGGAATCGCCACGATTCAATGTTATTTTCTTCTGCCCAGCGCTGTATTGTTGCACCGGTAAAATTAGTCCCTTGGTCGCTCTCAATGACTTGAGGTGCCCCATAGGCAGACATCAGTTTAGTGAGTGCCTTGATGGTATATGCCTGGTTTGCTCTTGGTACTGGATAGGCCTGCAGTAGCCCACTTGCAGTGTTGATGCAGGTCAGGGCGTTTCTTGCCCCAGGGGAGGAACAGGCCCGATGTAATTGACCTGCCATTGCTGGAGAGGATTGTGTCCTCTAGAAAGATGGGCTGTTGTTTCGGGCAACGATCTCAGTCTCATCTTGGAGCAAGTGTCACAATCGTGGCATGCCTGGATGATATCAGATAGTTGTATGGGCAGTCGCCATGCAGCTGCCCACATTGTCTTTTGTTCAGCATGCCGTAGCTTCTGATGCAACCAACAGGCGATGTTCTTAGATGGTGAATTCTCAATCCATCGAACTCGGGCCAGCGTGTCAGCCCCTCTGTTGTATAGCCCATCCCCTCTGTTGTAAATAGGCGGTTAATGAATCCACCGCCTGTCCTACTGCCTCCAGTGAGTCGGATGTCAGCAGGAGATCATCAATATAATGATATAGGTTAACATCATCAGGTTTTCTCCAATCAGCCAGGTCACTCGCCACTAGATTGTGACAATATGTTGGTGAATGCACGTACCCCTGTGGCAGGACCTGAAAGCTCCACTGCCTGCCTCCCCACGTAAACACAAACTGATCTTGTGATTCCTCAGCAATTGGGATACTGAAGAACGCATTTGCTAGATCTGAGACACAGTGATAGGTTTTTATCTCCCTACTCAATGTGTCCATTAGGGAGGCAATACTGGGTACAGCTGCATGAATAGGCAGCGTGACCTTATTTAATTCTCTGTAGTCTACTGTCATTCTCCATGTGCCATCTGACTTTTGCACTGGCCATATGGGGGAGTTATATGGGCTGTGTGCAGGTCTTATAATGCCCACTTTTTCTAATTCCTGCACCGTTCTCGATATTTCATCTTGCCCACCTGGGAGTCTATACTGTCTCACATTAGTAATCCAGCACAGTTTCGGCAGGCAAACAGGCCCATGTTTCACATGGCTTCTTAATATTGCCTGCACTGCCCAGATACTGATACATCTCTGTCAAAGTCTGAGCTCTCCCACAGTTGTCTGGAGAGCCAGACCCCATAAAATATCTATGCCCAGGATGTGTTCTTGAACTGGGGCAATGGACACCTTGTACTCCTGCAGTGGGAGATGCCCAACCCCCAGTTTTAACCATGTTTGGGTGACAGGATAGTCTGTCCCCCAAAACCACCAATCATCACTCTGTCTCCATCAAATTTGGTCAGATCTCTGTAGATAATTGATGTTTCTGCTCCAGTGTCCACTAATGCCATAACTCTCTGAGATTTTTTTCAGGACTAATAAATCGTTAATTCTACATAGGGCCTCTGGTCCCGTCTGGAGACCCCGGGGGGACTAACATCCCTTGTCACGCTATAAATTGGGCTATGGACAATTCTTTTGCTTCTGGTAGCTCAGGCATTGAGGCCCGAGACACCTGAGGCTTTTTTTTTTTTCCCCCTATTAGGAACAATAAAATCTTCTAGGTTCCATGTCATCGTTGGTATTCTTTCTATAGCCCTTACCCTTGATTTCTTAGAATAGTTCTGAAATTTTTGATTGTCCTTTAGTTGTCTCTAGAGCTGGAGAAGGACATAGTTGGGCTGGTGGTCAATCTTAGCAAATTGGATGCCAGCCCAAATTAAATCATTAAACATTTGTTTTCGGGAGACCCTTATGGGTCCTGATTGAGGAGCTTGAGTAGCCAGCACTTTGGTTTTACTTACTGGCAGGACCTCTGCTTCTTCCAATGTCCAAATGTTGCGCCTAGTCCGCAGGCATTCTGTTTCTCCTAGGTCAGCCACTAACTGGGCAGCCTTCTGGACTGCAGCTTCTGAGGCCACCAGGGGATTTAATACAGAGAGTAAAGTACCATAGAGATGAGAGGGAGCTTGCTGTAGAATCAAGTCTCTCATCCCTTCTGAAAATTTGACTATATCAGGGCCATCAAATGTGTCTTCACAGATAGCTTCCCTTACGCCCAGTTCACAGATATAATTCTGAACATCCTGCATGGAGGACTACATCCCTGTATGTAGCAGTATATTGGATTTATTCGGCCATACCATACGGCAGGCTGCCATTAACCATTCTATTATATAACAGTTTTCATCAGGATATTGATTACCCGCGTAATAACCTTTGCCTGAGAGCAGGATGGACAGTCATGGTGGCCAGCTTGGCTATTTCTGGGCCATTCACCAAAACACTTTCTGCCCCAGAATCCCACAGTCTTAATAACCAAGCCGGCACACTTTCTCTAGGCTTCTGCTGAAATTGCTGTACTAAATCCATCAATTCCGTTGCCGTGTATGGTCGGGCTGTTACATGTAAATAAGTCTGGGCAGGGGCCACTGATCAGGCAGCACCCCTGCTGGTCTGTTCTGTACTTTTTTTGTTTTCTGAGTTATGACAGGATGGACTTCTAGTGGATCGGTAAAAGTCAGATATTAGAAATCTAATTTGGATTTTTTATTTTCCTGATGAAAATCTGCTGATTCAGGAATCTGGTCATTATTTATTGAAATGTTACAAACTTGGCCCATAATAGCTCATAACAGGGAGATCCCACAGATCCTGGGATCTGCCCTGGAATCATTTTCTCTAGAGGAGTATTGTTCTCCCCCTTGACCCATTTATAGAAATTCCAAAGAGAAGACATGATATAAATTTTAGTATATTTGGCTTGCCTGGCTCACCAAGTGCATAATCAATTAATATTAAGATGTTATAATCATGAAATAAACAAGAGTTAGGCAAAGTAGACTATGATAATAAAAGGAGAATAAATAGAAAGCTTACCCCTATCCTGGGCTCACCCACAAAACTCCAGAAGAGGGGATCTCCAGATGAGATCCTTCCCCACTGGTAGCCAGCTCTTAAATGGGTCTAGGAGGGGTGCAGCCAGGCTCCATCCCTTCCTGCAGCACAGGTGAATTGCCTTCACTGTGCTCCATGACTGACTCATGGCTCACCTCAGGTGATCCATCAGAGGTTCAGGCCGTGACTCGGCAGTTCTCACACACTCCACCCCTTCATGGTGTGAACCAATGATCAGGTTAACTAAAGGGTAAGCTTTCCCTAATACGGAGATCTGCTATATCGCGACGCTTATACAATTTTATCGCGACGCGTGTTGGTACAATTCAGGACGAGTGATGATCAGTGGATGTCCATACTCTTCTATGGGCCAGTGCTGGATGATGCGACTGGAGGCATGAGGTGCAGGTCCTTTCTATGTTCCGTCAGCCCCATGCAGACCATCACCGGGTGTTGCATGTGATCTGACAGCAACACTGGAACGCTTGATGGCATTTTGTCCCTTCCGGTGATCCCGAAGGCTCAAAGACTCATGGGGAGAAATACAGATGTTTCAGAGGTACCAGGAGGGGAAGGTCTGCTCTCCAGGGCAAGATACAGGCCATATTTCTATCCTGGGTCAACACTTCCGCTTGTACTGGGGCACATCCTGGCTGCCTGTACCACACCTTCTGGCCAGATGTCTGCATAATGATATCAGGCACCAAAGGAGGTGTCCTGATCTGCCACAGTGACATGATGGGGGTCCCTTTAGTGATAAAGATCAGAGTGTTGACCACAGTATCAGTAGGCCATGTACCTATTACTGGAGGGACTACTGAGCCTCCGACCTCCAACAATCTCCCCCAAGGTGCAAGTAGGCCACACCACTTGGGTTCTACCTGCACCTTCCAGGGCCATTTTATTTTATGGGTACCCAGATCTAAATTCTCAGAGGCAGGGAGCAGAATATTATTTTCATTACCAATTTGGGGTCTCACCTGATGATCAGTGCCCGTAATTTGGATCCTAAGCAGGGTGGCCCATGTCGTCTGCAACATTCTCAGGGCACTGGGTCTGCCATCTCGGGGTCTTTCATTCAGGTCCTGCAGGGTTTCATACAGTCTTTTCGGCCACCCCTGCAGGGACTGGGAGTCTGTCTTCAGGGCGGCCCTAAGAATACCGTTATAACGTTCGATGAGGCCTGCCCCCGTTGGATTATACGGCAGTTGGAATCGCCACGATTCAATGTTATTTTCTTCTGCCCAGCGCTGTATTGTTGCACCGGTAAAATTAGTCCCTTGGTCGCTCTCAATGACTTGAGGTGCCCCATAGGCAGACATCAGTTTAGTGAGTGCCTTGATGGTATATGCCTGGTTTGCTCTTGGTACTGGATAGGCCTGCAGTAGCCCACTTGCAGTGTTGATGCAGGTCAGGGCGTTTCTTGCCCCAGGGGAGGAACAGGCCCGATGTAATTGACCTGCCATTGCTGGAGAGGATTGTGTCCTCTAGAAAGATGGGCTGTTGTTTCGGGCAACGATCTCAGTCTCATCTTGGAGCAAGTGTCACAATCGTGGCATGCCTGGATGATATCAGATAGTTGTATGGGCAGTCGCCATGCAGCTGCCCACATTGTCTTTTGTTCAGCATGCCGTAGCTTCTGATGCAACCAACAGGCGATGTTCTTAGATGGTGAATTCTCAATCCATCGAACTCGGGCCAGCGTGTCAGCCCCTCTGTTGTATAGCCCATCCCCTCTGTTGTAAATAGGCGGTTAATGAATCCACCGCCTGTCCTACTGCCTCCAGTGAGTCGGATGTCAGCAGGAGATCATCAATATAATGATATAGGTTAACATCATCAGGTTTTCTCCAATCAGCCAGGTCACTCGCCACTAGATTGTGACAATATGTTGGTGAATGCACGTACCCCTGTGGCAGGACCTGAAAGCTCCACTGCCTGCCTCCCCACGTAAACACAAACTGATCTTGTGATTCCTCAGCAATTGGGATACTGAAGAACGCATTTGCTAGATCTGAGACACAGTGATAGGTTTTTATCTCCCTACTCAATGTGTCCATTAGGGAGGCAATACTGGGTACAGCTGCATGAATAGGCAGCGTGACCTTATTTAATTCTCTGTAGTCTACTGTCATTCTCCATGTGCCATCTGACTTTTGCACTGGCCATATGGGGGAGTTATATGGGCTGTGTGCAGGTCTTATAATGCCCACTTTTTCTAATTCCTGCACCGTTCTCGATATTTCATCTTGCCCACCTGGGAGTCTATACTGTCTCACATTAGTAATCCAGCACAGTTTCGGCAGGCAAACAGGCCCATGTTTCACATGGCTTCTTAATATTGCCTGCACTGCCCAGATACTGATACATCTCTGTCAAAGTCTGAGCTCTCCCACAGTTGTCTGGAGAGCCAGACCCCATAAAATATCTATGCCCAGGATGTGTTCTTGAACTGGGGCAATGGACACCTTGTACTCCTGCAGTGGGAGATGCCCAACCCCCAGTTTTAACCATGTTTGGGTGACAGGATAGTCTGTCCCCCAAAACCACCAATCATCACTCTGTCTCCATCAAATTTGGTCAGATCTCTGTAGATAATTGATGTTTCTGCTCCAGTGTCCACTAATGCCATAACTCTCTGAGATTTTTTTCAGGACTAATAAATCGTTAATTCTACATAGGGCCTCTGGTCCCGTCTGGAGACCCCGGGGGGACTAACATCCCTTGTCACGCTATAAATTGGGCTATGGACAATTCTTTTGCTTCTGGTAGCTCAGGCATTGAGGCCCGAGACACCTGAGGCTTTTTTTTTTTTCCCCCTATTAGGAACAATAAAATCTTCTAGGTTCCATGTCATCGTTGGTATTCTTTCTATAGCCCTTACCCTTGATTTCTTAGAATAGTTCTGAAATTTTTGATTGTCCTTTAGTTGTCTCTAGAGCTGGAGAAGGACATAGTTGGGCTGGTGGTCAATCTTAGCAAATTGGATGCCAGCCCAAATTAAATCATTAAACATTTGTTTTCGGGAGACCCTTATGGGTCCTGATTGAGGAGCTTGAGTAGCCAGCACTTTGGTTTTACTTACTGGCAGGACCTCTGCTTCTTCCAATGTCCAAATGTTGCGCCTAGTCCGCAGGCATTCTGTTTCTCCTAGGTCAGCCACTAACTGGGCAGCCTTCTGGACTGCAGCTTCTGAGGCCACCAGGGGATTTAATACAGAGAGTAAAGTACCATAGAGATGAGAGGGAGCTTGCTGTAGAATCAAGTCTCTCATCCCTTCTGAAAATTTGACTATATCAGGGCCATCAAATGTGTCTTCACAGATAGCTTCCCTTACGCCCAGTTCACAGATATAATTCTGAACATCCTGCATGGAGGACTACATCCCTGTATGTAGCAGTATATTGGATTTATTCGGCCATACCATACGGCAGGCTGCCATTAACCATTCTATTATATAACAGTTTTCATCAGGATATTGATTACCCGCGTAATAACCTTTGCCTGAGAGCAGGATGGACAGTCATGGTGGCCAGCTTGGCTATTTCTGGGCCATTCACCAAAACACTTTCTGCCCCAGAATCCCACAGTCTTAATAACCAAGCCGGCACACTTTCTCTAGGCTTCTGCTGAAATTGCTGTACTAAATCCATCAATTCCGTTGCCGTGTATGGTCGGGCTGTTACATGTAAATAAGTCTGGGCAGGGGCCACTGATCAGGCAGCACCCCTGCTGGTCTGTTCTGTACTTTTTTTGTTTTCTGAGTTATGACAGGATGGACTTCTAGTGGATCGGTAAAAGTCAGATATTAGAAATCTAATTTGGATTTTTTATTTTCCTGATGAAAATCTGCTGATTCAGGAATCTGGTCATTATTTATTGAAATGTTACAAACTTGGCCCATAATAGCTCATAACAGGGAGATCCCACAGATCCTGGGATCTGCCCTGGAATCATTTTCTCTAGAGGAGTATTGTTCTCCCCCTTGACCCATTTATAGAAATTCCAAAGAGAAGACATGATATAAATTTTAGTATATTTGGCTTGCCTGGCTCACCAAGTGCATAATCAATTAATATTAAGATGTTATAATCATGAAATAAACAAGAGTTAGGCAAAGTAGACTATGATAATAAAAGGAGAATAAATAGAAAGCTTACCCCTATCCTGGGCTCACCCACAAAACTCCAGAAGAGGGGATCTCCAGATGAGATCCTTCCCCACTGGTAGCCAGCTCTTAAATGGGTCTAGGAGGGGTGCAGCCAGGCTCCATCCCTTCCTGCAGCACAGGTGAATTGCCTTCACTGTGCTCCATGACTGACTCATGGCTCGCCTCAGGTGATCCATCAGAGGTTCAGGCCGTAACTCAGCAGTTCCCATACAAACATGTATGTGCTCCTACACAGGCACAGAGTATCTCCTCTATGAAACAGTGCTCTCAGACTGAACACAACAGTATTTCTAGTTTGTATGTGTCATACAGTAAGCCTGCTACTGTATCTTGTAACAATTTTTTAACTTTTACACGCTGCATGTCATAAATGAAATATAACCTGCCCCAGTATGGTCCATTCCAATTGCCCTAGTGTAATAATACTATAAGCTTTTATTCTCTGACAATATTAGGTAGCTTATGTTCAGATTCTGCAGAGTATTTCCAAATAAATGACAATAGTAGTAATTATAAAAATCACCATTTTATTTGGATGTGCAGGAACAGAATGAAATACCAGGTTGCAGTTGTGCTGGAGTAACATAAGCTCTGAGTCAGCCCCATCACAGCTTGAATGCGAGAGGCAGCTGTTCCTTCTTAGTGCTTATGAATTTAAGCATAAATTATGATGCAGAGAGTATATTTATGAACAAATTGCGCTCACCTGCACTGTGGACTAATGACTTTCAGAAAGCTAAAATGAAATCAGTGTCAAATGCAAAAGTTCGTGTGACTTACAGAATCTCTGTAACACATGATCAGGATCTTGTTCACATTCACGTGGCTTGGAGGATCTCTTGTTCGTGTTCTTGTGGCTTGGAGGATCTTTTCTTCATGCTCACGTGGCTTGGAGGATCTCTTGTTCACATTCACATGCCTTGGAGGATGTCTTGTCTATGCTCATGTGGCTTAGAGGATCTCTTGTTCTCTTTGGAGCTGTACATGAAATGATTGACAATCATCTCAAACAATAAATTGTGATTAGGAGCAACAGGAAAATAAAGATATCTGCAGCATTGTGCTGTGCAATATGTAGGCCAGGTCATTACATCACAGTTGTCATACTGCCAGACTGCAAATAGAAACAGGAGGAATAAAACTCCATAAACCACACAAAGTCAAGCTTCCTTCTGTTTTGGCTTTGTTCCTTTCTTCAAAAAAATGGTTTGCTTGTTTGACAGTGGAATTACATTAAGGCCTTTCATCATAGAGAGTGCGCTGGGGGTCTCCCCCTGTAAGTAGTGTGGGATTGAGCCCTGATACAGCACACTGGCTTTCGGACACATGTGTCACATGTAAAAGTTAATAAATGAGAAGCATGGGGAAACGTACAGATGCTACTCAGAAGAACATCTTTTCTTTTAAGATTGGGTACTGCTTCCTTATCTCCCAGATGCACACAGGCAGAGAAATGGCTGATCCATTCCAAGGCTCCTCCTGTTCTGGGATGAAGGCGATGCCCTTTGTCAGTGACAGGAAATGTAGTGAGCTGAAGGGAAAGCTTCTGGAGAGGATTTAGCCCAATGAGGAGAAAACACGTTTTTCTAAAATGGTAAAAAAGAAAATAGGAATGCGTGATAATTTTACCAGCCATGTGACAGAGATATCCTTACGGAATTATATGAATTAATGAAAGTGTTGAGTAAGAAATCTCCAACTTCATTTCTCAGAGAAAAAAACAACTCTACATGCACAAAGACAAAGCTGAATCAGGGTTTAGTAATTTAGGATCAGCTGACATGCTGAGCAAAGCAACAGTAACTTACATAGCTTAAAATCTTTTTGCCCCAAATTCTTAAAAAGTCTTAGGTTTGTAAGTGCAGACCAGATGCTTTACTAGATGGAAAGGCCTAGATTTTCATGGAACTGCACCAAAGTGGGGCAGTTACGTATCCATTAGCACTGGCAAATTCTGATGCAGTTACAGATCCATTAGTATAGTAGATTGTGGTTTACATGTCAGAAGCTCCTCTCAAACACTGACTTTTCTGTCAAATACACCAACTTTGCACTTCAAACTCTTCTTTCTTGTCCAAGATTCTCCCAGCCAGTATGTTTAGCTTTAGCCCGATAATGCATTTTAATTCCACTATTTGCTGTCTTTTCCCATTACACCAGCTGTGGGTCTGTACTCTTTTTTCTCTCCCCAGATGAATTTAATTCAGCTGCTGTAGCAGAACAAATGCTGGATTTAGGTAAAATAACAGAGTTCAAATTCATTTATGCTGATATTTTTGTTTAGATCCAAGCGGGGATAGCTGAAGACCACAGTTAACCCACAAAACTTGGATTTTCTTTTTTAATATTAATCATTTATTATAATGATGCCTAAAAATTAACCAAAAATGAAGTTTCATTCGCCAGACACTGTACAGAATTAATCTTTGTTCCAAACCTCTGGTCATCTGAATAATCTTTGGCACTTTTCCTCCTACATCTTCTGTTCCCAATGACCTATAAAACCCATGTAATAATTGTCAGTTGTTTCTTCTTATGCTGTGAATGGGATGCAGGTCTCACCCACAGTCATGAAACGCCTCCTTTCTCTCTCTTTCAATCATTCATAAAACCCAAAAAATCTCACAATCAAATGTTCTTGCAAGATTACTCACACAAAACCACACCAGGAACACAGGCTCCTCCTACTGCTTGTCGTGCTGGCCCTGAATTAATCTGTGCAAATTCACATCTGGGGATTTGAATTCAAACTCCTTCCATAGAAATTCAAAGAGGATCAGATCTGAGGGTCTGGTTTTGCACAACTTTTAATCCTAACAATTTTGACCAAATCCGAGGCTCTGCTACAGAACTGTGCAGTTTTAAGTAGGGCACTACTAACACATTCTAAGCTGAAAATAGGAAGCTGAGAGTGACATATGCAGCTGCCACATTCATTAGTAAAACATATTTTATTAAGTAAGCATTGCAAGAATATAATTTTTCTCTCAGTCTGCTTCTACATTGTTACGTCTTCCAGTTTCAATGGAGTTATACCCAGTTCACCCTGGCACAAGTAGAGAAGGATTCCACCTTCAACACTGGAAGTAGCATGTTCATATACAGAGAGCAGAGTTCTACAGCTGGGGAGGAATAACTGCGTGCATCAGTACAGCTTAGGGGCTGACCTGCTCCCAGGCAGCTCTGTGGAGAAGGACCTGGGTGTCCTGGTGGACATCGGGTTGGCCGTGGGCCAGCAGTGGTATCCTGGGGTGCATTAAAAAGGACAAGGGGCAGTGGGCACAAACTGGAACATTGGAAGTTCCATATGAACATGGGGAAAAACTTTTCACTTCGAGGGTGACAGAGCACTGGAATTGACTCAGAGAGGTTGTGGAGTCTCCTCTGGAGATTTTCAAGACCCACCTGGATGCTTTCCTGCAACCTAATCTGGGGAAGCTGCTTTAGCAGAGGGTTGGTCTTGACGATCTCCAGAGGTCCTTTCCAACTCCTGCTACTCTGTGATTCTGTGATACAGGCAGCATTTGTTCCCTTTTGCTCTCTGTTCTTTGAAAGGAAGATTCCCAACTTTTACCTTTAAGTAATTCATTGCCTCAGTCATCCCCAGTGAGGATTGGGTTTGTTGGTTTTTTTGTTGGTTTGTTTTTCATTGCTGAGTAAATTTTCTGTTTACTGTCACTGAGCAGCCTGTTTTTGTAGAGCATGCTTTACTAGGAAAAGAGTTGGGATTCTCATCAGAGCTTTTCAGCTTTGCCTTTATTGACTCCACATCTTACAGGCAGCAAAAGCGAAATCATTTGCCACATCCACGTCGATATACATAAAGACAGTAATGTAAATCCAGTCGCAAACGAAGGTCTTTTTCCAGCCTGAGTTCGCATCTGTTCTGCTACATCTCGCAGATCCCAAGTGCCGTGGGCCCCGCCTCCAGCACAGGCTGCACTGCTGCGGGCGGCCACCAGAGGGCGCTGCCGACGTCCCAATGGCCGTGCCGCGGGTCCGGGCACCCCCCGCGCGGCACCGCTCCCCGGGCACCCCCCGCCGGGAGCCGTGCCGCTCTAGCCCCTGCCCAGTCCGCAGCCGCGCCCCGCGGGGTTAAAGGCAGCCGAAGCAGGTATTCTGCCCACCGCCCCCAGCTGCCATGAAGAAACGTGCAAATCTAATTGTGCTGAACGGAAACGTACATCTTCATCGCCGATTATGATGCGGAAGAAGATTACTGCATGTTTGGCACGTAATGGCCAACGTTGAAATGTGATGACACGCTAGTATGATGTACATCTCCATTAGGAATGATAAATCAAAGGTTATTCATTTCTGCTTGATTTATTCCTGGGAAACGCTGCCCAGGGAAATCTCGACTTCCGTCCCCAAATCAAACGGGGTGCCGCCAGCGCCCTCTGCTGGCAGCACTTGGGAACTGCCGCCCCGCGGCGCCTTCCCCAGGTGTTACTTCTGTGCAGAACGTAAGCGTTTGTTTTTTTCTCGTTATCCCGTCTACCAACATCGCAGTCTGTGATATTTGAAGTAATATAATTCATTGTCTTTTCTTGTATTTTATCCTCGGTTTCAGAAGTAGACTGGATAATACTTAATCCTGTGAAATCTCTCTTCAAAACCAGAGGCTTTAATCTTGCTGGTAATCTTTTTCTAGGAATACAGCAGAAAACTGCACAATGTCTGCACAGTTTATTACTGAGCACAGAGGAAAGGATTTGTATTTTCTGAGTTAGATGAGAGATGCAACCTCGTGGGTATATGTGAGCAGAATCTAGACCACGTGAGAAGTATTACTGGGACTGCATTTAAATTTTTGGCTTAGTTGATGGTTTCTCCTAAGCAGCTTCCTATAGTTGTCTGCAATTAATAGCTGCAAAGAGAAGAGCTAAACAGAAGATGAGGGGAAGAAAGTGCCTGGTCTTCTGCTAGCTAGCATTCTCTGTGCCCCCAGCCCTGTGCCCACCTTGCTTCCTGACGCTGGGCGCAGCATACCGTGCTATCTGTCACACATGACTGCATGGCAGCATCGACTCTGACCTCTATTACATACAGGTAAAGCCTCAATATTTCAGCTGCTCATACCACCCCACACTCAGCTCCTACATCATCCAGCTCTTAAGGTGCATCTTCTTCCACTCTCCCTCGCAGCTAAAATCCTTGTCTAAGTTCTCATTATTTAACAGCTAAGTTGCTGCAACATCCTTTTCTCTGGCCCGGACACAAGCCCTAATCATACTGAATGCTGCTGCTGCTTCAAAGATCATTTTCCTAGCCTGTCCCTTTGAACGTGTCACCCCTCTCCTGGCATCCCTGTACCACCTCCCCCTCCCCTATCTCGCATCAACATAAGCTGCCTATCTTCATTCTCAAGGCCTCCTGGGACCCCACCTATCATCTCTCATTGTCAGGAGGCGCAAACAAGGAACAGAGCAGCTCCAGTGACTGCCCTGCCTGCTGAGCAGGCTTTCAGCTCTGCTGTGCTCTGTCCTTATGTACCTTTTTAGAGTGGGATATAGGTCAGCAGGACTGGTCAGGAGCAAACTAAGAGACCGCTGTTAAACACAGCCCGGAATGCTGGCAGCTGTAACATTTAAACACTGCTGGCACCTTGAAATGTACTCTCTCCTTTTGTCCAGTGTTGCCATCCTCCTGCATTCTCATCCTCATTTTCTCCTCTGTGGCCTCTCTTATACTGAGAGGTTACGCTGTGCAAACGCTCTTGGATTTGTTCTGGTAGCTCTCCAGAATGTCCTTAAAGCCCTCCTTTGCTGTGACGTCTACAAAAGCTTTGACAACCTTTATGCTGCTGGTAAGGTACTGCTGCTGTCAGCTGCACTGAGCGTTCTCATTTCCTTTATTCGCCATCTGTCTTTTTGTATTCGTCTGTGGTCTTCCGTCCTCTATTTAGTTTGTAATCGCTTTGGGACAGGGCCATCATTCTGTTCAGTGTTCACACAGTGCTTCAGACAATATTTGTGGTTAGGGTTCCTGCGTGGTCTAATAACACCGACAATAAATAAAAACAGTAACGGGCTGTGGCAGGTGCTCTCTTTTTGCATAGATCTCATTGATCTCAGGCTGTGGGCAGAGCACACCGCATGGATGTGGGCTGTATCTTGTGGGTATCCGAGCAAAGGGCAAAACAGAAGAGCAGCGCCGCGTGTTCCGCTCTAAACGCCGGCCAAAATGCCGTTAATCAAAGTCCCTTTCTGTGCGTTGGATTTTTGTTTTGTCAGGCAGCGTACAGCAGATCCTTTTAGCTTCATATTGTTTTCTTTGAGAAAAGGGCAGGGCAGGGGGAAGAAGGCTGAAGTTTATGGGCTTTTGTTTCTTCAAGAAAAATACAACAGGAGAGCTGTAAACAGCAGGAGGAATTTAAGGAAGCGAAGACATTAGAAGATCTTTAGACCTCTCCTTTTGCTCTTCATGCACGGTAGAAAACTACTTTAAAAACCTAATCTTCAGCTATTTTGGTAGCCAGTAGTAAACTGAGACACTGTCTTAGTTTCCTAACCTATAAATGGAGCTCTTTTAAAGAGGTCAGTTAAACTTCTTGCTTTAACTGACAGGTGCTTTAATTCTTTAACTCTTTTTAAAGTCCTTTGCAGACAGACAGAAATGTGTCATGAATTGTTTTTGTTATGGCTTGAATTCAGTTTTATTAGCAAAACGGGTTTAAATCTTCTTCCATTCTGCAATCTGCTCTGACCAACACGTAGCCGTGCTCAGTGCCTGCTGGGGAGAGGAGAGGGTACGACTTGGCTGCGTTGCAGAACGCTCCAAAGGGACTCTGTGTGGCTCTGAATTGCAGAGTTGTCCACAGAGAGCTCTCTTTAGACTGATATAGCTCATAAAGTGAGCAATCTTTGGGATCAGCTCAGAGTCCAAATTACAGAAAAGTGACTTCAAGTGCCTTAGTGATACCAGTACAACACTGCACCTCTGTGGTTCAGGGTACCAGCCAAGAATGGACAGAAAAGGATCACTGGGAGTAATAAAGCAGAGTGCAGTGTTACAAATTCTGCATCAAAGTACTGCATGAACAGGACAAGTATCAAGTGGGATATATAGTAGGATGCTCCAAAAGTAATGCCTTCTATTTATTTCCATGTAAACCGAAACAGATATAAAGGGCACAATAACACAGTTTGATAGAACAAATTCTCAGCTACAAAACACTAGTTTTCAATACAGTCACAACCATTAGCTGTGTATTTTTGCTGGTGATGTACACAAGGTGACCCACTGTTGCTGTCACCACAGCTGAAATGCACCACCCAACACCTCACTGTGCTCACATTCACTGTTTGGTCTCCAGAAACGTTCAGCAAGCATTAATAAATGTCAGTGGGTGCCATTTTTTCCTATAGGGAGGAGTTAAATTACAGTTCATGCACATATCCATATCAAACACCATTCTGTCAGAGTGCCCCTCAGCTGCCATCTATTTCACAGCAACAAAATGTAGCAGAATACTGGCAAGAAGGTTCAACCTCAACTTCATGGACCAGTGTCATAAAATAGGAGGGATTACTTTTGGAGCAGCCTTCATAGAAACAGTATAAAAACCACAGAAGGTTTTAGTGGCAATAACACCCTGCATTTTATTTAGTGCCTTGTAATCGGAGAGCTCCTGAAACACTTTCAGAGTAGTGATTAAGGAAATGGAGACATTCCACTGGGTTACAGAGGTAATTAATGATTAGAGATTATTAATGAAAGACAAAAAGAGCCCTGAAGGAAGACCACATCAGTGAGCATAACGGAAACCAGGATGAGGAATGGAATGGACAGGATGATGTAGTAGATATCTGTAACACAAGATACAGGAATGTAGTCAGAACATTTAGCCCTGATTTATATATGTGAGAAACACGCAGCTTCCTCAGAAGGAATTTGAATACTTTTTCCTGTCTATCAGCCTGACCTCATCTTTAAGCTAACCCTGTACCAGTAGATTGGATTCTTTTCTCTCCTGTCACTAATAGTCAGACCTGGGCAGGACCTGACAACTCAGTAGCAAGTTGGCATTCCTGTTGATGTCACAGGCTGTCCCACAGTAACATTCAATTCAGGAAATATGGAGCGATATTTGTTACGTGCTTTGGAAAGTTGGTTGGTTGTCTTTTTGGCAGCACTTAGTACATCAGTTCTAGAAGTGGAAGAAAACAGAAAGTGTGGCAGTTAAGAATGAGACTGAACAAGCACAAGGATCTTATAGCTAGATGGTAGACCAGGAGCCAAAGTGAAGGCATTTATTTATTGTCTCAATCAAATGGAAGCCTTAGCTTCTTCTTTTTCCTGTTATTAATCTTCTGACACAGAAAACATTTACACTCCCTGTGGAACTCCTCCAAGTCAATCCATTCCTGTAAGGAAACCCAACCTTTAGTACTTTGTAATAAATAAAACATTGGGAATAAAGATGTACAGCAACACATTATAACGAATATTACCAAAAAGAATGCACAGATCTGTTCAGTAATATCTCTGGAAAATTCTTCTACTGATGTATCTAAGCACTTAAGAATTAACAATTGAGCGTCTCACAATTACTAATGGATGTTAGGCTCTCATGACTCAAAAGGCAGAAAAGTATATTGCCCTTTTACAGATTTGGAACTGAATGGTCAGTAGCTTGCCCAGGGCCACACATACATCTTTTGGTGGGAGCAGGAGTTGGAGTCAGGATTTCTGTATCCCGTCCCGGTACTTGAAGCCAACATTTTATTCATTAAGAAACGTATATGGCATCATTTAAGAAAGGATGGTGATTTCCATAATGTTCTTTGGCATTTTTAATATCCCAGGTTTTTGTAGGCTTGACTGGGAAATAATGGAGAGTTGGGAATTAGCTGAGCCTTTAAAAGGAGCTGCTCTCTAGTCTGCTAGGTGTTTGCCATAACCTTAGGAGCTGCACACAGCCCTGTTACAACCTGTGTGTCTGCAGCCTACCCCACAATTAAAAGGTTCAGGAAAGGTTCAGGAACGTGCTTTGCAGTGCATTTAAAGGCAGCTTGCTGCATGAGCGTGGTTGGGAAAATCCTCAACAAGCAAAGTGATTAAAAAAAAACCAACAATCAAATGCAGAAAGCCTCCCTCTGGCCAAGCTCTACAATAGCAGACAGCTCATGGTCAGGTCTGCACCCATGTCTAAGTTCTCCAACCTATACATAAGGGAGCTCTTAAGCACTCTAGCCTTAAATGCATAAGCGATCCCATCGCCTGGGGGTGGGGAGCCGGGTGGAATATTCAAGTGCTTTGCTGGGTGCCCTACTGTAGGCAGTTGTATTTCTGAAATCCTGGCCCGCCGGTGTTCTGTACAGCATCCCAGATATTTGGGTCAGAACGCTCCCATGAGGGATGCTTTCTCTCAACTACTGGCAAACCAAGCGAAACAAACCAAAGGGAAAGGCCGCATGGCACCCTGCCCCCCACCAGCTTTTCTTACCCCCAAGGTTAGTTTGGGACCAGCTCTGTTCTGAATGGCTGTTGATACGAAGTCATGCTCTTTTCCTTTTCATGTCACTTGTTTAAAGAGGAATTTTGAAGCGGTTGCTTACCGCAGCAATGCTTGGGAAGAAAAAGAATAGCGAGTGTATTTTCAGAATGCCCTTAGCAGCTTTCTTTTTGTTTTGTTCCTCTCCAAGCCCCTGCTATTCAAGTTCTCCTCAGAGCACTAACAGCTAAATTGTTCTATGCACACAGCTCCCATTAGCAAGAGGAGTCATGCACATCATTCCCATGAACTACTTTAACAGTATTGCTCTATATGACAAGATGTGCCTCAACCAGAGAGGATGCTAGATAAATTTTAACTACACAATAGTCTCATTTTAGCCCATGTTTAAAATAGCATTGGGATTTTTAAAATGTACCCTCCCACTTTTTGGCATCAGTCATCTTTGTCTTTCTGGTTTAAGAAATTAGATATGCCAGAGCATAACAAATCTGCATTAGAAGCACGGGCTTTGCTGCTTTACAGCAGAGAAAAATGGGGGGGTGGCTGACGTTTGGATTTACCATGCCATAACAATCCACAGACCCTAATTTATCAGCAACGAGTTCACATCCTTTACTTTTTATTAATTGCATCGAAATTTCCGTCAATTATTCAAACTCTCAGTACTCATAACTCATTTCACATCTCTTGCTCTATACAATCTGAGGTCCGACTGTGCTTAGATTCATATACGGAAAGACAGCATGATTTCTTTACATGGCAGAGACTCCCTTGCAATCTCCCTGCCCCCTGGTAAAGGTTTAGTTTAATAAGAATTAAAGTATGTCTCTGACTAACTCTCACACAGGAAGCGTATCAATTTCATGGGTCAAATGAAGATCAGTCCAAGTGTAATAATAAATATATATGCTCTCATCACATGCATTGACACTGACTACACGGTATAAAGGAAACAGAAATAGTTATGTTGAGTAGGGTGGGAGGAGGTAAAAACAAGTTCTTCTCTAATGTCAGACAATTAGTTTCTGATTTATTTCTCAAAGCACATCAGTGGGTAAACCTTGCAATTTCATCTTAGCTAGAGTAGCTGAGGATGGCATTACAGAGAGCTCATAAAAATTTAAAACCATTTCCTAAGTCTAGGAGACTTTTTTCTTCTCTGTTATCAATGACAATGAATGCTGGTGTCTAGATGTGGATGCTGTAGTAAAAATAGACCCTCTTTTGGATTAGTTTTGTTTGATTGTGTTTTTTTTTAAATTATCATTATTAAATTATTGGACTGCTTGCTCTTCATGGCTAGAAAAAGTGCTTAGCAATTACATGGGTGAACACCATCAATACCAGTAACCAGAAAAACAAGCTAAAAATCCCAGTTTCATAGTAAAAAGGTACAAACTGTGTATCTTAACTAATTCCATGCTCAAAATGGCCATGCAGCTCTGCTCCAGTGCACGGATATAACTTTAAGAGCACAACAGCATTCAAGGTGGAGTGCCCCCCAGCAGCTGAAATTCTCCAGGCAGTCCTGAACATATACTCCGAATTTTGGGCAAGGCAAAAACACAGAAGTTCCCCAAATGGTTGCATATTACCACCATCCGTCATAACAGAGTCTTTGGGGTCAATGTCTTTTCTTCCCCACTTGATGTTATTTTCATATCCTTTTATCACCACCTGGGAGCCTGTGAGAAACTGCACAGCAACAAACCAGTGAGTTTATGCAGCAGAGAGCTGCGGTATGGACAGAAGAGGGATTCCAGGAGGCTTATTAAACCATCACAAAATGATTAAAAATTGGTGACCATCTTTTTTTAATTGGCTCCTGATTGAAGGGTTAATAGGAATTCTAATACCTGTGTTAAAAAAAAAAAAAAAAAGACATAAAGAAAACAGCGTAACATGAAATAATTCATATTGTCTCTGTGTAAATGAGGCAATAAATGCCTGAAACACGAAGCTCTGTCTGACTTCACAGCAGGGCCTGGTGCTTAATTGAAAGTCCTAACTAGACCCATTTATCAAAGAAATCACTCAGAGGGAAATTTAATTATCACAATTAATCTATATTTTTTTAGAAAGTCTCAGTAAAGCACATTGAAAATTTCTTTGGGAAGAACACTGTCTCTATTTCCACACCTCCAGCGTGAGCCTGGAGTGCTGCAGATGAGTGCTGCAATCGCCCCTGGAGGAGCAGATAGCAAAAAGAGCAAGTCTATGTGGGTAGCATGGCAGTGCCCTGCTGCGTGAGCATGAAAGGCCTGAAGAAGCATGCAGGTCTGTGCCATGCTAAAAACCCCTTTAAGTTTTTAGGACTCCTGGACTTTAGCGTGCAGCTAGTGAAGTCAGGACCTTCCTCCTCACCTTACAGAGTGTGGAGCTCCAGCACTCACCTTGGATGCAAGGTGCAAGGAACAGGCATTCCTGCAGTAGCTACAGTGGAGGGCAGAAGTGGGACAGGGAAAGTGAGGCCATGGATTTTCTTTTATTTAGTGTGAATTGCAGCCTCACTCCTGATCCTGCTCCCCAGGCTTAAGGGGAGTCTGTTATGCATGCCCAGGTAGCACCATCTTGGAATCATAGAATCACCAATGTTGGAAAAGACCTCCAAGATCATCCAGTGCAACCATCCACCTATCACCAATGCTTGTCCACTAAACCATGTCCCTCAGTACAACATCTGTGTGTTTCTTGGACGCCTCCAGGGACTGTGACTCCCTGGGCAGCCTGTTCTCCTGACCACTCTTTTAAAGGAAGAAGTTTTTCCTGATACCCAGTCTGAAATCCTTCCCTCCTCTTCTTAGGAGTCAGGGAGCATCAGAAATGATGACCCATGTTAACACTTCTGTGCATGCTCTTTTCCACTCTTCTTCAGTGGGAGAAGTTGTAGCTTGTTCTCCCAATATCACTGAAGTTCTTTTCTGCCTTTTCTTCTGTGCTTCCTACATTATTCAGGTTATACCAATCACCATATGGGAAGGAAACAACTCCAGAGCAGGCTGAATTACTGTTTAATTGGGCATCCTGTGAAATAAACATTGTGACTTGGATAAGATTAAAATGTGAGTCACAAGTCGGGTGAATTTTCAAGTGTTGGAGAATGCACTGAGGGAACCAGGCAGGGACAGCAAGGAGAGAGCAGCCAGGAGCAGTGCTGGACACGGCAGCTTGCTTTCCCAAGGCTCAGATGAAAGCTCCAGGGGGCAGAATTGGGCAAAACAAACAATAGTTCCTTTGTTAAGAAGAGTCACATCATCCACCAGATTTTCTTTAGCATTCATTTGCCTGTACTGTGCCCATCTGTGAACACTCTTTGGCATTACCCTGGTGTCCAGTCCAGCTTGGTTCTTAGATGTTGGCACTTGGGAGCGCTGTGAAGGACCCTGCCAGTAGGACCAACATCTTCTCTGCACTCTGCATTTACATTTGACACTTTGCAGTACTTCTGGGCAGCAGTTGTACTGGAAGAAACAAGTGACACACATAGATGTGAGAACTACATTGTAGAACTTCATTAAAATAGGAATGCTAAAAGTATAACTGACCATCCCCACCAGCCTCACTTGATTTATCTGCATAAACCTGGTGCTGCATTTAGGGACTAAGCTCCTCATTCAGCCACTAAAGCACCCCCCCCCACCCCCTCAAAAAGCTTACCTAGGTTCAGATGTCCTTGGATTGCTTTCTGCTTTGCCTCCCTCCCTGGCATAGCAGGAGGTGGCTGGGGTGGAAGGCTGTGGTGGAGGGAGGGTCCCCCTGTTCTGCACTGCACCTGAGCTGGGGGAGGTCACAGCTGGCAGCCATCTCCCAGCAGTGGCTGCACACCAGCCTATGACATTTCCCTGTGCTCTCTGCTCCTCAGTGTATTTATTGTGCCTCAGAAATTGCAAAGGTTGTTGGCTTGCCATTTACCACCAGGTGGCCTAACTATTCCACTGTTCACGAGGAACCAAGCCTCCATTAGAGAACAGCAGCTGGAACTTTTTAAGCTTTGCATATTTTTCTTACCAAGCCTCCACCTTCTCCCCTTCCTCCACATTCAGATGATTAAAAGCGAGCAGGGCTGCTCTTGTTTCTCAACCCAAACCTTTTCTCAAAGGAATTGAGAAGAATGGTGCCTCCAGCCCTAGCCATAGAACCCGAGCTTAACCACCTCAACCTACCGCTTAGTCTGAAAGTACTCTTACCATAACTACACAAATAACTGGCACTTTTCCCTCAGTAGCCGGACGTGAATTCATTTCTTTGTTGCCTCAGGTATGTTTCTGGTAGCTGGTTTTGTGACCTCCCAGTTCTGCACCAACCATGTATGCAGGGTTTAGGGCTGTCCACGAAGCAGCACAGAATGGATTCTGTGGGCCAGAGTATTAAACTTGGTAAGAGGGAGCTGATTTTTAAAACTACAGACAGCTAGGAATGTGAGCTGTGCCCCCACTTTGTAGATCCAGGGCAGCCATTTGGGACCTGGCTGAGCTAACAGCTCCTCAGGCGAAAGGGGAGTCCGCATTACAGCTCTCTCAGCTCTCTCTGTATAGTCACAGACTGACCTCACATCTTTGGCTGATAGGAGCTGAATTTAATGATCTAAAAGGGGGAAGGAAGATACGTTCAGATGTTTGTCTCGGATTTCTTGGTGAGAGGGGTGGGGAAAGCTCTATCTGGTGTCTCAGCATTGTGAAGTGAGAGTGAACTGCATAGACGCCAATGGTGTTACACACAAATTCCGGTGGTCAGAGGTCATCAGACGTCTTCTTAGGAAAATGGTTTCAGGAGCAGATGAGTTATTTCAAGTTCTGTAACACTAAGAGCTTAGTTTTGTATTTTCTACCATCTCTGTAATGTCTGAAAGGTTCAGAAGATACCTTCAGAACAAATCTCAGCGACTGAAACGATGAACTGAGCTGGTTTATTTGGAATAAAACATCTATGATTCATTTGTTTACTCATCTCCGTAATGATGCATTTCTGTTTTGATGTGAGTGGGGACAGCGTACAATGATGGCAAGCACAGACATCATGTCAGAGCCCAGCAGTAGAAGCAACTTTCCCAAACGAGGTCAAATGAGTTCTTAAACCGGTGCCTGACAATCCAATCCCAAATCAATGGCCATAGTCTCTGAATGTATCATAATACATTTGCAGCACAAGAGATAACTCCATCGGGGAGATTTTCCTAAAGGGATGTGGTGATTGAACTTTCAGAAATACCAGTCATTTGGAGAAAATTTCAAGAGTGTTAAAATTACTTTGGTAAATGGATTTGTTACAAGTAACTAATACGTAGAAATTGGTAGAGGCTTCCAGTTGCATCACAAAAATGTTGTGAAGTAACACTGGCTGTTTCAGCTGCTTTAACCTAGCCTTGGGCACTCAAGAGCCCAATTCTGATCATTTGCAGGATAAGCAATCAAATTCAGGGTAACGAGACCTCAGCCAAGGCGTTACTCTGGATTTACACCTCTGCAGATAGAATCAGATGCTATCTGCTAGTCTATGCATCCTCTGAGAATAAAATTAATTTTGAATTCTCGTATCATCTGCTTGCTTGTGCACTTATTTGCTAACTGTCTGATGGAGTGAGCTATTCTAGGTCAGTATGATTTAGGCATCCTTTATTACACAGTTTCCAATTCAGTACATTTTTTAATCAAGTCTAAATTGAAGTCAGGTTCCAGGTACATATAAATATAATATATATTTAGTGCATACATTGAAAATCCCCGAGTCTAATTTTGAATGTAACTATAGTAGCATGAAAAAAAAAAAAAAAAGAAGGTTCTTTATTTTACAGAAGCGTTAAAATATTGCCACTTCTTAAAGGCAAGCTAAGACCTATTTTCATATTTTCAAAATCACATTAGCTAAAAGCTTGTTAAGGAATAAATAGTCCAGAGGATAATTGAGACTTAGCTGGCTTAAGCATTAATGAATCAAAATCAGATGCCAGATCATTAATTAATTCTACAAATTATAATGTTGCTGTTACTGGCAAATACTGTAAGAACTAATACCAAGGAGCAAATTAAACTGCATAGTTTTCCTTCCCGCTGAGTATCTTTTGCCCAAAATAAAAACATTGTGGTTATTTTTGGTCCATTACACATAGTGTCTTTATTTTTAAAACTTGTGGAAGATTCTTAATTTTTAAAAACATTTCCATTTGTTTATCATGCTATTTCTAGAATACACCTATCAGAGACTATAAGGACATTTCCATCAGTGCTGTAACCCACGGAAAGGGAAATGTAGCAAAAGTGACAGAAAAGTCAATTCAACACTTCCTAAGCCTCACAAAAATTCACACCCCTTCAAATCAGTCTCTTTGGCAAAAGGCAGAATAATAGATGGGTCTTGCAATGTGGCCTGAAGTGCAACCATCTCAGACTCTGTCAGAGCAATGTGGAAAATGGATTAGAGGGGAAGCAGGAGAGGCAAAAGGGAAGGTCTGTCGAGCATTTCTAGCCATCTTTTCTGATCCTACAACAAGGAGACTTTAACATAGTTAGAAAGTGACAAACTTTAGAAACTCTTTTACAGAATGAGGGATCCATGTGGGCAGCTGGCTTTAATGTGTTACCACTGAGGCCAGAGCCTTATGAGTAGTAAAAGGCTTAACGGTTGCAAAGAGGTATAGCTTGAGATGAAATAATGAGGTGATCCAACTGTACTCTAGTCAGGATAAAACCTTAGGGGCAAAATGACAGGTTTTGGGCCCTTTCCTGAAAGCTCCCAGTATGTGAACTCTGTCTCATGTGCTGGAACTTTCCTTGTTTTCCCCTCATACGCCAGACTCCAGAGTTTTCAGAACTAGAACAAGCAGGTTCTTCTCAAGCACATCCCAGAAAGTTTAAACACACCTGAACACCAATCATAAACCAGTGCAGTGGGGCATTAACATAATAGTTTACTCACCTAAGCATCACCAACTAATTTGCTCGGTGCAATCTCTTCTAGCTGAGACTGAGTTGTCCTGAAGGATCCAACAAAGCATGTCACATATGGCAGCCATGAGAGCATTGTGCCTGGAAAAGTGAGCTGTGGAAGCTCATTTACTCCAAACATTCCATTTTTTTCCATATTTAATGCACATTCATTCCATTTTCTTCCTGGTTTTAATTGGAAAAAAAAAAAAGGTCCAAGTGGACCTGTTTTTGTAGGAATAATAGTAAGACATTCTGAAACAAAAATGTTCTTGCAATTTCCCAAAACCAAACGCAGCTCATTTTCCAGTTGGAATCAGAGACTTGTGAATCTTGTTAACCTGAGCTACATTTCAGCTGAAGAACAAGTAAGGTGCCACCGTACTTTCATTTTGTCTGTATTAAATTTCATCCCTCACTATCTGCCCACCGTCAATGGCAGACACATCTTCGTTGCCAAAAGAAGCATATAATGTAGATCAGAGACTGCTAGCACCATGCTGATATTCTTTTATGATGGCTTCATATATATGCTGAATAGAGGAATTCTTGGTAATTTGTCATCCTTTGGGATCTCTGAGCTACCGAAAGGTGCTGACCTTTGCCATGCAATAAAAATGAAACTGGCAATAGGCAACCCTGTAGATAATAATGCATTCTAATATATCTACATTATCTACCCCCATGCTGAATTCATGGCTCTTTTCCATGTCTGGAGATGACAGATAATACCAAAGCTGTTTTATTACAACTTTTGGCTTCCTGCCAAAATTAGAGCATCTAAAAATAGATCTGTAATTAGGATCTGCCTCTGAAGTCACTGTCTGGAACATGAGTCCAGAAGCTGCTGACAGCAGCCAACAGTGGGTACCCAGACAGAGCAACAGAACGAGCGCGTAAGGATGGTCCCCCCACGGACTTTCCCAACCTGCAACAATTTGGAGCTCACCAACTTCCTGAGAGAACAGCCCTTAAAGAAACTTTCTTTTATGAATTTGTCCATTTTTTTGTTAAGTCTATATCAAGCCAAAAATATCACCAATATGGGTCACTTCCATTTTTCATCTCTGATCACGCTCTTTCCCACTGGATTGGTGGGAAGGTGACATATTTATTTTTTATGACTCAGAGGTGGAAAGGACTCTCTTTACAGGGCTGGATGGCCAAGTTTGCGGTGAAATAGCTGCTATAATTCTGCTTGGGTTTCCTGTTATCACTAATGATTTGCTAGGGCACTTGAAGCCTGCAATGCAATCCCTTAAAAAGATTTTAAATATATAAATGCATTCAAAAAACTGTCCATTCGCTAGCATGGCTTACATTCCTGTTTTCTGACACTACAGCCCTAATTCTTCTGACATTCTGAAATCCATCCCTGTGGGCAATTAATAATGCCACCATCATCAAGAAGAACGACAGGCCCCAATCGGGAACTTGCACAGCAGTGCCATGAAAGTGGGGAGTGTTCAGCTGCTATAGAAACCTCATCTGCATGAGACTGTCTTGCTCTTTTGCTTTTGTTTCTATCTTTTGCCATCCATGGAAATTAATTCATTCTATCAATTAATAGAAACTTTGTGCCAAACGACCTCTGCTGGGTAAGGAAGGACAGCTGTAAACAACTTTTTTGTTTTCAATGGGAGTCCAGTGATGGCTGTGGCAGTTGGGGGATAAGGAGGGAAAACAATCTTTCCTCCTTTCAAGTCAGATTTCTGTTGGCAAATAGTTTACACTGACTGGCAAATGGTACCAAAATGGATGCATATTTTTGTCTATTTCTTGCTATCTTACTAGCTTTCAGATGCTTTATTGAAATCATGTGTGTTGAGGTGATTTCTGTCTGTGATTTTATAGAATACGTAAACGCACATTGATGCTTGTCTACAATGATCTTATCACATAGTGCTGCATAATCAACAGACACCTAAAGATCGGATGCTCTGGAAGAAACATAATAGATGAGGCACGATTTTAAACAAGAATAATTATGCCAATATAATGCCTCATACAGACTTACTTATTTCCATGTAAATGTGTGGTTTTTGTCTTGAGTTGTGTAACCTTGGATGGTATTATCCTGGAATGAAAACAACTGTATGTCAATTAAATTAAGTTCCTATAACAAAGTTATCTGTAGCAGTACGAAAGGCAAAACTTTCTCAGTAGCCAAGCTGGCACTTGGCTCTGAGGCTGTATCTCCCATCTTTCATGGAGATGCTGCAGTCTGCCATGCCGATGAATTTGCCACAGCCTTGACACTTCATATGCTTCTCGTTTTATACCCGAATGCCCCTAATCTGTTCCCACCAGACCATGTATATATTACAAGTTCACTGGCACACACCTTCATTGGGCTGGGGAGCACTCCTCACTCTCCACTGTCATTTATCCTGAGGGATGACAGGAAAAGAAAGTGAAAGGCGGTACAATATACTCAAAGAGCTTTATTAGATGAACAGTTTGTGGAATATTGTAAATCACAGCAGAAGCATGATGCTTTGCTCACCTGATTTTATGAAGGCTTCCTAGAAAGCGTGACATGACGGGGAGATCTCAGCATCCAGAAGTTAATGGGAAGCATTTTGGTGTTGCAACAAGGGCAAGATTTCTGTCTGTCGGTCATCCTGTTCCAATCCTTCCTCCTCTCCTGCTCTCAAACAGGAGACTAAGAACTGTACCGCTGCTATTTCAGCTGTCGTTTCAAAGGAAGAAGATTGACTTAATTCCCTATCACCAGGTCAGTTAATTGGTTGCTGGTCATAAAGGATAACAGTTTTTATCATTCAATTTAGACATAGGCTAGAATAAAATAGTTTGAATTGTCTTAGAACGTGACCTGCCTCCTGGACGAAGAAGCATAAAGGCTTCTTTTAATGGGAAGTCATGGCTTGAGTCACAACTGGAGAAATCCTACCACCTAAAATCACTGAAATAGAACTTCTCTGTGTAGCCAAATGCAAAACCTGTTCTGTCTGTTGTAAGAATTGTGAGCAATGTTAAGTGCATTTTACCCACGTCAGTTTTTGGAACAGAGGTTAAGCTCCTAGTTAGAGATTGTTAAAACAGGGCGGGGGAAAACTCAGAAATAGATACTGCTAATTAGTTGTGGCTAAGAGCAAAAGCTGTCTTTAGGATCTACCATTTCTTCACGATGCCACAGAACTTTATAGCTTCAGCAGGCACTGTAACCATCATATACCAAAAATGCATCTTTATTAAGGGGCATTCAGGTATAATAAAATGTTTTGGCATCTTTATTAAACATTTCCTGGGGAAATATCAGACCTGGTTACAGAAATTAAGTAGGTGGTGAGTCTTCCCATGCTGGCACAGGATACCTACCTCGTCAGCAGTTGGCTATTTGATCTTATGAATACACCCAAGCCTCCTAAATTTCATCACCTGACATTCTGGAAGGCAAAGCAGTTTTGTAGCACCAATCTGCTGGTCACCTGACTGTGGGGGTATGCATGTACTGACTAATGGACCCAAAAGAGGCAAAGTGGTGGAACAGAAAGCCGTGGAAGGGAATGCTTGTTTGCTTTCAGAAGTTTTCAGAAACTGCAATTATTGGCAGAGGCTCAGAAAATGCATGACCAGCCAAGAGATGCAATGATTCTGCAGATTCAGCACTTTTCCAAAGTATCTTCTTTTCAGAAGTTTTTCTGCAGCAACTTCAACAGATTCATTTTCTAACAGTTGGTGGAGCTGATGGGATGAAGCCTATCTAGCTTTTCCCTTGTTGATGGCCAGCATTTTTCACAGTGAAGACATTATAGTGGCATCAGCATAATGTTTTTTTGTGTTTGGTTGGTTGGTCTTTATAACCTATCCAACCTTTTCAGGTTAGGAAAAATTTCTTCTCCAAAAAAGTGGTCAGGTGCTGGAACAGGTTGCCTGGGGAGGTGGTGAAGTTACAGTCCCTGGAGGTGCTCAGGAAACATGTACATGTGGTATTTAGGGACATGGTTTAATGGGGGAATAGTGGTGGCAGGTGGGCAGTTGTACTGGATGATCTTGGAGGTCTCTTCCAACCTTAATGATTCTGTGATTCTACTGAATCAGCAAAACTAACCTCATCCAGCTCCAGTATAAGACACACTTATTCCAGTACACAACATCTTCTGAGGATTAACATATGTTGTCTGGAAATAGGTTTAGTTTTATGGATAAGAGCCATTGGGGGGCATGAACTTCCCTCCAGGTGCTGTGCCTGTGTTAGATACCGCAGCCATCTACAGACCACTGTCTGGCATGGATTAGATTCTAGACTGAAGAAGCCTGGCTCCATCTTTCTGTTCCTTCCCCATCCAAGCTGTTACCATACGAGCAGCAGCCTGAGCTTCTCCATCTTGTTACCTGATGAAGCCCTTGGGAAAGTGGTGCATTTGGACATGCACTGTTAGACCTGGATTACTCAGCTCCCTCTGTAAGTTGCAGGTGTGTGTCTGCACCTTCAGTGTGTCGAAGCAACTCAAATAGCTCTGCTGTTCAGCCCAGCTGAACTGATCCACCTTTTCTCATCCGGTCCTTTAACCAGCCTCTCTTTCATCTGCATTTAGTATTTTGAATTTTTATCCAGTCTGCTTTCATTTATTGTTAAAAATGCATCTCTGGTATCAGGCACATCATTTTTAAGCCTCCATCGTGCCAAGAGAGTTAGCAAAACATCAGTTTTTCACTTCAGTTCCCAACCCATATGTTTTCAAGTAGCACCAGGGAAACATTTTTTAAAGGACAGACTCCAGAGATGTCTTCTAATATCATCAGCAATGATAATCAAAAGCTGCTTCTGTAGAAGCCTGCGGGATTATCAGTCTCTCAAAAGGAAATTCAGCAGCTTTTCTTGCAGTAACATTTATTCTCCACTCTTCCACCTCTAGCTATCATTCACCTCGAGGTGGTGACACTTGGGACAACTCCATTTCCATATGTGCTACCTATTTACATGTCAGGAGGGATCCCTAATCTGGGGCCGCAGCCCCTCCTGACTTTTCGAGGGAAATGTAACTCAAATGCTAATAGCAGCTCATCATAGTTGATAAGATTATTCAAGTTATACCTCATTTGCAGTTGCAAGACACACCTCAGAGGAAGTTGGTTTTTTTCTTCTCAAATTCAGACATAATTTCAGCTATTCATGACATCCGTGCTAGGTCTGAGACTCCTCCACAAAGAAATACATTCCATTTTTCAAGCTATTTTGTCTAACTCTGCTCAGGCCCAGAACTAATGCAGCATGTTGGCGGTGTGCTGGATGTTTAGGAATATCCACCTAGCAGTCCTCCTTCCTGCACATCTTCCTTCTGGTGACCTCTTTGTTACGGAGGGTAACATCAGCAGAGCACAGAGAGGCAGGGGTGACAGGGAAGTGGATCTTCTGAAAAAAATTCATCCAAACGTTTACCAGAATTGCTTTATCACCAGCAATCTCATGTTTGCCATTCTTCCATTCCTCACACATCTTCAGACTTTCCAGCCCCACTGGGAGCAGCTTAATATCACCTGGGCTGGGGGGAAAATGGAGCTGCAGAGCCCAGCAGTGCCTCACTGGTGCCTGCCACAGGATGCTGGGTCCTTGCCTTGTGCCTGCCTCTTCTGGGATGAGCTCCTGAGCAAAACTTACTGGCCATGGGAAATCCTGTAAGGATGAGAATATGACAAAAAGAGCCCTTGTAAGGCCTGCTGGCTTCCCTTCCTTTCCTCGAGTGGCTGGAAGACCAGCCTGCAGTTGCCTTTAGCACCCTGAAGAGAGCATGGGCAATGCCTGGGGCTGGTGCTGGTTAAGGCAGGAGAGCAGGATCTGATCGCAGCCCTGGACTGGGCACACATGTGGAACTGGAACAGGAGAAATTGAAATGGAAATGAAGCGCCCTGGCAATAAATTTCCCAGCAGCCTAATTTTCCCAGCGATGACACCCTGGGCAGAGCCTGTGTGGCCCAGAAAGGAGCGGGTTTTAAATTTTCTAAAACTCCCTAATCCGCTTTATCAGCCGCCTCTCCCAAAACTGCCGCTGCTCCCTGAGAGATTTAAAGCTGCTGTGGCTCCTCCAAGGCCTTTTCCTGATTATGATGTTTATTCTCATCCAGTCAAGACAGAGCAACATTAGCATGTGATTTACCGTGCATGGTCAATTGCAGATACCAGCACTCAACATCTGAAATTCAAGCAGCAGCTTCTCGCAGTAAACTGGTCAGGATCAATCCGGAGATAAGAAGGACGGCCCTACCTCTTTAGAAGGCAGTGGGGGTTCATATTCGAGGTCTGTCAGTCTTATCCTGCTGAGCACAATGCTCTGCATCGCTCCTAGGAATCAGTGCGGGCAATGACAGCCGCATGGTATTAATACGTGCCCCGGTGCTGGCTTTAATTCCATTCTTTTGTTTAGATTTTTTTTTTTTTTTGCTTGCAACCATCCGCTTTTCCTCTCAGGTTTCAAGTCTTTGTATATATCTGTCAAGCAGGCGGTGCATTCAGGACAGGTTTTCATGCCACGGCATTCTTTTACCTAATGAAAACAAGTGAATAAAACATAAGAGAAGTTCCTTTAAATTAAAAACAGAGAAACAAAACTGAAGAAAGCCAATACCTGAAGGAGAACATGTATTTTCCCAGAAAAAATGCCTGCTGAATGGATGAATCTTTATATATTTCTTCTAATTTAAGAATACGCTTATGATTGTACCCTAATTAAATAAGGAGAAAGGACCATGCATGGCAGCAGAGAAATACATGCATGCATGAAGAGTCAAAAAAATCCAGGTAAACTTCTGATAGCAAGACACATCCACGTAGTGTAGCGACTTTCCAAAACTGAAATTTTCTCCCAAGGGCCCCCAGTTTGTATTATTAATGCCATTTTTCTTAGCCTGCATTTTCATTTCCATTTGAGTGGGGAAGAAAACAAAGGCAAAAACTCCAGGAAGTTGGAAAGGACTGTGCCGTCTCTCAGCCATGAGCATCAGATGCTTTCAAGCAGACTCCAAAGGTCAGCATGAGCAGTGCTCCTGGTGCAGCCCCATGCCACAGGACTCGGGGCTGAGATGCAGCTAAGCTGGGGCCTCTGGTCCCATTTTGCAGCAGCTGGGGGGATTTAAGCCCTGGTGAGGCTGCCTGCTAGGAGCTGATGTATGGCAAAGACTTGTGGGGAGCGGGGCTGTGATGATCACTGCAGTTGGTCCTTCTGCAGGTTGTGCAGATCTTCTGATGCCATATTCTAAATGTTTGTCACCAACTGGCTGTCCCTCTTCTCTGTTTAACATGAACATCCGGTAATTGGAGTGTTGAAATGCTCGCTGCCATCCCCAAGGAGGAGGATACACAGGAGGATCCAGAAGAAATCCATCTTTGCTGTAATGCATGTGTGCAGCTCAGGCCAGATAGGGCTGTTCAGATGTTTTATTCCTCCTTTTCATCTCCTTTGTGCAGGCTCAAGTGATACCAGAACACAGAGACTTCCTTTCAGGGCTTCAAAGATGTGCCAGGTGCACTATGCAGGCAGGCTTTTTTTGATGCTTCGCCGAAATTTCCTCCATATCATGTTGTATGGAAGCCTGGGGGCTGCTTTGGTTGGCTCTGAGAGGGACACAAAGAACCCATAAGCAGGCGGTTGCTATGATGCTGCTAACTTGTTCTTCAAGCAATTTTCATGGCACTGGACAGTAATTGCCACTGACTGTAAGTCATATGGCCTCTGGCATTTCCCTGCTGTTTGAAGATCTGTTGATGAGATCTGTGGTACCCAAAGGCCCTGGGCTTTTTTGCCCCCAAGCTGCTGCTAGTGATGGTTGGGATCCCTAAAGGTGCAACAGAGAACAGAAAAAGCTATCTATGCTAGCTGTCAGAAGAGAGAGAGCCAGGTCTGCCCATCACAGCTTCATCAACTCAGGTATCATCTAATATTGATGTTCCCCCAGCACTCCTCAGTTTCTGGGTGCATGCCCACCTGCCCTGTTCATTTGCCTTGCCAGTTGTCCCAGTGAATGGAAAGCAGAGCTTTGTCACCTTCCTGCCTTTCCCATAATCTAAAAAGGTACCTGTAGGTATGGCTGTCCACAAGGCAGGCTTCCTGCTCCTCCCGTGGAGAATGCCATCTACTCACTGATGAGCGGCGGGAGATTTTAATGCTGTTTTGTTTCCTTCCCTAGAAAGATCTGAAAGTGAATACATCACACATCTGTCCCACTGCTAAAGCTATCGATCAAACGCGTAAAGACTGGATGCTTGCAGAGATCTGGAGGGCTCTGCATCTGTTTTCTAGGATCACACTTCCTTTCTTCTCAAATGCGAGATTTGCAATTCTTATCTGGGAACCCGTTTTAGTATTTAGTATTATTGGAGTTAAGATTAACACTTGGAATAACAGTTAGTATTGACCTCTTCTCTGTAGTTGTTCTGATCGGGCCTTTAAAAATTGGTTAACATCCTCTCATCACTGGCTATATGGGATTTCCTGCATCTATTTATATAAATCTGACTTTTATGTACAGAGAGAAAGCTCCGGAATAGATCACAGTTGGGGTGATATTCTGGACCTACCTGAAAAAAATACAGGAGTCATTTGTAGTCAGAAATGCAAGTTAAGATCAGAATATATATATATATTTAATACTAAAAAATAACTAAATAAGATTTCCTGCAGACCTGAACAGACCATTCCCAAATGCGCATTTCAGTAGAGAACAGGCAGAGTGGATGGCCTAGGCAGCTGGGAGTATTTTACATCTTCTGTTCATCTACTCACTTTTTTGCAACATTGCCCAGAAAATCTTAGAATTCATGTGCTGGAATCCAATAGTAGCTTAGGAAAGAATACCAGATAAAAAAAAGTACTTCCCTGGAAAGCAAGATTTAAAAAATAGATCCCATAAAAGTGATTCTCTGTAGATGTTGCAGAACATATTAAACTAGCGGTGTCTAGGTTAAAAATATACCATTGATAGAAACCCTTCCTTGCAACTTTGACCAGGACTAGTTGTCCATTTGTATTTACCTGATGCTGGTAGTCAGTGTGAAGCATGACCCCAGCCTGCCTGAAATTCTAATAACAGCCTGGAAGATCAGCTGACAAAATAACAAAAGGCAGGAGAACAGCGTGAGGCCTTCTCATATTTCCCTTGCACCTCGCTGTAAGTCCCCACTCTTCCTGCTTTGCATCCAGGCTGCCTGCAGGAATGGGTCATAGGTAAGCAATGCTGGGTCAGACCATATTATGTGTCATTACACCTCAGTGCCAGCAGGCAGGACCTGCTGGGTGAATGGTGAGCCTCCAGCAAACACGCTGCTAACTCCAAAGTATTTCAGTCCATTTTTGGGAGCCAAGCAATACTGATTTCTGATTGTGCTTACCTCTTAGAGAGGATCATGCAATTCTCGGTGGCAGCTTTCCATTTCAATGGCCACTGAAAGAAATCTATTTGGGGAATTGCCTTTCCTTATTTGTGCAAAAATCCTTTTATGCCATTAAGATGCTTTGCAAAAGGAAACAAGATCCAAGGGCTTGTCGAGGCACGGTCTGCACTACCCAGTAGAGTTAGTCTCATTAAAATGGACCTCGTCTCCTCACTGCTCCTGCACATCCTGTCACTCTATCACAGATCATCTGACATCTCTAAAATGGAAAGCATGATGTAAAGCAGGAAAAGGAGCTTGAGATTAAAAACAAAAAACAAAAAACAAAAAACAAAACTACAAAGACTTTAGAGAAATGGCT
Organism: Tympanuchus pallidicinctus; assembly: GCF_026119805.1. Lineage (NCBI taxonomy): Eukaryota > Metazoa > Chordata > Aves > Galliformes > Phasianidae > Tympanuchus > Tympanuchus pallidicinctus. The sequence goes on from NW_026294721.1 coordinate 50,830,676, forward strand.
TTCAGGGAAGTATGCCTGTATACAAACAAGTCAAGGCTGTGCCATGCCTTTGTCCCCATAGTGGGGAACAAGGGGCACTTTGGGCCACGTGCAGCTTTTCGCCCTCACCCAGGCTTTTCTGAGCACAGGGGCAACTCGAGCAGTGCCTGCATGTGTAGCCCCCAGAAGAAAGCTCTTTCTGTAAAAGCCTGCAAAGTCCTATTCACATATTGGGCTTTTATTTTGTGCCTGTAAAAGCATCAAAACTGTATATGGACGCCAGCTGGTGTCATAACACAATTCCACTGATAAGCAAGGCCACCTTAAGCCCTGCTGAAACTTAAATGCCAGGCTGTTACTGTGGCATGTTTACTCTCACTTTTAGCTGCATTGTGCTGTTTGGCTTCCTAAATCTCAGCAGGGAAAGGACAGCTTAGCTCCCTTGAAGGCTGAGCGGCACTGAAATGATGGCTGTTGCTGTGGGGGAAGGGGTTGCGCTCAGTGCAACATGATTTGTAGGACCCTCTATAAATCATTTACCAGCATGCCTTCACGGCAAGCCACAGGCTTGCAATTTGCGGTGCTTTAAGGAATGGAAGCAATAACAACACGGAAAGGACAGGATAAAAAAACAAAAACAAAAACAACCAACGAATGAAGAGACAAACACCTCGAAAACCCTCGCCTACCAAAGCGACAGCCTTGATTTAAGTCGGAAAGACGATCTCTGACAGCATTTTAATGGGCAAGTGCCTCCTGTGCGGCCACACAGATCGCCGCGTGGGGAGGGAGCTTGGCCAGCTGCAGGGAGCGCCGCAACTGCCATCCCAGCGTCTCCCACTTGAAGCCCATTATAAATCACCCTGCGTGCTCATGAAGCAAGGGTTTGAGTCTGCAAACCTGATTGGAAGGACAGGGGTTGGAAAGGGGAGGGCAACACCGTGCGCTGCTGCCACCAATGTGCGGTCGCGGACAACACCGCAGCAGCCGCTGGGGACCTGGGCGTTAATTCCTACTGCTGGAGCTGCCTCCTGGCACCATTCCTATGCCAAATGGAAGTGCTGACAGGGGTTTCTAAGTGATAATTAATGTCAGTCAGCATTATTGTGAATAGAAGCCCTGTCTCAAAAAATACTTCTCTGTCTGAGGATGGATCTGGTGCGATGGCTCACCTCCTCCCACTGCCAGGTGCAGCGCTTGGTGCCCTGCAGCACGGTGATTAAGAAATGAGCACTCTGCAACATCAGTAAATATTGCATTAGATGGATGAAGAACTGATTTCATGAGATATTTCTGACTGGGACTCAAACAGAGATATTTCTAGGACTGAGTGGGACAGCGAAGGCATTTTCCATCTGGGACTACCTTGAAATAACTTCACTAATGTGCTGATAGGGCAGGTCAAAAAGGGCTGTCACAGGGACGGGGTTGGGAGTACCAACCATGCTAAATGAGTCAAGGGCTTCCTTTTCTCCCATTTCATTGCCTAATGGAACATTCATGGATGGGGAAAATAAGCTTGCCCCAAAACACTGCCTCTAAATATCAACAGGTGTAAAGGCTGAGGGAAGCAGGACAAGCCGTGCACTAACTGCACAGGGACAAGCATCTGAACTGAGGTTGCCAGGGGGGAGCCATGCTAAAGAGGTGAAATAATCCCTGTATACAAGGAAGGGGATGCAGGTAGATTCAAGCACAGGCTTTTTAGGCTGCCTGCAGTCTAGATGAGGCCAGTTCCTGACAATGCGCTCAGCTCCAGGTTCATCTTTTTTAATAAGGGTGTAACAAAATTGGTGACTGCACAGAAAAAAGCTGCAGCAAGTGCCACGAAAATGATTTAAGAGCTGAAGAAAGTGCTTTAGAGTGAGAAACATAAAGAGCACAATCTGTTTAGCTTATCAAAAAGACGACCGAGAGGTGGCTTGATTACAATGTACCATTACCTTCACAGAAAGGAAACAGAGGGAACTGTGAAGCTCTTTAATGTGGTAGATAACAAAAACCATTAGCTGGGAGCTCGAGACAGACAAATCCGAGGTGGTAGGAATACATTTTTAAGAAGATGGGGGAAAAGCTGCAAAAAAACTATAGATGGAAGTAATGAATCCTCTGCCTCTGGATCACAGAAGTCACATTTTGTCAAACACGTCATTGCCCTCGTTTTCATGAAAGCCATCCTTTAGCACTCCTAATAGCTGAGCGGACATGTGGCAGTGAAGGGCAGGGAAAAACAGATGGGCCCAGAAGTTCTTCCCCAGAATATTTTGAAATACTCAGTAATTACAGCAGATTTTCAATAATTTAAGAGAGTAGTTTGTACAAAATCTCTGATCCATACTCTTGAAAGTAAACTTCTACTAGACATGAACGTCTTCCTTTCTGCTCCTTGGAGAAAAGTTGGCAGAAACGCACTGGTGTTTATCAGACTTTGCCAGAGCTGCAGCTGTTGATGGCAGGCACCAAGAGGTGCAGATGCCCGAGGAAGGCACTCATGGGCAGCAGGCAGTAACAGCAGGCGTCCAGCCAAGAGCAGCTGAGCTACAAGCACGGTGACAGCTACTTTAATCACCACCTGCACAGACCTTAGCACAGGAGAGGGACAGTTTTCCTTTGTATTCATACCAACATTGATACTAGAAGCTGGGCGTCCGTGTTCAGTTCCACGATGTCCAGGAACAGAAAATGATCCTGCCTGTGGAATATGGGTTTCTCTTCTCAAGAGTGGATGCTGATGGTTCAGTAGGAAGTCAACTGCGTAAGCACTGAAACAATACCTGGAGATTGTTTGTAGGAATCAACATTCAGTGGATTAATAAGAGCTGGCTTCCATTACAATGCTTACCTACACTAATGATGCTAGAGGCTGAAGATATTGGCTAACTTGCCATAGCTGTTCTTGATCTCTGTTTCCCAGAGGAGTAAAGAAAGCAATAAAAGCTGATTCTGGAGTGGAACTGCAGTGTGCCTGTGGTGGCAATGTGCAGGAAACAAGTGAAATGGAATTGAGAGCTGCTCACAACTCCACCACAGCAACTTCTGTAGGCAAGCTCAGGTTTTGCACCATTTTCAGAGCAATTACGGAATTTATTCCAAAGGTTCAGCAGGGGTGGGAAAAGCAGGGGAAAGTCAAACTGCAACATAAACAGCCAGGGAAGAGACTGAGAGTGATGCTGGAACAGCAAATGTGCACAGGGATGCCCTGCCTGGGGTCTGTGGCAAGGATGAGCATTGGAGACTGAGGCGCTTAGCCTTGCTGCTCAGATTCCTGCAACCAGCTTGAGCTGCTGACATCACTACGGATTGGCTGTGCCCATGCTAATTTAAATTGATTTCTCACTGCAGCATGCAGCCCTCCTCCCCCGGCAAGAGGAGGCACCGTAGCAGGAGTTACCTTTATAAGCAGGGAAAGTGCCTCAAATCTGCAAGCAACATCATTTGCTCAGCTATCAGCATTCCCCATCAATAATGAAACTAAAAACACAGCTTAATAGGCAGCAACGCTACAGCAGCTGGTGGAGGTGCACAAATCCGGCGTTCTTGCTGCTGAGTTTATTGGACATTTTATAGTCCTGGGAACTAAAGATAATGGATCCCATTCCCATATGCTGCATCAACACGAGCTGGGACTCCGTCATGCCATTGATCTATGAGGCAGCAGTGAATAAGACCCAGACACAAATACTAAAATGAATCAATCCTAAGCTGTTAAAGAGACACCACGAAGCACTTTCCAGTTTGCTGTTCTTGCTTTCTAATCTCCATCTTGTGAAACACTCTCCCAAGGGCTCTGAAATACAACAGTTTGCAGTAGACTTTGGGATCGGGTTAAGAAGAATTGCCCCTGTGGACTGGAGAACAGAGCTGAAATTTAGAGCCCATTGCCCTTAGCAGCACTTGTGAGCTCCTCCCACCCCTTGTGCAGCTGAAGCCTTTTTGGGGTTCTCCTGTTTTAACAAGTGCTGTATGATTATGCTTACACAGGTTCCCAATGCAACATCCTCTCCAGGGTTCACAAAGTTATTCTCCTCAATTGAGTGGAATTTATTTCCAAGAGCAGAAAACTGTAAATAGCTACAGGCCAGAGAATAACTTCTACAGGCTGTTGTCTAAACTTGACCAATAGTGAGTATTTCTCAGGTGCTCACACTCACTACTTTAGAAACTATGACCTCTTCTGGTTTGAGTAGATGAAGGTACTGTGGTTGCTGCAGTCTCAAATCAATTTATATTGAATCTACACCCGGTGTGCTCTTTAGCCATTTAAAATACATCATACTGTATACTAACAAATCATTTTAAAGCAAGCACGCAAGGGAAAAAAAATCCTTAAAAATAGCAGCCACTATGCTGGCAACTATAAACATAAAGCAAAGACAAGAGAAAAATGCCATGAAATAAAATCAAAGCAAGCAGAGGCTGCCTAGCTGCATCCACAAAATGGAAGTTTCACCAGGACATTATGGGAAATAGTTGGGAGTCACTCCTCAAATTATGAAAAGCAAAGACAATCATCTCACTTATCCTGATTATGGATTCCAGATGGATCTGATGACAGCCTCAGGCGCTTTCATGGCTCTGCATAACCAAAATGTCTGCAAAATCTCATCTAGTGGTATTTAGTATTTAACCTTGCTGTGCCCTTATGGCAACAAATACATTGCTTGTTTACAATGGCCCCACAGTAAAGCGAGTGCTTTTTGGTAGTATCAGCTACATAACTCAAAAAGCTGGAGGGAGAACTAAAAAAGAGACAAATTCATTCATTACTGATGAAAAATGACCACTGCTGGATTGCTTTCTCCTGTATCTGAGCGGAAGGGCAGACACTGAGTACAGCACCGCTTTGCACCTTGGCTTGTTCTAGTCCTTGGGAAAGCAGCACACAGCAGCTGCTCAAGAGCACACCAAAGTTTTCAACCTGAAGTAGAAGCAATGTCATCATTCCGAGAAGTGTTAAGGGTGCTCATGGTGCTACATGGATTTGAGAGATGAGCTGTATGAGATGAGGCTGTATGGAAGCCAGACCTAGCCTGCAGGAGCAAAGCAGAGAAAGTCCACCCACCCGCAGAGATTCTCTAGGCGCAGGGAAGACCTCGAGCTGTGCGTGATCCATTACTCACATGGCTAATATTTTATCAGGGCTTGTAAAAAATAATGCAGTCCAGTTTTCAATGCTAAGGAAAGACAAAGAGGAAACAAGTCCTTCAGGATGCTCCTTGGGGGGGTACTTATGTGCTTGAACTGTCAACAAAGAAGAATACAAACAAGAACAAATGTAGGTGCAAGGGGAATCAACCAAAAGTTATTTGTGGTAAAACTCCATTGCTCCTCTAAATAAGGCATCTGAAGACTCCAGTATAAGATAGTGATTGAGTGACAGCATTCAAGAGAAGTTAGCAGACTTCTAACTGAAGTTTCTAATAGGGTCCAGACTGAGATGGACATACTCTGCATGTCAGAAAATAAAAAGCTTCACTTAGCTCAGATGTGAAGTCTACTCTGGATCCTACAACCAAACATATGTCACAGATTCAAGAGGGCTGCAGGGAGCTCTCCTCCTGCAGGGCTTTCCCTTGCCCCACGAAAGCCCCACCATCCCCTTCACATGGGTAAGTTCACACCAGAACACACTCACTGAGCTGTGCGAGCCATTAATTCAACCCAGGGCATAATTGAACCGCGTCTCCTTTAACAGCCACCAGCAGGAAAATAAATAAGACATCCCAATGGAGGAGGAGAAAGTAATTTCACGTTTACGCTTCCAAGGGAAAAGGGAATTTGAAGCAAACAAAACATTTCTTTTTCCCCGCAGAAACTCTGCTGCCCGTCAAAGTGGGATCGGAATGACACTGAGAGCTCTGTGCAAAATTCTTCTGTTTGCTTCTGCATTTGATTAGCTGCTTGTGTCGGGTGTTTTAATTTCCTGCGGTTGGAGCGCGTTGCTGTCATGGTGATAGATGCTCGAGAAAGGAGAAAAATAAATAAATAAAAGTTCAGAGCACTTTTGACCACGTCGGCACTAATTAGCGTGTAAGGCAAACAGACAAACGTTTTCTGGGATTTGTGTCAGCTGTATCCAGATTCCTCCTCTGCCTCTGAGCTACAGCAAAACCCTTTCTAGAAACTGAAATAAAGTAAGGCGGCAGATGGTGCTGGAAATACTCTGAGAGCGATGCTTCCGTTCGGAGCCAGATATCAGCAACAAACCACCCAGCCTGCACACACTGTGAAGTGGCAGATATTTACCAGGGTTGCAGGGAAGGAGTGAGGAAGGTGATATTGCTGGTGGTGGGCTCAGTGGGAACCACTGAGAGTGTGCATGGTGAGAGGCTCCACGTGCAAAGGGGAAAGCTGATCTAGCAGGACTGAGTGGGATGGAGGGGAAAAGAAGGGACTTGTCAGCTGCACGGGTTGAGGCAGAGCCTGGGAGGGTGGAGACAGGTCTTGTTACCATGGCCGAGAGCAGCAGGACAAAGGGCGCAGTACCACTCATCTCTGTTGGACTGCTCTAAGAAATCAAAATAGAAACAATGGAAATTAGCACAGGATTTCAACCAAAGCATCCCAATGGTAAAACAAAGACTGACTCTACTTCAAAAATGAAGAAAGGACTCCTCTGATTGACAGCAGGAAGGAAATAAATAAAAATAGCTCTTTTCCAAACCCAGAGAGTTATTATTTATTGCAGAGCTTCTACCAGGAGCCATCATCTTCCCCTCCTGGCTGGCTTTCCTGCAGAGTCAAAGACACAACACATATCCTCCAGCCATGTAATATTGCTGCTCTTGTGCTGTCTGTGCACTTCTGATCAAACTTTCTTTGATCAGAAAATTAATCTTAACTGGAAATAGGAAACTAAAGGGATATTTACTGGATACAAACAATAGGAAATTATCAGATGATTAGTAATCTTTTTCCAGGGCACTATAGTTTCTCAAACACAAATCTGACTAAGGCTGTAAGTGTAAATTCTAATCTCAGTAATGACATCTCCTGTCATACTGCACTCTCACCTGCACAAGCACTGCAATGCACATTGCTCCACATACAGTCTCCCTTCAATTTACACAACTCTAGAGGGTTGCCAGTAGCCTACCACAGCTTTGTGGACTGTTGACTTTGACCTTTTACCAGCAGAACTGTCCACTACAATAACTGAACCTGACTTGCTGAGAAAGCGAATCACAACAAAATGAGGAATTTTAATCAGCCATTGCTTTTGTTACAGTGTGCATGGAGTTGCTGAGCGGTCGGTGTCGGCTGGGTGTTTTCCTCTGATTGATGCCATCTGTACCTATGGATGTGTGCTTCAGGACCAAGGTGAGCAGGTCGTGGTCTGGAGAGGGCCAGCACACCAGTATGTAGCTGTGTAGTCAGGAGAGAAGGGTGATATTAGATCCTGGGGCTTGTCTGAACAATAGCAAGAGGGGGATCTTATAATTCTCAGTCATCAAAGGATGGGCTTTTCTGGGGACCCACTGCCTCATCACCAGTGGATGCGTCCTCTCCTCCTCGCCATGGGCAGTCCAGCGGCAAGGGAGGGCTGGGGCAGCTGTCAAAGCATGAGAAATTACTGAGCGAAGTGAAAAGTGATAGCCACAGACTACAGAAAGTTGTTGCCAAGTGGGGGAACACGACAAGTTGAGGCCAGCACAGCCTGCCGTCATTTCATGCACAGACAGCCCTGCCTGCAGCAAACGCACCAGGCAAACCAGCAATGCTCAGAGCACCAGCAAGAGCAAATTGGACAGCTGTGGGGAAAAATACATTTCACTCTGGCTGCATCACTATGGAAATAGTCTAACCTGCCGACAGGACTGCCTGCAAGTGTCTATCTAACACAGCAGGCTGAAGCGAAAGGTGCCAATTTGCTGTGGCACGATGCATGCGTGCAGCAACTTCTGGCAAAGATGTATGTGAGAGGCTGAGTCCATCTTTGCATCCAAAGCGAAGTACAGAAAGAAATAGTTTGGCTCTGAATAAGCAGTTCAGATTGCCTATGTGCATACCTTTCCCACACACGGAAGGGTTTGCAACAGGGACTGGAGGTGCCAACTGGAGGAGACTCCAGAGATGCCATGGCCCTGCCAGTATGCATTTCCTCCTCTTCTCAGATGCAGAATATTTGGTAGAGTTTTCTTCAAGGCCACAGCTATCGTTGGACCTGTAAATGATTGCAGTGGCACCAGCTCCTGTCCTTGGCTGTGCTTCTTTGTCAGGAGAGGCAGCGATAGCAATCATCCCAGTGCTTAGCAAACCTGCAGATCACTATTGCCAATCTTTGTATAAACAAGGACTAATTAATCTTCACCACCTCTCTCTGAAGAAGGTAAGCGGTATCATTTATTATCTTCCCTGTTTTACAAAGACGAACTGAGATGGCAAAATAAAAAAATGGTTTGTCGAGGGCCACGAGAGATAAATGCACTGGGGGCAGCAAAGATGGGTTTGCTCAATGGTACAAAAGGCAAGAGGGTAATGCTGCCAGACTTCACCTTAATGCAGATAATGAAAACTAGCCAGCTTCGTAAATGGCCGCGTACTCTATGAAGTGGAGGCTTTCTACTCTGAAAACAAGTAGAACAGAAGCCAGAATATTTTACTAATTTTATTACGTAAGAAAAAAAGAAAAAAGATGAGGGGCCAGAATTTCTAAATGGCGCAGCAGCTGCACACATTTGGTTCCAGTTTTTAAAAGCAGCACAGTTCTCATTTAGGCTTCAAAGTAGCCGCCCTGTCAAAAAGCCCACTGACATATTGAACCTCTTGACATTTTGATTTTTAATTTACCCTGAAATATTGCAAAGGGATCGGTTAAGTACTGAACTTCATTTTTCTTTCAGTCTGCTGCAGTCAAATAGAGCAGAGCTGTATCTTTAAAATCTTGCCCCATTTTGTGTGTAGTAGGGACACGGAAAATTGGCTTTCTGTGAGTGCAAAGGCAAGAAAGGATATAGAAAGCTTGCTGAAAAGGAACTGAAAATTGCCTGCTTTGCTGTAGCTTTGTCTCAGTGAGATGCTCCTTGTCTGCTGCAGAAATAGCAGTCGCTTCCTACTTTGTTATTGCACGTACAAAAATTACGCTGGCCATTTTCAGAAGCTAGTTATGAGTGAGGATTATTTTCATATCTGGTCAAATGATGAATAATGATTTCATATTCCTGTACCATATTCTTGCAAAGCGCTTTAAACTGATTTTAGTACATAAGCCTGATATTTTCCAAACCTCTAAGTGAACAAGAAGCAGCTGAAATTGCCCAAAAAAAAAGCACATGGGTGGCAGGTCATTTCCTAGCTGTAAAAGGCTAGATGGAAAAAGGCAAGACAGCAGTAAAAGCAAGGGGAAAATTTCCTGGGAAGGAGCCTGTGAGCTATCCAAAGGGAAATCCCTTACAGCCTCCAAGCAGGGAAATAACTGCATTCAGCTGTCCTTCAGCAATTCAGCTCACCTTTTTTCTTTCTTTCTTTCTAAGGCAAGAACCCAGGAGGAGTACAATGGCTTGAATTTAGTCCCTCTTTTTATTATTTGATAAATGCTTTTTCCATATTTTTTCTCTAAATCCTAGACACTAGTTGCTAGTTTTCTCCAATTAAACAGCTTGGTTAAAGAGCAATATCCAAAGGTCACCTCTCTTCTGGGTGGGCAGAGCAAACTGCTTGGAGACAGATTTAGGCATTAGTGATGCAGGAATGAAGGCAGCAGTGAAAGGGAGGCCCTCCTCCTCCTCTTGGGTCTATGTTGGTCATAGAGAAAGGGAACAAGCAAACCAGAGAAAATGGTGTCACACCAGGAACATCACTCTCCATGGGAAGGAGCTAATTCAGTGGTTCCTGAGAACATCCATTGGGCTGCAGGGAAGACGACTTGGGAAGGTCATAATATTGAAGGAGAAGAGGACAGAAAGGATAGGTGGTTTTCCTGTAGACTTGGGCATCTCTTCGGCTGCATCTACACAGATCTATCAGAGACCTGTGCCCCAGCAATGGTGACTGACCCAATGTCAGGCAATTTGATGGATGAAGGTCAAAAAGGAAAAACATACACATACCAGCAAGATGGAGCACAGCACACTCTGGTGCATAGAAATCTGGGGACAGAGAGCTTACATGCATCGAGGGACAAGAGCAGAACCAGGAGGGCTCAGAACAGATGAGTGCTGCCTTGTGCTGCCCATAAAGCCAAATGGAGCCAGGGACAGCTCACCGTGCAACAATATCCAAGAAAGGATCATAAGTGAACCAGAGGTGTGCTGTTGTTTCTGGAGTCATTAAGCACGTTAAATGAAAGGGAGCTTGCCCTGTAAGTGAAAGGCTGCTCATTGCCAGACTGAGAGACAGAGGAGAGTGCATGAGGAAGCAGTTTGTCCGGGGAAGGTCCGTCATCAGACAGAAGAGAACACCAGCACAGGATGGGCAACAAAACTGCACAGCTGGAGAAACATGGGGCAGGTCCTGGCTTCCTTGCCGTTCCTTTAAAGAGGAGCCAGATTTGCAAGCAGACCATCTTACTGAAGTTTTAGGACAGATTTGTATTGATTTGAAGTTACAGCATTGCTGAACTAAGTGAACCTGCAATAAACTAATTTTATGCCAAGTTAAGCCTCTGCCAAAAAAAAACAATCTTGCAGTTGTTAAGATGAATTGACGTTTAAACAAAGTAAACTTAATTGATAAAATCTGAGTGAGAAGATGAAGCTACCCACATCATAGCCCTGCAAGAGCATTTGAAAAAGTTACTCGTATAATTCTTGCTGCACAGAAAAAAAACAAACCACCCTGGATTTGAGTCTATAGAGCAGTGTCAAACAGAAAGGATTTTATGAACAGCTTTTTTTAAAAAGAAAAAAAAACCAACCTGATGGCAGTTTAAAGGCCTAGTTCTAATTCTGATTTTCTCTTGTAGTATAATTCACTATTCAGAAAGGGTAAGGTAGCAGATAGCGTCTAAAGCCAAGACAAAACAAGATGGCATGTAAAATAACCGTAATTAAACAATCAAATGTAGCAATTAAACATGAATGATTCTTTATTAGGCTGAATGAGGATGCCAAACAAGACTCCACAGGTGGTGAGTTTATACTCCCATGCTTATTGGTGCTTTCATTAGCAGCTCTTGGCACGGGCAGCCGTGCAAATCTCTCTGTGCCTTTAAGAGCCAGCCTGCATTTAGGCACTGTTCAAACCAAGGAGGATATGCAAATATCTAGAAGGACAGGATTAAAGTATAACGTGGTGTTTGGGAGATAAATTAAAGAAGCGCAGTGAGATTCAACACAGTCAAGCAGTGCATTCTGCAGGGTGGAGAATAATGAAATGTGCTGCTGCAGCACATCAGCAGAAAATGCTGGGAGTCGTGCTGCTCCTCTGTGCGACGTGGAGGTCACTGTGAAACCCACCAAAGCAGCAGAAGCCTGGTGAGCTGGGTGAGACGGGCTCTGCGGGGTGACAGAGCCACAGCCATGACTCTGGATCGTGCAAACTCTCCTTACAGATGCTGATTCAAAGCCGACTTCCCCACCAATGACCTGCTTTGCCCAGTCTGGTGCCCAGCATGGACAGTGTTCCACCTGCAGGTACACCACCACCAGCTGCTCCTGGAACCACTTTTGTGGGGCAGTGGGTCCCTAGAGCTCTTCCCTGCTTGCACTACTCTCCTCCTTGCTTGAGCAGCCAGGCAAGGTGTCCCAGAAATAAAATGGTTAATAGCAGAGCTGTGGGAAAACCAGGCGACATAATTATGCTAATGCTGCTGCTCTCCTTCAGCAGCAGAGGCAATGGTGCACTGTGTTCAGTATGGGGCAGCACATTTTTAAAAGGATTAATTGGGAAGAAGAGCTCATGGGAAAGCAACGAAGGTGATAAAGGTTTGGAAAACAGGGCCTGTGAGGGAAAGACAAAGAGAGCTGGGCATGTTCAGTCTGGAGAAGAGAGGGCTGAAGGGACACATAACTGTCTACGAGTATGTTAGGGGACATTATAAAGAGGATTGGGACCAATTCTCATTAGTCAGAGAGGACAGAACAGGAACTAATGGCTTTAACTGTGGTAGGCAAAAAATAGGTTAAATATGAGGGAAAACTTAACTCAAAGGTAGGCTGTGTAATGGAGCAAGAAACCTGGAGAGTGGAAGTGTCAAAGGAGCTTGGCCAGTAGCCACTGGCTCAGTGATGCCAAGAGAGGCCAAGCACCGGGAGCCAAAGGCAATGAGGAAGTTGCCTGAGCAGCCCACCAGCAGCCAGGTTGGAGGTCACTGCCAATGCACTGAGCATCAGCTCTCTGCAAAATGTTCGTGAGCACAACAAGGTGCCACAGAGAGAGCAGGCTGCACAGAAGGGCTGAAAACTTTAGTGAGAACACCTGAAAAAATAAAGCAGAGCATTTGCTACAGAGCTGGTACCTTGACTTCATAGAAACGGAGTCATGGAACAGCTTGAACTGGAAGGCACCTTAAAGAACATCCAGATCAAATCCCCTATTGCAGTTGTCCAGGGCCCCATCCAACCTGGCCTTTAACACTTTCAGGGATGGGTCATCTGCAGCTTCTCTGGGCACTCGTGTCAAGGCCTCACAGCAAAAAATTTCTTCCTTACAGCTAATCTAAACCTGTCTATTTTAGTTGAAATGTTACCTCTGCCAGCAGAGATCCTTAAGGTCCCTGCAAACAGCTGTAGCTTAATTAACACTATCAAACGTATCTGCTAGTGCATTTTCTGTTTCATTTGCCAGAGGAAAGGTGGAATGACTTTGCTTTTAGGCTGATTCAGAGGCTGATTTTGCATTCACCTGCTAAAAGCCTTTAACCTTAACTCAAACACACATGTTCTATGGCAGTAGATGCAGCCCATTAGAAAGTGTGTTTCTGGCAAGGCCCTAGGGAGATGGAGTGAAAGGCAAAGAGCTCAGCCCTGTCAGCAACAGCCAGGCAAGGGTCTAAATCCAGTGCCATTATTAGCTCACATAATCCAGCATCGGGACTCAACCCTACATCAGCAGAATGGTTTTAAACCCATGAAATACAGTAATGATAAAATTCAACTTTTTTTCCTCCTCGGCCTTTTTATTTATTTCTGAAGCTCTGTGGATAACCGATGCCATGATTTGGAGAGGTTACATCTCCTTCTGAAGAAGAAAGACGTTCATTTACTTCAGAAGCACGTCATTTAACAGACTCCCTTGCCTCCAGGACCAGAGCTTTGAGGAAGACAAGAGAGCCAGGACAAGCACTGATCAGGCCACAGCAGCGCAGAGGACACGTTCATTCTTCCCCCATCCCACCATATTCATCCACTGGGGTGAGAGACCCAAATCTTTATTTACAAAGCTGGCTTTTGTCATATCCTGCCCAGCATCTAGATCAGAGCTCTCTCATTCACCAGTGCTGATGTTTCCACGGAAGATGGATTAATCTTTTTTTTTTTTTTTTTTTTTTTTCTCTCTTCCCACTGATCTGGGGCTTTAGGGAGAGTTGCAGATAGCAAACAGGAGGGGATTTAAGCCTTTCTCTTCACCTTTAAAAAAAAGCCCGGCACAGCATTGCTCTCCTAGGAATAGGCCCACATTATTACTGCAGCCACAGCCACATCATCAGAGCTACAGTGCTCGGAGTTGTAGATCATCAGCCTGCTGTCACAGCCATGATGTATGATGGAAAAAGCCATCCATCTGAAAGTATGCAGCACAAAGGGCTGGGGCTGGAGCCATGCAGCATGGCAGGGCCAGTGTACAGAGCACCGAACACTTTCCAACCCAAACAAGGCACAGATTTGTGCCTGATGAACTGAGGTTCATTAGGAGGAAAAGGGAACAACTTTAAAGCCTCTCACTTGCAGGTGTCCAAAATAGCAAAATGCAAACACGCTCACGGATTAAGAAACAAATCCAGCTACTGCTTCCTCCACACACACACCTCTTTCCCTTAAAGCTTACATTTGATTTTCTTTTCCAGTGTAAAACCTCAATCATATTTACACCAGCTTTAGGATCTTTACAGACAAAGACATTTAAGGCTGTGAAATCTTGGGCGAAAGTAAAATGATATGGTGGATCAATCAGCTGATGCTTCTTCCCTGCACAGCAGGGGACTCCAGCAAACCTCTTGCATTTTGTGCAGAGACTCAGCTCCAACTGAATTTTTCTTTTGGCACTATAAGAGCAAAAAGATATTTAATGGAAAAAAAAAAAAAAAAAAAAAAAAGGAGAGAGCAAGGGAGAAGGAACAATCATGTGCCTTTATGCATGGCTCCAGGTTCCTCAACTAAAATGAACTGTTGCTCTTCCAAGAGAGAAACCATTTCACATCCATTATTCTCTTGCACAACACTCCAAGTGTGGGTGCAGAAATAGTTTCCACCTAAAAAACCCTCAAATTAGAAGAACACATGGCATGCATGGATCACAGAGGCACAGCCCAGGGTGCCGCTTACCCACACATGGTTGTCCCAAATTTTTTAACATCTGTCACCATGACACAAGCAAAAAAAAACACTTTATGAAAGCAGATGTTCAGAAAGTTCTGGTTTTTTCCTCTCCATGTGAGAAATGCCTCATTTAAAAAAACAGAAATGGTGATACCTGTAGAAGTCTGTAGAGGTAAGGAGCAGGTGATGCAGGAGCAGGCACTTCAGCAGCCCTGCCTTTTGTGCAGCAGCAGAGGGATGAGTAGTTTGATTTCAAATAGCCACAAAGTAATTTTCAAAACACCTACCTCACTGTAACATAGCACACTTGAAATACCACATTCCTGTTCATTAATGGTAATTTATGGCACATACACCCTGCTGTTACTGAGAATGTCAGTCCGAAAGCCTTTGACAAACACATCCCCTGCTTGTGGGGATGAAAGAAAACCAGCATCCGAGGTGACGTCCGATCTAACACCATTCTTCAGAGACCTGCTGATAAATCTGTCATGGGTGCCATGGAAAAGAAAGAGAACACCAATAACAAAAAAGTCAGCAAACTTTGTATTGGAGGGATCTTAGAACAGTCACGAGTATACGACAGTGTGCGGCTGCGGCTCAGGAGAGCTTTTCAGTTATCCTGCTTGAAATTCTGCCCTGTTTGGTGTTTTTGTTTTGTTTTGTTTTTTTAAGGTACTTTATTCTGGGCCAACTCCTGAGAAGAAAACTGGGAGGAAAGAGCTCAAGGAAAGACTTTTTTTGCCTAAACAGCCAGGCCAGCAGTTTATAGAGCCAACAGAGGCACAGTTGCATTCTGCATGAGTTGACCAACCATGGGTTGAACTGTCCCGCTTAATTCAGAAACTGAGCTTTGGCTAACTGTTAGCCTTAAATAGACCTATGTGTAGTTAAAAGTCACAGGTAAGTCTTACTAAATTATCTGGGAGGTGAAGATCCTGTTTACAAAGCACCTTCAGCAAATTGATTTACGTTGCCTAAATGGTGCCCACCTCCACTCTGTTTGACTTTTGTGATTGTAAGGCTGGAGCAACTATAATTAAAGAGCATTTTTGGAGTGAGCACAGCACTATGCAGTGTAATGTGACATTCAGAATATATCAGTGTCACTTCGCACGGGAGTTCTGATTACTTTTACATGTGCGCCTCAGCCCTGTCATTCATCCCTAGCGAAGCTCATCTGCCTCAAACCACAGTGTCTCACCTATGTCATGTGGTTTCACCCCCTCTATAAACCTCTGCCATTTCCATTTTAATCATGTGTTTCATTCTTAAGGTAAATAATTCTATTTGCATGTTAATGATTCTACTAGCCTATTGCCTAATACAAACAGTCCTAAAATAGGGCAGCTCACCAATGTGGAAGTGAGACCTAAGTATCCAGTAAGTATCGCCCATTCACACAGCAAGACGTGTCTGAAATGGGAAGAGAGATCTGTATCTTTTTCCACGAGATTCCAGCCGGAGCTGAGACTGCTCTTTGATTCAGCAATAATGAGTGAACATTGCACCAACGACATTTACATTTTTCAGTGGTAAGGAAAACACAAGACTGTTCTTCTGGGTTCAGATTCTGGCCCCCAAATGCACGCTGATTTCCTGAACTTTGAACCGCCTCCTGATGTGAACGAACAGCCTGGCAATTAGCAAAAGGCGACATCAGATGTGAAAGGTAAACATGGCACAGGCACTGCTTCCTGGAGGCTCTGTCTCAGACACACATTAACCCAACTTCCTCCTCTCTTTCCCCTGCTGTAGGTGAAATCAAATTTTCATCAGTTTCTGCGTATCTGCTTCACTGGGAAACTTTCTGAAAATATATCAGAAGGGCTGTTGGAGGTCCTCTGCCGTGCTGCCACGTGCCGTGTCCAACTATTATCCAGGCTCCCTGCTGACTGCTGCTGGAGCAGGCTGAACTTTCACATCAGGGAGGTGGCAAGATGCAGTTTGGTGTATGCCTCAGATGCTGGGCAGGAAGAAGCTACGCTTTTCCTCTCATGTGGACCCCTGAAGCCCTCAACAAAGGCAGGAACTGGGGGCATTGACAACCCCAACAAGGCTGGAGCTCACCTGCAGGCTCTGGTTTCCTTTCCTGCTGGCTAGCAACAAAAGGGTGACTGTCACATGGGCACTGGCTTGGATTAGGGCTGTAAAAATGCATCCATATGTGTATGGATGTAATGTATGGATGTAAATCCATATGTGTATGGATGTACAGCATCAGTATGCATTCCAATACACCAGGTTAAAGCTGAAGCAAGGAAATAACAAGATCTGGCTCTTTTCATTGACCAGTGTTGTAGCATGGACAGTACTGCTGTTCCTTACGGAATTCTTCCAGTTGTAGCAGAAGTGCTAAGTCACAGATTGAACCAGTGATTGAGCACCTGAGGGGAAGGCAGGACCAACCCAGGGGAACTCAGATACTCGCAATCTACCTGAGTGACTGGAAGGGGTGGAGCCAGGATCCACCCCTTCCCAGACCTCACATAAGGGCTGGCAGCAGAGGTGAGGGTATCTCTTGTTGGAGACTCTTGTGTACCTGAGGTCTTCTAAGGTAGGTAGTTGGTTTTTGTTTTGTCTGTTTGGTTTTTTTTTCCCCCCCTTCCTCTCTCTCTCTCCCCCTTTATTTCTGTGTTTATGGCTCATGCAAGAAAGAATAAGGTCCCTCTTTTGCTACAGCCTGGGACCTTACTACTCTGCTGACATTGCTTTGTTTTCCGTCATGTTACACTGGTCTAAACTAGAAATGCTGCACGACCTACAAGTGTGCAAGGAGAAATTCCTCGAGCATCTCAATGACAGTGTGCCCTACCCCAAAATTCTTTGTTATCACAGAATCCAAGAATAGCAGGGATTGGAAAGGGTCTCTGGGGATCATTGAGTCCATCTCTCTGCTAAAGCAGGTTCCCTAGACTACACTGCACAGGAAAGTGTTAAGAAGGATCTTGAACATCTCCTGAGAAAGAGACTTTCTTTTCCTGTGTGCTTTTTTTTTTGTGCTGTACCCAGTGTGAGTTCCACACTTGCTATGTGTATAATCAAAGAATTTTAGGATGTTATAATCACAAAATAAACAAGAGAGTTAGGCAAAGCAGACTATGATAACAAAAGAGAATAAATAGAAAACTTACCCCTATCCTGGGCTCACTCACAAAACACCAGCAGAGCAGATCTCCAGAAGAGATCCTTCCCCACTGGCAGCCAGCTCTTCAATAGGTCTAGGAGGGGTGCAGCCAGGCTCCACCCCTTCCTGCAGCACAGGTGAATTGCCTTCAGCTGTGCTCCATAACTGACTCATGGCTCACCTCAGGCGATCCATCAGAGGTTCAGGCTGTGACTCAGCACTTCCCATACACTATGAAACAACAATAAAGACCATTTTCAGGTAGAAGAACAAGTATCCTAAAGATGGGAAAACAACCATCCTGCATCAGCTACGGTTGCTCATATCTGGTAATGAAGGTACGACAAACACTCTTCTGGTAGCAGAAGCCCTGTATAACTCCTAGGTGAGTTGGATGCTGCCAGCAGAGCTATTCCTCAGCACCTCGTACTGAAACCGGGCCTTTTGCCCATGGACTGCCTTCAACAAACTACTAAAGACTTACCCACAGTCTTATTAACTACTGTTATCCAAGCTATTACCTGGCCCATCTCTACACATCTTTCCCCTCCCCAAGATGCAGGGAGGAGGTGGCTCTATTTCTTTTGCTGTGGTTAATGAGGAAGAACCTGAGCTATCCCCAGCTTCCCAGTCATGAATTAAGAGAAATGGCTGTCCAGTTTTTTCCTCCATAAAGGATGCACTTAAGCAATTTTTGGTACATTTTCTTTCTGTTTTTGATGAGAAAAAATAGCGTTCTCATTCTTCCATTAGAAACTATTATATAGCAGCTACTATATTTATAGACAGTAAAAGCAAGCACACCAGTTAACATTTTGCTGGCCAAGTCTCCCACCGCAGGAACAACAATTTTAAAAATTAAGGGCCAAAAGTGAAGTCCTCTTTCAGCTCTTAGCACTTTGTTGACACTGGCAATAGAGTAATATTCTCAAGTCCTACTGCAGCTACCAAAGGAACATGCCATATCTTTAGCTTCTTTGCCCACAAGGTGCAGGCTGGAAAAGTGCCCTGCTCAGCTCCTCTGTGACGTGCCTACTTGGTGACACAGCACTGATGCCTCACTCCGAATGCCTCTAAACCCCAGGTGGGTACCGATCTATTTTCTTCCCTCCTTCTCTGCTCAGAGCTCTTTATATTCCTTGTTTTTCTCCCTTCCCTTTTGTTAATTTATTATATGAGGGCAGCAGCACATGACAGATTAAAATCATGAAAGCAAGGCTCATTAGGATTCTATGTCCTTTGAGTGGTATGTAGAAAAAAAATTCTGTGTGAAATGTCATGAAAGTAGATTTTGAGGTTTTGACAGATGTGAGAAAAGGAGAAATGTTTGCCATTTGTCTTAATGACACTTTAGTACATTTGGAGAGCCAAGGGGAAGAAAAAAGAAATGCCAAAAAAAACCCACCCAGCAACAATTCGGGAGGTATGTGAGCTGCTTCCAAAAGCAAGGTTGGGCTGAGAGCATACCCACAGGATACCAGGGAGCCTGTTCCTTTGCACAGACTGCAGAAAGGGGACAGCAAATGGGGAGAAATATTTGACAATGTCAACTCTGAATGCCTTGAGCTCTGGCTAAGCTGGCTTGCATGTTTCCCCCTTCCCCAGCAGGAATTGCAGCAGTTGGGGATCCTTGAGCACATCCACCAGTATGAACAGAAACAAGCAAATCTTTCAGGAATGTAAGGGAAAGCATTTGCATGTAATTACTAACCCAGTTAAGACAGCTATTTTCAATGTCACATCTGGACAAAATACCTGTTGGGTAAAATCCCATCCTACAGCAGTCAGATGCCAAGTTGCCAACAACCTGAAATTGTCTGATGGAGTTTTAAGTTTCATTCATGTGAGAAAGCAGGAGTCATGACTCACCAATTTCCTCTGACTCCTGAGTCTAGGAGATAATATAACAGGAAAATGAACCCAGGAAAAGGCCTTGGTGAATAACCGGTATCTATGGCCAGTAGGTGCCAACACCGAATCATAACGTTTCAGCCATTCTTTGCCCCATTGAAGAGAAGCCTAGGTGGGAAAGGACACAGCATCAAACAGAGGAAACTGAGGAGCAGTGTGGCACACTGCTAGAGCTGTCGGGGAGGGGGCTGAAGAGGGAAGGACTCATTTTTCCACATGCCAGAAGTTGTATGTAACCTTGCTTTCATGATTCAGTGAGTAGGGAGTCAAAACTGCTAGGAGTAAACAATGCAATGGCAGAGCAGCATACTGATTTGAGTTAGAAATGAGAAATGCACAATGCCGTATTGCGAGGGATATTTCTGGGAGAGCTATTCACAGCTAAGAATTGATTTGTTGAATTTACCTTTTTTCCTGTATGTGCATTGTCCTGAAAGAGATCACAATTCTCATGAATGTGTCCAGCTCTCCAAATTATCTGATGAGCAACGCAAACACATTCCAGGCTGAACTGCTGGTAGGCTGCTCGCTGTGATTGCTGCTTGGAATAGCTGGTGTTAAGAGCAGAGCTGCTGCTCTGTGGGCAGGAAGCTCAGCTGGTTTGTCAGCTGGCCCCATGGATCAGCAGGGCTTGTTCACTGCATTCACACCGTGAGCTCATTGCTGGCACTGTCCAGTCTGTCCCTCATTTATCCACAGCAGTTTGACTTTCCAGATCTTGATCTCCAGGGGCTGAATTGCACCCAAAACCCATTTGTGGCCAGGGCCACTGGAGCAGCCAGATGCTGGAATAGTTATTAATAATAATAAAAAAGCAGCTCCTTTGTGTTTTTGTTTTGCTATGAAGACAACACCACACAAAGCTGATGTGAAGTCTGCGTAATTAATGCCACGCTGACTCTCTTGCTATATGGGAAGGGAGGAAAAGCGAGGTGTGGGCTACCCTGCTTTCTCCAACCCTCCAAGGTTGCCCAACTCTGCCCAGATCCTCTCACATCACTTTGCTAAGCATTTGCTGCGGATGACTGTTTGCAAGGGGTTGGAGGCTGCAGGGATTGGATGCTGCAGGTGAAGCCATTCTGGTGAAGCTCTGCAAGCAGGGCAGGTTCCTTAAGGGAAGCCATGGTTAAATTGCAGTGACCGCAGAGCGAATTTGGGAAGCCATTACATGTATTGACGTCTTCCTCTCTATTTTGCTAATTTCCTCACAGATCTCCCATCAATTTTTTCAACTTTGGTAGATAAAGGTGACCTAAATATCTCAATTTTTTTTTTTCCTCCTTCAGCACTTAAATCTATGTTTTTATTTTACCATACACCTCATAGCTGTTATTCTGCAAACCCTCATATGGCAGATGAGCATGCCCAGGCCCCTGCGAGAGGCAAGCCCTTTCCATTTCCAGCAGCTCTGTATCTGCTAATCCATCTTGCAGCCTGCTACCATTACAGCTTGCTTTCACCTCTCACATTTCCCATTTTAAAGAAAACCACATTGCTGGGAAGCATGTTTGTTCCCAACCTGCAGCAGAACCTGGGCCTACAGCAGCCTTTTGCTGCAGGAAAAGAGCTTTTCTTTTCCTCAGCATTACTGCAAGAAAAATACGCAGTGTTAAAAGCAAAATGACTGGGAAGGTTTTTTCCTTGTACCCTGTGAATGATACTGAATTCTGTCTGTCTGTGGGTGCAGCGATGTGAAAAATGGAAAACCTGCACTGCCTGACCCCATGGGCCCCCCTTTACATCTGCAGAACCAAACACAGCGCTCCAGGAAATGTGAGCATGAGCTGTTTGGATTGGAAGGGGGAAAAAAAACAAACCACAAACACATATTCTTAATTTTCTACTGCTGTAATTTAAGATAAGTCCTTGGGCTGGAGCATTGGAGAGAAATAGGGGATGTGCTTGGTGCCAGAACCTCCCTGCCATGACAGCCAAAGGGGCACGGGCCAGAGGATGCCCAGTGGTACAGTTTTGGGAGGCTGGCATCCCACCCCCTGGGCTCTGCCACCCCATGCTCCTGCACAGCAAGCTGCTCACTGCACAGCTCTGCCGGCTTCCTTGGTTTAATCAGGCTCTGCCTCCAAATATTAACGGCATAAATAAAGTTATGGACTGTGAAGCACTTCGAGAGGTCAGCTGGCCCGTTTCCTTGATTTAAGGTCGCATTAGTCACAGTATATCACTCCTGCCGAAGAGAGATGCAGTCTGCTCTTAGAGATCCTCAGCAGTCGAGGTCTGACAGCCTCCATGCATGGGCTGTCGCCTCGCCACCATTATCATTACAAAGTCAATCCTTGGCACCTAACTGTATTCTTCCTTGCGGCGACTGAAGACCACAGTCCCTTCCCATGCACTGGCAGTGGAGGAGATTCCTCCAAGCTAACTGCCGGTGGCCTTTTATGTGTGTGAAGACCTGCACGTCCCCTCCATCCTCATCCCTCGAGGCCAAACACAAAGTGAGTCATTTCCTGGGGGCACATTTCTTTCTTTTCCCACTCCATGTGGATGGGAGCAAGCAAACCAAATCAGTGCAAGTGCAGAACTGGGGAGGAGGCTTGTGCCTGTGCAAAACTGCCTGAGAGAAACCCTAGTGTGCTACCTGGCATTTACACAGCCAGTTGTGCAACTATTTACCAAGCACAGTACATAAGGTTTTAACCATGGCAACCTCTGTATCATGCAGTCCACATGCACAGACAGCTGTGATAAATAAACAGGCGACAGATCCGAAATAGCAGCACACTATTGCTTTAATTGTTAGCCCACTGATCTTGTATCAGGTGTAAATAGAGCGCTTCTGGAGGAAAGAAACAGGAATCTTAATCAGCCCTCGTCAAAAAGGGCACCGTGCAAAGACCACGCAATAAAAGGTATGGCAAAAAAGAGCTTCCTTGCTGAATCAGCCCAAATGTGCAGAAAACAAAACAAACAAAAAAACTTGACTGATGTGACAGCCACCTGCTGCTACGTTTTCGCCGCTGTTCTTACTGTGCATATGTGCTGACATTAATGGTAATTATAACCTGCAAATATTGCTTTAATATCCAGGCTCTCATGCTGGGGTAGATGATCCCTAGATCCACACGTGATTTCCATCCCAGTGCTGGTAACATCTGCCAGGTGGTGCTGGACTCGGCACCTTGGTGGCAGGCTTGCAGACAGCAGCCTGTCACCATAACCCCCAAATCCATGTTCCCCTGGACATAACCCCATAACCCCAAATTCCATGCACTCAGTATGAGAGCACAGTGGCAGTGGGCTGCTAACTGGGAGCCCCCCTGGCTGAAATCCCTCTTGCATCATGTACAGGGTACAGCTGAGACCTCCAAGCCGGGTCCGTTCCAGCCCCAGGGACACATCTTCACACCAGAACCCCTTCAGCTGCTGGCTTGTAGGGCTTCACAAGATTTTCCTACCTGCTTCAGCCTTCCCCGCTCCATCTTTCCTCCCCACTGACTGACAGAGCGCTCCAAGTCTGAATTTTTGAAAGGTTACTTGAAAAATCCCGACACAGTAATTCCCTTTGAACATCCAGTCCATGTGGTCTTGCACCCAAGAGCCTGAACAGCAGCTGCTGCAGAAAATAACCTATTCATTAGGCTTCCAAGGAGAGCCGATCAAATTACTCAATACAAATAATTGAGCTGACAATTTTCTCTTTGCAGGTCATCTACACGCGGGCCACTTCTCACAGGCACAAAACTGCCTGGTGTCAGTGAGCCACAGGATGGATAAGGCCCCACTGCAGGAACTGGCCCAGGGTTTAATGTGGCAAGCTTTCTGCTCCCCATTAATATTAGGGAGAGAGGGGGAAGAGAAACGCGATGCCCTTGGCGGAATTATTGGATCCCAAACGTAAAGGCACATGGCTGAGACAAACAGACGTATAAAAGCTGCTATCTGTTGGCTGGTTAGCAAGTTTACATTCCATTTTCTGTTGTCACGCTGACACAAATTATTTGCTCTTGTGTCTGGATTGCTATTTGCCAAGGGTGCAGCGACTCCCCTCAGCCTTCCTCACTTGATTAACCGTCTGCGAGCCGCAGCCCTGTGGAAGCAGGGAGTTCCCACCGGCTGGCCCTGCCCTGCCGAGAGCAGCACGTTGCTGTTAGCGTGCCGTGCCAGGGGGGTCACAGCTCACCCCGTGTGCCATGCAATGAACCGCAGGGCTCCATGCTGCCACGGGACCCGGCACGGGCCAAGGGCTGGGTTTCAGCCAACTTTACATAGAAACCACCGTCTCCCTGCCTGCACCAGGGCTTGTGTGTCAGCCCGGGGCGCGATGACTGATGGCCCAGCTGCTGCTGCGGCCGCCTTTGGAGACCTCTAATTTAATTAATGGCTTTGGCATGTGTGGAGCATCGCTCCCATGGCACACAGCCTCTGCCTCTGCTTCTCTGTGTGGTGTGCAAGTGGAAGCACTGGGAGCTGGGATTTTCCCGTGGCTGGCAGCAAGGGAAAACCCAAAAGGGTTAATGGAATTTGCTCAGCCAAGATTTTAAAAAACTAAATAAAGAGCAGAAGCTGTCCTAAGCTTTCCTGACATCTGCAGAACTCAGAAGGACCCAAGAAAAACCTTTTCCCTTTTGCAAAACACGGCAGGATGGTTTTCTATCACAGTGCCCTCGATCCTCATTGAGATGTCCTAGAATCATAGCATGGCTTGGGTCCCATGGAAGGGACCTCAAGGATAGTCTAGTTCCAACTTCTGTGCCACAGGCAGTGTTGCCAACTGCTGAATCCAGTACAAGATCAAGTTGCTCAGGGCCCTATCCAGACTGGCCTTGAACACCTCCAGGGATGGGCATCCACAGCCCCTCTGGGCAGCCTGTGCCAGTGCCTCACCATCCTCTCAGCCAAAAAACTTCCCCTGACATCTAATCTGAATCTCCCTTCCTTTAGTTTAAAACCATTCCCCTTTGTCCTATCACTAATGCTTTGGAGCAAGGCTCCAGCTTAGAGAAAAGTTAGCTAGAATGTCCCATCCCCCAGAAAAATTGTCCAAAAAGAGACTGACCCTGCAGCCAGCCCTCAGTCAGGCCTGAAGCCAGAGCCAGAGTGCTCAGACATTTGGGGTTAGCTCTCAGAAATGAAGAGAACAAGGGCAAAGAGAAGAAAAGGCTCAGAGAGCCTCTGCTCCCACAGCGTTTCCCAGATGAACAGATTTGGGATAAAGGTGAAGGGCTTTATTTTCTTCAGCATGCCCTGCAGCGTTTGTCCATCATTTGCTTTGAGATGCGCCAGGCTCGCTCAGCTCCACTGTTTACAGGTAGAAACAGCAGCTCCGCAGCCAGGCATCCCAAGTAGCATTTCCCTCCGTTCATCAGCCCGGTCACCTTTGGACCAGGCTTTAAACATAGTACGATTCTAAGATTCGACCTTTATTTTTTAAATTCTTCCCTTGCTTCTTGCTTTCCATCACTACGGCACGGGTGAACAGAGCCTCTCCCTTCGCTGTGAGCGTTCAGCTGGACCGCAGCCTTCTGCCTGGTGGCAGCGGGAGCTGCTCTGCCAGGGGACGGCTGCACCGCCGCGACGCGCCTGCCTGCATCCCCGCATGGCCGCCTGCACGCAGCGATGTGTGGAGCTGCAGCCGGGCCTCAGAAACGGGCGCTGACTTGTTAGCGGGCGCCAACCAGCAGATTAAAAAACAACAACGTTGGCATTAATGAAAATAAAACAAAAAATAACCACCACAAATAATGATAATAAATAGAGGTAAGTAAGTAGAGAATAAAACAATAAAATTGGAAAATAAAATAATAAAAACATTTAAAAAGAAAAGGAATAAAAAACAGTAGTAACATGATAAAAATAAAAAATAAATTATAATGAAATAAAACGACAAGAATAAAGAAATATGAAATAAAATTAATAAAAATAAAAATTAATAAAATAGAATAAAAATAAAACAGTAAAATAACTAAAATAAAGAAAATACAAAATAAAACAACAATAAAAATAGAAAAGTAAAATAAAAACTAATAAAAAATAAAAATAAAGAAAATATAGGGAAATAAAATGATAAAAATAAAGATGAAATAAAATAATAAAAAAATAATAATATGATAGATGAAAAATAAAAATAAACTTGAAATTTAAAAAATAAAAACAAAAAATGAAATAAAATAAAAAATTAAAAAATTAAAAAATAATTTTAAAAATAAAAATTAAAAAATGAAATGGAATGAAGAAAGAAAATGAAATGAAAGGAAGAAGTGAAATCAAATATAAAAAAATAAGAAAGTAAAATGAAAGAAATCAGATACTAAAATAAGACCATCAGTGAGACCTCTCCCACATTTAAGCTGCGAGGCCCTCGGTGCCTCAGTGCTGTGAAGCAGCTGCCCTGCTCCAGCACAGCAGCATTGCTGGCCCTGTGTTTATGGTTTACTTCCAGGTAAATGTGACCATGAGTTTGACCCAAAAGGTCTTCTGTAACTTGTTATTTGTTGCTGGCCTGCTGCTCACCCAGCAGCCAGGGAATGTTTCATGTATGAGGTTTCTGTACATTTTCCTCTTTGAAAAGCATTATAAAAAGATGACTTTGCTTGTAACTGGTCACACGTGATCCCCGCTGCACAGAAAGCAGCACCCAGCACTATTTTGCGCTTACGTGGCGGCAAGGTGACGGCGATCCCATCTGAGCTAAGCACAGGAGCTCAGCTGTGGGTGTAGATCCATAGGCAGGACAACAGAGAAGCACATTGAGGGACTCATGCTGCCCACTTTCCTATAGCTACGTGTCTTTATGGCCACGCCACATACCCCAGGGTGTCTGGTAATGGGAAGGGGAAGGAGAACCTGTGGGCAGAGGGAAGCAGGTGTGATTCAGGTTGGGTCTTAGGAAGCATTTCTTCTCAGAAAGAGTGCTGCTGCAGTGGCACAGGCTGCCCAGGGAGGTGGTGGTGGGGTCACTGTCCCTGGAGGCGTTCAAGAACTGCGTGGATGTGGCACTGAGGGACATGGTCAGTGGGATTGGTGGGCATGGGCTGGTGTTTGGAGTGGATGATCTTAGTGGTCTTTTCCAACCTAAATGATTATGTGATTCATGAAAGCTGCAGGAGTGCTGTTTTCATGCAAAAGATACAAGTTTCCAGCCTCCAGGAAAAAAATAATGAGCATTATTTACTTTGTTCTAGAAATCTTTTAAGGATTTAAAAGTAATCCCTGTTTTATAGATACGGTGTACTTACTCCTTTTACATATACTGTAAAAGCAAAAATACTTTATATCTCATTCATATCTATAAAGGAACATTACGGAAAATTGTTACTTTTATTACGCAACCTGAACTTTTACGAATACCTACTCCATTAGATTTACACCTTGACTTCTTAGAGTTAGAAATGACACTATAAAGCACAGGAAGAGCTGGGATGTTTATCTGGAAGGCCACATTACCGCTGACTTTCTGATAACAGCTCTTTCTCTGCTCAGCTCGTTAGCTCGTTGCTCCCCCAGCCTGTGTCCTCCAGCAAACAGCGTGATGTGACAGCAGCCTGGGAAGCACTCTGAGATATCGGGGGGACCCAAGTGCTCCTCAGGGAGCTGGCACTGGTGTCCCTACCAATGTAAGCCACTCCACAGAGGGCATCCAGAACCCGCCCTAATAACCCTAAATCATGAGCTGGGACTGTGCAGTACTGCTGCGTGATTGGATGGAGGCAAAAGGGCCTTCTCAGCAGCCCAGTCCTTGGAAGATAAATAAAGAAATAAGTAGATAGATAGATAGATAAATAACAGGGCTGTGGGCTGTGGCGCTCAAAGCCTACAGCTTCAGGCAGCCCATTCCACTGCCTGTCACTTTTATATATGCATATATATAAAAAGTGTGATAGCCTGTCACTTTCTACATATAAAAGTTTTACAGCGGCCACCAGTAGCGACCACTCTGTTGCAGCACACAAAGCCATTTCCCCGGGGGCACCGCCTGGGCTTTGCCTCCCCATAGGTTCTCCGGGCATCACTGGGACAGTGGCTGTGTGTGCTCTCTGTCTGGAGGTCACAGGGCTGGGGAGCACTCTCCTCAAAGCAAAGTTCTTCTTCCATATATGAATGAGAGGCTTCTTTGCTTGTAGGAAGCATCTCATGTTCTCACAGACAGCAATGATGTTTCAGTTGGGTTAGTTTTTCCTTCTATTTTGAAACAAAAGTGGGTTTGATTTGATAGGGATGCATCAAGTATCCCTTTTGGAAACCTTCTGCGAGCCATCAGAGCTGCACAACCTTGCAAAATCAGATTTATTTCTAAGTAGGAAGCACACTGGGTATGCCGGCGTAGAATAAGAGCCTCCTGCATTCTCATAACCTACTTATTGCTGCTTATCTATTAATGAATAAGGCCTTGGGAAGTCAGGTTTAAAACAAAAACAAAATTGATAGCTAGGAGGAATGAAAAAGAAAGGGAATTTTCAAAAGCACTTAGCATCGACTCCTAATGAGCACATTGATTTCCAACAGCATTGCCAGTGAAATACTTCCAGTAGATGAAATAGCTCCTAAAGATAGCAAAGACCTGACACCAAATGTCAGCACCTCGCAGCCCAGTCTTCAGAGCAAAGCTGGAGAACACGGCTGGGTGTGTGGAGGGCTTTCTCTTCTGGGGCTCATCTCAAAACATTTTCACATCTTTGTAATTTGCCAGAGAAGGCTGGAAATGCTCCTGAAAGTTGGTAGGCGCTTCAGGAACATCTCCATCCACAACAAAAGAAAACTTCATGGAAATGCTGGCTGTCACATACAGCAAAAAGGAAGGCATCCAAAAGACAAAAATCCTCACAGCAGCATACAGAAAACAAAGCAAGAACTGAAATACTGTTAAAAGGTCAGCAAACCTGAAAAGGAAAAAAAATCTAAGTAGATGTAAATCCATTCAGCCTTGCCTCCTACAAGACATGAAATCCTCACAGGCGGTGCTGCCTGGCTGCTCCGCACACCCGGGCTGTGAGGGGGTGCAACTGAGGGGACTGAAAGCTCATGGTGACACATCAGAGATGGAGAGCCCTGGCTGGTGTCTGCTGAAATGTGGGTGTCAGGGTGAGCCACAGCATGCTGACCCCCGAAGGGCTCCACTGGGCCCTTGTAGTGGTGTGGAGCCAGGAAAGGCTCAGGATGGCCCGAGGTGAGGGTCAGTGAGGGTATTGCGTCGGGTGAATGGCTTTGTGTTTTCAAGGCATTACCTTGACTTTATGCACTGCATCTGCAGCACCTGCATCCCTGACACTGAAGGCAACGCTGGCCCATCTACCTCAGCTTCTGCCTGCCGCTGGGTTGGGAGGCAGCTCATCCCACACAACCCTACATCCTTTCGGCACTCCACTGCATGCAATTTTCTCTTTTTGTGGCTGGAGGTGCTGATGGGGGTTTGCGTGGCGAGGCTGCATTTAGGACCGTCGATCCCAGATTTTTTCTCTGAGCATTGCACTAAGGGTACCCCAACTTCCTGCAGCCCCAGGCCAGCCAACTCAGGACACCAGCGGCCACGGCGGGGGCGATGCGCCACCTCTGCACTGAGAGCATCCTGAGAACGAGTCAATGAGTTGCTGGAGGCTCTGCCAGGAGGATGCAGGTGCTGGGAGGAGCGGGACCAGCTGTAAGGAAGGCGAGCGCAGCCGTGCAGCAGGAGGAAGCTCCGGCACAGCATTTCGATGCGGCACGCATCGCAGAAGCAGAGCGAGACACATCTCCCTTCTCGTTCCTCCCCGCGGTAATTAGCGCGAGGGTTCCTCTTCCCGCAGCTGACAGTCGGCGGCGTAATTAGCGCCTAATAAAGCCCCCCGAAGTCACAGAGGCGACGCGGGACAAATAAGCAGCGAGGGGGGTCGCGGCGGGTGCGTGACGGCCGGGTGACGCGGCGGCTAAGCGGTGTGCGCAGTGACACTGTCACGCTCCCGGCAGCCCGGGTGCCAGCAGCGGGCGCAGACAGACAGCTCGAATTAATCCCAGGAGGCGCGCGTGACAGGCGAGCCAGGCAGACAATTAGGAGGAGGGAGGAAATTGGAAATGGCAAAGGTGTGAACATATGTCAAATTACGACTAAATGATAAATTACAATTCTGTCATTGGAATAAGCGGTAATTAAGAAAGATTTCAGCTATCCCTCTCGGAGGGGAAGAAAAAGGAGAAAGAGGGAAAAGCAGATTTTTCTCCCTGCCCCCCCCCCTCCCCCCCCCACCCCGTTTCTTTTTTCTTTTCTTTTTTTTTTTAATTTTAATAATATAGCCGGGGAGCGCTGGCTGTATTGTTTCCATCCATCTCGCGCTCCGGGGCTGCTTCCTCCCACCTTTCTGACATTTGTGTCCTGAAATCTCATACCCTGCCTCCCCGCCCCATCCCCCCGCAGCAGCGATGCTGTCAGCCGGGAGTCGACGCAGCGACAAAACCCGCACGGACGCGTTAACACCCAACCTACCACACCGCATCCCCCCGCTCTGTTTAAGCCGCCGCACTCTAATTATTTTAAACAAGCCCAGCACAGCGCAGCTGACAATTAGGAATCCCTGCTTTCTGGCTCGGGGGATTGGCGTCAGCCCTCATCATCACATCCCTGCGCTCTGGGCGGGGGAGGGGGGAAGCTCCCACCGGCCCCCCGGCGCGGAGCAAGGGCTGCCCAGAGCACGTCCGCGGGGAGACGCTTTGGGAAATGGGATTTCTCCCCGACCCGACCGCCGCTCCCCGAGCAGTGCTCTCGGCGCAGCGCGGGGCTGATAGCTGGCAGCGCTCGTCCCCGAGGAAGGGAGCACGCACCCGAGCGATGATGGATGCTCGGCTTGCCGGTGGCGCATCCATCACGCTGAATTAAACCACGCCGGGCGCACAGCACATCCCAGCCAGGGAGCGCTCGGCGCTACGGAAATATAAACGAGGGGGGTTTTAATTACCCAGCGCGTACGCAGGTAGGCTTTGTGCCTCGGCGTGATCTGTTTGCGCGTAAAACAATTATGGCAGAATTTATCTATCAACAATAATTGCTTAAAATCCGACAGAGCTGGCTTAGCCTACAAATCAATACTAAATCGCTAGAAAGCGATCTAGCTCTCTTTGCGTTTCATTACATCTATTAGGTTTAATTAATCCACAAATGGAGTGACACAAGGGCTAAAAAAAAAAGCAAGACGGGCTAATTACAGGTCAGTGTCTTCTTACGTGCGTCCTTACTGTTTCTTATATTTATATATAACACGTAAGTAGGTAAGAGCTGCCCCACAGAGCCATATGCCCACTGATGCCCTGGCTCTGTGACACAGGTGCCTTTGCCAGCCCTACCCCAGGCAGAGGGGCAGAGACACCACAAGTCACAGGGTTAAACACAGGGCCGCTGCTGGTGGCCACCATTAAGGATAAATCGTTTCACAGCCACTGCGGCCAGAAAGTGCGGCTCGGATTCCAGAGAGCTTAATTAGGAGGCATGTTAAAAGTGGAAGGGTGAGAGCTGTGTTAATTACCAGGGGTCCCTCTTGGGGCTGGCCCTGAGGTGACTGTGCTAGAAAGCGAAGCAGCATCGTGCTGTCTCTGGGATTAATCAGCCCATCTCGCGATTTTGACAGTCGCTTATAGGAAAAACACACCCAATTGCAACTGCAAACTGCAGGTGGAGGCTGGGGTTTGATTGTACCTGATGACAGCAACACAACTCTAGTTTTTGGGAGACATTTCAGACACAGAACGGGCTTGTAGAGGAGCTCCTGGACTCAAGCCACAAGTGTTCATCCAGAGGGCTGCAACCAGATCCTGAGGGCTGCTGGATTTTCACCCTTGGAGGGGACTGGTATGGAAGCCCTACCCTACAGCCAGGGTGCACAGCAAGAGCTGTCCCAGTTGCAGGACTGCCGAACACCATCACATGCCTGAGAGCTGCTGTACAAGTGTAGCCCAAAAGACTTCTCTGCTTTGTCCTCCTACTGAGGGATCTAAAAATCCTGGCTACTTGGGTACTGTCTTCTCTCATGACAATAACCTCAAAGGTTTCTTTTGTTTTAGGAAGGCCAAGTCCTACTTTTCACTTTTCTGTGGGCCTGTTCCACTGAAGCCTGGCCTGTTTGTGGAGATTGTTTTCATAAATCCCAGTTTTCAGTTGTGAGAATAGCATATCAAGCTTTGAGGCGCCATCAGTAAGGTTTTACCAAGCAGCTAAATGACATAGCAGAATAGTTCCTTTTGGAGGTCTGAGGAAATTTATCTTTGCCACACCGCGAAGTGTGCAAGAAACAAGAGAAACCAGCAGTGTCTGCAAGGAAAATGCTGAGAGGCTCTCTTTTAATGGCTGGTGGCTATAGCATGCTCTCTCACTCTCTCCTTCTCCATCCATTACCTTAAGTTAACCCAAAGGGCAGGAAGGCCACCCCATAAGCACAATCAAAAAAACCACTTGGAAATTCCCCTAAAGTTGATGTCATTTCCACGTTTCACTCTTGGTTTATGCTTTAAAGTTTTCAAAATGGAAACCTCTGCTAAAAGAGGTGCCAGGAGAAAAACCTCTGCACATGCTTTTGCAAGGACAGACTTCTCTTTGCTTCTGCCAACTCTACCAACACTCGGTGCTGCATCACCCAATCAGAGATGAAGATCAAAAATCTTTCTCGGCTTTTGCCTGACTGCTGTTTGAGGTGGGGGAGGAAGAGGAGGCAGGCAGCACCTGATAAGTGCCTTGGCCCACTAGACATATTAAAATGCACCATCAGCAGCAGTCATTAGCTATTCCAAACACCGAGCTAT
This sequence comes from Tympanuchus pallidicinctus, assembly GCF_026119805.1. NCBI lineage: Eukaryota > Metazoa > Chordata > Aves > Galliformes > Phasianidae > Tympanuchus > Tympanuchus pallidicinctus. Next base: position 50,862,827 of record NW_026294721.1, read on the forward strand.
GGCAAGGAAAGCAGAGCTTACACGCACGAGTGGAAAAACAGCGTTTACAGCCAGGAATATATTTGGCACCGATAGCGCTCTGAAATCATTTGGCATGAAAACCCCATCCATTACAGGGATGCACAGAGCGTGATGCTCAACCCTTCTGTGGCCACAGGTCTGCGATGGGGTGAGATTATTACGCATGGAAAATGCATTCGCAGAAAAGATGTCCCGTGACAAATCTTAGATAATCATTAACCAATTGTGGCTGCTCCTGGCAGAATGAAAGCAAAAATAATACGAGCAACAGACTAATAATTCCGGCTATTTGGAGAATCACAGGAGAAATATTACAAAATTAACTGTATATAAGGTTAAAAAAAAGTGAAAGAACCTGCAGGAAAAGGGAGAGCGAGTACAGATTAAATAAGATCCTTTATATGGTTTTAGAAGAACCACATTCCCTTTGTAAATACTTCATCTCAAAAATCTGGGACATTATTACTAAAGATTTTCTATCCTAAGAAGCACCCAGCTCTATTGCCTTCAAGAAGCTCGTATTAGATCACAGCTGGTTTTAACATTTTGGAAAACCGAGTTTATCTTCCATTTGAGATTAAAAGAACATAAAACTGGTGGTTTTACTGCTGCCAAGCACATTAAATCATGCTCTAATAAGAAGCAGTTGACTGCAACAAACAAACAGGATTTGGACAACTGCAACCTCCTTCAGCCTGCATTACTTTTACAGATTGGGAGCAGGCAGGAGCGGATCAGATTCACAAACCTCAGGCATCGTATGCATGCACCTGAATGGATCCAAGTGGCAAGATAAGTCAGGATATTGCTTTATGGGCTCGTCCCCTTCCTGCCCCTCCCCCAGCCCTCCGCAGCTTCAAAAAACCTTTGGAGATGATGGGCATTTCCCATGTCTGCAGTTGCTGCAGATTGATTTATTCCTGACCAGAGTTGCAGCTGATAACCAAAACATCAGAGCAATGTGGGGTTTGTGGTGCTCTGTGTATCACCCAATATTTTCCCCCCTTCCTCTTGTTATTTTTCAAAACCTATAGGCATTTCACAAGCAGAAGCAATGCTCCAGTCTATCTTCTTCCTACTAGTGTTCTTTGAACCGTGTTTCATAATCATAATGCTATGGTAGCAAAAACATCTGAAAAGGAAGCAGCGATTCACAGAAAATTAAAAAAGCCTGTCCCAGAGCACACGCAAAGATTTGCAGTCAGCAGATGAGTGTGGAGGAGCCAGCACACAAATCACGGTCCTGAGTCAGCAAATATTTGGCAGGTATCCTGACATACCCTGCAAGCCTGGAATAAAATAGGACAGGGGAAAAAGCTGAAGAAGGAGATAAGTGAGCAATGCTCTCTGGGGAAGAAACGAGAGCATCTCCCACCTTTCTGACCTGTAGTATTTCCATCAGTGACAGGGCTTCAATACTGAGCAGTGATGGCACCTGCAGCCCAGCACACTCTGTGCTGAGCCCTGCAACCAGCAGGACCCTGCAGATACTGGGCAGCCCCACACCACACTTGTAGGCATGGAAAAAATCAGCTTTAGTGGGTCTGCTCCTTACCCTCCTGTGCTTCAGCCTGCATCAACACATGCCCAGAGCTGCTCATAGCATGGCTTAGTGTTGATCGGCCTCAGGGTTGGGCTGGGTGATCTTTTTCTAAGTCTTTTCCAACCTAGATGGTTTTATGGTGAGATCTGCTCCATCTTTTGCTTGCCAAGGACCCAACCCCAAGCATTTATTCCCTGTTGGAGAACGGACACTTCAGGTCTCCCAATGGTCTCCAGTGTTCCAGGCTGACCCAGTTTGAAGCTATGCTTCAGTACTGAACTAGATCCATCACAAATGGTTTCCTTTAAAACTGCTGCTCCCGAACGGCATGCTAGAAGATGTTTAATTTTTTTATTTATTTTTGTTGAGAGAGAGGGAGAGAGAGCGGGACTAATCAGAGAATGTATACGGGGTGAACTGTAATGCTCACTGCGCAGCATCAGCAGAGTGCCTAATTAATTCAGCTTCGCTCAGATTTCACAATCCTCTTCAGAATCAGAACTTCTTTCCAGGTAGAGGGAAAAAATTATAAAACAATGCAAAAATACATGTAAATGCAGCTTCCACACATATTAATGAACAGCAAAGTGGAAAAGGCAGCGTTTTTTTCCAAAGATGAGAACAGCGTCTGCGGTGATAGATGCAGGGTGCAGCAAAATAGGTCAGAACGGGGAAATACGTGCAACAAATTACATAAAGCTCTACGTATAAAAACGGATGTATTGATGACAAGTGATTTTAAAATAAAGGCTCGGATACCAATCATTAATCCTGTGGCCACAACTATTACGCATGCTGCTGCCATAACCGATGTCATTAGAAGCAAATAACGATGCCATCGGCAGCAGCGGGACTGGCTGGGGGAGAGCAGGCGTTACCCAGCCAGTGCACACATACCTACTCCACTGCAGCACATGCATTCCAGAAAGCAATGTGCAGATCATCTGCTGAGCATGTTTATTGTGGCGAAATGCATGCTCCAACTAATGAAATGCATACATCATCTGGTAAAATGATAACGTCCATGCCGCTTCTTTATTTGGAACCAACTTGTCTGGGGTAGGAGGCTGTGCATGGTGCCTCTCCTCCCAGGGACCCATAGTCCAAAAGATCTTGAAGGTGTGTTTGTTTGCACACAATGCAAACCCAAGCCCAAGCTCACTGAGAATAAATTAGCAGGGAGCCTTCTCTCACAGGGCCCGAGCATCTCCTGAGATGCTCACAAAAGGGTTATGCTATGGAAGACAGATGACAGCTATAGGAAACACAACGGAAGAAAAAAAACAGAAGACGGTCAGGCACAGAACAGCTGCACTCAGCATCCCTTTCCCCTTCCTTCCCATGAACTCTGTTGGCTCTCAGCCGCCCGGCCCATCGATTGGAGTTCCTCTTCCCTGCTCACTGTCAATTGCTTGGCTGCAGCCACCAGGCAATCTCATGCTGAGCCCACTTTCAGGCAGCAGCCCCAGCACCCCACACTCCGGGCAATAGGAAATTGGGCAGCCACTCGCACACGTCCTCCCTCTTCTCACTTTTAGCAGCACGGCTCTTTCAGCTCGCTCGCATGTCACCAGCTTTCAGAGCAGCTGGTCCATCCAACTCTCAGCCATGCTGGAGACTTTTTACCTTCCTTACAAACTTATCTTCCTAACATGCTTTTTAATGTGTAATCGTTGTTTGATTCGGCAGGGGAGGCTTCCTTGGGGTTTATTGTCCCTATTGTTGTGATCCTTTTTGACAGAAGATGTTGCAAAAATACACGTGGGGTCGGACTGGGTAAATTTCACAGCACAGCAGCGTTTTCCTCCAGCGACATGAGCCCCATTTCATTACGCCATGAACCTCTCGGTGAACCTGGGATCTCACTGTATAATTTATGTCTCCAGATACAATTCAACAGTGTAATCTCATGATTTATGCGCTTCATTTCTAATTTGATCATTTTGCCATAATATGCGTTTTCCTACATGATTTATGCGCGTTCTCGAGCAACGTATGTGCTGCGTGCCACAATGTACACATTCATCAGCTGTGTGGGATGCCCCCAGCGGCACTTTCCCGGGGAGGAAGGTGGGACACCCCAGCCTGAGGCCAAGTCCCAAGGTTAATTGCAATCAATTCACCTTCCATGCAATTACACTTTCATCCACACGCGCCTGTGAAGTGAGCGTGCTTAACGCACTATCAGCGGGAAGGCAAATGTGCCTCTTTTCCCCCCAGAGCCAATAAAGCCAGCCGTGGCAAAGGATTACAGGCAGGGCAGCAGGGATGGTTCAGCCCTCCTTCCTAACATTTCCATTGAGGAGGCACGGGGAATAATTAATTATCTCCCCGTTGCGCTGATTAGCACGGGTCTCATTTCAGCATGCCAGCAGCAGACATCCCAAATGCCTGCTCTGCTTTGCAGAGAGCATCCTCTTGCAGCACCAAGGCCGGGCTGAGAGAAAACCTGGGGAAAACAAAACTACCACAGCACAAAACTGGCTGTAAGGAGCCTCTTTTCTGCTCCCTGCGGGGATCAGCCCCCTGCGGTCACCATTTGGCCATTTGCAGGTTGAGCCCCAACCATCCCTCCTCTAGCCCAGATAAGTCCCCACCTCTCCATCCTCCCTTGCAGGACATGTTCCCCTAACCTTGCATCATCCTTCAGTGCTCTCTGCCGGGCTCCCACTGATTAATCTGCAGTGCTCAAAATGGAGCAGGAAACACCAGCTGAGCTCTGGCCATGCTGAGCAGAGCAGAAAGCCTGCCTCACCTGCAGTCTCCCTTCTCCCAATGAGGTGTTTGCAGTTTTTACAGCCATGCATCGAATGCAGCTTGAGATGCTCCCAAGACCCAGAGGGTATTTTTTTCCTTTTGTTCCCCTGTTTAGCTAAAGGTTCCTGGCCCAAGGTACATGCCATTCATTTCTACCTCAGGGCAGCACTTCACATTTTGCCTTATCCAACCATATCACTTCTCTCACTTTCCTCACCCAATCTGGCCATGAGCACATTGAATCCCTGCCCTCCCTTGAGCTCCCCGTCTTGACCCCTGGTCCATCCCTGAGCGATTCTCCCAGACACTGACTGGAGTGGCCCTTTGGACTCAGTACATCCAACCACAGGGCACCACTGGTGATGGCTGGTGGGGTGATCCACAGCTTACTAAAAGCCACCATTCCCTATCATCCGTAAAAGAGTGCTATGTGAGATGGCACCAGAAGCCTCCCTAAGCGAAGATATATGATATTCATTGCCTCTCCACAAGGCTTATTGCCCTGTCATAGGAGGAAATAAGGTGAGTTTGACATGATTTGTTCCTGACAAATCCCTGTTGGCTGTTACTTATCTCTGCACTATATTCTGGAGGCTCATAAATAATTTGTTTGATTATTTCTTCCAGCATTTTTCCATGCGCTAAGTAGACTGACTGTTCTATAGCCCCATGGCTCCCCGGTTTGCCTTTTCCCAAAGACAGGCACTTTGCTCATCCTCTCCCACAGTACAGGAGCCTCCTCTCCTTGCCACAAGTTCTCAACAACATCACCTTGCCAACAGCTAAATGACTCCTTCTGTGAGCTCTCACATGCAGCCTAATGGAAAGTATCCTGCCACCTTCCTCCTCCTAAATTTGACCTCCTGTTTGCTGAAGTGAATACCATCACCCAAAAATTGTTCACTGACAGCAACATGGGTAAGGCTGAAGCAAAATGAAAATGATGCAGGGTGCTTTTGCCTTCATAGCATCACCTATTGCTAACTTCCCCACTTCATTTAACTGTGGGTCACTACAATTTCTTTATAAGATAGCTGTGGAATATATATTTTTCTTTATGCTCCTTACATGTTGCTTCTCATTTCATGTCTTGGGCATTCTCATTTTGACCCCAAAGCTGCATGCCATTTCTTTTCTACTCATTGACTACTGTATGCAACTGACTATATCTGATGCTTTATGTTTACTTGTTCTATTACATTTTCCATCTGTCCCCTCTTGGTAAAGTGACTTGTACTTGGATCTCAAGATCATTTATTCAAAAGAAATGCTAACTTACCTGATCTTCCTTTTCCCCCAGCCCCGCTTCCCACAGGAAGCACCTACCAAATAGCTCAGTTCAGAAACCACATAATGTTATACTAGCTTCATATTTTAAACAAAGTATTTCCTGATGATAACGTCTGTTTCTTTTCTTTACTTGCTGTCTCAAACACCTCTTTTCAGCACACCCACAGCTACCTTGGATAGGTCACGTTGTATTGCACTCCCTTTCCAACAGAAGCAGGTTTAACTCTTCAGCTGTTAACTTTCGCCATTTCTCATTACTTTCCCAAGTCTGAGCTGAAAATGCCTACAGATCACAGTTGTTGATACAGACAGGATGACGTGCATATCTGCATTAGAACAAGATGTTTCCTTTTCCTCGAGTAGAATTGCTTAATAAAATTAATTTATATGTGTACGTACATGAAGAAATGCATTGATGTATGTAAAAATAGAAATATATAGCAAATACATATATGTAGATATGAAAAAACATGGTGTTTTAAAACCATAATGGGTGGGATCCTTGACTGGACAGGGTATTCCTTTAGTACTGGCACTGCTCCGTTTCAGACACCCCAGCCTGTAGAGTAGCGTGCCAAAAGAAATACCAACAAGTCTCAGCTTTTTACCACATGATGAGACCAAAGCCCAGTACAAGCTTCGTGAGTTAAAACCCAGCTGTATAAACAGCAGGGAGCTGGCGTGCGTGTCGAGACTGAATAGTAAGCCAGATGTGAATCTGGCCCTTGTTCAGCCCTTCCAAAGCCACAGGCGGAGGAGCAGGGTGTGTGGGGAGCTCCATCTGCCCCACCACCACAGAAACACAGCTTGTCATGTCTGACACCACGGACAGTTAGGTGGATTTTAACAATGTCAGTCAGGGACTCCCTCTTAAAGAGAGAGAAACCCAAAGGGGAGAGCATTTCTGGAAATAGCAATAAAAAATAATAATAATAATAAGTTTAATTGGGGGGATGACTCAAGCAGTGCTGAGGTCTACACTATAAAAATGGGGGAAAAAAAAATATATATATATATCCCAGGGAACTCCCACACAAGCTATGCTCCTGAAAGACTGGAATATGCTTGTGGGGAGCTACGACTAGGCTGCTTCTGTTAGATAACATTGACTGTCCCCACCAATTTTAAAAGCATCTGTTAAGAAGGTGGTTCTTAGGAGATCCTATCTAGATGCCAGAAACACTCAGGCCGTTTGTATCTGAGATTAACGGCTGTGCCGGATAGGAAATAAGTGTCACCTTCATACAAGCGTCAGGGGAGCTCTGTCCATCTCAGCAAAAACCACTCACCCAAGGCACGGTCAGGGAGGCAGCCATCAGGCTGCCACCACGCCAGAAAAGATAAGAAGAAGAACTTATCAGCTCCTGCCTCGCTGGGACAAGACCCGTTCCCCACCATGCTGCCTGGCTGCCTGCGTGCCCTCAGCTGTCCCTCTGCTTGTAGGCCTCAGCGCTGCCCCAGACCCAGCAGCAGAGACTGACCAGGGGCCAGCACTGGCCTCCCCTCAGTATGCTGTGACTGTTTGCCATCTTGATGGAGATCTCCAAAAACAAACAAAAAAGACGAAATCTGAGTGGAGCAGGTCCCAGATTGTCAGCAGAAACCCTGTCTGAGCAGCAAACAGACAGACTGATGCTGGGATGTGGGACTTGGCAAACAAAACAGTGTGACCAGGGACCTGAGGTGATGTATACACCTATGCACGGCTTTCTGTTGTCTTTACCGAGACAGGCCAAGCTGTGGTTGCCATGAAGGCCCCCACTCCTTAACACTTCTGCATCATGCACCCTTCCCGCTACTTTTTAAAGTCAATGACTGTGATTTTTCAGCTGTAATTTGATTCAAAGTATCCAGCAGTCAAAAAAAAAACAGAGGATAAAACCCAATCATTTATATTGACAAATACAATTAAAACCTTTTAAACGTTGAATTAGACACACGAGGCCTTTGCCAACACCTCTGCCATGTCCAAGGGCTGGGTTCTGGCTCAAAGGACAAATCTTGCCAATGGGAGCATCTCCAGGCAGCCAGTTGGCTGAGCCCCCCCAGCAGCAGAGCAAGCCTAACACAGGTATGGCATTTTCCAGACGGAGAAGGCCTGGGCCAGGCACAGCTCCTGTCGACCTCTTCTGCAAAATACCAGCACTTGGCTCAGCCAGGCACAACTTCTAAAGCTGCTCTGACACCATTCAGCTCAGGTACATCATCGTGTGCCACAAGCTTATGTGCCCTCTGGGAGAGGGCATGGGGCTAACGGGGACTGTCCCAAACCAGTGACACGTGGCTGAATGCAGTCAGTGAAACCATAAATTCTCTCACAGAGCAAGAACAAGGCAGCACTTATTTAAGAGCCTAAGAAAAGCAGCCCTGGGCTCAGAACCTTAGGGTTCAGAGGATGACCCTCTTGGTCCTCTATGGGCCTCACCATTGGTAGTTGGATTACCTTGACAGCCAGTAGAGGCCTAATTACAGCTTAGCACCCTGGGAAGTGGAAGCACTCATGGTCCACAGGGTTGCATCTCAGTGTTCATGAGAAGTAGATGTGATGCCCAGGGGCTTTGCAAGGCAGTATACTGGTCTCCACCCACATAAAGCAGAGAAACGAGCATCCAGACAGCTGCAGAAGGAAGGAAAAAGAAAATTGCTGCAGCCTCTCATAACACATCAAGCACATCGATAGCTTGAGAGAGAACAGAAAGATGTTTCACTTGATTTTGCAAAGTAGAGAACAAGTCTAAAATGAGTTCTCTTTTCCTAGCCAGGGAGGACGCTGTATGTATCCTACAGAGTGCAGAAGCTGACCCCACAACAGGCGGGGGTTCCCATGGCAGTTTTAATTGAGAACGTTCGCAAGGCCCTCTTCCTAACGAAGAAAAAAAAGCGACAAATGGAAGTCACTGTGTTTCTATCGCCCTGAAGACGCCAGTAAGCTTTTGTGTCTGTTTAGCTGAAACCTCCCGGTTTCCTTTGTTGTCAGAGCGCATTTCACTCCGGTGTCAAAGTGTGTCAACCCCAAGCTTCCCCTCTGTGCTGCTGGCATGGCTCCAGCCTCCCAAGCGCCTGCTTGGCTCCCTCCTGACACCTCCATCTGATCCATCACAACACCTCGCCGCATAACGAGTAGGCATCATTTCCTCTCCATCAGCATACGCAGAAAGGTAATTAAAGCTGTTTAGGTATTTTTTGTTGCTGTCATTGCTTTCCGAGGCTCAACAGCACAACTGCAACTTCTGCTCAATTAAGTTCCTGGATAAAAATAAAATAAAAGAGGGTCTTTGGCAGCCCTTTATGCCTGCACATTAAAGCTGGAGCCTGGGATTTACACACACACAACCCGTGAAAGGAAATCTTCAAATAAAGATCTCTCCAGCTGGAATGACCATTATGATACCCGTTCACATGCATATCTATATCTATCTGTATGGATATATACATGTACACGCACCATGTATAAAACCCAAATCTGTTGGTGCCTCTTTCTGCTTATGCTAAGGGTGCCTTCCTCCCCATTACAACAGCATTTGCACATTTATGGGAGGAATAAAGGTGGGGGGGAAATGCGTGATCCATGTGGAGAAGCCTTCCCTCTGCCAGCCAGAGAAAGAAGAACTAAAAGGATTATAAAAGTTCAGATTAAAATGATATAAAATCTAGCATTTGGCTCCAACACTAGTGCCTCGGTCCTCTGTAGCTAATCTGTATGCACTCTGTGACCTCCTCGCAGCGAACCCTGCTAAATATATTATTCCCACGGGGGCTTTCACTGCTGCTTGGTGTCAGAAATCAATATGTATGAGGCGCGTGGATGGGAATTTCTAATAGATCTGCCTGGCCCTGTGCTGCTTTTCAATATCTGCCTTGGACTATTAGTGCCGGCTCGGTGCCTGTGAAATAACCGAGATAATCTTTTAAGGTGCACTGTTAAGGTGGAACCTAAATGTTGCCGTTTCAATTAAAACAGAAAAATATATATATTCATAAATCAGGCAGTGCCATGCGTAACCCTGCATGCAGCTTGATTATAAACAATGATGGGGATTAAAGTATTAGGGTGAGTATGCTAATGGCTGAGATTCTGGGAAATGGTATGCTTGTTTTTGTTTTTTTTTTATTATCGACAGAATACTGCTCAGATTGGAGGCGGGGGGACCCACAGCCTCGCTGCCCCACAGCAGCACTGTCACTGCAATGTGCACCCGTCTTCCCAGAGAGGCAGCAGTCCACCACAGCACTGCTCTCCATTTTGGACTGGTGCTGCCTGGGCGATCGCTTGACATTCTTTGGTGGGGGGCTATTGATCTCTTATTGCAGAGCAGCATTGGGCCCCCTGCCCATCCCTGCTGGGTGGTGCTCCCACTCCCCCTTTGTTTCCAGCTCGGCACACAGAGGAAGCCGTCTCAGCTCAGCACAGATGCGCAGTGTGGGAAAATGATAACTCGCTGAAGGACCTCTGGCTCTCGCCTCTTTTTGATTATCATTTTTAAAAGGGGAGAGGTAATCGGCTCAATGCGCCGTCAGGCTGAACCCAGCCTTGTGCTGGCAATGACAAGTGGGAGCCATCACCTCTTGGCCACCCTGAGCCCTGCCACCCTGCAACGCTCTCATCATGCTGTAGGTCGCAGACCTGCCTCATAGCCCAGCATTTTTCTTTCCTCCTCTCTCTAGAGCACAGCCCAGCTGAGAAGCAAGGCAGCCACCTCCAGCCTGAACCCGTCCTGGGCACCCTGCTTGCACTGACCATCCTCCACACCCTGAAAATACAGGTGTTTACCAAGGGCTCTGGCACCGTCGCGCTGTGTCCTGGATGCCGAGAGCTTGGCTGGTGGTGTTTGCAATACAAACACTCCTCATCTACTGCAAGCAATTCCCCGCTGTTTAATAGGGCTGAAGTTCCCTTCCCGCCTCCCCTTTCTCAACCCATCAATTAGGTAGGTAGATGTGAAAACAAACAGCCCATGTGTTTTCTGCATCTCTAAGGAGGTGTAATGGCGCGAAGTGCTGGTTGCCTGCGTTTACTGATGGGAAAAGAGGAGTTTGAGAGGGTCTCAGCAGGCATCGGGCTCTGTGTTTCCAAGAGCTCTAGAAAAGAGCAGGGCCGGACTGCAGGCAGAGCAGAGGAAGGGCTGGGAAAGAGATCTAGATGTGGCCTCAACCCCCAGAGAGAGGCTATGGACAGAAAAGTCATCTCCCAGGCAAGGAGTCCTTCATTCGTCTCTTCCTGGTCCATCTGTTCTCCTGCCTGCAGCTCTGAGGCATCTGAGTGGCCTGTTTCACAAGGAAGAAGCTTGCTTTCTCTGCCCTGCCTTGATTATGCCCATATCAGAGCAATGCATTCCAGTCCTCTATGGAGCACAGCTCGTGGCCAGCCTTAGTTAGCTGGACTTGCTTCAAACTCTGCAGACAACCACTCAAACACACCTGAGCCCATATTTTCCATCCATTTCTAAAATTCATCACTGTACCGATACCTCAGAGATGCTGATCTCCTACAGCTCTCAGAGAAGTCTCCAAATCCAACACATGGTGGAAACCCATGTGGAGCTCATGGCACAAGCAAGCTGTGGAGGACTTGTGACATGTAGTGTGGTCTTCTCAGTAAGTCTTGTGGTGCAAAATCTCAATGAGGGGCAAATTGGGAGCAAACCACAGGAGCTAAGGAAAACAAAACGGCACAAGTATTGCAACTACTCGCCACACTTGTTCTTATGCCCAGTGCTTGTGCCATCGCAGCACTGGGGCAAAGGCCTGCGCATGCAAAGTGCTGCAGCTGTCTGACCTTTTGCCATGACTTCTGCCTTGCTGCCTCACATCTCAAATCTTTGTAAAGATGGGACTTGACAAGAGGTGTCACATCCCTTCCATCCCAAAGGCAAATGAATGCCCCTTTCTATCACGGGTGTCACCCTCCATTGGCTGCTGGGCGACTCCCCAGCCTGCACATTACTCCTACCCCAGTTGCTTCCAGCACCTGAAATGCAGTGACTTGGATGAACTCCTGGAGAAAGTAGTGAGCACCAACCACATATCCATCCTGCAATACTCACGTGCAACATAAGTAATACCAACACCTGAACAGAAAACCTCTTTTCCAGTAATAATGATTTTTTCTAAGGTGGTCAGTGATGGTGGGCATCCTACAGCAATGCTGCTAAGGGAAGCTCCATTAAACTGACTTGTTAGAAATTTGCTTGAGGCTGCAATGGAAGCATGCTGGGTGGCTAAACACCAGGAGGGATTGCTTCCCCTGCGAAGTCACCCTTTCCAGCAGAAGTAGGGATGCTTGTGCCTGAAAAGGTGCCCGGCTAGGACCTGTCTCATTCAGCTGCACAGTTCAGCCTGACCTCTCAGCTGCTGCCCATTTCCTTCAGCAACATCAAGATCATGCACACCTCACTGGCCTGTGGTAGTGGTCAGAGCCATCCTAACAATACAGTTTTTGTGCACACTTGTACTGCATGTCAGATTGATACAGGCAGAGGCATTCTTCACATCGGTGGACTGTGCGTAGCCACATGCAGGCATTCAGCCATCTGCTTCCAGCCTGCAGAAGTGATGTCCCACCCCAGAGAGCCCTTCGAAGGGACCATTCAGCAGGTTACCAGCCGCTGCCAGCTCATGCATCCCCCAGGGACACAGCGAACAGCTGCAACGTGAGAATTCATTTCAATGAAATGCCAGCAGCATTTTCCAGCCGGCTGAGGCTGAGGACCAGATGTTCGCCACGTGTCGCCGCCTGGGGCACATCAGGCCCCAAGAACATGCGAGGACGCTTCCCAGACCCACTCATGCTGAGGGGGTTGCCCAACGACATGCAAGCAGCAGCGAGCATCGCCCAGCTCGGGCAGGCGTGGAGTAGTGGCGGTGAACGAAATGCTTAATTGGTCTCAGCTGGAGGCTGCTCTGCACGTGTCAGCACGATGTAGAAAGCAGGGCTATGGAGAGGAGACGCTGCAGCGAGCAATTAGAGCAGCCCTACTTCCCTTCCCCCTCTCCGCCAGCCCTCAGCCCTGAAAGTTTGGTTGAGTTCAAGCAGGGAGCATTTCTTACCGCAAAATGAACTCAAGGCGCTGCTGCTGGTATTGCCATGCCTGCTGTGGAGAGCATCTGTGGGGAGAACTGCAGTTACGTCAAGTCAAAGGCCGTACCTCCCTTTCTCCGTTCTTTTTTTTTCTCACCAACAGGAAAGAATCAACACAAGAAAACCCTTCGTCCAGTTCAAATCCAAGTTTATTAGCTCGTAAAAGTCTGTTTCCACACAGTAATCATAAGAAATGAATGAATGTTTATGGAGCACAGCATAAAAATATTGCGAGTCAGCCATAGGTTGGAGGTTATGTTGCTCACAAAAATTAATCAGCAGGTCACAGGGCATTGCATCAAAAAGGCAAATCAGGTCTAGGAATGCAAACAATCAGATCAAAAAGGCAAAACAAGTCAGAGGAGAGTATCAGAAAGCAATAATTAGGTTCATATCTCCTAATCTGGGTGGCAGATCTCGTTAGACCAGGTTATTTACCCTACTAATTGTCCAAAGTCAGCTTGAAAGCCAGTTGTTCAGTTCTGCATTAAACCACAAATCCTCAGCCAACATATCAGCTGGCCAAATGAGCTACCCAGCCTAGGCATGAGCATCAACACGCAGGCACGTGAGAGACAACGCACACTTATCACAGAGGCTGGTGGTTCAGACACCCAGTCAAAAGCAGAATCTCTACAACACACGCAGGCCGAGTTGTTCTAGGCCCCATCCTGATGTGCAAGCCTTCTTTCTGCCTACAAGCCCCCCAGCACCTTCACTGCAATCAGAAGGATCAGGAGGTTTGCCTATCTCCCAGACCCTGTTTACCCTAATGCTGGTCTTCTTCAGGGTTGCATCTGATTGCCAAAGGTAATAACAGGCTATATAGGAGAGCACCCACATTAGGAGAGGTGGGCCAGCAACAGGAGCTTCTGACCTGGGCTACCTCTTTTCTCTCTCCTCTCACAAAAAAAAGGCTAGCAAACCAGTCCTCTATTTCTTCCAATTTATTTATTTTGCCTGAAGATGTGCAGATGGCTAGTGCTATTAACTCTGTAACAAGGGCAGACGTAGAGGACTAAGGAAATAAAGGTGTTTTCTTCTCAGCTGGAGGATTCTTATACGTATTATAAACAGAGCTGGGGAAAACCACTCCGAATAATTAGTCAGGGCTCTGTTTGACATGGCAACATCTGACAATTTGCCCACAAGGATTCTGACTGCTTTATAGAAAAGATCCTGCACTCAGGAAGGCAAAGATGGCTTACACAGACTGCTGAACCCCCAGTTACGAGATCTTCTCATGGAGCAGTCAGCTTAGAGTAAGAACTACCTTCTAAGTCCAGTAACCCATTGGGGTTCATGTCTGAAAACCCCTTTTCCAGGAACGGGTAGTAGAATTACAAACTATTTCAGCTTATTGAGTAATGCCACAACCCTTTCATATAGTTCAAATACTTAGAACAATAGAACCCCTTATTTCCTGAACATGACAGCTTCTTTAGGCGGCACAGACTTTTTTTGTTACAAGATTACTACACACATTTCCTTCACTCTCACTATCTAAGGCAAAACAGCCGTTTTGCAGGTCCCTGCTACCCAGCCAAACACATCTATCCTAAAAGCCAAATGGAAAAGAGAATCAAGGCAATGGTAGGAAGAGATTATGAAAGCTAAGCTCACACTGAACTTCATCTTTCCTTCCTCAGATAGGTCCAATGGTCTCAAACTTCATTGTATTTCCTACTGAGATGACGCGTTTCTTAGGTTTTTGGTTCATCTACCCATGCCCAACACATGCTGGTGACCGAGTTAATCCTTGTGAAGTTCCTCCAACTTCACAAGTTACCTAGCAAAGCCCATGGGAATCCAGGGAGGACTGGATGTCCCAGGAAGCACGCTGCCTCGTACCACTAGGCCATTCATAATTTCAGACTTGTTCCTTGGAGAAATATCAGAGAGAGCTGAAATGGCTAGTGGCAAAAACAAATTGAGTCCATCACAGCCTAGAAGAATCAAGCTTCTCGCAAAAGGATATTTTCCTTCCTCTTAATAGCTTCACTAATGAGTTTGTCAAGTTTTGGCTTTGAAGAATTACCTACTTTTTATTTGAGTTTGTTGTTTTTTTTAAAGATTTTTTTTTTTTAATTAAAAAACAAAAGCTATAAAAAGCTAGAGGTAGTTTTAAACTGCAGGGTTCATATCTGGGGTGAGTTTTTCTCTGGAGCTAAGGGATATTTTTCATTCAGACTAGTATAAAACAATACCCTGGGGGAAAAAAGTTGAAAGAGAAAGCATTAAAGGAATAGGAACTCAGAGACCTTTTCCTGCTTCCAAATCGACCATCTCATGAAATTAGCACATTTCCTCCCTGTGAATTCTGTATCTAATCCAGAGACATCACTGATTGTGCCTAAGCAACTTGGCAGCCCCTTTCTTCCTCCTCTTCAAACAACTCAAGGCTCATCCCTGGTGCTGTCTAATGAGCGGTCTAGGTCTCATGTGAGCATATATCCTTACGGATTTTGATGAGAGAAGATGGGATCAAGGGAAAATCCAACTCCGTTCCTTTTGGTTTTATTGCTTTCTCTAAAAACCAAAAGGATACACCTAGGTTTCCCAGAAAATCAGCTGGCATCGAAGGAAACCTTGCAGCCCAGGGGACATACCTCTTCTTTCCACCCCTCTCACAGTCCTGCACTGGCACACTGAGCTGACATTATGTTTATATGAGGTGTAATGGCAGAGCAATGACATTCCAAACTTCATGACAGTCAGGGGACATGCTACCCACTCAGCCACACACTCTCCCACCTACTGGCATGATGTTAGCACCTGTCTGTAGCACGAAGGAAGAAAACGGAAATGAGAAACTATTTCCTAGGTATAGCAGGAAAAAGAGCAGAACTTCAAACTGAAAGGCTGAAAAACAAAGAGAAGGATATTGCTGTCACTCTCACACAAGCCATGTTTGCAATCCCAAATGCTCCAGTACTGATGTGACAATCCACCCTCAGGTCTACAGTGTGCTGCAAGAGTCACAGATGAGATTTGACCATCGTACGCTCCTCCCTATGAAACAAACCGCTAACTCGTCACATCACTCCCACTCCATTATACAACAGAGGTCTGCACCAAAGGGCTGAAGACCTTTCTGCAATCTGTCTTCCTTCTAACTCCACCTTTCACAGTCTCTACAACTCAACATCACACTCCTAGTCTTACAAAGGTGGTACTATTTTTCTGTTCTCTTAAACAATTCAGAGCACAACGTCACCTGCAGGTACACAACTTATGGGGTTTCCTATGACTGCCAATTGAGAAGGAATTAGTTGTGTAGCTATTGCACCGCCACTTCATAAGCATTCATTCCCAAACGTGCGATTGAGGTCAGCTTTTGGACCCTCTTCATCATTTTGAGGATTCTTTTTTAAAAGAGATTTTCACTGCTTAGGATCCCACAAACAAAACCTGTTTATGGAAAAAGAGAGATATCTTGAATACTAAAGTCCTTTATTCAACAACACAGAAATATCACAAAAACAACTTTACTGGGCAAATTGAATGTTTTTATACAGTTTTGTACATGCCCCATAAGTGATTTTTTTTCATAAATACACCGTTTTCCAAAACTGTTTTTTTTCCATAATTGCACAAGCATACATACACCTTACACAAATATCTATTAGAAAATTTAATAGATAACTGCACAGTTCAGAAATAGGAGAACACTGTGAAAGGAGTACATTTCTGTGGCTCGTGTTTCTGAAAAAAAACCTCCTAGTTCCCTGCAATTGTGAAAATGGAGTACTTTCTAACATAGGAGCTGTCTTTTATTCACTAAGAGTACAGTAGAGCTCAGCGTGAAACTGCCAAATTTAATAAAAACAAAATCTGAAACATTTAGCTGTTACATGAGAATCCACTGTTTGATATCACTATGCATCTAACCATGATCAAAGACCCACTACTGCTTTTTGCTGAGTGTATTCGACCCTGAATGGTATGTTCATTTAACTACTTTCTTTCTTCATTATTTGATTACAGATATAGCCCATTTAAAGACTTGATATGCTTTAACATTAATTGCATGACTTACATACCAGGGGTTCTGCACAAAAGAGAGCATTTCCCTTTTAGGGGGGGTCTGTTATTAATTTACAGAATGGGTACGTATGCCTCCCGTTCAGCCTTACCATTTTTCCTACATTTATCTGGGGTATGCCAACAATGCTTCCATTAGGCTTAGTGCTCATACCTAGAAGACTGTGAAATTGTGTTCTGCTTTTCTTTTACAATTTCTAACTTTTTTTTTTGCACCGTGTGAATGAAAGACATAGAGGAATACAGATTTTCATACTGGAAAATATTTTTGGACTTTGAGAAAAGCACAAATTAGGTCATTAGAACTTGAAGAAAAAAATAAACCATTTTACAAATATGTATACAACAGGGGAGGAGGAAGGCCAGCAAAGGGATTTCCTTCTTCAAACATCCCAAACCAAAATCTCTATGCGTACCACATCTCAGAAATACTGTTTTCCCCAAGTCTAAAACCGCAATGGTGTAAAGGAACAATATCCAAAATGAAAGCCACATGGGGAAACCAAAGAAAAATCAACTCTTGTTCTTTTTCAGTAATTAACAGGTTTGCTTGTTTGTTTTTTAACAATTTTGAATTGACATGTAAAACACCACAATTACAATATACAGATCCATCAGTTCTTTAAAAGAAAACGACAAAACAAAAAAAAGAAAGCACATCAAGACATGCAACATTAGGGTATTAGACAGTAAGTACATCGCTATGAATATTCTTTGTACACCTAATGCAGCCTGAATTTAATCTTGTCTCTACTTCTTTAAGAACAATCACAATTTTCCAAAAAGCAAGGCAAGCTTACCAGCCAGATGTGCAAATAAGGCTTCAGTTGATAAATCAATCAGCATTTTAGTAGAGAAGACCTTACAGAGCTTGTGTTAGTCAATTGGTCAACAACAGAGGCCCTAACCAAAAAGTCTCAAACACAAAGAGAAATCCGTACACAGTTGACATAAGAACAGACGTAAAGCTCATTGTATGCTTATCCAACTGATGACCCCTTATAAACAAAAAGAGGGGCACTGTGACAGAAGCACTTTGAGTGTAACACTCCATTTCCAAAGTCATGCACGCAAAGACATAGGCCTGTGGTCCACCCTTCATCCATCCATGCTCCTCCAGATACAATGACCCACCCATGCCCAGCCCAGCCGACACACGCAGGTAATCTCAGGAGGCTCCTCCTGGAGGACCTTGGCTCCCAAGAGCCCCCTCCTCTGCCAAAGCCAGCATCCCCTCAGCCACACAGGACCCACACTGCCACATTCCCCACCATCCCACACGATCCACCTCATAAGGGTGACTGGGGACCACAGGCTGGAGCACTGAGCACATTCATGAAGAAACAGCTGAAATGAGAGAAGATTTGGGTGGGCTGTGCACCACTGATCAGTTTTTTCCATGCCCAGCACCTGTTCTGTGAAACTACTGGCAGTCTTACTTTGTATAAAACGATAAATCTATCAAGTATGTGGCACAACAGCATTCATTTACTTTGACAGGATGGCCTTTTCACTCATGAATGGTATGGCCGAGCAATAAGAAGTGATGATCAACCAGTATTAAGTATCGCTAAGTTTCAGTATCCTCCTTATTTTTCCCAGCTATTTCCTCCACACAGACAGAGCAGGAAGGAGAGCAGCACAGCACTCTGCTCAGGGCCTAAGGGAGCAGTGGTTCAGCAAAGCTGAGAAGAGTGGAACAAGGACCACGTAGGGAGGTCTTTGTTATTGAAGTATTTTTAAATTCAGTTTTATACTTCAAAAATATTCAGGTTCTCAAATAAATACAACTGCAAGCGAGACCCAAACCGGTCCAGTGGTCAAAACTTAACCGTGAAGAGCTCCTCTTGGACCAAAAATACTGCATTCAGCTTTACAAAACATTTACTCCACTGACCAAAAACTTTATGTAAGAACCCGTACACGGAGGGCAATGAAGCCGAGTCCTTATTTATACTAAGGGCTCATGCTCACCTCATTTTCCATCCTAGAACAAGCTTTATGCACATCCACATAGGCTGGGCACTTCGCCTTAGAACTCAGTGAAAAGTAGGTCAAACACCATACAGCATTTTTGGATGGATACCCCTATGTAAAGCTCCTTCGGAAGCAAGGCAAGTGCATTAACCACTACTCTAATATAGTGCGTGAAAGATTAATCGTACATTTTATGTCTTCCCCTCTCACAACACCATGATGGAAGGTAATTGCTACATGCGTCACAATCTTTTTATCTTCCAAAACTTGGCATCAAGTCTCTATGGAAGGATGCATGGTAAAACAGTGCTGCTGTTGCTGCTGCTGCTAAACAACTAGCAAAATAATATTTAAAGCTAGGATTTATTGCTCCGGATTTAACTCGCAGAACCACACCGTTGTGTACAAACCATTAATCTCCATAGATGCTCAGACATGATTGTCTCCTTGTGTCTAAACACACAAAATACAAGCGGCTATCTGTACAGTTTACAGTACTGAAACACATATATTTGAAAATGAAGTATAGATATGTTACTTTTCAAAGATACATGACTTTATAGCAGGGGTTTACCCAAACTTTTTTTGTTTTTTTTTTTTGTTTTTTTTTTGTGTGTGTTTTTTTTTTTTTTTTTAACAGCCACTTTAAAAATAGACAACAACTTCACTAGTATAGCTAAGTTACATCAAAGAAAGAATCAGTGTACTGAATGTGAATAAGCTGGCCAATTCCCCAGGCTCCCAGATTTTTGTCTTTTGCTTTTGAGGAAACCCCTATACAGAAATGAAAATAGTATCTGAGTATATTCTTCAGTGGTAGACTAAGCAGTTTCTTAAAACAAGACTTTAGCTTGCCATTCACTTCGGACTGCCTTGAAAATAAGATACACTACTGCTTAAAAGAACCATCGGAATGCTTCAGCGCTGGGAACAGGTGTTCTCTAAAAAAAAAGCAAGAAAACAAGTTAAGCTTTCTTTTGTGGCATTACAAAACTCGATTTCTTCTCTTTGTTCTTTCCCTGTACAATTCCGGCATACTTTCAGTTATCTAGGAACAGCACGATGCCTCACGCAGCTTGACAATTCATAGAAACATCCCTCCTCCAAGCACATGCCATTACAGGGTCACATGTGACACATCTTAGGCAGTAAGTAACACCCCTAGCATGCAGCCTCTTTACCTAAGCAAGGTAGTCACGGGCGTGTGAACATCAGTATCAAAAACATCTCCCGGAAAACAGACAGTGCCTTTGGAATGACCACACAACCTTGCCCAGCTGCAACTCGGCACAGCGTACGGTTTGTTGGCTGCAGGCGGATGGGTTGCTTGCCAGTCAGGCATGTGTTTTGGCAGGAGCACTTCTTCGGACAGGGGCATAACAGGCATTGCTCTACCTCCCTTCATTCCACATTTCAGTTGAAGCACATCCTCAACTTAGTTTGAGGAAGGGAAACACCAACTGACCCAGGGGGCTGCCCAGGCTGCCCACCTGCTTGCTTCCACACACGTGCTAGGCCCCTGGCCTCACATCAAACAGTTTGCCTTCAGGGCTGCTGCTCTTCACCCCTACCGCTCCACTTGCTGTCTCCCCAGAACGATATCCACCTGCATTTGGGTGTCCCACATGCATCTGAGCACAGGCCAGTTCCTTTCACACCTCAACACATAGTGTAATATACTTTACATACTGACATACAGAACCACTGAGGGAAAGCAGCATCACAGCACATGAGATTACACTAAAAACACAACCCTGGGACACAAAGACTTGCTGATGTAGCTGACCATGTATACAAATACCAGCTTGTCTAAACAGGGTCTGTGCTACCACTATATCTACCCCGTGTGCTCACAGAGCAGCAGCGCAACCCACGCTACCCAGCATCCAGTCCCTCTCCATAAGGGCTGGTGTCCCAGAGATCATCTGAACACCAGCTCCCTCAGGCAATGGCCTGGTTGTTAGATACACCTGCCTCCAACAGTAAGAATTTCCATGGAGCAATAGCCTTAAAACAGGAGTCGCTGACAGCCAGCCCTGCCAGCCCCTCACCAAAACCTGAAGCATGAGCAGCTGTCCGGGAACATTGAGGACAGCCCCAGGTCAGCACAGGCTGTAAGATGGCTGCTGAGCTCCAGCCAGGGATGTGGATTCATAATTCATAAGGAGGTCGGCTGCAGGAAAGGCTTGAGTTCAGAGTGGAAGGAAGCAATCACACGCCTAAATTGATCTCAAAAGAGCAGCCAGACATGCAAATGTATTGAACTGGATATATTGTCTTCGCCTGAAAACTAAACGCAATGCTCCTCCATGGGTCCATCTACCTGAACACGAAAAACCGCAGCTAGCTAGACAGATTTAAAGGCATAGTGGCTGCAATGGCCTTTATTTATTTCCTCACAACATCAGGTTGAGTTACTGTCAGACGTTGTCATATCGGCTAGAAGGAAAGGTGCAATGTCTGATTAAAAGGTCATTCAGACCTTTAAATGCACAGAATAGTATTTCTGAAGGGCAAGGCTGTAGTTTAAGATGTGTGCTTTCAAAAAATCACAAGATACAGAATTTTGCATCCGCAAGCTAAGTTCTAATTACAGATACACATTTACAATCAAATATCCAGTATGCTAACACCCCAATTTGGGAATAAATTTTTCATCCACAATAAACAAGAAAGCTTTTAAAAGGGAAGTAGATGGCCCAAGTTAACACAAACCCAATTTATGAGACAAGGCCCTTAGGGCTGAGCCCTGTGAAAGCTAAGGTTATTTCAAGACAAAAAAGACCCTGCAGCTCACTCGGTGGCTCAGCTCAATTGCAGCCTCCATCTACCGCCTGCACGACTAAACTCGGGAGTCCCAGCTGGGAAAGGCAGCTCTGGAGGAGATTAGGGCACGCTGTGGCCTCGTGCTCTGCCGGCGGGGTATCATTATCCTGAGTGACAGCGAGGACAGATTCCCCCGTGCATCGGGTGAGGAGCAGGCCGGGGGCTGATCAGCATTCCTGAAGGCAGCCGTTGCCGTTCACGCTGGTGTAAATGCTGACAAACGGCAGCTTGGCTCCCAGGAGAATGCTCACAAACCCGTAATGCTGTAAGGCACGGCAGGATGGAGGATTTATCCCTGCGCAAGCCTGCTGCCAAACGACCTTCCTGCTTAACACTCGCTATTGCGTTTTCCTCTCAGCACCTTTCACCAGGACGTAAGTTTGCTGCAGAAGTGGAAGGTGCTGCTCAGATGTAGTGAAGATTCTGTGTTTCACAAGGTGAGAAAGGCAACTAGGACTGACAGACCTGGGAAAATCCCTGAAATTAAGCAGCAGTAGGAAAATCACACACGTATTCATCACCAGAGACTATTTTGACAGCTGACTTCTTCATTCTTACATCAAAGGTGTTCATTAAAGATCAACACCCTCCACATTGGGTGGACTGACTACCCAATGGATCCTAAGGGGCTACCCACAGGCCCACCTGCTTTCCCAGGCCAGCTCCAGCCCCAGCTCTTGGCTACTTTATACCCTTTATACCTACAAAACCTGCTGGAAGTGTTCATGAGTCTCACAGCTGTTGGAAAGATTCTAGGCAGATTAGAATCAGGAGAGCCAGCCACTCCTGCTATGGATGCTGTTGTTTGGAGTGCACCCAAATCCTTGGGTTTGCTCTAGATTACTTTCAGTACTATTTTCTGTAGGGCCAGGGAATCCCTTGGGTAAAGGTGAGCTGCATTCAGAAATAGAATAGAATACTAAAATGTATTGGAGTGCTACATGATGATGCCCTAATACCTTACTAATGCTAAAAGATGTTGCATTATGTAAGAACCCTTTGATGTTTGATCTGAGAGCAAAAAACCTCTTCTCACAGAAGCAAACCCACACATTGGCTACAGCAAGTTATTTGTCAGATGTGGCATTTCTCTTCAGGAGTCCTGGCTAAAACAATTTAGCTCTACAGAGGCCTTTTGGGAGATATACTGCTGTTGGGGTATGTTCAAGATACTGGCAACCCAACAAACCTATATGCAAGCACAGAAACTGGAAGCAGGGAAGGAACTTTGCCCTGACTGAATCCAAAATCCCAATTGCAACGCAACCAAAACTGGTATATTTTCTCATATTTCCCAAAGCAGCAGGACTGGTGCTGGCCACATAGAGGAGAAAGACCATAGGAAAGTCAGTGTTACAAATCCTACATGAGTCTCAGGCTGGAGAACCATCTCTGCTGAAATCTCTTCCACAGGAGCGGCAGGTTGGCAGTTAGGCTACTGGATGCACAGCATGAAATCTGGGCCAAACGTGTTTTTTACAGATAGTTACACATTTATACATTTGCAGGCATATATGTATACATACAGATAGATATATATACACCAAACTAAAGTGAGAAATTCAAAGCTACATGATGACCAACAAGTTCAATTGAGAAGTCATGGTGCCGCATGAAACACCATTTGGATCAATCAGTAGCCCAAGAGCAAACACTGACCATTGCTGCAAGTGACTGCACATATCTCTTACACACTTATGAGTATGGACTGCAGAGCACAATGTCTGCAAGACTGCCTGAGAAGAGCAGAGCCCCAGCAGTGAGCTCAGCCCCAAGGTGAAACGGCCTTTCCCCACGCCACGCGCCCAAAGGCAGAGCCACCAGGAAAAGAGAGCAGTCTTTGGAAGCAACTGCTGCCCGCTTTGTTCCACTCATAAATATACATTACCTACAGCGATGACTTTGGGGAAAACCTCCCAGCACTCACATCCAGCCCGCACAAAGTCTCCTTGAATGTTTGCCTTGAGGCGAGGAGGCTCCGGGGCACAGAGCTGGTGTGTGGATCCCCCGCCTCGTCCCCCCTGCAAACAGAGAGCCGCTGCCAATGTTGAGCCCGAGCGGTAGGAGCCATCCCAGTCTGTGGCCCCAGCGGGCACAGGGACAGGCATGGGGTCTCAACATTGGCTGCAGCCCAGGCTAAAATCCCTCTCATGCGGCTGAGCTGTGGGCCTGGTTCTCTTCAAGCTGAGGAGGAGATTTAACATTTATTTTAAAAGCTAGCTTTATTTGCTCAGGGAAGACATGAATTTGCTTGCCAGCAGCTATTTTTCCACTCGCACTGCGTATCTCCCGCACCGTATTTGACACAAACCAGATTTAGCACACACCGGGTTAGGAAACTCATTTGGCTTTCCCCGCCGAGTGCACGAAGCGAAAAGCAAAGCTCTGCCACAAGATGCAGCAAGTGGCAATGTGAGATGAGCAGCTCATCTGGGGCAATGCCTCAGGAAGCCAGCTCCTCCCCGGCAGCTTCCTCAAAGTAGCCCCAGAAGCATCGCGTCTTGCTGCTGGGCTCAGCACGTGCAGCAGCTCCTGGCCCAGTCAGTAGGGTAAGCCTGGGGCAATGGGTTTCTCCCCAGGAGAAAGAATGAGCAAATGTGTCTCTCCTTTACATGCAGCACACACTAGAATTTATTTTATATATTCTTTTTTTTTTTTTTTGCTTTATATATGAGGTTAAGTCTGGGGAATGAGTAAACAATTTCAATTTTTGATCTAAAAAGAAAAAAAAGTGTAACATAACTGTAGAAAACAGATGGCAAACAGACCAGAAGCCATAAGGAACTCAGCCTAGCTCAGCTCCATCTCCGCTGAGCACCAATGGCAGCACCAGCCATGCCAGCAATGTCACAGTGCTACGCCTGAACCAGGGCTGAGAGGGTCAGGGGAGCTGCCACGCTCCCTCGTCCTGACAGTGGGAACACGCATCAATAAGCCCAACATGCAGTCATAAAAGTTGAGGAGTGTTTTGTAAAGAAATTCTTGGATGCTGGTTTATTACCGTCCCTCAACATAGAGCATGAGGCGCTACTATGCAAAAGACACTACAAGTGAAACATCCAGACTGCTGCTCAGCTCCTGCTTTCACCTAGGTCCCAGCAGGTGCCTTCTGCTGATTGTCCTCTGTCAGACACGACCAGCAGGAAGCAGGCCTTCTGCCAGGGACCTGCCCTCTGCCAACCCCTTGCACAGTGCCTCCTAATCAAATCCATCAGCTCCTCTCACTGATCCTCCTCCCATGCAGGCTCACAAACTGGAATTCTTCGTGTTAACATTCACTCTGTTAATGAGAAATCCCCATCGGTTCATTACCCAGCGGTACCAGCCTCCGTGCTCACACACTGACATCTCTATTACCAGCAAAGCAGCTGCTGCGGGACATGGTGAGCTCGCATGGACTGGTCCACAAGCAGAAGGAGGTACATTTCCCAGTGCCAGGCCTGCACTTCAATCTCCTTCCCCTAGAGCTGCTCTGCCTTCGGCATCTTTTCCTCCTGCACAGAGCCTCGCACCGGCTACGATGCCTCATTGGTTAGCTAACTGCTTCTGTCCTCTGGGATTTCACACATGCTGTTGATAAAAGAGCCAGTGAAAAATACATCCATTAAATGCTTGGCCTCTGCTCGCTTGCTTCTTCTTTCTCTGCAAATCCTTTTTTTTTTTTTTTCTTTTTCTTTTTCTACCAGAAGAAAAAGATGCTTTGTTCAGGAACCTACCTGGGCTGGGGCATTTCCAGAGACCTGCTGTGGGTGCTGGGTGCTGGCTCAGCTTTCACAGCTACTGAGCTCTGTAGGCTGCCCAGCTGGAGGAAAAAAGGCAAACCCCTATGCAGCAGGTCACTGCCATGCCTGACTGGAGTGGAAAGCCTCACAGGACTGCATGTGGCTTTGAGCTCCCTGGTACGTCTTCTGAAATTTTCAAGCGTGACAATTAAGATTCATCTCAGTGATTATTTTCACGATGTTATCACCTCCACTGGTTCCTGACCTCCAATTTATTTTACATCAGCTTCCAAGCAAGCAGCCACTGGCAATCCCTGCCTCTGAGGCTGAGTGGTACTGGTGATTTAGAGCGAACAGCTTTTATGTCATTACTGCCATCAAGTTCTCTCCCACTCACTTCATGTCGGCCACCTATACAGACCCATGACCCTGCCAAGCACATTTTCTCCTCTCCCACTCACTCTAAAACCAGCAGCCTTTGGTTGAGGTAGGTACCACTCATTATAGAGTTAGTGCATGGGACAACCATCTGCTGATTACCTCTCCTTTTCCATGCCTGACCTCTGAGAGCACCCCAATGATCACACTTTGCCCTCCTTATACTTCTAGGCAGAGGAATGGACTCCCTGTCTCCCTGCTATGCCTGCACCTGCTGAGACCGGTGCACAGCGAAGGATGCCCCACGTGCAGAAAGATGGATGGTACCTAACAACAGCTGCCACTGGGTATTACTCCTGTGATGATGGAGCAAATTCTTTGAGTTCACATGCTCACATGCTCCTGGTGTGATCCAACTTCCCTGGGACATGTGGTATATGCTGCCCGAGAAGACTCTAAGCCCACACAGTACTTGTACAACAATCCATCATTCTCAGCCCTTCATTTGCTGTATCACCTCGTTCTTTCACATTTGCTCGTTTGTACGGACGCCTTCATCGTGTCTTTGGCTCTGGAACGACTTGTTCGAATCACGAGAATCCTTCCATACCACATGCTCGCTCCAGCACCCAGATCCTCTCCATAAATTACACTCAGTTTAGAAAAAGAATGAGAGAAACAAGCTTTCCCTATCAGTCACGAGACATAGGAAGCCCAGCTCACCCATTCCAGGGTCCTCTTCTGATGTGTGAAGCCTTGGCCACCATAGGCAGAAGCCGTGAGAAGAGAGCTATAGGTGAGCTGCTGTGCCTGCATCTCTAACGCAAGCCGCCTGCTCCCAGCAGCAGCTGCGTGCTGCTTTCTCTCTACCATGGGAGGTCTCAGTGTCATTTTCAGCACGGCCGTACTGCCCTTTCTGGCAGCAGAGTGCCTTCAGAACCTCATCCATCCACCTACAGTGCCTGACTCGCTCCAGCTGAGGAGCAGCATGCTCCTTTGAGGCTTTGCTCATTAGCACCATGCCAGAGTCGGTCCTGGGTCCTTTCCTGCTCGAGCACCCTGCAGCTGCCCTCTCCTCTTCGCGTGAGTTCACTCGTCTGCATCCTGAACTCCCTGGGACTTCCCATAATTTGCCAGTGTTTATTAGATTCCTGCCTCCACCTCAAATTCTAACACTGCTGCTCTACTTGCTAAGTTGCTGAATAATCCATTATTAGCTCCTAGCCAAAGGAAGCCTGACACCAGCTAAAAACAATCCCACACAGAAGCTCACAGACTGCAGCCAGAGCAGCCTGGAACCAAAGGGAACACTGTCCTGAGACTGCAGAGGAGCTGAGCTTGAAAATGTCTCTTTTGAGACTGAGATGGGGACAAACTCTAGCAGAGAAGAGGAAAAGACTCAAACTCCATGGTGGCAAGGGCAAAGATGTTTGATGAGTGTGGCCCACTAAGAATGCAGCATCCAGCAAGACCACCACGCTGCCTTTAAGTTCCTGTACTTCACTTGGCACTGTAGTGGCTGGTTAAATACGGGGAAACACTGGAAAGCTGCAAAAAAAAATCAAAAGGCTTAACGCAAACCTGGCCGAGGATTTTTATGATCTTAATTAAGAAGACACCTAGGAGTTCCAGTGAGGACAAAATATTTCCCATAATGTCTGAGAGTAGAAGTTAACAAGCCTGCTGGGATCTTTTTAGCCTCTGCAGAGCTAAGGCTTCAACATTATTAAATGGCTTTGCATCCAAAGTATGGTACAACATAGCTCAACAAAGAACAGCAAGCACAGGATGCTCGAACAGGAGATGGCTTGAGATGATGCCACAGAGTGATTCAGGAGGTGTCTGTGTGTGACTGAACAAGACATGACAGTTGAACGCAATATGGGTATCCAAAAGAAGAGAAAAGACAGACAGACAGAGCAGGCTCCCAAACAGCAAAGAAGCGTCTAAACTAGCATGCTTCTAGATGATCCTGCAGAGCAGGTGAGTTATTAAAAAAATGCAGATGCTAAGCAGCAGAGAAACACTTCCTTGGCATGGTGGTTCTCCTCAGAAAGTGAGGTTTGCTGGCAGTTTTTAAACAAGCAGTATTGGGAATTGTTAGTCACAGAGGTCAAGTCCCAGGGACTTCCTTACAGGGACACGAGTTACTTTTTCATTCCTCCTAACTCACTCGGGTATATTCGAAAAGCTCATCATAAGCCTTTCGCTGCGCAATCAGCAGCTGCTTCCCACCAAAGCCAGTGATCAAAAGGATTATGCGGTATTTGGTGAGACTTTAGGGCGTACATTCTAGGTTTGCCTGCTTAGAAATGTCTTATTCATCAAGCCAAACCCTTAAATCACAAGTACGATCAGAGTTGGAATCCTACCATCTTTCCTTTCACTGACACACTTCTTTTTGGCTCTTTGGAAGGCACCTGTTCTCAACCATCACCGCGCATCAAATGCATGACACGGAGTACAGAAATTAATGACTGTCTTTTATTGAACTGCCTAGAGCACATTTCTTTTAAAACCAAAAACGCAGTACCAAGATGTTGCTATTCAACAGGGACTGCTTTCTGACATCCTGATCCATCCCCTAGGCAAGCCAAGCCTTCCCCGCGCTTGGTGTCAACCCAGCAAACAGAGTTGCATGGAAAGTGACCCCACAAAGCGATGTCAGCATACACGTACAGGCAGACAGAGATGGAGTCTTGCTCTGAATTGTTGTTTACCATTCCCCACCTTGAATGAACACTATGTCACACAGTGCTCACCTATCTACTGACTTAAACAAGTCTCCTCCTACAAGCAGTGCGGTGTGTACAGAGCATTTTACACAATCACAGCTGTAACATTTCCCAAAAGCGCTGTAGCTGTCATACAGTTCCAACCCATACTGGCTTCCATGTACACATTCCAAAGGGATTCAGACCATTTGGAGGGAAAAATTAAAAAAACAAAAAACAAGCAAACAAAAAAACTTGTTATGCTTATTGCAGCTTTAGAAAAAAACTGTTATCTTCATTGATCATATTTCTCATGACACATGCAACTTGTCCTAAACAATGCACATCCGATTTCACATCCATTTCATATCTATGTAGAGTTAAAAAGAAAGAAAGAAAGAAAAAAAAAAAAAAAAAAAAAGAAAGAAAGAAGAAGACAAATGAATCAGTTGCAGTACTAGGCCAAGTCCTAAGTCCGACACGGCATCCTGAAACCAAACAGCACAGTTTGCTTTGGTATGGACAAAAATGTTCAGAGAGCTGTTCAGTGCCATCAGGCACAGGACTGTCACAGCCAGCTAACCTCCCTCGCCACATGTACAATTTCCCTGGCAAGTAATCACAGTTCAACAGTTTAAAGCAAACGATTTCCAACACACACAAAAAACAGAGCTTGTATGAATGAGGCTGTTCAGACTTTGACTGGCCTACCATTTTTGCTGAATTACTTCCAATTTCTATTCAGTTCAATTACCAAATTTCACCAAGAAAATTCCTTAGGTGGGAGAGGCTTCATTTGGAACAAAAAGCATGCCTTTCATCCCCCCCTTGCATCAAACTGCAGCTCCCACATCGCACGGATTGAACACTGCTGTCACGTGACTGGGGCAGCTCCTTTGCCGTGTGAGCATCACGTGAAGAAGGGAGAAGAAGAAAATACAAAGCAGTACAATGGGTTACATCCAGCTTCATCTCAAGATATTCCTTGTGCTAGGCTTTTTATAGCTCAGTAGTTTGACGAAGTACAAGCTCAACCCTGTAGGGCCCTCAGTGGCTTCCTCAATGCCACATCTCTGCCAACAGCAATATGACATACCTTGTGAGACATGGTTCTAGAGCAAAAAGCCAACAGGTTTTTTGCCAACAGGTAAGTGCTCTGAGCAGCAGAGAGTGGGCCTCAGTGAGCCACGACAACATGCAAGGGGCCTTGCATCACACCATCCCCAGGCACCTCAACAGGCTGAAAGGAAAACCCAGTTTTCGGGAAAACCTGAAGGCCTTATGCTGCATGGCATTCCCACAGCAAAGCAGTTAAGGTGATCAGGTTGGGTGCTGCTTCTGCTGAAACCACTTGCTGTGACCCTAACCTAGGTGAAGGATCTCGAGCTACCTTTGGATGTGGCTCGGTGAGGTGCCTCAGGTTTGGAGGCTGTATTTTGTGTTGGTGTACAGAAGCTGGCATTCCCAGTTGGTATCTGGAGGTCGATACTGCAGGTTGATATGCAAACTTTAATAGTGCGTGCTCCTAATTGGTGAGGCTGCTACAAGTAAAGCAAGCGGCACCACCTGTTTGACAGAAGCCATCTCACATCAGGGTTGAATAGTGCATGCTAGCTGCAAGCCAGCCCTCCGTCCCCTTCTGCTATCACTAACCGACTGGACAGCGGGGTCAGGAGGGCTTCCTTCCAAGAGGGGAGATGCACAGCCTTAGCTGGCTCCCTATCTCCCTAACTCATAGCAGTAGCGAGACACGTCCGCCCATCCGAGGCAAACAAATAGTCTCAGTGGGTGAATAAAGATTATGCCTCTTTAAACCAACTGTAAATCTGCATGAAGACAGAATGTACATACACAAGTAGTCAGTGTGCAATGTGACGTCAATCTGAGTTTTACAGATTTATTATTACTGTACATAAAATCTCCTAGTAATAATAATATTCTATGTAAAATACTAGAGCGTTGGGACACTTTGCGGGTGAAAACCATACAAGAAAAATAGGAAAAAGTAGGTCAAGTGTTTAAAAAAAATGCTGGGAGGGAAGCACGCCATTAAAAATGTAAGGGTTGGGGGCTGGAACGCATTAGTGTGAATCTCTTCCATTCGGTGTACTAACCTTGAGAGTTGCATTGCACAGAAGAACGAATTTAAAGGAAAAACGAGAGAAATGCTTGCATTGGGATCAATCAGTTCGCTGTTTATTGTTATTATTCTCGCTTTCTGTTTATTTTGTTTTTAAGCACAGTCCCACCCCTGCCTTGAGCCATCTCTACAACTCGCAGCCACGCTGAATACAACTCTCGCACCTTAAGGATGCACCAGGACACCCACCCGCCCACCCTGGCCATGCCGCCACGCTCCGTTACGTGGTTAAAGAGAAGAAAAGAATGAAAGGGAAATGAGAAACAACCTCAAGGGAAGGCTGCTCCTCTTGGGACCTTCCTTGCCTACTGATCCTACTGCTGTTTCTTCAAGGAAAGGAGCCACGCTCTGTGACATACTTGTGGCACGAGGCGATGCTCAGCTGACACCTCTACAGATGGGACCAGAGATCTGCGTTTGTGTGGCTGAAGGAGCACCAAGGGGGAGAGGGAGTGAAGAGAAGTGAAGGCAGCTGGTTACGAGAGCATGCGAGTGGCTAGTAAATCCATGGTGTTTCAGTCACACTGGTTAAGCAATTCTAACAGGTGGCACTCCTTAGCAGCTTTTAGGGCTGCCAAATCCCTCCATCAGGAACGAGGAAATTCTGGAGATGCAGCCAGGGAAGCATGTGAACCCAGTGGAAGATCGGCAAGCGTGCAAGCACATTTCCCAAGATATCTCACTTTTCAGACAGGTCGATGAGCCCTCAGAAGCTCTAATTTATCACATTCAGCCCAACAGCACCTGGGCTAGTGAGCCCAACCAGAGAGTCCTGTGTTTTCCTAGCAAACTTTGTACAAAATCAGCCAAGCTGCTACCAAGAAAGACATGAGCTGCTAAGCCTATCTGGTTTCTCACGTGTGGAGTCTGTGCCAGGTATGGGGTTAGCAATGCTGGGCCACTACGCATGCGCAATGACAGCTTGAGACCATGCAGAGCTAAGGAGCAAACTCCAGCAAGAGTAGGTCCCTCTCACCAGTGGTTTCCTCTCACCAGAACAGTGGTGAGGATGGCTATAGAGGAGTTAATGCCATCAACCACATGTACCTTCAGAACCAAGCATCCCTCGGCAGTGCCAACACCAATGCCACTACCCACACTGATGTAATGCAGGACAGACCAGCGGGCTCTTGCTGTTTCCCCCAGGCCCTCTGGCTGGCTCACTCCTGCCTGCACCGAGCTGGAGCACCAAAACAAGGTCTCAATTAATTGCTGATTTCTGTGACTACGGATCCCGATGTCACCCCATGTGCACTGTTCCTCTGCACTGAATCCATCATTCTCGACACCTCCAGACACATCCAATGTACGCGCCTCGCCAGCAACGCTATAATTTTAATAATGACAAGGGATTACGTGTGATTACTGGGCTTCCCTCTCCTCGTTCCCCTGTCTACCTACGAGCCCCAGCCACGCTCTGTGCAGCGGGTGTTCTGCCTTCCATTGTCTGTTGGGCTTGGCACGTTCACCAAAACCTCTGCCAACACAAGACCCTGTCTGCACAGCCAGGAGCGCTAAGCACATCCGTCAGGTTTGGAAGCACAGTGTAAAGACAAACGTGGATGCAGGTCAGAGGGCAAGCAGCCCAGCGTACCTCTGCTATTTTCCCACCGTGTTCCCCAGGCCATGAGAGGGCTACTCTGCAAAACGAACTACACGGGCACGTGTCACAGCACCGGCTTTGCCACTGGCCAGCCCCAGATGGGTGAGCCAACGCTTCCCCAGACTTCTGCTGGGGCACTGCTCAGCTCCAACTCTCCCTCTCCCCACCATCCCAGCCCTAAAACCGCCCTGAAACAACCACGATCTCCAGGTAAAGAAAAAGGAAAAAAGAATAAAGAAAAAAAAAAAAACTAACAAAAAGCAGCGAAACCAGCCGGCCACCAGTCTACTGGGTCACGCAGCGGGCGCACCGGGCGAGCAGCACCTCGGCTCAGCTCTGCACGGCACGGGGCGGCGGGCAGGGCGCAGCCTCCGACCCCGCAACCCGCAGGGGAGCGGCCGCAGGGCGGCGGGGCCGGGGCCAGGCGCGGAGGGGCGGGGGCGGCGGGCGCGGGGCCGCGCCGGCGGCGGGAGCACCCTCAGAGCCTGAAGGAGGCCTCGGAAAACGGGTGCTGCATCTTGAAGCTAGACAAGAAGCACTGCAGGGGCGGGGGCAGGGGGTTGAGGAGGGACGGCGGGAGGCTGGGGAAAAAGAAATCATCTCCTCTGACCTCTAGCGAAGTGCCAGGTTTTTTCTTAAGCTCTTCACATTTCCTAAATTTGCAGATCTGGTGTCCCGTTTTGCGGTTCCTGCAACTGCTGCAGACTCCACAGTTGATGAGCCGCTTGCAGGGCACGCACACCCCGCAGCGTTTCCGCTTCTTCTTGGCGGGGTTGCCCGCCCCGGCCCCGGCCCCGGCGCCTCCTCCTCCGCCGCCACCACCTCCGCCACCACCGCCGGCCCCCCCGCCGCCGCCGCCGCCGCCGCCTCCTCCGCCGCCCCCCGTGCCGGCGGCGGCGCCCAGGGCGGAGGCGGGGGCGGCCGAGGCGTGGCTCTGCGGGCAGTCCGCCAGGTTGGCGATCTGGAAGGCGCTGTCTGTGACGGCGGCCGAAGCCGCGGCGGGGGAGTGCAGGGCCGTCATGACGATGACCCCGGGTGGCAGCGAGAGGCCGCCCAGCGCCGGGATGGCCGAGAAGGTGCCGACGCGCTCGGGGAGGTTCATGATGTCGGCTTCGGCGGCGCCGCACTTGAGCTTGTTCATGCACTCGCCCGCCAGTGGCCGGCAGTGCTCGGGGGCCAAGCCGGAGAGGAAGTTGCCGTTGGCCATGGGCAGCGCGGGCTGCTCGGCCGGCGCGCAGCCGGGCTTGCCCAGGCGCTGCGAGTCGCTCCGGTGGTGCATGCCGCCCCTGCCGGCGTGCAGCGAGGAGGCGGCGGCGGCCGCGGAGGCGGCGGCGACGGCGGCGGAGGAGGAGGAGGAGGAGGGCTTCCTCGCGCCGCCCGCCGCGCCGCCGCCGCCGCCGCCGCTGCCCCAGAGCATGGCGGTGGCGGCGGCGGCGGTGGCGGTGTCGCAGTTCCAGGGGGACATGCCGATGCGGGCGGCGGCGGCGGCGGCGGCGCTGGGGAAGATGGGGGTGGTGATGCGCGCGATCTTGGCCGCCTGCGGGAAGGCGCCGCCGTTGGTCTTGTAGAAGGTGGCGAAGGAGCGGTACCTCTCCATCTCCGAGTTGTAATCCACAAGGCTGTTGAGGGCCCCCTCGGGCAGGTGGCTGTCCTTGGGCAGCCCCGGCGCCTCGGGGTTGGGGCCGCTCTCCACGCACACGTTGGTGTTCATGGTGGCGGCGAGCGGGTGGGGGTCGGGGGGAGCTCAGTCCCACGCGGGGCGCGTCCCCGGCGACGCCGAGCGGCCGGCCGGCTTGGCCTGCCGCATCCTCACGGGAGCTGAAAGACACAAAGTGGATTCCCAGGGGGGGGCGGGAGCCAGGGGAGGGCGCGGGGAATTCCCGGCGAAGTCTGCAGGCAGGCGCGGGGCCGGGGCTGCCCACCGGCGGAGAAAGCGTAAGGGGAAAACAGAAAAAAAAAGAAAAACAAAAAAAAAGGAAAAAAGAAAAAAAAAAAAAAAAGAAAAAAAAAAGGGGGGGGGGAAGAGGGGGGAGGCGGGAAGGGGATGAAAAAAAAGCCCCGAAGAGAAGGAGGCGGGGAGCCGCCAGCTGCCGCCGTGTCCTTCTGCGCCCGGCGGTCATTAGCGCCGCGGCACAGCTGGCAGCGGGGCGACAGCCGAGACAGCAGCGCCGGGGCAGGCGAGCCGTAACCGCGCCGAGGCCCCGGGCGCTGCGGGAGCAGGAGCTCACCCCGCAGGGAGGGAGGGATCCCCGAGGCCGTCTGCAGGGAGCCGCGGGGTCAGGGCGGCCGCCCGCAGGCCGCTGCCGGGGGGCTTGGTTTAGAGGCGGGAGAAAGGCACGTTACGGCAGCCTTCGCCAACTGAGGCGAAACAGCAGTAGAACTTCAAAAGCCCTCAGTTTCCGAACAGTGGCTCTTTGTTTTCCAGCTGCCGTACCTGAGCGGCTCAGATACTTCAGCACCTTTTCCGACGGGCGGCCATCGGGCAGAGCCTCCGCTCCGGGCACGCCGCGGGGCCGCATCTAGCTGCCAGACGCCGCCACGTTCAGTTCCAAATGGTTATCAATTACGGTAATTACGATCGTAATTAGATTAATGAACCGTTCGGAGCCCAACCTACCGAGCGCACCAACTTCATCTTCTCCCGAGGCACCGAAAAGCGGGCTTTATGTCAACAGATCCGAGCGTAGGGAGCGCGAACCTGAGCGAGAAGCCTCGCCCCGGGCTGGAGTGCGGCGGGAGGAGACCGGGAGCCGCTCTGCGTCCTCCCCTTGGCGGGGAAGGGACGAGCCTGGGATGCAGCCGGCAATACAAAGGCTGCCCCGAGAGGAAGGCGAGCGGAGCCGCACGGCCTCGGGGCCTCCGGCGGCGGCGGGCACGCATCGATCACGCACCGAGAGGCCGCGTGCCGGGGGCTGAGCCCGCAGCCCTCACCGGGGACCGCCGGCGGGAGGCGGCCGTGGCCGTGCATGTTCGCTCCCGCACGTCTGGCGTGCAGGAGCCGGGGTGCAGAGGTCATATTTGACATTCGGGAGGAGGGGCGGGGGCAGATTAATTAATAAATTAATGCCCCGGCGCCTTTTCTCACCCGGCTCTGGCGTTCAGGTACTTTGGCGAGCCCTGAGGACAAGAACGACGGCAAAAAATAAAAAATAAAAGATACAAAAAGCCGCCGACAAAGCACAAAATGAGAAAGATAAAAAAAAGAAAACCCATCCCCCTTAAAGAACAAAACAAACAAACAACAACAACAAAAAAAACACAGAGAAGGAAGGAGGAGAGGGAAAAAAAGCAAAACAGTCACTTACCGGGCTCTTTATTGGGGGGGCTTGGATGCGCAGCCTGCCCGCCGCTAATTAGTTGCACATCAGTCCCTAACACAAAGAAGGAGACGGAGCAGCGGCGGCAGCGAGCATCCAGCTGTGTCCTGGCGGCTCCTCAATTACAACTTTGCGACTTGTAAACAAACTGCGAGGGGCGGCGGGAAGGGGCGCGGGGGGCGGGGGTGCCCATCCGGCAGCGCCGAGCCGCTAAACAAATACCTGCGAGCGCCGTTCCCCTCGCTCCCTCTCTCCGTCTCGTTGCAGAGAAAGGAGGAGGAGGAGGAGGAGGAGGAGGCGGGGGAGGCGGCGGGGGGCGAGGAAGGAGCAGGCACCGAGGGAGCGCGCGTGTGAGTGTGCGTGTGTGTGTGTGCGTGCGAGGGCGGGCGGGAGCCCGGGGCCGCGTCCCCGCGCCGCGGCCGTGCGCGCCGGGCGGGCGGGGCGGGAGGGAGGGAGAGAGGGTGGGAAGGAAGGAGGGAGGCGGCGGGGCCGGGGGGAGCGGGCGGGGATGCGGGAGGCGGGCGGCCGCTGCCCAGCCGCCGCGAGAGGCGCGCACGGGCCGCCACCCTGCCCGCGGCACGGCACGGCACGGCACGGCGCACAGCGGGGGGCTGCGAGAGCCGCGCTGACGGGAGGCGCAGCTAGGCGCGCAACTTGGTGCCAGCGGCTCAGCGATCGTCAGCATCGTTCGTAGCTGCTGCTGTTGATTTTTCGGGAGGTTTAGGTGCTGCGCGTTGTGGGCAGGTGGAAGGGAAAGAGCTGGCTTGCAGATGTGATGCGGCCTCTGGAAACCCATGGTGTGCCCGCGACCACGTTGCCGTTGGAAAGCCGAAGTTGGTTGGCAGCGTGGGTGCCGGCCGCATGTGGGGTCACCCCATGGGCACCCGGCCAGACGAGCGCCATTCACACCCCCACCGCTTTGAATCTTACATCTGCCTCTGGTCCAGCAGAGCAGCAGCAGAGCAGGGTCTGTCGGACAGCCCTCAGTTAGCTGAGGAGTGCCAACACTTGTATGCATTATTCGGAGCCCGCTGCGGTGCATCCGACTGATCATGTGCCTCTAAACACACAGTGTGCATTTGAAAATACCCCAAACAGGTGTTAACGCATTAAAGCACCACCTCCCAAGGAGACGGCACAATCCTGCAGGACGGGTCTTTTCGGAAGAACTTTTGGGGAAAAATACAACCGAGGGGAAATGGTATTTCAGGAACATCACAGAATGAAGGGGCTCTGAGCACCTGATGGAGTCGTATATGTCCCTGTTCACTGCAGGAGAGTCGGACCAGATGGCCTATAAGGTCCCTTCCAACTCAAACGGTTCTGTGATTCCCTACCCCTCTTCCCCCTCCCTTAGTTCCCATGCCCTGTGCAATACCCAAGCACTCGGCACACCATTCAAACACACAGCCTGAACTGCACATTTCCTCTCATTGCAGCCTTGGTCACACACTAGCAGTCCTTTCTGAGTTAATCTATTACTCTGAAAGAGTTACATTGTTAATAACCAAAAAGAAGAAAGGAGAAAAACCTCTACCCATCTTTTCTCATGTATAAGGAAGGACGTTTCATATATTTTCCAACTGTCAGTTGGATTTCCAATTGAGTTGGATTGCAGTGCTATAGATAATCCTTCTGCTCCAGCTCAGAAAACTTGCACACTTTTCTAGTGCCTGGGAAGAAGCATGGAATTCACTCCAGATGGGTTCTCTCCAAAACCTTCTGTTCAGGAAAGTTGTTTTGTTTTCAGATACAAGCCTGCTTTATCCTGCAGCCCACCGCAAGCCTGAGAGTGTCAAGAGGATGGGAAGAATGGAAAATGTACAGGTGTTTGTTGGCGAGGCAACAAACGAATTCCAGATTGTCCTTCTCACTGTAATCCCTGCTTTGATGGGAGGAATGGAAAGTTGGAAATCCCAGGCTCTGCTTTTTATCCAGAAGTCATTGCTATTTCATTTTTAGCAGGAATGCACAGCCCATGGTGAACACAGAAGCTGCTCTGCTCTGGTTGTTCAAGAAGAAAACTGTAAAAAAAAAAGATCCCAAATTCATTTTTTCTGCTCTTGTTTATTCCATGCCTTGCTCTCATGCCTATCTGTAAAGTGGCCATTGTAAACCTATCCCAACCTGTTGTTAATCCTGTAAGTGTTGTATTAGCATTAGAAAAAGGGGGGAGATAGATAGCAGCAAACATGCTCAACTTTTTGAATGCTTCCTAAAACAACAAAAGGAAAAATAGCCATAGAGTCATTGAATGGTCTGTGACAGAAGGGAACTTTAAGACCATAAAAATCTCAAGAAATACTTTCTTTGATAGTGATGTTGCATAGGTCTGGCCACTTTCTCCTTGAAATAACCACAGATTCTGTTACCATCTCAGTTCCACGCTGCAAGAAAAGGTGTATATTTACAGCTCTGTCAATGCCTCGCTCCTTTCATCTGTTGTCACATTTTCACTGTTAGAGATGCAGACTCATATGGAATAAGCTTGTTTTTCAACTACTTGATTTCACACAACACTATTATTTATGGCTAAGGCTTGATTGGGAGGAATGACAATCAATCACTTGAAGCTGGTGTCAGTGCCAGGAGCATTCGTATCCTACAGGCCACCCTTCTGACTGGCAGCATGCATCAGCACACAGCGGTTGGCCATATCCCTTACTGTCCCCTGAGGTCAATGTTAATCAGCCTTCAGCTTTTCTGCCAGAAGGCATAAAAAAGGGATTCCACATGCTGCGTGGTGTAGGACTGACAGATAAGCCCACAGCAGCGCTCTAGACCATCTCCAGTGTCCCCAGAACCCGTTTCTTTCATAGATTTCAGAGGTATCCCACAGCCGAGCAGCGCTGTGGAGGTCAGCTGGCTTCTGTACACACTAGGGAGTCTGAAAGATGCCAGATGCTGACAGCACAATATCCATCATCTAATGACAAATTATCGTCTCCTTTCCAATGCTGAACGTTCAGCAGCAGGCACCATCTTGCAGAAGAGGTAGCTGCTGGGGTTCAAATAATGCTAACTTTCATCATCATCTAATTGTCACCTCAGCTCTCTGAGTATCTCTCAGTGTTGTCCTACTCACTGCTGTGACCCTGCAGAGTCAAGAAAGGGGTTGTTGGAAAAAGGAAATGAGACCCCTGATGTGAACAGCCGGTGAAAGAATGCATCACACTCAAAGAACGGCGACAAAATGTGAGCTACTGGGCCCGGGCAGGTGGACAAGAGGGCATACGCTGAGGAGCCAACAAAAGCTGGCAAAACAGATAGATAAACTGTATCACGAGGATGTGATAGGAAAACAGGGGCAGGACAAAACACAGAAAGCACCACCAGGGACACAAGCAAATTGTTTTGTCTCAACAAGATCTATTCTTTCTCACACGTGCACAGTCCTGTCCAAAGGTGCAGTCACACCAATATTTTAAGCCAGCAACAGAGCTGCTATTAAGGCAGCTGGTGCTGCACTGCCTGCACCCCCTCGGCTGCCCCTCCTTCACCAGCTGCTTCCCTGCCTGCATGCTCGCACTGAGGATCACCTCCAGCCCGTACTGAGCCCTCCCTGAGTGTAACTCTACCCCCCAGCAAGTGTGCACCTGCCGTACACCACAGCCTTACAACACAGCAAACATGGCCCCGAGTACAGAGATCTTGTTAAAACATGCTGCAGGCAGGCCAGGAGATGCTATCAAGAAGCTAAACAAGAAGCAATGTACCTCTGATCTTTAAATTCTTGCCTGTTATCCCCGCTGAATCTACTTGACTCAAAGTTGCAAAGCGTTACTGGAAGCAGGACGGCAGATGTGCACCTTGTGCATTCACTTATTGCACTCAGTACTTAAAGGCCCACAACTTTTTAGTTGATAACTGAGATTAACAGGCTTCTCTCTTTTATATCTGGGATTGTACTGCAGTACAAAAAATGACACAAAAAACTAACACAAATACTTTAGTGCAGAGCTCGTATGGCATGCAGAGCTTCCTTAGTACCCAAGCCCATTTAACATGTGAATTTGCAGTTACACACAGTAATGAACTGACCAACAATTGCCTGTATAGACAAAGTGGACATTAAGGCTTTACACAACACCACCAAAGTATTTATAAGTTAGTTTATCACGCATAGCAAAGCTGGGCTTCTTGAGACTTCTAATGAAAGCTGATACAGCCATTGCCTGATTACTGTAACGTACACGCAATCATTAATACAAAAGTCCTCCTTAACTATCTTTATTTTATGGCCACAGTTACCCTAGGAGGGAACAGGAGGGGGGAAGGGGAAAGCAATGCTTCTTGCTTGTGTTTATGCCAACTGTAATGGGGTTGTGGCATTGAAGAACGCCAATTAGACACCAAAGTTTATTTCGTGGCCTTGACAACAAGATGTGGGTCTAACAAGACATAGGAAAGCAGCATATGATGTTCTGAGGGCAGAATGAGACAAAATGACACTGTTTGACATTAATCCAGGGGCTGTGGCCAGCTTTCTGCAGTGCCAGAGATTGATTGCTGGCTAGTATGTGAAGGTGGTCTGAATCCACAGTCCCCATTTCAGCTGCACTGAACCAAGTCCTGTTACAGGTAAGTAGCTGAGCCCTGGCATCTGCATGTAACCGACAATCCTGTTCTTCAGCA
The DNA here is from genome assembly GCF_026119805.1 of Tympanuchus pallidicinctus. Lineage (NCBI taxonomy): Eukaryota > Metazoa > Chordata > Aves > Galliformes > Phasianidae > Tympanuchus > Tympanuchus pallidicinctus. The sequence goes on from NW_026294721.1 coordinate 50,902,872, forward strand.
GCAAAAACACAGACAAAGAAAAGATTCATAAGGGATCTGGTAATTATTTCTCAAGTTTGTTCAGCAAACTGCACTCTGTTGTTATTTTGCTGCTGGCTCCTGCTAATAATTTGCTCTCCATTTATAAAGAATAGAGCCTCCAAAAAATTTGTTGGCATCTGGCTCAATCAAAATGAAAAAAGTCGTAATAAGGAAACTGTCTTTCAGAAAGAGTGAGGATTGTGTTCTCTGAATGTAGATTTTTTTAATGACTTTGGATTTTGCAGATTGTAGTCATTATACAGCTATTTATGAGGAAGTATTATTGTTGTCTTTGTCAACAAAAAAACCTCGAGAACACTGTCTGTCACCTAGAATTGGTATTGCCACAAAATAAATCTTCTCTCAGCGTTCCTGTGGATGTTTTCACAGGATCGTTAGAGAACCTGAACCCCACTATTAGTGCAAATTAAAAATTATTTAATAGTGCTGCCTGTGAAAGGGTGCTGTTTTTACAGCTGTCAAAGACCTCAGACACCGATCATTTTGTATAACAATACGTTATTTTCTTTTAGTACTTCTAGACAAATTGCAGGTGTTATCTTATGATTCTTTTAATGTCTGTATTATTGTAAAAGCACTAGAATGAGTGAATAAATAGTCACCTAAAATAGGTATTGATTTTGAATCTTTAAAAGCAAAGTACCAAGAACATCAGTAATATGTTTACCTCAAAAATATGAACATCTTTACGTACCCTTCCATTCACACTGAAAGTTCTGGAGCTTTGTTCCTCTCTGGAGAGAGTTCCTACTGTGTACCATTTACACCTCATGTAAACTTGTAGGTTAAGTGGTACATTAGTCTTGCTTGCAATCAGAAATTACACCTGTCCTTCGGGAATGCTTCTAAATATTTTGACTTTAATGACGGAGCTTTTTAGCCTTTCTCTTTGTTCAAGTCAAAGTTAGCTTCTTGTTGCTTCCCCTGTTGCTCCTGCTCCCATGTGCAGAATCCCACCTGCTAAAACCCACCACTGCCAAACATGCAGCAGACTGTAGACAAAAGACAACGTTCAATGAAACAGGAACCACTGAATTTCCCTTTCAGGCCATGACCATGAAACAGTGGGGTCACAGCAGACCTGTAGCATACACAAAGAAGCAGATCTTTCAGGAATGCATATTTTCATATATTGAAAGAAGTATAGGGGCTGCACACTTCCCAGCCACGTGCAATTCCTAGCAGTGTGTAATTCTATTTACATTCATGTGTCTCACTTCCTGCTGCAGCTGTAATAAACATCCTTTTGTATTTGGCAATTTCAGGGTTACTCATCTTTCTTTCCTACTGTTATCAAGTCTCTATTTCAAATATCTGCCTATATCCTGCTCTTTCCAGTAAGACATATCAGTCTACAGATAATATACGCGCCCCATGTGTACAGATGCCCATGCTAAGCCTCCAGCTGTGCTGCTCCCTTTGGCTAATGTTTCTCCTTAGCAACTGCACCCCACACCAATCCTTTCCATACCATCAGCTCACCTGCCCTTTCTCTGCATTTGGTCCAACTCAAAAGACTTGCTTGTTCTTTTCTGACAGAACACTGGCAGTTTCCAAACAATTTTTGCTTCCTAAGGTAGACTTCAAAATGAATATATGTGACTGCATACATACAATGGCCGCTGGTTTGTGCAGTGATCCCAGGGAAGAACAAACTTTAGTTGTCAATAACATAATCCTTATTAGAGTCCAGGTCACAGATAGATCAGAAGGGCATATTTTGATTTTTATTTATCTCCCCTGACTCAGATGTATAGGTTAAAAGGTGAAGTTAGGTAAGATGCCCTCCAACCCAGAGAGCCCAAATCACCCTCAAAGAGGAGCTGCTGTGTCAGAGCTGTGAGAGAGCACATGCAGGGAGACAGCAGGTTCTAGACTGATTGAGAGAAGACCCACAGCAGTGATGAAAAAGACCAGAGAAGACTGGGCAACAGTAGTACAGCAACCATGCACACTGGAGTAGTTCTGAAACCAAAGTAGTTTTATTTATCATTAAGTCTGACTTACTTATGAACTCTGTAACTATAAAATCATCTCTTCTTTATCACCAATCAATCTGCAGAAGCAGGCAGAAGCAACTGCTCCAGTGATAAGATCCACAATACTACCTGTTCTCAGGAAACTCTAGTACAAAAGTCTTACTTTCTTCTTCCATCAAATGTCTGTTAACATTTCTCTCGCAGTGCATCTTACCACCAAGATGAATAAATTCATCAGTAGTAACACAGACATACATGATTGCAATTGCTCTAGCATGTGCACACCAGCTCTCCACTACGTTTCACAACACATTCATATACAATCGTAATGTGTTCTCCACTGGATACACTGTGCTTTCCAGTCACAACATTTAAAAGGGAGAAAGGGAAAGAAAAGAGAATAGGCAGAAATAGATGCTGATCAGAGAAAGCAGCCAGGTCCCAGAAAAACATCCAGGAGGAAAAAAAAAAACCTACTTCAACAATTTCTGCTGGTTTGACATAATTTTCTCCACTTACTATTCATTTTCTTTGTAGTTCTTAGCTTTTAACAACCCATTAACATACCATACAAGTCAAGAATTTTCAGGATTGCATTTCCAACATTTGCTTCTCCTTGCTATTTTTCCATTTTTTTAATTAAAAAATTGTACTAAACTTTAAATTTCACATTACTGTTACAAAGTCTCACTTTCCTTTAAATAACTTAAGCTCCTTTTTATTTTAGGTGATTCCAACCAATTAGCCATCATGCCAATATACCGCCAAGAATCAAGCAGAATTACTCCAGGGTGAGTTGCCCTACGGCTTTAGGTTACCTTGGTTTGAGGTGCTGGAGAAGTCAGCGTAATTAAGAAAAGTTTATAGTCTTAATAAATATCCCAGAGTTACCCTTCTCTTGTGCCTTAACTCCTTTCCTCACCATCTGAAGTCCTGTCCCTGCCAATACTTGCCATGGGTAAATGACACGCTTGCAACTCTTCTCTGCCGCACTTCCAGGAACCTCTCTCAACTGGACACAGGACACCGAGTCTGGCTTTAATTTATTCTTTCCCTTTTATGTGGTGTAAGGGAGCAAAAGAGCTAAAACTCTCACCTTCTCTCTCTGTTAAGGATAATATATTCAGATCTCCGAAGAGAAGTGCCTAATGCCATAAGCGCATTGTCTTAGAGAAAGAACATCACTTGAAAAGCTTAAATGTATTGAAGCCAAAGGCAACCACAATTCTAGCACTTCCTGCAGTCCCTGTCTTGGAAAAGGAATTGCCACAAGAGATAATATCAAAGAGCACCCAACATGGGATATCAGGAGATCATTTTTGTATACGAGGTGCATTCTTTAGAAGGGCTTTTTAAATTTTAAGGAAGAGCCTCAGAATATAAGGAGATGCGCGTACACACACGTCTGTAACACCACTTAATTCCTCCATGTGTGTTACCCCAAAAGATTTATCTTGTAGGCTCTGCAATAGACTTAGGGAGCAGGGATGTCTGCTGGCTCAGTAATGGGGATGGAAGTCAGACAACCCGAGTGCCTCCATTTCAGTCGGAAGCTATCTGTCTCCTGGTTGCTGCTGGTTATGACCCAGGAAGAAGTGGATGCATGGCTTGATACAGCACAGGAAATAGAAGATATATGTTAATGATCGTATGCTGTTTCTACCTTGAAAAGACAGTTCTATTACTTCCAGTTGGAGACTGTTTGATTGGGAGGTAGGAGAAAACTTGTAAAAAGCATCAACGATTGTAACCTGCGTTTTCCCTTCCTTGGTACTCCCATCTCAGTTAGAGCTTCTCGTTTGATGTTTTCCTTCACAGACTATGACCAACCTTTAAAACACTTGAGATGAAGTCAGGTAGATCAAACAGAATACGGTATAATCTGTGTACGCTCTAACAGCATTAGCAGACATCAGCAAAGGGAATGGATTACTTCCCCACTCAACTTAAACTCATTTTTGCCCTTAAGTGCCATACACATACAGAATGCCAAAGACAAAGAGGATCAAGTTACATTAATTGCATGTTTTGGGGCACCATTTAGACTAGCTGCTCCAGACAATCAGACAAATCAAGCTTCTGATTTAGATGCCTATGTGTTGACAGGAAAGTGTGCCATATCAGCTGGTCCAACTCAGTCTCCTTGGTTTCGTTTTGGCATGGGAAGTTACAACTGCAGTGCTTTACCAGAAGCTCTTGGTGACAACCAGATTTTGCTAAGATATTAAAGCTCTTCTTGCAAAGCCCTGCTGCTTTTTCCATATATTAGAAACTGCATTAGTGTTCAGTCAGGTTGCACAAGAAGAAAACAATACATCTAGCTAATACCATGAATTCACTTTGCATTATAGCTCGCTTCCCATCTATTATAAACTTTTCCCACTCTGCAATAAATTGGTCATCTTTTTTTTTTTCCATTCCTTTTTCAGATTTCCTGATTCCAAACCTCTCACTAAGCTTGATTTGCTGCTTCTGCTGGGCCACCTAAACTATACCATGTGCATTATACCTCAGGGTAGATCATTAATTCTCACCTCTTTGATTTAGCTGCAGTCTCACTCAGATTCCTGCATCATTTTATCTCCCTCAATTTTTTCTGCCAGTTTGAAACTCAGCTTTGGTTCTGCCTCCTTAAACATCAGAAGAAAATACATTTCTTTTACCTTGACCTCATTTTCTCACCTGACAACATTTGGCTTTTTTACTGATGTCTTCCCAAATCGTGTTTCTGCCATTTAGCACTAAGGAAAGCACTTCTGTGTTCCAGCAAGGGCAGCTATTTGCGTTCTTATCATGTTCTGATTCATCCCATGCATCTGTCTGGGCGATTCTGAGCTCAGTGCCAAAACAATTTGGGAGTTTGTATTATAGCTAGAAAGCCTCTCCAGTATCTTGATGGCTTAGCTGTATTTGCAGTACCATATTAATATAGGCCAGTCAACTCTGCATTTACCAGTACCTTTCTGTGCTGTTAGCCCTTGGTTTCCAATTGTAAAAATCCGTTATCCTGGCAAAAATGCAGATCTCCAACTTTCAGGCTAAAGCCACAGTTCAATCACTTCTATATTTAATTCAGTATTAACTTCCTTCACTTTTTAGTCATTGACTCCAAGTTCAGGTTCATACTCTTCTCAGTCATCTCCACCACTCTATACCATTAGCAACACTTTCAGAAAAGGTAAGATATACTGCCACCAGAGCTTAAGTATTAATGCTCTTTAGTATAGAGGGTCCATGAGTTGCTTGTCTCAGTAATTTCACCTCAATGTAATGCTCATCAAACCACCACATCCACTATGAACTCATCATTTAAACTCAAGAGGAAGCTGGCCTGGCAACCCTGGAGATCAAAGTATGCTGATGTATTTACAGGGGCCAGACATGCACCCACACAACCTTCTCTCATGTTTAACTGTGCAAAGTGCATCCCTTTTCCCTCTGGGAAGCCACCTTTACTCATCAGCCCTTCAGTTCTAGTACCAAGCTAGTCCTCTCCCAGTACAGAAAGCAGAGAGCATACTAGCTGTGGGTATGATTTTCTTTTATTTTGCACGTATCCACCCACCTTCAGCACTTATAACAGCACCCAAGCCACATCAAATTGCACCGATCATTTGCTGCTGCTACTAAACGGAGCCACCAATACCGATCACCTCCAACTCCCCAAAAGCAATTCATGTTTAAATGAATATATAGCTCAGAATCCTTCTCACTAATGAAAAGCCACAACTGTGTCTGCTACACAGCAGGAATGACTCAGGACCTTATTTTCACAGCGGTGCTTTGCAGCTCACACCACTATGGGCTATGGAAACTAGGAGATTTTGTATCAGATAGGCTTCGAAACATAGAAAAACATGCTGCTGTAGGGGACCAGGAATAATTAAATCAAAAGAGTTTAATAGAAAAGTGAAAGTCTCAACTTGCCACTTGGTCAAACCAGAGCAAAAGAGGAACTGTTCAAAAGCTTCACAAAGAAATTCTAGGGGAAAAGGTATAAAAAAAGCAAGATGCCACTTAGTTGGTTTGAGTGGGTGTGATGGCACTTGCCACAGAGGGTAAGAGGCGGGATGTCATGGCTGTCATCACCAGCACGCAGCAGGCAGCAGCTATCTGCTCAAGCAGTGCGTGGCTGCACACACTTTGACATCTGCAAGAACAGGAGTCCAAACAAAAGCAGCTTTTGAAAGCATCACCCTCTCACCTGTAGGCAACTTCTGTTCTGCCTCCTTTTCTGTCCTCAATGCTCCTTCCACATTCTTGGCAGCGCCCTGACCACCAGCACTTAACAACTCCAGTGGAGCAGGTGTCTGACTCAGGACAGAATATATCTTGCATCATCTTAAGCTTTGCATCAGTATAACACACTAAGAGCTTTAATTTTATTTATTTTGGTTGGGTAGTGGGTGTGGATTAACAGTGCCTCTTTCCAAGGCTCTCGTCTGCTCTCTTGCTTGACAATCCAACCACTGGGTGGATAATCTCCCAAAGGCCTGCACCCCCATGCTGCTAGGGTGAGATTTTCACAACACTTCTGATCCTATTTAAGCATCTAAATAAATGTCAAGCTTCTCCAAGAGTCTTACATGTTGAGTGCTACATGAGGTGTTGCTATGAGATTAGCTCTTGAACATTCAGCGCTATGAAGCATGATTGTGCTATTTACTACTACTGACCAGGACCTTCTGGTCAAACTGGAGGGCAAGAAGATGCACAGGCAGTGGAAGCAGGGACAGGTAACCTGGGAGGAGTGTAGAGATGCTGCTAGGCCGTGTAGGAATGGAGTCAGGAAGGCCAGGGCCCAATTGGAATGGTACTCAGCAAGGGGCACAAAGAAGGATAAGAAAGGCTATAGGTACATCAACAGGAAAAGGAAAGTCCAAGAGGGCATACCCTCCCTAGTGTGCAAACAGGCAGGCTGCTAAGAACGGGCACAGAGAAGGCTGATGGGTACTCAACAACTTTTTCACCTTTCTAAGAGTTGAACCAATTCCTGGATTACTACATAAATTACTGAGTACTGTGCATTCAAACTTTTTACAGCATCACTTGTTTTACAGTTTGGGCAGAAGGATTTCACAATGTAGGAATACCACATTAATTTTACATTTAATAGTGATATTTCATTGCTTCTAAAACTTTTCACACTATCTCATTCCTAGTAGCCATTCCTAAGTCATGTTTTTATCTGCCAAGATGACATGTTCGAAGAACTTTGGTAAAGCTTCTATGAAAAACTTGTATGAAAAATACAATCATGAGCAGCACTTCCCAAATGTGAGAAAGGCCCAGCAGAGTGCTTTAAAGACCAATCAATTATGGAATAATTCCTGCAAACTGTAGCAGTAATTAATGAGCAAGTAACATGCAGTATTTGGAAGCAAACAGCAGTTAGCAAACACTGCACGCAGTTTTGTGATTGCAATTCAAGAAATAGTCTTCCACCCATTTAATGATAATGGGTATTAGCAGATTCCTCTAGTTAATGATGTGTCTTGCACTTATATCATCTATTTCTAATCTGAAAGATGACTACGCAAAAAAATAGCACCTTCTTTCCTGCATGCATTCACACGAGAGAGAATCAAGTTTCCTTAAGAGTTTGTTTGGATTGAGAAATCAGCTGTGATTAATTCAGGAGAGACATCTGTAAGCCCAAAGAAATCAAGATTTCACTGCACGACAGGAAGGATGGATGCTGTAACTGGAGGGTTCAGGTGGCTTTCCTCTCATACTGGGTGTAAGCAGGACTGATCCCCTTCTCCAGCCTTATGATACATTCTCTGAGCTTTGTGAAGCAGTTCTGACCACTCTGAGAATGAGGTAAGCGTGACCTGTTCCCTTAGCAATTGGTGGGAAGGTCTGCCCAGCTTCTGAATGCACCTCCGACATTGCTCTAAATAAACCTTTATCAGTTGTGGACCAATGGATTTTTTTGCTAGACCTTCTAATCAGCCCCAACAGCTGAAATCCACTGACAACCTACAAAATCAGTTTGATTGTGTCTTATCATCAGGGAAGACCTCCAGAGAAGGGCCTCTTTCTCACACTGCATTTGTACAGCAACCAGGGAGAAACCAGCGCTAATTGGCAAGTCCATGAAATAGTGTTCTTGGTCTTAAAAAGAAAATTATGAAAGACCAGACAAAGATAGTTATGTAGCCAGACACTGGACAAGGTAAGGCAAGATTTTAAATTAAAAATGGAAGAGAGCTGATTTTTATTTTTATTTCACTAGCAACAGACACAAGAAACGTAGAGAATATTTTTACACAGACTGTCACTGTGCTTTAAAACTCAAGGTTGTTTTAGCATTACCCTTCAATAATCCCAAAGAGAATCAATTTACTGAAATGCATTAAGACTGGTGCTTTTTCCATGAACTGCTTCCAATAGTGCAATGAAGCTGACTAAGAAAAGAAAGCCTTTTCTAAGTAAACTTATATCTGCTACCCAGGGGGTCCTGCCTCCCCAAAGTATGGAATGCGTTAGGCATGTTCGAACTGAAAAAAGTTGAAAAACACTTTTTGAACAGTGGATCTATTCACCTGAGAAGGCATGCAGAAATCTTGAAACAAAATATTCTTAACACCTGACTTCTCAGCTCTGAAGTGGCCAGAAAGATCACGAGCAAAACTTCTTGAGCCCCATCACTTGCTTCAGACACCCCGCTTTCCAAATTGAAAGCATCCAGAATTTGGGTATGGGTACTGAGGACTTGCGATCACCCAACTGTTCTATGGTAGGCAGCATCTTCTGTGTTCTGCAACATGCTCTGGGCTTCTTGCCCCCATCGGGAATGCAACCTTACTACAAAATAATTTAAGAACTGAATGACTGACTCTTATAGCAGGTGCTCAATTCCCTGCAGTCCAGACTTCCAGGCAACAACTCTCTTTCCAAGCACAATTACTTTGGTCTGGCTTCACAATACAGCCCAATTGCCTCAAAATTTCAACAGCTAACGGTTGACATACAGCTCTTCATTGGAAATGGTCTGGTTTTCCAACATGAAGCATCCCCAACAGTTTCACAGAAGTTTTTTTTTTAAAAAAAAAGTGGGTGCTTGCCATGTATTTGAATTTACAGTTATTTGGCTTTTTTAAGAAACTTGAATCAAGCATGTGTACCATGTGAAGAAAATGCGCGTGATCCATGCAGCATTGCCAAAATACTTGCAGAAAGACCACTAATGAATTTAAGCTCCCAAGTCTGAGCCTTTTTTTTTTTTTTCTTATACACATTAACAGTCTTGGCAGGAGGTGTCAACCTGAGCCAGAAGGCAGCTTATCTTTCCTCACGATTCTGCCTTAACTTAGCCAGCGGAAGTATCTAATATGAAATATTGACAGGTTGAGATTGATCTGTCACAAGGGCATTAAGAATTTATTGCTGCACTAAGAAAAAAAAAAAAAAGAAAAAAAAAAAGAAAAAAGGCAACTTTTTTAGATGCCTAAACCACTTCTATTTTGTCAAAGAAAAAAGGAAGAGACAAATGCCAAATGTATGTGAAACCAATCACGGGATTGCATTTCTTTTTCCTCACTTTCTTGAGGAAAGGAGAGTGTTAAACTGCCATCCACTAAAAGCAGCAATTTTATGCTGAGGTCTCCAAGTCAGTGAATTTACATTTCGTAAGAACACCCTGAGGGGCTTTCAGCTACTTTGCTTAAAAGGTAGACAGATACATTTACAGCAGTGCATGCAGAGCTCCATGTGCTAACATGGCCACAGAGCTAAAGATTCGCTTTCTGGCACGTATGTGTTAGGGGTGACTTAGTTCTAAGCAGGTAATGCATAAGGACACTTTTATGTGTTGGCTGGGAATACAGTTCAGTAAAGAATGTGACTGTAATTACTGGTAACGAGGGTATAAATTTCTGATCCCTGCTTTGTTGGCTGTTTTGCTAGTGTTTTGAAGCATCTACATTTTACAATTGCCTTATTTATAGCCTGAAATTTGGTACACTAGTTTTTTGTGTATGTGAAATGCTCTTTATTCCATATGGTAGGAAACTACTGCCTTTACAACTTGTCCTTCATAGAAAACATTATAATCAATTTAGTTTAAAATATTTCAATAATATAATAGTTAGAAATTTTTAGCTTGAGCACATTAATCACATGGATCTTTATCTAATTTTGAATAAAAAACCTGTATCGTGTTCAAATTCACATTGCTCCTATGGAGAAATCATTTGTAAATTAAAAAAAAAAAAGAAATCTCTCCTATATTATCCCCTCAAAATGAGCCATATCTGCTATATGGAGTAACAACAGGAAATTCAGCACACTAGTTCACCCAGATCTTTAAACACCCATCATGCAGGATGGCAATATTTCATCTTCATTCCAAAGTCATTCAAACAACTTGCCCATGCAAACAGTCTTTACGCAAGGGTTGGGCAAACACATTTTGGGCCCAGGCTGTCATTCAGCCGGGGGCATCTGGGTACATGCCTTTCTTTGATAATCAAGTTCTCCAAGAATAGATGGCTATAAGATCTACATGCTGCTAGGTTTAGACATGCAGATACAGAATAAAGACCGCCTATAAGTACCTTAATTGTGAACTGCACCTGAATGTTGTACACTTGTATCACGGACTGGGATGAGGCTGCCCAGTCATCACAACAATGGTACATTCCAATGCTGCTCCCTTCTGCAGATAAAGCAGTGACATTTTTAAATAAGATTTTATATTGTTTTGAGAACAACTCAAGCTAACTGAAGTCAGTGACCCAATCAGGAGGTTACCTTGCCTCATTACAGTCAAATTCTACATAAAATTAGTAAACCAGTATCTACTTGTGGCATTATCTTAGCTTTCCTCAATGACGAATCAGCCCCTTTTGTTGACTCTTAGATGTTTCAGTTGAAGTGATTGAAAACAAAAAGTGAGTCTTTGATTCTATGTTTAAGAGTGAGCAGGACTAGGGAAGTCATCCTGCCCCTATACTTGGCCCTGGTGAGGCCCCACCTGAAGTACTGTGTTCAGTTTTGGGCACCTCAGAACAGAAAGGACATGGAGGTGCTGGAGAAGATCTAAAAAAGGGCAGCAAGGCTTGTGAAGGGCTCGGAGAATATGGCCCATGAGGAGAGACTGAAGGAACTGGGGCTGTTCAGTCTGGGGAAAAGGAGGCTGAGGGGAGACCTTATTGCTCTCTTCCAATATCTGAAAGATTCTTACAGCAAGAGCAGGGTTGGTCTCTTCTCACTGATGACAGGACGAGGGGAAATGGCCTCAAGTTGTGGCAAGGTAACCTTAGGTTGGATATCAGGGAAAAATGCTTTACAGAAAGGGTTGTGAAGCACTGGAATAGGCTCTCCAGGGAGGTGGTTGAGTCACTATCTCGGAATGCATTTAAAAACTGCTTGGCTGTGGTGCTCAGGGACGTGACTTAGCAGAGGGTTGTTAGAATTAGGGTGGTATGGTTAGGTTGTGGTTGGACTTGATGATCTTCAAGGTCTTTTCCAACCTGACCAATACTATCATGAAGACATCAGTGATAGCCAACTCTCTTGGAAATACTTCCTAGAGGACAGACTGCAACTGGCCACGAAGGGGTCAGAGGAATGAGGAAAGAGAAAAAGCAGAGAGCACAGTTCCCACACCACACATGCTATCCATGGAGCAGGCTCGAGAAGGAACTGCACATCTCCTCCTCTGCTTTCACTAGGAAGTGAGGCAAGAAAGAAGCAGTCCACAGACCCCCTTCCCTCCACTTTGAGGCACAAAGGAATGAGGGCACAAAGGAGGTTTCTGATCCAAAAACGCATTGAGTGCACAATGACACATTGTTAATTGTAGCCTTATCTTCATCAGCATACTGTGCAACTCAAACCGTAACCCTGCCCTCATAATGAAGTTAGCTTTTGGTTCTTACTACAACCATCTCAACAGCAACTATTCCTTAAAGAAGAGCCTGAATCACTGCCAAACTGCAGAGAACAGCCTGGATCTAGCATCTGCTGGACTACTGACTGTTTCATTCTGTTTTAAGCTGATAGACCAAGTACTTGAGAAGAACAAGCAAGAAGATAACCTTCTGGAGGCAGGAGGGAAAGCCCAGTTCAAACATATCCACCATGGAAAGTGGGATAGGGAGATGAGCACAGTAAATTACCTCTGTACTTGAGATGGACAGTATATGGGGTTTCCAGCACTCTAGGTCATTATACTGTTTCTCATGTAGTTTATTTTCTTTTAATCACGCTTCTCTAAAAATTCCAGCTTACTCCCTGAGAAATTTTCATTGAAACCAACACATTTCCACAAAACATTTTGTATTTTTGTAAAATGTTGTATTTTGACAGAGTAATGTTTTCTTGAAGTTGTTTTTCTCAATTTTTTTTTTTCCAAACAGTTGTCATGATAAGCTCTAATGGATGCTAGTGTTGTTGCTGACAATTAACATAATGGAGAGATACATGAGTTCAAAAGTAACGTAAGATGTTAGGGCTCAATCTTGAAAGAGTTCATTGAAAGAAAGAGCCCATTGCTCATACTGACATCATGACTGCAGTCCTCAGTACAACGCTTCAGCCCATTCGCTATCTTACCATGTATATTCTTACCATGTAACAGCAGATAGTTTGGGTCAAGACATACCACCCCTTCCATCACATCTGAAAACCAAAAATCTCATTCTTAAGATACTTCACCCAAAATACAGTGTAAAATTGATATAAAGATCAGAAAGCTAATGCTCTCGCCCACGTGGACTACTCTGAGATACTACATCCTAGATTTGTGGTAGAAGTTGGGCAGTTGCACTCCCCAAAACGCTGGGTCACAAATCTGAGGAAGTTTCGAAGAGACAACCTTTCATACAGTAAAGAGCTTTTCAATGTAATAGTAAAAACAGAAATCCTTTGTTTTCTTCAAATCTCAAGACAGTGGCTTTTCATCCTATGTTCAATCAGGGCACAGCAGAGAGATTTAAAAGGAGAAAAGAAAGGCTTTGTTTTTACATGGCCCTAAAGCTGCTTTTCCCTCCTCCTCCTCCACTATATTTCTGAAGACTTTTAGACTGCACAACATCAAGCAACTGTCATTAGGCCTGGAAACACCATGACTTTATAGAAAAGTGTCCAAATTTAGAAAAACCTACTGTGTGCAGCTTTGTACATTTTTAGTTTCATGGGTGCGACCTCCTTAAGAAGAGTCAGATTATTGTCCTACGCTTGATTTCTGTGTGATTTACCCCAGCAGAACCGTGATCAAAGTGTAATTTGCCATATTTAAGCATCTTTTAAACAGGCAGAAACAGGTGTATATAGGCTTCCCTGGATTCCAAGACAACTTTTGATTTTGTGCAGGTATTCCAGGTGTTGCCATTAATGAAATGTTCTGATTCCTGCTTTCTAATTATACAGTCCACAATTACTATCAACTTCTATTTCATTTTTGACGTGACATGATCTATTTGTAGATATATTTTGGGTATTCCAGAAAGTAGAGCTCCAGCTGGGCATGATGCGACACAAATTGCGTGTGGCAAATTATACGTTCAGGACTCAGGAGCACAGCTTCATTTGTCAGTCTCCCAGGGGGCTGGCAAGTGTAATGGCTAGAGTCACTTACCTGCTCAGGGAACACAGGTGCTGGTGTTTTCTGGAGCCTAGGCAGGGGTGGAAGGACACAGCCCACAATTTGATTTTCTGCCAGTTGGGAAGAAGGACTCAGGGACACCACGAGAAGGTGCTTTCTCTGGAATACCCTGTTTTTTCAAACCTCAGTGTTGAGCTGAGTAGTAGAAGGCAATCGGAACGTCCTGAGTCCCTATGGCCATGAGGCAGGGGTGAGTGCTCAGGAAACCATGGCTAGCTTGTCTACCACACAGAAGACTCCAATGATGTAATTCCTTCACAAATAACATCCCAACATTTCCTTCCTTGGGAATCCCAACCAAGAAACAGTATGCTCAAATCTCAGAAAATTTAGCCTGTTAATACGACCTCTAAATAGCATCTTGAGGCAAATTGCTTACACAGCCACCTTGATAAAACTGACTTCCCATGTTTAAAAGAAACAGCAAGCGCTATGTGAAAGTACAGCCATGTAACGCTTGCACTTTAACGTAAATACTTACTACCCTGTGGGCACTAAAAAAAGAACAAAAAACACCCACACTAGGTAAGACTTACTCACTGAAAGCAAAATTATATAAAAAAACTTTCTTTTTCGAGCAAGGTGAAAGCAAGTCACGTCCTCAGCTGTAACGACATATTTAAATCTCTAAAACTGTTAAATGTTATTTCCACTACAGAACGTGACAAAGAGGATCAGGAATGTTTTCTTTTTCCTCAAGTGACATCACATTTTACATTATTTAAGCTTTTGCTGACCGAAAAAGCTTAGCTGGGAAAACAACAACATACACGAGTACAACATCTTATTTCTATTTTGAAGTAAAATTGAAACAATTCTGAATTTCAAGTGAGATAGCATTGGCTAGAGCTAAGGACTCTTCCAATAGGACTGGTGAAAAGATGACTTTACACAGGTTAATTCCCAAAGTTGACTCCACAATTTTAAAACATGCTTATGGATACTAGTTTAAAATCATAGAATCATTAAGGTTGGAAAAGACCTCTAAAGATCACCTAGTCCAACCATCCATCTAATACCAATGTTGTCCACTAAGCCATGACCCTAATATCACACCTATCCTTTTCTTGAACGCTTCCACAGTGACTCTACCACTTCCCTGGGCACCCCGTTCCAGTGCCTGATTACTCCTCTGGAGACGAAACATTACCTAATACCCAACCTGAACTCCCCTGGCACAGCTTGAGGCCATTCCCTCTTGTCCTATCACTAGTAAGAGAGCCTGCTCTCTTACCACTGACACTGCCCAGGTGCGTGGTACTGGGAGTCCCACAGAGAGCTGCACTGAGGGTAATGGCTGCAGAGGAGGTCTACTCGAGCCTCTCTGGCTACTGTGGTTTTGCAGCCACTGCCAAAGGAGGGAGTAGTGGTTCTGGATTTATCCTGACCATCAAGTACTAAACCAAACATACAAAGAACAGGGCTGTCTTCTAAGGGAGGCTACTACTGAAATCCAACAGCCTCAATTCAGGCACTGGGGACCAGAGTTGGAGGTGGGGAGTGAAGATGATGACAGGAGGACAAAGCTCCATGAAGATCTGCATCCTGTTTTGATGTGCACTCAGTCAGACCCAGATTCTTCCCTACGTTACATGAAGTCTCTCCATACTAAGAGGCTGTTTAAGGGAAGCAGACAGGACACAGCAACAGAGTTCCATTTCCAAAAGAGAGACAGGCCAAACTTAAGAACTGAAGCCTAGAATAAAGGCAGCTGTAGCAGGATAACACAGCTCATACCCACACTGGAGCTGCTCAAAAAGAACACATTAGGCACAGCATACCGAGGAAGTAGCTATGAAGAATCACATATATGAAGCAAAACATGTAGAAGACCACAGCAGCAGGGGTGGGAGAGTTTAATTATCTAGACCTCAGAGTGGATTACATTAAGCGGAGGAAGCAAAGCTTGATCTGGTACAGGACTGCTTTCTAATTTAATGTGTACATAAACCGACAAGGAAGGGAAGAATGCCAGATGTGGTATTAAGCAACACAGAGAATATGATTTAGGACATTAAGGTATAAAAAAAAAAAAAAAAGTAGGAGTAGTGACTGCTAAGCTAAAACAGCTCCTGCAGTGCCTCTCTACCCCATTTACACTGATTTGCACCCAGCAAAACAGCACTGAGCAAGGAAAAGCACCAAGGTGCCACTGAAAGCCTTTGCACAGTCATACAGCAATAGCAATCTTCTAGGAAGAAAAAGGAATTTATTTCAGAACAAAGAGCAGAATTTCTATTTTCCTGAGGAAATCCAAGCTCAACCAAGCTTGGTGTTCTGGCAAGTTTCAGATTTCCCAGTGATTGCCCTACAAAACACCCGAGCTCCAAGCATTAAGCAGCCTCGCGGCTATGCCAAGCTGAAAAGCCCCAGGTCATTTCTGAGCTATTTCACAGACAGGGGTGGGTTCTGCTCTCACTCCACACACTGTAAAATTGGAGCTGCTTCCACTTCAGCATATCCAGTTCCAGACAAGTCCGTCATTTGGGCCCACACCGTGGTTTCAGTTTCCTCTATTGTATTATTATTATATTACTTAGCAGGTCTGCTGATGACATTGCATTCAAAATTGGGCAATTATAAACACTGGCAGGAAACTCTGGAGTAGCAAATGCTTTTTTTTTTTTTTTAAAAAAAAAAAAAAAAAAAGATGTGAAGAAATTCAATGGAGATCTTTCATTTGATATATTAAAAGCATACTACCAGGGAAGGAATTCGTGGGGCTGCAAGAGGGTATGAGTGAGAAGTCAGTGACAGACAAGACTGATGCAGCAATGAGCCTGAATTAATATTCGGTGCCTGAGTATTTACAGAAGAAGCTGAAGGTCACATCCCAGAAACAAGGATACATTTTCTTGTGGGGGAAAAAAAAAAAAAAAAGAAACATTAAAAGGCTTTATGATCCAATCTGGACAGGTAGATAGTTAATTAGAACTATTAAAAGTTGACAGGGCCCAAGATGTAGATTAACTGCATCTCACAATTTGGAAGGAAATAGCAAGGGAAATTGGAAAACCTGTAGTAATACTGCTTGATAGCTTCCTGAGGAAGGCATATCTGAGATGCCTAGGAGGTAGTTACTCCAGCTTTTTTTTTTTTGTTGCTTCCCCCCCTGCTTTCTTAAATCATGGGAGGATTTAGGAATCTACTCACCAATAATCCTAACTGCAGCCACAGAACGGATATTGGAGACGTTAATGTGGGACAGGATTATGCAACATAGAAATACACAGTCTGGGGAAGGCGAGGCAGCCAGGATTCACATAGTGTCTGTCAAATGTGCTTAAAATTCTTACAGCAATGTCCTAAATGGAGAGGCAGAAGTGAAGCAATGAGCATAATTTATCCACATGGAAAGAATTCACGTGGTGTCACGCCCCACAAAGAGACTGATCTGTAAAAATCAGAAAGCATAGGAAAGACTGGTTGCAAACAGCTTCGAAGTCATCTTTGGGACAAGAAGTGGTGTGCCCAAAAAATGGAAGGGCTCAGGGTGACCAGTGGGACAGTAACAAGGCGGTGCTCCAAATTCCAGCACAATGCCGCTTTTGTTCAACTTATATAAATGGCCTGCAGGGGATATAATTATTTAAGCAGAATTTTTTGCTGATAGCACATAAGTGTAAGATGGTGCACAGAGCAAGGAAATTTAAAATGATTTGAATAAATTAGGCTTATGGACAGATAAAGGGCACATCCCGTTCAGTGCGGCACAGTAAGACGTAATGACTGCTAGGCACCAAATACAATCACAGACAGGGAAAAAGCAGCAGAAGAGTGAATACTGACCAAGGGAAAGGATATAAGGTAATTACTGATAAAATACTAAATCAGCGTTCAGAATAAATGGTCGAAACAAACACATGCAAGTTCTTCGTGCTCAAGAAGAAAAACGAATTCTTCGTACTACACACTGAGTTGCCTCTTCAGAAAAGCTGAACTGAGGCACCTTTCCCAGCAGTCTAAAATATGGTGAGGAAAACAGAGGGCTTGAAAGTAAAGAACTGCACTGTCTCAATAAAGGTACAACAGGACAGATGTTTGAGATGTATTTTCCCCTCCCCATCTCAGCAAACAAACAAGCAAAATTACTTTCTCACACTCTGAATGTTAATTCTGGGGCTATCGCATACATAAATTGAAAGGTAGCTATTACCAGTAAAAAGCACCTTTCTACTGCAAAGGTTATGACATTAACCCAGGGAAAAATTCATGAATATTCACAATTGCCATTTGTCATTAAGAATCATAAAATGTGAAATGTTGAGCAGGGCTTTAGAAAACTCCTCCAGCCTACTAAACTCCCTCCCTGCTACTTACTAAGATGTTAGCACATATCACACTTTTTTTTTATTGCATTGCACTTTACAAACCAACTTCCCGCAAGTTTTCCTTATGCATCTCCATGAGGAAAAGTGAACAAAGACAGGAATCACAAGGACCTGCAGAAACCTTATGGAAAATGAACAATAATAATAAAAAAAAAAAAAATGAGCAACTCGAAGTTTAGCCAAGGAGCTCTTCAGGCATTTGTAACCGCAAGATCCCCAAATTATATACGAATATTAAAAGGGCAGGAAGTTGTTTATGTCCCAAACATATCCAAAACTATCTAGTTCCCACATTTTTGCTTGTCAGATTTGTTCCAGCTCCCAGGTGCTATGTAATGTGAGTAAAAACAAAGCACAGAGACTTTTAGTAGGGAAAAAAGGGCAGGAAGACAGACTGAGGGGAAAAAAAAATAGGAGGCAGATGCTTGTCAGCCGCCAGCAGCCAGGTTGAAAGACTGAATAAAAGGATGAAACTGGGTGAGATACACAAACCACAGTCTCGCTAGGCAAATGGCTTTTGCCAGTAGGCTGCAAAGCAAAGAAACAGCACAGGCACAAAGCAGAAAAATGGGGCTCCACTTACTAAACGAGAGCAAATCCTGCAGAGGAGAGCTGTTGCACTGGAGGGATGAAAAGTCATAGCAGTGAATGAAGAGCTGTGGCTAAAGCAGAAACTGCCCATTCAGCACACAAAACAGTTTCCCAAGTGCAGCGCAGGAGAAGTCCACGTGTAGCTACATGCACAGAGATACACAATAGCTTCTGAAATGTTTAAGAAAGCTCAGCTGCTTATCTACATATGCATTCACCCTTACAGTAGCAAACCAGTGCAGTGGTGGAGGCCCAGTTGTCAATCAGCAGTGAGAATAGCTGCTCCCAGAGCTGAAGCATCACAGGACATTTGCATGGTGACTGCATGGTGATTAATATACAGTGAGGTGGCAGGGCCAGGGTACCACATGAAAAGAGAACAGCCACACTGCAGGAAGAACTGGGGAAGGTATCCAGCCCTTCTGATGAGGAACTGCAGAGAGGCAGCTCAGGCCCTTTGTCTCTATGTTTTAGGAATAAGGCAAGGCACAAAGCAGAGAACAAAAACCCAGGGAACCCTGAGCACAGCTGGCAGGGCACAGCCCCTCCAGCAGCCATAGGTTTGTACAGCAGCCATAGAAGGCAGCTCATTGCTAGGGTTCTGCTACAACACCCCCTAACCCCAAGCCATAGGGTCCATTCCATTGAGATGCTCCAGCATCTGTCCCCAGCCACCTCACAGGCACAGAACCGCTGGGATTTCCATAACGCTGCTCTCTCAGAGCACTCAGACTGTCCCTGGAAGGATGTTCTCAAAGTGCCCTAACAGCCCTTCCTTGCAGAGACGGCAAGCATTGAAAATGGATGTCCGATTTCCACCCCGCATCCAAATACTGCTGACAATACAGCTCACCTCTGGCAGCTAACATCGCCGTTGCATTCACGTCTTCCCTCTGGCCTATTAATATATACAGGCACTTGTGCTCATTGGCATGGTGACTGTGCTTATGTCAGTCATGCTTCTTTGTATTCTCCCTGCTTAGCCACTCGCTGTTGTGCAAAGGATGTGTGCATCAGGCTCAACACCTGCTAGAAATCTGAGCTCTCTGTGCCTTCCCTCTCT
The DNA here is from genome assembly GCF_026119805.1 of Tympanuchus pallidicinctus. Classification (NCBI taxonomy): domain Eukaryota; kingdom Metazoa; phylum Chordata; class Aves; order Galliformes; family Phasianidae; genus Tympanuchus; species Tympanuchus pallidicinctus. Next base: position 50,922,492 of record NW_026294721.1, read on the forward strand.
TCCCTATGCTCTGTCCTCATGCAAAGGATTCTGTATTCTTTTCCCAATCTGATTCTCAATTTTATTACTTTTCCTACTCTTATTTTCCTGCTATCCAGCTTTCCTGATATTTCTTCCTTTGTTACGTTTGCCATATTGCTCAAATTTTGTTGCTTTTAAACTGCAGCCACTTAGAGCCACATTAATGGATAAAAAAAAAAAAAAGACCACAAAACCCACAACCTAGCTTCCATTCACTTTCCACTACCTTCTCTTGCACCCCAGAAAACAATAAAATCAAAAAGGCAATAGTCTGCAAAAGCAAAAAGTGAAAGATTAGCACACTGAAATTTTCTTACAGCCTGACTAGCAAACATAACAAATCCTGAAGGCAAGTACATAGGACAGTGGTCACACTCAGAGCCAAAGAAGTCCCCACACTAACAGGGGTTCTTGTTGCCACTGCCCAGGCGCCAGGCACCCTGCCCCCTCCCAGGTCTTTGTTCCCAGTAGTTCCCTGTGCAGGGAGCAGCAGGCACGCAGCAGCACAATAAGCCATGTCAGAGCAATCCTAATGGAAAAACTGACCCAGCTATGACCAAACTTGACCACGATGGACACCTACATTCAGCTGTGTGTGTCTCTAACCATGCTCTAGAACTAATTACACCAGGATCTTCAATTCCAAGGTAGCCAGAATTCACTAAACTGTTTTCAGTAAAAGGATTTTGGCAAAGCTCTGTCAGAGCTTAAATGCTCTGCAGAGAGATGATGGATTTGGGCAGTGTTAAAGCTGAGAAGGCTTCTGGGGTTCAGGGCAGACCCTCTGGTTGCTTAGAGGAAGGCTCTAATTGAAACCTGCACACTCTTGCCGTGCAGATGTTTTTATATGAAATAACCTCATGAAAATGTTTGAAAAATGGGTTAGCTGCAGTAGGAATCAAAACACTTTCCCAAGCCTTACCACTTATTTTGCCCCTTGAAATTTGTTCCCTTTTTCCTGCATTCACGGAGATGCTTAAACAAGACAGAGTTGCCAGTATGTTTCTATACAGTATACAGCATTATAATAGTTATTATCGCCAATGTTTAAACATCTTATTAATTCTGAAAGCAAAGTTTGCCCAGCTCTGCAGGATTCTCCCTTGCATCACACCAACACAGAGCCTCCAGCAGTACCCACACCAAGCTCCCCACGCATTGCCCCCAAGCAGCCCAGAGCCACAAATCACCACCCAGGGCTCGACAGGAACCTCCAGGCAGCCGCTCTGCAGCCCTCCCATCAGCTGCAGGAGAGCTGCACACAGCCACCCCTGCCCCCACCACTCATCGTTTCCTCTTTTCTCAAAGATTTTTCCTCTCCACTTGCTTGCTACGTTATTTCCCGGAGGAGCGTTGCTGGATTGACTGGGCTTTAATTGCTCAGCCCAGCCAGGCTCAGAGTGGAATTTCACCTTTGCTTCTTCCTCTTGTTCTCTGGAGCTTCCACAGTTCTTGTGGATTTCTGAGAAATATCCATTAGTGATTCATCACATTTGTCCCTTTGTTCCCACGGGGCACGCACAGTGTGGGCCAGATGATTTGCATTTATCCACATTGCCTCTTCTCTGCAATCTTCCGAAGGTCGGTGCTACTCTCCAGTTGCCCCTCATTGTGAGAGGAGCTTATTGCTGTGATTACTTGACCCGTCACTTCCACCTCATTTCACAATGGGCACATGCCCTGCAGCATTGGTGTCCTCACTGATGCACCCTTACACTCCATTCTGGTTGTCCACAAGGGCTTCAGCGAACGTTGCCGCTTTCCACCTATCCACACCACATTTTTGCTTTTCTCTGTGTGCTGCTCCACTGACAAAAAGGGTCCTTTACATTCTTGTTCTTAAATGCCATCTTTCACATGTCTACAACAGGGAGAAATGCACTACCACATGAATCTCTGGCACAGGGCTGTCAGGCAAACAGCTCAGGTGAATGAGGAGCACCTTCATTATCACAAGCTCTGATGCAAGCCTCAGCAACACCTGCCATAAGATGCCATACCCTTCACTATCAATCATTCCTCAGGCTCCTCCCAACAATGCTGAGTTGGAGGCAGAGGCTCAGCCACGAGCAGCTAGGTGCTCATGCTGGAATGTGGCTCAGTTGCTTCGTTCTGCCTCCCTCCTGCCCTCCTACAATCAATAACACTGCCTAGGGGCCTAAAACCTGGGCCAGATCTCCTTGCGTTTCTCTGCAAGTACACAGCAGCACGTAAGTTTCACAATGGTCTCAAACAACACAGCCTCTGGTTGGATGCAAATCTTGCAACATAACAGCAGCGATTTTCTCAAAGGGGATGAGTTTCAATGAACCTCTGCAAAGAAAGCAAACCTCCCATTGTCAGCTTTTGCTTCTCCTCTCTGTTTTTGGTGATGCTTTCTGCACCCAACCTACCTCCTACCAAGGCAAGAGCATTAGGGTTGCACAGGAGGACTCAGGGACTGCAGCTGGATAACCAAGCCCTGGCATTGTCACATAAGGCTGCATCTGTTACTTACGTTCAGTGGAGCAGGGAAAATAGCCAGCAAAGATAAGGAGAAAATAGGAAAGAAAGGCATTAGCATGAAAGCAAAATTCAGCTGAATATCCGCCAGAAAGCAAGAAATAGAGGCCTTGGCCTGCATAGCCTCGGCTGATGAGCTTGCACAAAGGGCCTCAGTGTGCAGCAGGTATTCCAGCTCTGTCGTTGTGCAGATAATTAAAAACAATAATGAAAGAGAGGTTTTTATGCCTGCGCTCTGCTCACTGCCACAGCTCCCGAGCTGCAGAAGCTGAGTGGTCCCTCTGCAGCAACATTTGCATTATTGCTAATCTGTAATTGGGATCCCCACTTAGCTCTATGATTCTCTCTGACCATTTTCAGACCTTTACCATTCAAGTCAAGAGGCTCCTTCCTCCAGAAATTATATTAAGATTTGAAAGCACGCTTCCTAATTTGTTTTAACAGGCTGCCATGATTTCTGCTCATATCTACACAAGTGCATTGTTTTCTGAGCACACAACTCAAAAATACAACAAGCATACATATAGTTTCCTCTAAAATCAGACACACAGGAATTTAAGAGTGTCTGTATTTTAAATCTGTCACAGTAATGTGAAATAATCACAGGTCTTGTTCCTCTCTCAGATAGTAAAGGCTAAATTCACATACGAATCTGAAGTATCTCAGAGTAAGCATAGCCTCCTTTTACTAAAGTTTTATCTTCTTGTAACTTTCTGATCACTGTGTTTCCTGCCATGTAACTTCACAACCCCTCATCATGGAAATCATCCCATGTTAGACTCCTTCAGATTTAGTTAGAAAAGAGAATTAGGTTCAGTGATGATGTGGTAAGGTATAAATTCTGCACTGAGGCAAAGGGCTGGGAGTCTGTGGGTGGCTGCCCAGGAATTTAAATGAAAAGGAATCCCAACCCTTTTAGCACCATCAGGTAGAGGCTGAGGAATCAGGAAGCACACACTGCCTCAGCCCTCACACATTCCAATTCATCTCTCAGTTTGGACATTCAGTAAGTCTTTCATAGATCTGTCCCTTCCAAACTTCAGGAAGCAATTGGAAACAGTGAGAGACGTTCTTTCTTAGGGAGATAATTTTAGAGTTAAACAAAAGTGTACAGCTATATAGTAAACAAAGCCAGCTATACTTAGCTGAGGACATACTCAGATCTCTAAAACACATGGCACGTGAAGCCCAGTGACACATAACTTCATTTTTACTCAGTTACATGGGAAGCTTGAAAACCAGAGTTGCTAGGTGGCTGTGGGTTTCACCAAGCACTGGCTGCGTATGCTCTGGAAGAATCAAGGCATTTCTTCTGCTGTCTTCTAGATGGAGGTCCAAAGGTTAGAAATTTCTTGCAATGTTTGCAGATGATATAAAAAGATGTGAAAAGAACATTGACCAAAATCATCTCAACATTTATATAGTTCCTAAATGTAGTACAGAGTCTCTGCCAGAATAATCAGTTTTCTCTATGTGCAAAAATCAGTCTGGAGATAAACAGGTACAGCTTCAGAGCTACCAGAGGGGCAAATCCCAAGACATGTTGGGGCCCATAAATCTAGTCAGAACAGAAATCCCACACATTTCACATTTTCTCCAGCCTTATTGAATAGGCCCCTCCCTGTGCTCTCATGCTTAATGAGAAAGATGGACCACAGTCTCTCAGCCTACTGCCTCGTGAAAATTCTTGCCACAATATTTTTGAAATTGAGAAACTTCTAATCCATTTAACATGCTGGAACCTTCCTCCACTGGGCAACTGAAAGCTGTAACCACCTAACGATTATTCAGCAACATCTGCAAAATAAGTTTGATGTTTTCAGGCTGTTTTCTGGACATTTTGACATTGACATGGACAGATGTCAATATCATAAACAATGCCATGGTTGGCATTAATTGGTCTCGTCTCATTAAACAACCATAGAATCACCAATGTTGGAAAAAAAAAACCTGTAAGATCATCCAGTCCAACAGTCTGCAAAACAGAAAAAAACCTCCAGTAGCTACATTAAATTTCTCTCTTGCCTATTCAAGTAGGGTTGCCACCCCCATATCACACTCTTAACCCAGTGATTCCTGTACCTTAGAAAAACAGAATTCATCAAAGTAAAAGTTTGGGATTTTGCAGCACTGCAGACCCCACAGAGAAGAAACAGACATAATATCTCATTCTAAATCATGTTTCCCCTCAGAAAATATTTCTTCTTGCAAAAAAGCATTGCCATGGCATTGTGCAAAGCTGTATAAGCAGTTGTAATTTTTGTCCTACTTTCTGATCCTTGCAGCTCACGGCCAGGTTGCCGAATTGTTTCGTTGTCAAGGGCAGGTTTAAAAATTTTATGCAGCTGCATGGCGTATGATGTAAGTTCTCATGCACCTGACAGCACCTGACAGCTCACGCATGAACAGCTCAGGCGTGGCAGGGGGATTCACTGTTGAATTTAAAGGCAAATAAGAGGAGCTTTCTATGAGGATACAACAAAGTGAGCTCAGTTTTGCTATCAGGAATTCGGTAATACTTCAGATCACATATTAGACCATTCCTGTGCTAGTTACTGTGTTCCTTGGTCATTCTGCACTGGCCTCTTATAATCTTTTTTCCTCTCATGTCATTTGCTAAAGCACCACCACTGCACTGAACTGTGATTTCACTTAAAACCCTATAAGGTTTTAAGTCTGCAGTGGATATGACACTGCGGGGTATGTCAGGAGTCCCACAGAACTGACATTTTCTATCAGTAAAACAACTCACATAAGCTTTAAACCCATTCAGTGGAAGCGAGCAGTTAGAAGGTGCCAATAGCTGCACGAAGTCACAGTGTGCCACATAAACAGAAGACTGAAACACAAATAACCATCTACTACCCAGGATTTCCTGGACCACATCAGTCCAAAGGGAGGCTGTAAGAAGGAAGGGAACAGACCCTTTAGCAGGGTCTGCTGTGACAGGACAAGGGAAAATGGTTTCACGTTAAAAGAGGAGAGATTCAGCTTGGACACAAGGAAGAAAGAAGTTCTACACTGAGGGCCGTGAAACAGGTTGCCCAGAGAGGCATTGGATGCCCAAAATCATCTGATTTTCCTGAAGACAGTCAAGGTCAGGCTGGAGGGGTTCAGAGCACCTGATGGGGCTGTAGATGCCCCTGTTCATCAGACCAGGTGGTTTTTAAGGGTCCCTTCCAACTCAAGTGATTCTATTAGTCTGTGCCTAAAGCTGCACACAACAGTGTGAGCTCACATTAGACATGTAAGCAGCATCCTGACTATTGCTTTCACTGGATGCACTCACATTGAATGCCCACATCTAAAAATCACAGCCTTAATTTGGGAATTCCTGGTAAGTTTTCCATAGGCGGGGTTCAAATTGTTTTCTACATACCAGTGGCTTCAGTGTGAATTAAATACGAATTTCCAGGAGGAAGATAAGGGCCACAGTCATTTCTCTCTTTTCCTAGTCTCCATTTCATTTATTCCACACCAGCAGTTATAAAAAGTAGTCTGAGGGCTGCAGTGCTATTTGGCAATGAGTAATAGGGAGTTAGAATTCGTTAATACGGACAGCCACAAAATAAGTAAACTGATAGATTCTGGAGGAAAACGATGAGGGAGAAAGAGGGACCTCTGCCTAGCTCAGACAGACTGCTACCACCAGCTCCCAACCAGCAACTAGTCCACATTGCTCTGTTCCCAGTTCGTTTTTCCAGGGAGACGTTCCAAGGCAAGCCTCCAAGGGACACAATTACTCCTCCCAAAAGATATGTGAAAAAATATTAGAAAAACTGAAGGCTGATTGAGAAGGAAGAATTTAAAAGGCTGTCAATTTTCTTCCTATAGCAAAGTGGGACCTAGCTTGTCACCTGTGCTTCTTTTGAGACTCTCCTAGCTTCCAGTTGAATGCTTTTTTTTTTTATTTTTTATTTTTTTTAAATCCCTCTTTGGTCTAATCAGTTACTAAGAGGTAAAGACACATTCACATCACTCAGAAAAGGTAGTAATGCAAAGAATTTCCAATTACTCTTTAATTAAAAAATTAATTAATTAACAAAGTGTATTTATAGAATAATTATATAATTTCACACACCATCGATCATATTTTAAACAAATTCATTTAATTAAGTTGACATGTACACTGCATTCCCCCATAGAGTTATTTCTCAGAACCAGTGCATATCTAACTTTAAGGAGATTTAGACTACAGAGGGAAACTCACAATGGCCCACAGTGGTATTTGGAGCAGAATGAAGCCACTTCATACTTTTAAGTAAGTTTAATACTAGTGGCTGTAACCCTGAAGGCTGAAGTCCCACTATCTACATAAAAGGCACTGGGAAAGCAAGAATGGCACGAGCCTTCTTGCTACCAATATCCCTCATCCTGACCTAGAGGGGCTGACTTTAATAAACAGTTAATCATTATCCTCTTCACCAAGCCTGCTAAGCAGCTTAAGAAGCTTGGCATTTCTGTGGTAGAACTGAGCTAAGGCTACCGAATGATTTTTCGCAGCCTGCTGAGCACCACCACATGCACACAGCACACTGAGGCGGTGCACAAAGAGCCCAGACTACATTTGGCAGCCTTCTTGGAGCCATCAGCTTTCTCTGCCTTCTGTACTCCTGGGCTGGCTGGCAGCCCTGATCCATGGAAGCATTGCTGTGGCTTTCCTACCTGCACAGGCTGGTCAGGCACTGTTCCATAGCCTCACACATCCTTACTGCTTTTCGGGGTTAACTCGGGATGATCTAACATGATGAGGATGATCTACCATCTGTTCACAGCTAGGGACTCTGATCATAGAATCATTAAGGTTGGAAAGACCAATAAGATCATCCAGTCCAGCCACCAGCTCATGCCTGTGACCATTCTAGACAAAGCCACTCAGTGCAACGTCTTGAACACCTTCACAGGGATGACAACTGTGCCACCTCTCCAGGCAGCTCCCTCCACCACCTCACCACTGTTTTGAAGTTCTTCCTGATGTCCGACCTGAACCTTCCCTGGCACAACTGGAAGCTGTTCCCTCTTGTCCTATTGCTAAAAGATGCCCATTACCATCTATTTCTAAGGCAAGGATTCCAAATTATCTAATACAGCTCTTAAGTCTTAAGCCTGCTACACGTTTCTGATTTCCCCTTCTTCTTTTGGTCTCCCATATGAAACTTGTATTGTAGCTCCAACATTTTGTGCTTTATCAGTACAATACTCCTCACATTTCTGCAACAGCTGCTAACAGTTTCATACTTCCTTCCTTGGATTATCAAACAACATCAGCTTGCCTATCAAGCAGTGTTGATAAAGTCATTTACTCATTGCTTAGATTCCTTTTTGGACACTCCATTCAGCTCCATAAAAAGGTGTTTGCTGAACTGCTTTTCTGGGGACATTTAGTGCTTTCCTAGTGCACCTGAGAGCCTTAGCTACTGTTTCACAATGATCCTACTCATAACCTTCTGCACTCCTTCCCACACAGATACCTCTCAGAACCTCAGCTGTTTGTAGGACTGTCTTATTTGCACTTTGCAGCAAATACTGCTTTGATGGTATGCAGCACCAGTTTCCCCTGCACGTCTGTTTGATGACAGCAGCCACATCTTGTCTCATGTTTAACACAAACCTCACAAAATTCACCAAGTTCTAATCTGTGTAGAGACGTTGACTTGAACTGATGTTACTGAAGTAACAGGAATTATACCCATAGGGATCTCGTCCCACTAATGTCACTGAAATGGGCTAGTCATGAAAGTGAATACCAGAAGTTGAAAAGAGAAAAATATAACATGCTCCTGGATGTTCACAGTCTCACGTTTCAAGCCTTTATGTTTCCTAACATCTTTAAAGTAACTCTTCACATCACTCAAGTCTGAAAATTCAGCCATTGCTTTTTTCACTCATTGTTTTTATTGAGCTTATCTGTAACGTAATGGAAGTTGTGATGAACTGAGGAAGGGAAGAAACACAACCCTCAGACTCCCCCAGTCAGCCCTACTCACTTATCCCAGTTCTGACTTTTCATGACATCAGTAGTCAGAATCAGGGAACTGGCTGAAAATTTCAAAAGTCTCTTAATACTGCAGGGATTCCTTAGCCTCGGCTCAGACACATAAATAACATCCTGAATCAAAATTGCTACTTATCACCATAGATGGTACAGAACTCATGTTCAATTTTAGCTTATAGAAAGCTGAGGAAAATTGAGTAACGAGATATCACGTATTAGAAGTATACAAGCATTTCATAAAAAAGGGAAAAGGTTTTCAAACCATCCACTAGGAAACAAGGTGAAGCTAACCCATAACTACAATCGTTCAGGTTGACTGAGCTAGCAAGGCTTGCACAAGCTCCATCAACTTTTCCTTCCACTGTCTCAGATATTTCTTATGTTTTAAAGAATGAAATGATTAGCTGACAATCTACTGTTAAAGCAGTAAGCTAAGCCTCCCACCATTCAGGTATCTTCTTGATTTCTAGAGATCTACACCAGCAAAGAAGGAAGAATAAGGCCAGGCTTCCTACATTTTTCTTTCTTGTAAGTTGCACCCTTAAAATCCACATTCAGATGCTCAAAGAAGCAGACTGAAATTCACCGAGCTCAGCATCCAGCAGTTCTTAATGAATTCTCTGCCCTTTTTACTTTTTTTTTTTTTTTTTAAAAAAAAAAAAAAAAAACATTCACAGTGAGCAGCTCATCATTCTGTCTCCCTGCACAAGACCCTTTCCTTCTTTCCAGGTAGGTTTCTGAGCATTTTGCCTACAACCAAACAGACCTTCCCAGCACAACTCTCAATCCCTCACAAAGCACAGCAGCACATCTTCTTGCTCTCACAGCCAACCTCTTTCTTCCATCTCTCCCTTATTCTTGCTGCCTCTGCCTGCTGATTGCCAGCCCGCTCTCGGACCTTCCACATAGCTTGTTATGACCAGACCAGCTTTTCACTCTGATACATCATCTCAGATTTGCAATTATCTTTTTTCCTTTACTTCCTATTTCAACCCCTTTATTTTCATTCTGGCTTTTGAATGTTGACGCTTCCCATCTTTCCTGCCTTTTCATTGTTTTCCCTCCCTGCTTCCCCTGGAAGCCCTTAATCACACCTGCTTGTCCTCCCTGAATCACATCTCTCTATCTGGTTACAGTTCTGCAGGCAGCATTTACGAGCAGCGATCTCTAGTGATGTCCTACAGGAATATGGTTTGGCACACTGTCTGGACTATTCAAGCCCTACTGCACCCCTGAGTGCCACAAAAAGCTCTACGCCGAGAGGCAGAACAGAAAAGAAATGCTTTACAGCCACTTTCTCGTATGCTATTTTTTTCCTCTCAGAATCCAAGGAAGATTTAGAACGTGGGGAGGAAAGATTTACAAACAACAATCAGGCAGGTAAATATTCTGCAATTTAGTTGCAGTCAAGGGAATATAGAAAGAGTGTATTTAAGGAAGAACAAGCCAGAATCCCCAGTGCTTATAACTCACCTAGCAATTTCAAGTTCTTCTGGCGCGTCACCTAGTTACCTCTGTACTATTAATACCATAACCTGAACCCACTTAGTCTTCTTTAGAACTCGCATACAAAACAGCTTGCTCTGGGATGACAAGGTGAGTGCCTGCCAAGAGATGCTTGGCATTAGGGTGCTGGCATTATGAGGTCCCACCACCAAGTCCAAGCTGCAAGAGAATGTAAAAATGAATAAACAGCCACAGGCTGCTCTCAGCTATTTTTTCTTTGCTGGTTGATTTCAGAAGAACACTAGTGTTACTCAGGAAAACAACATATTTTTATACTGATCATACCTACATAAGAGATGGGCATGGCATTACCATCCTGCAGTGCAGATTCCCAAGTATACTCAGAGAGAGAAATTACTTTGGGACCAGCATGGATGAACCCACATGGTCAAGCTGCATCCTCAAGGCCCAGAATCGTGCCCAAGATCCTCCCTCCCTGCTACGCTCCTGATAAGACAATTCGACAAGGAGCGAACACACTTCCCCTGGAACTCAAAATATCTGCATTACTCTGCCAACAGGCCTCCACTACCTACTCTTGTGGTAGCATGCACATCCCTCTCTCATCTCCTCACTCTTCCAGTAGTGAGAGAAGTCCTGACTTAGAAAGGAAACAAACATTTATTTCTAAGGACCGAGACACATCGCTTATCTTATGTAGCTTAGTAAAGTGGCCAACAGAAAAGCATGAAGATCAGTGACCAAAAAGCTACATTTGTACAGAAAATACGGAAATTTTGGCTCTCAACTGAAGCCTGTTAGAAGACTGAAACCATTTACTGCCACTCAGACTGAAGCTTCAAGGTGTGCTTGCACTGCTGTGCAGTACTTCAAGTTACACAGGGGCACAGCCAACCACTGAGCTGGAGAAGGCCCTCAACAACTTACTGACACATCCAAGCCATCCTCTTATTCCTAGTTACACTCCTTGAAACCCCTATAAAATTTACCTGGAGCACAAAGAGGAGTTGTTTTTTGCTGAAAGTAGCAACTCCATTGTTACAGCAGCCAAGGACACTACCTCTAACTTCCACATAAAGCTGAAGAGCCAGTATAGACTTTGTTTTGTTGTTGTTTTTTTCCTCCTGGTGACAACACAAGCCTTTGGAACAAAGCTCAAAGGGAGGGGAAAAAAAAAAAAAAAAAAAATGTCCTGTCTCTACAATTAATGGATTTTATGCTGGGTTTTTATCCTAAAGTCACGGTTAACAAGAACACAAACGTGCCAAAACCTGATATTTTAATTAAACACTCTACATTTCTTACTGCTTTTTCTTACTGGCTTTGTTTGCTTTTTTGTGTGTGTATTTCTCTAAGGTAGCAAAGCTAGCAAACCTGCATACTTTTCAAGACACCCCTCTGCAATATGTAATTGAAACTCCTTGAAATATTTAGACAGTTCTAGGAGGGAATGTTCTGCAACAATAAATTACTGTAGTGCCACGGTAGCAACATTGGTGGCATGGCAGAAAGGGCAGAGTCATTTTTAAATTTATTCCTAGCTACTTATAATTTTGTGTATATGCTGAAATTTTTTAGCATTAATGCCTAATTGTACCTTTGGGATGCTTTTTCTTCTTCCTTCCAGTTCCTAATTGAATTCAGTATTATAACTGAAAAGCATTTTTTTCTAAAACTCTCAATTTGTCATGCCTGGAACTGAAGAGTTTTGTTTGTTTGTTTTGCTGTTTTAAAAGAAAAGAAGTTTGAAAAAAACTCAGTTGGGTGACAGTATATGCATACAGTTCAGGTCTTGTGCCCCAGCCCGCCAACTTTTCCAGGCTGAACCTAGCACACGTCCCCATTAGGCAAGGACACGCACACACACCCAGCCAAGTGCAGAGATGCTCTCACAGAGCTCTGCTTCTGCTCTGAACCAAACACCTCACAGCAGGCAGCCACCATTTACAAGGTATTTAATTCACAAGGCAAGACCTCTAGCATTCTTTTTCACTCTGTTTCTGAGAACAGGCCAGTACGTAGCTGTACAGAGCTTACGTTTTCACTATTATTTCTTACGTTTAAGATTGATGAGATAAGTCTTAAATATACAGCGTGAAAAGTAACTGCTTATCTCCTATTTCTGTATCCTGGAAGATCAAATCACTTTTTTTCCCAGATAGCTTAAAATCCAAGTCATGTGGGCCCAGATTTTAAGGTATTTAGGTGCTCAACTCCCATGCAGACTTAATGGGGTATTCAAATACGAGAGGCCTTCAGAGCACTTAAAAGTCTATTCTGTGCTTTCACCACTTCAATTGTTTTTCAACATTTACCTTTCGTTTAGCTCATTCCAGACTTTTATTACTTTTGTTTATAGGTCTTCCCAGGGCTTCCTAGGATGTCCAAGATTTACTTCCTCTCTTTTCTGCAGTCTGCTTCTATGCATTTTACAGAATTACTGGGCAGAACACTGCCCTTTACGGGGGATAATGCCAGCAGCACTGACATTGCAATATACTGTAAAAGCAAAGCTATGCTTTGCATTTTGGGTGAACCACAGTATTGTGTGAAAGATTCTTTGAACACATATTCACAGCAGTGAAAGCTGTTGAACCATTACTTTCCAGTGAAGAGGAGTAAAACAAGGGATAAAGGTATCAAAATAGAAAACTGTGTCAAATTAATAAAACAGGTTGGTTTGATTAAAGGATATAAGAAACGCCTGGAAAACTAAGTGGCTGAACAGATATCAAGCAATTTTTTTTTTAACCAAAGCTTTTTAATACATCTTAAGAAACAAAGATGCTATAAAGTAGTATCAGATACACGTATACAAATATATATCTACACATACATACACACACACCTAACAGTGCTTGCAGAGAAGTCTTACTTTAGCACAGGCAATAGTAGTTGAAGCTATGAAGGGAACATGGTAAAACAAACCCATCCTTCTCTAAGAAGAAAAAAGACAGAAAGATATCCTCTCTAATCTGTTAGAATCCTTTGTGGCTGTCAGCAAGAGCAAGGAGAGAAAAACCAAATGACATATATTATTCGGACTTTCAAAGGGTGTTTAACAAATTCCCCTCCAGAATGTCATTGCCAGAAACGAAGAGGCACAGTGTGGGAGGCATGGCGAATCTCAGATCTGAAGGTGATAAAGCAGAAAGGCACCCTGCACACAAAGGCATTGGCTCTAGCTTTGCTGCTCATTCACCTAATGCTACCAGGTAAGCTACCCAGCTGGCCAGACCCCCATCCATTTGCTCACCCACCCATCAGGTCCTTGTGGGGTGCCTGGAGCCATGCTGAGGAGGTGACCTCCAAAGAATGCCCACAGAGGAATCTGCGATGAACACAGTGAAATACAAAGCCTGAATTTCCAATTGACACAGTGGGTTTCATGCTATTTGGAAATACTTTCTAAAAAAAGAGTACTAAAGAGTAGAAAAAAATTGAAAAAATGCTCTGTATTCCAGTTGCAACGTGCTATCTGGATAAAAGTGCATACCTGTGTTTCACATACTCCCTTCTCCCCACCCCCACTGCCCCAGGTTAAAGTAACATCAGAAGACTATACATTAGTATGTGTTCTGTCTCAGTTAAACCATGGCACTTTTCAGTGCACTTAACAGTACCCATAACAACAATAATCCAGGATATTTTAATTACAACATTCTTCAGGACTACTGATCATTTATTGCGACCAGATGAAGAACACAGGAAAAGATTCATTGAGATATGTGCTCCAATCTATTCCGAGGAAAAGGTTGATTTACATCAGTATTTCTGATGCCACAAAATCCCTATTAGACAGAGAATGGAAAAGGATACCCTAAAAAGTATGGCGTCTGTGCCTGCTATTACCCTTAGAGAAACCCTCATGTTGAGCAAATGACGAGGGACACGTGGAAGTTGGAAGACGTGCTCATTCTGGTTAAAAAGAGCTGACAGGGCCAAAAAGCAGTCCTGTTTTCTTATTATATTGACTAAGATTCTTGCAACCTTAAGCTACCACTCCCAGCATTAACTCAAGGGTGCACATACTGGAAAAATGTATTTTTATTGTGAATAAATTACAGAACTGAACCACAATTGAAGATGTGTGAACAGCAGCACGGATTAGAACGTATATTTAAAGGTGAGGGAAAAACTGGCAAGGAGAAAATGAGAAACTGATCAAGACAACATCAAAGGGTAAGTTACACCAATTACAAAAATAAATGATCTGCTCATTTAAAAGGATAGGCAGGTGAGTCTTTCTCCGGACCCTTGTTACTGGCATCTGCTCTAGACATTAAATCCAGCACTTTCCTTTGGCAACGCAAGGTCTTACAGAATCACAGAATATCTTAAGTTGGAACAGACCCTTAAGGATCACCGAGTTCAACTTCCGAAGCAAAAGGTTATGGGACACTCTGGAATGGGAAAGGACAACAAATCATTGTGCTGTAATACAGAAGACCATGCTGTGCCTTGCAATGGGTTCAAAAGATCACAACTTAAAGGCAGCAACATTTCCTTTCCCTGAATAAGGGCTGCAGGTAGAGATTCACATCCACTTTAGTACACTACTTCACTCATAACACTGCTAGGAGCAAACCTACCAGAGAAACAGAGAGCCTTAACAAGGTAGTCAAAGTGATCCACGGGAATGATGAACATCCCTGAATTTTTCTTTTGGGAATTACCTGCATTTCGAAGAACTTCAGATTTTAGATGACAAGCTCGATTTACACCAATCTTGGGGTCACTGACAGCCAGGAGACGCAGCCATGTTTCTGCAGCTCCAATGTCATGTCCCCTAGCCACTGAGCTGTTAAGTGCAATCTGAAATTCCCAGGCAGTGATTGTCCTAGCAAAATTTGACAGTCATCACGGCAGAGTACATGCAGATAGGGCTCAAGCATTTAGAAAACAAGAACAAACAAACCTAAAGAAGTAGTCCAATGTTTCCTCATGCCTTGCTTCACAAACGTTAAAATCTCTTTAAGAGTATAAGATAGGATGCTTCACAATATGAGTTGAGACTTTGAAGTCCAGAATATCACTTTCTTACACATGAATCCATAGTGAGAAATCTCTGAGGAGGAAGAGGCATACTCCATGAATCTCAGTAAAAGGCCTTTCAAAGCCACCTGAAACCAGAGCTTCCCACTCTCTTCCAAGTTAATTACTTACCCTCCTAGAAAAAAAGCAGCAGAAAAAATTGCTTACACATGACCTGACAGAGCAAGCAACATAGGAATGAAAAAGGAAATCAGAGCTCAGAGAGCACTTTTGCTAAGAGGCTGTGCAAAGGTGGTGGGGAGAGACATAGGTAGTGCTTTTACTGTTGTAGGCACAGAGGGATCCCGATTTCCCAACTGGACCTCAGGACATCAATACAAGAAAGATAAGGAATAGACAGATACTAGTTTCCATTTCAAAAACAGTTCAGTCACCTTAATCTGATTGGACCACGTTAAGGAAAGCACGCATCATCTAACTCTCCTCTGCACGCTCTTTTGCATTCAGCTTATTCTCTGCTTCACTTTCCAAGTTTTCTATTGCTTATTCAGTTACTGAATCTTCCCCTCCCGACTACAAGTAAACATAGCTTTACGTTTAAATTCCTATTCTCAATTGGTTTTGTATTTCAGCAAGGTACATGTCAGCCTGGAAACAAAACAAGTGGCCATTGCATGGAACACATCCCACACACTGAGTAATTTACAGGAATTTGAAGAGAAAAAGCTATTTATGAGGAGAGAGCAGAGGAAGGGAAATAAATAAGAAAGGGAGGTGAGAAGACTCCTTTCTGTTTCCCTTTGCTGTCAAAACTGAAAAACAAGTGCCAAAACCCTTGCCCCATGCTCGCATTGGCAGTAATTGCATCCACGCACACACACCTCTGCAGTGGGCAGACTGTTGTCCCTCCAGAAATGCCACCAAGGGCAAGTGCGCCCTTCCTGTGCTGTCTGGCAGGGCTTCATCTCACTTAGTACAGGCTGGGGTTTCCTTACTTGGTCTTATATTCTGCCCTGCCTCCAACCTCCCTGGTTCTGATTCCCTTTTTCATTTTCAGTCATCTCCCATTTTCAGTTTGTCCCACTAAGACAGTGGAAATGGAGAAATATCACCCAACAGGAAACAGAGCCTGGTTCTCCTCCACATAAGCGCAAGCAGCAGCTTCCAGTCCTTTGATAGTTGTCAATTTTGAGTAATCCTGGTGGGTCCATTTAAATCCTTGTTAAGGGCTCCCTAATTCATTAAATATAAATCCAGCAGTTATTTGACTGCGTAATTATTAGGGATAATTTGCAATTAAGCGATTGGCCTGTGATGAAGGGACAGATAATTCATCGGCCTGCTTTGGCATTTTCACATGGGGTGGGGGTTAATTAAGCAAATCCAGTCAGCTAAATGTCTCTCTTCCCACTGTATTTTCTCCCACCTTTAAATGCAAACCAGACCTCATGCAGCTATGCAGGCCATGGGAGTCTAAGCCTATTAAAGAAATCTTTTAATGGCTGTAAAACTACCACTAATTGAAATAAAGATATTTTCACACTATTTTTGCATTGTGAAAATCGATCTAAAATAATTCTTAACACAATACATGACAAACTGCACAAACTGCTCTGCCTGACAAGAGCAGCATTTAATTTGCACTAATTAGTCTAAGGTGGGGGCAGTGTGAAATTCATTAATTCTGTGGCTTCTGCATTATGAGCTGCATGTTTACATTTCCAAACTCTCAGGTTCTCTGCAACTCAATCTCCAGACTAAGGGGAAGAACATTTGAGGCTAACAGGAATTCCACACCTCTTTGGATGCACTCAGACTTTGATTCTTGAGTCTGCGATTTGTTTTCTGCTTGCCTCAAAGCCTGTAGCTAGATTTTACACTGTGTGGTCCCTTCCTTTCTCCTATTCTTGCTCTCAGCTCCTATCTGACAAAAATATTCATCTGGGTGGCTTGGGTCACTGGGGGACAAACATGAACAGAGCAGCAGGTGAAGTCATTCAAGAAGCAATTTCCAAACTACTTTATGTTCTATAAAAAAATGTAATAAATCCTCCGTATCGACTAAATCTGAAGTTTTCATGATGCTGTTCCAATATTTGCTCCTATAATGATATCAGGAGATGTTCATTAAAGATCTAATCCAGAGCCCCACAAAAGTCAACAGACAGACTTTTACCGACTTCAGAAGGCATGAATATGCTAGCTTCTATTTGTGTTATAGAACACAACACTCCAAGAATCATAGTATTGGCAAAATTGTCTTGCGAAATAAATCACCTGAAGTGAACAGTGCAGAAAAGCACTATAAAACACAGATGAAGCAAAACATAAGATATCTGCAAACTAAGGTGTAATAATTATATTATATATAGTTACTGGACATACTGCCAGGGTTGAAGATGATCCACTGTTTCCAAAGCTGCAGGGTACACTTATAAGCCTAGAGCAATAATACACTGAGAATAAGGGGAAGCACAGCTGACAAAGTTACCACGAACTCCATTTATTCATTAACAGTAGTAACGGCTACTGAGGCAATGCCCATGCAAGAGACCATGCCACCTGCCTCTTGCACACAGGTGCCTACCAAACACCTCATTAGTCACAGAACGAAAGCAAAAAGACACACTGAAGTTCTCCTACCTCTTGCAAACCAAAAAAAAAGAGAAATTGAGATTAACTGCTTTCTGTAGCTGAGCAACAATGGACAAGTTACCCAAAAGCATGGAAGAGCAGCTCCTAGAACTGGCAGGAGAAGGACAGGCCAGAGCAGAAAGGCTCCCAAGTCCTTATGCTAACATTTACTGCTGGATATCCAGTGGAAAGCAGGAAGGTAGCACAGCCAGATAGGGGGCCAGAAATACATTAACAAAGGGGAGCAGTACAGGCACTAGAAGCCTGCTCAGGTGGTAATTCCAGGACTAACGAGAGAGAAGCCATTATCTGGAACCTTCCAGAAAATGGAAGTCTGCAGGAGCAGTTTCCTATGGGAGACTTTTAAGAGACAACAGAAGAGAACAGGGGTATTTTAATGGTATAAGTATGGTGAAAAATGATGTCCTCCACCATACCTGAAGGAGTGGGTGGAACAAGCCTGTTTGCTCCCTTTCAGGGAGATTAGCTAACCACAGGCTAACTGCAGTCCAGAACACAGCCACAGCAATAACCTAGCTGTGAACAACAAGGACAGACCAAATGTGCATTCATAGTCTCACTGTTATAGCAAGCATTTTGTTAAAATAAAGCCATAAGTTAAGCACACAAAAAAGCACATGTGAGCCCTCCATTTAGCAAGGTTTCCCAATTGGCTGTGCATCTCTTGTTAACTTATTTGTGTCCCTATGTTTCAGGACACAGCTGGGGCACACAGCATCATCAAGAAGTACTATTTGATAACGGGTGGCTTTTAGAAAGCAACAGATTACAGCATTTCCACGTACATAACATTTCCATACCACTTCGTAAGTACAAGACCAAAACCAAGGCTGTAACTTCAAAAGCACACAGTTAAAGTAAGACTGTAAGACTGAGACACAAAACCACAAACTAAACCTTCTTCCAAACTCCGGTAACACGACAGAAAGCACAACAACAGCAGAGCAGCAAGAACCCAAGCTGCAGCAATGAAGATTTGCTCAAACACGACAGCAGCAGGCACAGAAATAAAGGAAAGAATATTCTTACCTTTAGAAGATCTCAGGTACACAGGGAGCTCCAGAGAGATACCCTCATCTCCACGGCCAAGCCTTAAATGAAGTCTGGGAAGGGGTGGAACCTGGCTCCAACCCTTCTTGTCACTCAAGTTCATTACATGCACCTGAGCTCTCCTGGGTGGGCCCCGCCTTCCCTCCAGGTGCTCAATCACTGGTTCAGGCTGTGGCTCAGCATTTCCACTGCAAACATCTTCAACAGTACTTTGGCTACATGGAGTAGGAAAGGCACTTTAAAAAGAGTGGCCTTTAGCAAGGAGCAGATTTCTTTCAGTGTACTCTTAAGCCTCTTCTTAAAGTTGTAGTCAGGCAAATATCCTTACAAGCTAAGCACTGTGCTACTGAGATATCCTGAATCAAAGCTAAGATAACATAGAAACAAACAGCGTGGGTCTAGAAGTTGTGATGCTCCATCGCTACAATCAATTTAATTACTATGTTAATTTCTGCTCCGTTTGGAAGAGGAAGTTAAGCTAGCAGTCTCATTATTTAAACTGGAATTTCTATATACCTTGAAAGAGATATCTTCAGATTTTCCTAGCACTGCTAGGAGGCACAGCTGCCAGTATCAAGTAAGCATAAGGAGCTATAACTTCTAGGCATTGTCTTGTTTAAGAAAGCTAAAACTTGAGAGGTTTAGCCCAGAAAATGAGGGTAGCATTTGTTTTTTTTCTTTCTTCTTTTACCAGTAAATGATAGAACAGAAAGTCTGCTCGTATAATCTGCATTCTAAAATCACTTTGTGAGTGACACAACAGCCGTTGACTTCAGTGTGCTGTTTCTGCGAGCATCACTAACACAAATGGCCCATAACAAAACAGTTTTGATAACTTTTAAATGAGCAGCATGATTAAGTGATATCTGGCTGGTTTTCATACATGTAAACCCAACCTATCTTTGTAGCATGATTCAGATTCTATTTAAGACTGAAAAGAACTTAAATATCTCCTTGGCTTTTGAATACATAAACTCTTGGTGCTTTCAGTGCCCTTTTGCCTTTCCAAGCGCATTTTTTTATCTGAAGAAATGTCTGCTTAAAGGTGGACCCTCTTTATCTCCATGTGCAAGCACTCATGTTCTGGGCAGTAGGCTCGTAGTGTTATATCTGTGCATTTACCTATGCATGTGCCTGTCTGATTGTTAGCAAAATAGTGCTGGTCTTGCATAAGGACCTATCTGAGACTCAGATGAGAAGAGGCATCTTCAAATCTGCTATTAGTGGGAACTGTTTGTAATTTCACACTATTTCATTCTAATGGGAAGCTTCTAAAATCACAGTTGCTCTCCTGGAAAGGATTTGCACAGCTCTAACAGAAAAGCTAGACTAAGACGGATGGGTCTAGAAATGTCTCATGGCCTTCCTGAGCATAAGTTATGTTACTAAATCAGCATATTGATCTGGGAACACGGTGTCCTGGAATCCTGAAAATGTCAGGCACAGTTTCAGTGCTTCACTCCTTTAAAATCAAATTAATTTAGCCAGCTTCTATGGTGAGAGAAACTATGATGTCAGATACATGCAGGCAGCAGGGCATCAGGCATTCCAAGTCCCACTACCTTTAACTGTTTCAAATGGAGTCACCCACAGGGAAGCATCTGGGCTGCCACTTCAATCTTCCTTGCTGGAGACAACAACCAAGGCAGGCAATCTGTATCTTTGCTTATGCAAAATCAGGTGTTCCAGAGCTTCTCAGATCTCCATGGATCTCTGGGGATTCCAACCCTGAAGCTCTGTCAATGGGGCTGAGAGGTAAGATTAGATGATTACACGTGACAATACTAATCCATCTACCTTACCCACAGGGCACATGAGATTAAAGGCTCATATAGTACATGCCCTTCTACTATGATCTCCGGTTCTGTATATATGTTTAATCAAATATGCTAATCCGCAGATATATGGCCATGGTTGCAGAATGTGGTGCAAGCAAGATGCTTTCAGCACACGGGACTCATCAGCATGAATACGTTTGCAGGTATTAGCCATGCAGATTTTGTCTTTGGAGCAGTTAGATATTGGCACAAATTGCTGCAGTGGAAAATGGGACAGTTGGAGAAAATGTACTACAAAGTCGACATTTTCTTCTTTCCTAACTTGACAAAACACACAAGGCAAGCATACTTTGCACATAAGGAAAAGGAATAATTGGAAAGTTTCAAAGCCTTTACATTAGAATGGAACTGGTCTGCACTCTTGAGGAAGTAGCAGCACATCCTCTCCTCGCCCCACTCAACATCACAGCTAGCTTTGATTCCTGCACCACAAGGACTGCACAACACGCGCAGTGCCCACAGACATAGCCCCCCACCCTGCCCTGTGGCACAGGAGGAGCAGGACTGGCTGCGGCTCTACGGGCACACAGCTCCATGGAGCATAGGGCAGCTCCATGGCAAGGAAGGGGGCACTGGAGCAGAGGCCAGGGGAAAGCAGCCTCCCAGCCTCCTGCCTCCTTCTGACCTGTGGGCTCACCTGGTGGGACAACCACCTGCTTCCAGGCTTCGCTGTCCTCAAGCTGGGCACCCCTCTTCTTCACTGAAAACTTCACCACAGCTAACAGGTAAGCCTCCAGCTGGTTACTACATGCTGCTACAGGAACATTTTGACTAGCCATTCTTTATTAGCAATCCTAGAGGTGATGCAAGAATCGATACCATGATCTGAGGGTCACCAGTGTAGAGACAGATACATCAGGAAACTGCAGCCAGAGAAAGAGACAACAGGACCTTTGTCTGACCTGTACCTTTAGGGAGGAGGTAGGCAGACTGTTATCTACTGTGAGAGAAAAATGCGCAGCCACAACTCACTGATAGCATGAGCTAGCAAAAGGTGAAAAAGAGCTGAATATGTTATCAAGATGACTACACTTTCTACACTAGATTTCAGCAGAGCAAAGCTGTACAGAGACAGCTTGGCAGCTTCCCTGTCCTGCTTCTCCAGGCAATGATGAAATAACCACCCAAATTTCCTCGCTAGCATAAACTGGAGGATTCATATTGTTCATATTTGAAATAGGATTATGCAAAGGAGAGCTGGATTGTAAGTTGTTTGATGGGGAAAGAGGAAAAGCAGTTCTCAGTCCCAGTAGGACCTAAACTCCTTTAGAATAATATAGCTAATGCAGCAAAAGGTGATGTTTTCTCCGAAAAACATTATACACGGCAAAATCCCATTCAGCATTTACAGAAACTGAGCAAAAGGGAATAGAGATCCTGGGAACCTATTTGGTTCAGTAAAGAGAATGAGTAGCAGGCAATAAAGCACAGCATCACGCGGAGCACAAATACCTGTGCCTGCTGCAGCTAATACAAACAGCTCCCTCATATACCAGACATCCCTTTCCATTTGTCCCACTTGCCCTGCAGAAACTCCTCATGGCTTGGCTCAATATAGACAGCTCTGACTGCACCAACAACCAGCCTCAGTTCCAGCTCTCTGCTTCATATTTCTTATTGAAGCAACAGCAGCACAGGACATCATCAGGACCCTGATATTCATCTCCTCTCCTTTGCCAGTACAAGGAAATGACCTGCATCCTCCTCTGCCTCTGCTCCACGTGACGTTTCCTCACATCCTCCCAGCTAGGGGCAGGTGATTCCCTCCAAGACACCTCAGCTCTGCCATTGGGAACGTTCTCAGTTCTGGCTGCTCAGGCATACAAAGATGTTCAAGAATATCATTAAATCAAAGCTAATCAGATGGTTCCCTGATCATCTCAAGCTACTGTTCAGGCTTCTTCATTTAAAACCCTGCATAGATTTGGCTTAATTTCTTTCACAATTCTTCCCTTTCTGATTCCTCTTCTTATCTAACATCGCTTTTTCTTTGTCGTTTCCCATGCCCTTCTGACACAGCCTTCCTACAAGTTTTCATCTCATCTCACCATTGATTTTCAAGCCTTGTCTGAGGATTTTCTCCTCTGTGTCTTAATTTCTCTCCTTGAAAAACAAGATCTATTTCAGCTCTGCTTCCTCTGTTGAGATAGGGAACAAGGCAAGCATGCTACAGTCACACTTACATCCTAGCCATGGAGGGCATTGCTTACAGGATAAATTGAGATGCTGCAATATCATCACTCTGTTCTGAAGCTTTATATGCTCCTCAGGTGGTCTTCTGGTCCTTCTGCAAAAGCCAGGATTTTACAAATTGCAAGAAGGTTGCTGTTGATGCTACACTCCTTAGGCCTCA
The DNA here is from genome assembly GCF_026119805.1 of Tympanuchus pallidicinctus. NCBI lineage: Eukaryota > Metazoa > Chordata > Aves > Galliformes > Phasianidae > Tympanuchus > Tympanuchus pallidicinctus. The sequence continues at coordinate 50,945,368 of NW_026294721.1, forward strand.
CATTGAATCATTACTATTCCTTATTCCCAATTATTTTCCCTCCTATAATGCATAAATAAGCTGGTATTAGCATAAAAGCACAAAACCTGCAGACTTGTGTTTGGTTTGGTATTTCTTGTTTTTCACACCCTTTCACCGTTGCACTCATTTGCACGCTGAACCTCCTTTGTAGGCAGCCATGGATTTCTATCATCTGAGGATCAGAGTGCTATGCATCCATCAAGAAGCATAAGATATTCACAGGAAGAGAATACAAGATGAGGAGGAGGTCCATAATGCATGTGTCAGAGACACAGATGTACACAGAAAAGAAAGTTCTGCAGACCACAATAAAAGTTTACTCCATGGCAAGAACTGTGCATTTGTCCATGGCTGTCACAGATTTCATAGAACTCAAGAAATCCACCCAATTTTAGAAATCCAAGAAATTTATCTTTTCACCTGAATCCACATAAAATCAGAATTTTACCATAAGAGCTCCCATAAAATTGGGCTACTTCCCCAGCAGATCCTGTGAAATTATGTAGAATACTGCCATTTCTTTTAGCCCAGTATCTCACTGCGTGTCTCAAAACAATTAGACAACTTTGGCTACTGCACCTTTGCAGTTTTCCCTTTCAGAAAGAAAAAGGTTATGGCAAAATATAACAGCAGTGAGAATGCTCTTCTGTAGGAGAGAAACTAAAAGCCCTCAAATCTATTAAACTTACAGAAAATTATGATTTACATACAGTCAATTGCTACTAGTTCAGTAGTAATTTCAATGGAATGTTCCTCATTTGGCTATGGAGAAACTGATACTCTGAGGACACTAGAATGACAGTGTAGTGAAGTTTGTAATGAGGATCTCCACTTGACTTTTCCAGGAAAACAGGAAGGGACAAAGCTATCACCCCAGTACATGAACAACAGTATGACTGCAAAAGAGAAAGTGCACCCAGAAACAACTTGAGGGGGTAAATGGCAATGTGATAAATTCATTCTCTAGGCAGACCATTTGTTAAAATTAATTCTCACCCCTAACAAAGAGGAGAGTATTCTTAATCCTCTCCCATTGACCATTGAGTCATTTGTTCTAGTTAGTTGACAAAAAATAAAAATAGAAATCAATATATCAACTCTGACTCAGCCTCGGTCAGCAGACATCCCAAATCACAACACACCACGTCCCATTATTGCAGCTCTTACTTTTAAGCAGGGCACTCATACATTAGCAAGAGTGCTGCCTGAGTAAGAAGCAGAAATTAAGGCTGTTTCCCTAGCCTCCAGTTACACCTCAATTCAGAAGCAACACAACCATGGCTGACAACAGGATTAAACCCAGGCAGTTGGCCTGAACTCAGACCTCACAGAAGGCAAAAATAAATAATTAAGGAGAGTTGGGAGTGCCTCTGAGAAACTTCCGAAGGACACAGACGCCAGCACAGACAAGGAACAGAATATGTAGCAGCAGGAAGATAATGGCCTAAAAAGAGCAGATTAAAATGCCCTTAGATAAATTAAAGGTCTTCAAATTGACTGGGCACAATGAATTTCAACCCCGGATTCTTAAGTAGCCACTCATGAGATCTTTAAATCACTGGACAGTCACTTCTGTGAGTGCTGGTGGTGGAGATGAGGTGCCCAAGGGCTGGAGGGGAGCAAATAAGACGTTGCTTGGCAAGTGGGGGAAAGCAGAGCTGAAGACTTAGCAGCCAGTCAATTTGTTTTCAATCCTCAGAAAAACACCAGAACAAGTAATCAAACTATTTGTAAGCGCCTAGAAGATAACACTGAAATGAATAGCTGCTAGTATGGATTTGTAGAGAATAAATCCTGTCAAATCAATTTAATTTCCTTCTGCCATAGGGCAGCGGGCCTTGTAGACAGAAGCAAAGCAAGAGATGTCACATTTCCTGATTTAGTCAAGCTTTTGGGGCTCTCTCGTATGCACAGCAAGGAAACACAGCCAGAATGAAAAAGTTACAAGACAGATACAAAGTGGCTGAACATGCAGAGAAAGTTACCGTTTGCCCACAGCCAAAGCAAGCCACCTGGGGGAAGATACAAAATTGCTGTGGATATGATTCTGTTTGGTATTTTCATGAATCATCTAGTCCTGAAACAGCATACTTACTGCGCTCATGGACAACACAAATGGGGTGCTCAGGGCAGCTGCAAGTAAGGAGGCTCCCAGTTTGCAAAGACGTTGACAAATCACAGCGGTGCCAAGAAATGGCTGAAATTCAATGGGGGAAAAAAAGGGGAGGAGTGCAGGGAAGAGACAGACTCATTGGAGAGCCCTGAAAGAAAAGGACTACAAAGTCCTGGAAGAGGACTACAAAAAAGATTAGGAAATGTTGGGATCTTTAGACGAGTTCTTGAGAAGGCAACGTTAAAACTCTTAAGTGTGTAGAAGATTGTCATGCCCAGTGTTCCTGTAAGCTAGAAAGCCCAAACATCAATGGGTTTAACTTGCAGCAAGACAGATGCAAGTCAGACTTGAGGGAAAAACGTTTGTAATAGTAACAATAGCGAAGCACAGGAATGGAGCCTGGGAAAGCTGTGGAGTCTCTATCACCAGATGTTTTTAACAACAGCCGAGGAAAAAAAAGTCTGCCAGGAATGCCATAAGTATAACCAATCCCAGAGAAAGGAGATAATTTCTTCATGCTCCTTCTAGCCCTGCTTGTCTAGATGCCAAATGTCCTCCTATGTTTCAAGGCCTCAAACCATCGAAGCGTATAAACATACAAGTAATCCTGTTGACTTCAAAGCAAATACACACGGGTTTAAGCATACACTTAAGCAATTTGCCAGATTAGCTCCTACATGCCTAGGATTTCCAGCTTAGCCAAAGGAAGTATCTTGCAAGAGTGGCTGCTTTTGTTTAAACTCCCCTAGATAGAGATTGGCGTCATATTTAAAATATGGTTTCCTGGATTTAAGCGACAGTGCATAGGAGAACATTACTTACATTACACATTTGTGGAACAGCCTTCCAAACAACTGTTCACTTGCATGGCCCCTATAATGCAATGTCTGTGTTCACTGAAGCTGGCTTGGGGTGGGAAGTCCAAAGGAGGAAACAGCACGTAAAAAAGGCAGTGTTTCTACTCACAGGAGCGCTTTTTATTTTTTGGAAGCCAGGCTCCATACAGACAGTTTCAATATGTAGTCTCTATTATGTTGAGAACACCAGATTATAAACATGTACAGAAAAGTGAAAGGCTTCCTCTAACTGTCTCCCACACCTCCTTCCGTATGTTATCACCAAATGTTTTGTCGTATGCTGATTTTCAGCAGATATCATTGGAATCAACATTTATTTAGCCCACAACTTAGCAGGGTTTGCTACAGGTTATTAACCATCTTCTCACTCTGTCTCTACCGTATTTCTACCATATTTCTATGGGGGAAAAAAATAGTCTCAGGTCCAAACATCATCAGCTACCATGTCACCATGAAGGATCGGGGTGGTTTTATGCTCCATTTCTTTGACCATTGCACTGGATTTGAGTCTGAAGCATGCATGGCAAAAGACTGTAGGACACTTTGGTGTGCCAGTAGCCTTACTAAGTAAGTGGCTGAGCAGGAAAAGCACATTAGATGCAGCCTTTCCTTGCCCTAGCTGCGTAGGAGCCGCTGCCATTTATTTTGTCATTGATTTACACAATAAATCCTTCTATAAAGATTAGGTGTACATATTATAAGCACTTGAAATTATATATACCTCCATCTATCTCCGAGCCTGAGAGAACGTACATCCCCTAGCAACAACACATCTCCTCCTAAGCAAACACCTGATTAGAGACGAGGCATTTTTCAGAGCTCTGGAGCCCTGTGCAAACTAGCTCTGGTGCACTATCAGGTGTGGACTTCACAGAATGGATCCTATAAATACACAGAGCACACAAGGATTAACTCCAACACTGCTGGCATGATGAGCACCAAGGTGCGGTGCTGGTCTGTAAGTCTCACATAGCCAGAAACATCACCTGAAACTCCAAGGAGAAAACACAATCTGGAGACGCCTCTGAAAACAGAAAGGCAGCCACCAAAGTTAATGAGCTGCCACTCTTAGGCACAGAGAAAACGCCATTAAATATAAAAAAAAATCAACGTGTTTCTGAAGTTCTCTCAGGCACAGGTCAGCACAAGTTTCCCAGGAAACCAGGAATTCCCACAAAGATGTGAGGAAGCTCATGTGCAGTGAATAGCAGCTGATCCAGGCACAAATGGAGGGCAAAGAAACAGGAAGCAGAGAGAACCCCTTGCCTGTGCCCAACTCTGTGGGCCTGCTTCCCACCCTGCCCTCTACCTGGGCTGCCTGCAGCTTCTACTTGACTGCTCGCTCCCCAGTGGAGAGAAAAGCCCCTTCAACTCCTCTTTGTCTTCAGGGCCATCTGAAAACACTGCCTGTGAGACTGGCAGCCCTAGCACTATGCCTGCTGCCACTCACCTCTTGCTTTATGAGAGCCAATGAAGGCTTCAAGTCAATAGCCTGCTTTGTGCTCGTGACCCGACATGACAATTCTTTGTTTACTTCTACAAATGATTAATTTCAAGGCATCTAAGGGTTTGCTATCCCTTCTGGAGTGAGGCCCTTTTAACATATTTTATTGTTACGCCTTACAGTCAAGATACAGAACCAGAACAGCCCACAGTTACCATTTAAATCCAGTGATACTTCACATTGCGCTCAGCTCATCGAATCTTTTGACCTATCAATCCAAATAATGTTTAAAAGCTTGGATGGCAAGAAGCTGTCTGCTCGAGGCTGCCGACACACACAATCCCTGTATAAATCATAATATCACTGAAGTCACGAAAACTGTGAATTTTGGTGTCAGCTGTGAAAATATTCCATCTGGTTTCTGTCTTGTAGAAAAAATGTTTAAAATCTGTCTAAGTACAGGAAGTTTATTTTTGCTTCATCAGCGCAGCAGAAGTAAGCAGGGTAAGACCAACGAATAGTGCCTCAGAGCCCTGCCATTGCTCCAGGTGCCTGCAATGTTTCCAAAAGAGCATTTCAGGTTTCATTCAGACGTCCAACAGCACCGCTATTTAATTTCATGCCCTTATTGCAGGCTGAGCAATCCACCAAATGAATTTGTAGCAGTTTCTCTTGAGGATATAACAAAAGCAACCATCGGCCCTGTATCATCAATTACCTCAAGCTGACTTTGACAACATACTGGGGAGGAGGATGACACATCTGCATCTACATAAAGGTGCATTTATTCCCCTCTCCCACAAGACCACGGGTGTCCAACCATGCGGCTTCCCTGGGCCACAATGAGTGAAGAGGAATTGTCCAGGGCCAAATCTACAAAGGTTGTCTGAAAGTAATGCCTCCTAATCGTTCCCATGGAAACTACAACCAATACAAAGAGCACAATAACTGCTTGACAGAGCAAATTCTGGACTACAAAACACCCTTTTTCAACACAGTCACCACTCTGCATTTTCATCAGTGATGAACAGAAACCTACAAGCTGCGCTCATCGCAATCTGCACCAGCAAAGATGATGCACTATCTCAACTCCTTCTACCTAGTCCCTCTTGACAGGGACTGATTTTATGCTTTCACTTTATTTCTCTTCCTCATTTAGGTCATTTATCTATTTAATGGAAACTGTATAGGAAAATTATGATAAAAAATTACATGAGAGATATATTACTTTTTAAATCACTATCATTACCCCATCCCAGACAACGTGACATTCAGGAAAGAGCCCAACATTCATTTTATTTATGCTTTTGTCACCCTCCTGAAATTCCCAACTGGAATCTCTACACTCTACCAGTCAGACCTAGTATAAAAAGAGACCATGAGGCCAACGTGAGAGGGAGAAAGCTGTGCTGCAAGGGAAATTCACGATTTCTGAGGACAGAACAATTCAGAACAACTTTCAAAGGAGTTTAAAAAAGACCAGTGCCCAGAGAACTGGGCATGCTTACCCCCTCCCTGGATCTCCTCTCCGCTAAAGACTGCCTTCCTCCAGCCCCAGGTTGAACCAGAGGGGGCTTTCAGGGCATCTGGAGGCCTCACAGCACCTTCTGAACCAAACACCTGCAAGAAGACTGATTGTGAGCGAAAGGGCTGTCAGAATGACTTCATAATTTAACAAAAATGGAATGGCGTAGGTAAGCCTTGCCAGTCCCAGGTTCCTGTACCAGAGCAAGCACTTTAAAATGAAGCAGAAACTCCGTTTCAGTCAGAGAGGCTTCCCACAGAAAATGCTCATTTTCACAGGTTTTAATCCACTGGTAGAGGTGCTGCTACTGCAGTTGTTACAGCAGCCAACTCTCTTGTTTCCAATCCCCCTCTATCTGACTGGCATTCCCACACCACCACCAGCCCAGCAGGTGCTCTGTTTTCCAGAGGAGGTGAAGAGGGGCTGGAGCAGGCAGCAGGCACCCCTTCTCACTTGCTTTCCTCTCACTGGTGGCTCCCAGTTTTTTTTCCCCCTCCCTACTGCTTTTTGTGTGCAGGTGGAACGATGGGAAAGAGGTCTTTCAAAAATAGTGGGGAACTGCCACGGTGATTTCAAGATGGAGCACGCAATAGCTATTTCTGATTGTGTTAACCCAGCCATAATTATGTAATTATCCACAAAAATTTAGTCAGAATTTTGCATATCTAAATCATTAACTTTAACAATTGACAGGCTGCTTTGATTAGTATTTTCACAGACTAGCATAGCATACATTTGTCAGCTTTCCTATGATTACTTGTAATTTGGAATTTGTTTATGCAAAATGTTTTTATTGCTTGTTTGAGGGGGAGGGAAGGAAAGGAGGGCAGAGCAGACATGTTTATCCTGTCAGGAGCATCCTACAGAACTTACCAGGGTTGCAAACGTATTTTTGCTGTGTTTCAGTGTCATTAATTTGGTGAATTGATACAGTAAACACTGGCTTGTATTTGTTAATGGGGAGAAGAACCACGAATGAGCTCCACCTGCCATGTGAAATCTTTGATTTTTAGATGAAAATTTAAGTAAATGAATTCAGAAGCACCTAGCACTTTATGTAACACCATATTTTCAGTCTATTGCTTTCCAAAAACAATACTGATGCACCATGCAATCAGTGTAAACATTTTAAAATGCTTCTTGTGTCAAATACAATAATGCCGGCTCAGCCTTTTCATTCTGTGCTGTAATCGATATCATAATTTAAGATGCAGTTTATTAAGCTAAGCAACAATAAACGATCCTACCCTGCACCTGCTAGCAGGTCAGTTCCTACGCTAAGCTCTCTGACAGAAAAACCTGAGAGCTACACAACCTGTTCTTCACAAGGCAAATCCTAATGGAACAGAATTGTGTTGACACGAGGTACCGCACTGACTCTGTTCTGTGGTGTGGAGATTCCTGAGTTAGCAGTTGGAGGTGAAGTGGCTGAAGGGTGTTCATTTTCCTTCTGCTTCCCTATTAAAGACTGCATAGACAAAATGCATCCTAAAATAATGCATGCACTACTTCCAGCCATTTGTAGTACTGCGTTAGTGCACCCATTTTTCTGTGGCTGGTGGAATGCTGAGTTCATTAACATTCACCTGACCTCCGAGAAGAGCAAGGAAAGCATGCTTTGACTTCAAAACCAATGACAGATTGTGATTTGTGATTTCATCTGCCCCAAGGCAGCTGCAGTTTGGTAACTGCAGTTAAAACTTGCCTGTTTCCTTCATGATTCTCAGGGCTCCCTGTAATGAAGATAGCATAAATGCAGAGGCTATGCAGATCCCACATATGCCTAATAGCCTCACCTAGTTAGGCCTCAGTTTTCTCCATCAGAAGGGAAGTTTTACTTCAGAGATTCATTAACAATTAATGGAAAAGGCACATTTAGATGGGTAAGATTATTATTATTTTTTAAATCCTAAATCCTTTTATGTATGCACAAGTAAATATCATACTCTCATTCATAGATTATCTGAGCCCCATCACTCAGCACTCAGGTGTCTGAGGCTTGGTTTTAAAATCTTGCTTCCTAGGTACAGCTGACTGCTGGCATATTCACTACATCAGCCCTCCAAAGGTTGGCTTGCTGCTTGGAATTCACAGGGAGCAGCCCTGTCTGTCTTTGTAGGAATTTTGGCTGCATGACTGAGTACATGAAAATCAGGGAAGCCAGAAGAAAAGAATGATCTGTTACCTGAGTTTCTTTTGCCATTTGAAATCCACTGAAAGAGAGGCATCTTTGTAGCACAAGCTGTTGGCAACTCCTCTCTCCAAAGCACATCATCAGTCCCAAGCTTGCAGTCTTTTATTCTTTTAATTTTAATTGGTAACTCCTGCCTAGAAACCAGTTGGGAATTGAATTGCTTGTGCATTCCCCATGCTCCAGAGCAATTGCCTATGTATTCTGCGTGCCTCCAAGCAGTTGCCAGCCTGCTCCTTGTGCTTCCTAGTAAATGCCAGTAATCTGTGCACTGGTATGTAAAACTTACAGTACTTGATTACGTCAGGAGAGAGAACAGCACAAAATACAGTGTGTTCTGCTATTTTCACCTTAGCATATGTGCTGTTTTCCAGCCTTCAGCCACAGCACTGTGAGCAGCTCAGCTGGAGGAAGGACAAAGGACCCTTAGCCCTGGATTTGCACAAGTTCATGGGTGGCCCAAGGGATGTCCTGAAATTCTTCTCTCTCTCATCTTATATCTTGCCTGCCTATCCTACTAGTGTTGACATAAAAGTAGCTTCGCACTGACATCAGGATTAATGTCTCTCAGACATTTATTTGCTGCATATCCACTGTTTCCTTGTGAAGCTGAATAGTCTCAGGTTCTGCTCACCCCATAAGCTCTTCTCCTTCAGCCAGTTAAAGGCAGAAGTAGACTAGGTTGGTTGGCAGGAGCAAAGAGAAGCCATTAAAAAACTCATCTCTCCCTTCTAGAGCCACTTGTCCACGGGCTCTCTTTCCAGTCTTTTTTTTTTTTTTTTTTCCTCTGCATAAGTGGGATGTGCTAGCTCAAGAGACAAGCATGGAAGGAAGGGAAGGATAGGAAACCAGAGTCTTTATAATAATGTTCCCCCCATCAGCACAGCTCTCCAAGCAAATGAGGAACAATAGCAGTAACTTACTTCCTCTAACAGACTGATGGAGGGAAGGAAGTGCTACTTTCCAAATCATCAAATCCTACCAAAGCAAAGCCCTCATTACACATCACACTAAGCTAAGCCTAAAGGCAAGCCAAGCCATACAGAACGGAACGGGTATTTCTAACATTTGTTCATCAGGAGCCACAATTGTTCACAGAAACCAAAGTAAACTAGATTGGATACGTTCAGAGATTGACTACCAGACATGAATCTCTGTGAGTCAAGGGCCTTTCATCCCTCATCAGAGAATGATCCACAGCTGTCCTGTGCTTTCTCCAGTCATGGAGATACATTTGTATTCTTCTTACTCCTCTGTATCCTTTTTGGTAACATCACTCCTCTCCTTCCCTACCTGCTACCTTTTAAGGAGACAACAGCTCACTCCTTCATTTCCTGTGCCTCCACCTCGGCTGCCTCCAGACTTAGCACCACACAACCACAACAGCTCCCATGCCATTAGCGCTCTCGTAATGCAGCTGTGCTTTGATTTGCGGTAAGCTCCACACTGCCTGACTTCACACAGACCAAGAGATGGCTGTTTTGAACTCTCTTCCATTCCTTTGATGCCCACAGCAGTTCTGTGGTTTAACCTGGCATCAGCTCAGCACCGCGCAGCTGCTCGCTCACTCCCTCACAAGTGGGATGAAGGAGAGAACTGGAAACCAGACAGAACTTATGAGTTAAAAACTATTTACTAAGACAGAAGAAGAAAACGGAAACATAGATGCAATGATAGCAATACACGTAACTGCAATTCACCGACCAATGCCCCACCAGCAACACAAGGACTCACTGCTGTTGAGTGACGCCCACCAACCCCCCAGCAGTAGCCAGGCCCCAGTTCACAGCTTGCGCCTTTATGGCCCTCCACGTGGCATCATGGGGTACAGAACAACACTGTGCCTAATTCAGGCACCTGTGCTGCTTCTGCCCCCTGCCTCACACCATCATGGTTGCAGCTCTTCCATGTCATGGGTCAACACCTCCCATGGCTCTCTGTTTAAACAAAGGTGATGTCATAAGGAGATCAGAGAGGTAAGCTCAGCTCTGAGTATAATTTGAGCCCTCTGGAGCCATTCTTTAATGGTTATTTCCAGCGAAAGTCCAAATGCTCTCCCTTTAAATGGCCACAATAGGCTTGGTTTAGTGTCAGTACTGTACAAAGGAGATCCTGAGTCACACCCTAATCCTTCACTCTGCATTGGACAACAGTACAGTCCCTTGAAGGGGCTGACATGAGTTGTGGTTCACCCCCAGATTCCTCCCTTTTGCAGTGCGGAGCTGTTTCCCCTGCTTTGCAGGGCTTGCTATCCCCATACACTCACCAGGATGAAGCTCCTCCCATTTCCCCCTGCCTGATTGTCCCCTGCTCACAGGAGGTGAGCATCTGATATTTCTCTAGGTGTGCAGCCATACTGTTCCTGCTTCTCCCCCTTCCCCCCCCAGGACAGAAATACAAGGCTTGCTGAGGAAAGGGGCTGGTACAGAAACAGACTTACTCTTCTTCACTCTCTTGCTAAGCCAAGCTGAGACCAAGACTGGCTGTCTGTTAAGCTTAATTCTGTCATGACTGGGACAATCTCAAGTTTCCTCTTCTTTTTTTGCATGGTAATGACAACTAAAATAATCTAAATTAAATATCAATTTTAGCCATCTTTGTTAAAGGAGAACACTTACCAGATTTCTTACTCCCGTTCTTCCACATCTCAACCCCAAATTCTTGTTCAGTTACACTACAGTTGGAGTTTCAAAGGTAAAGCAAGGAATTCTTCATAAAGAGTCCTGAGATGTATGGTACAAAACATCATTCTCACAGTAACGCTGTTCACCAGCATTACTAGTTTCCCTCTAGTATCCATCAATGGTTATGCTGGGATTCATCTGAAGGAATATTTGACCTTTAAATCAGGGCATATGCCCACTTCTGTGTGAAACATATACTGTGTCCTATGAGCAAGCTGAGTACATGAAACTTGGAAGCAGAGGCACATCACAGCTGGAGCTCCCAAACAGGTTGGGGGTTAGCTGGGACTCACTGCCTCCAAGTGAAGCAGGGCTGGGCTCTGAACCCTTCCTCCTAAGAACTACAGCTGAAAATCTCCCTGTTTCTAACACACTGACGGATCCCTCTCCCCCTTCTCTTCCAGACATTTAAAAGGAATGCTACTTTCACTCCCATGAAATACAGAAAAGCAGGAACTGTCTTTTCTTGCCAGCAGAAAAAGCGAGGGCTGTCAAGACACCTAAATCTTATCGTCTTACCTGTACTATGGGGTAGGGCTTTTTTGGGTGGCTGCAGCTGTGCTGCATAAAAAACACATGAAAAGGAGCCACTAAATCTAGGCAAATCATGTTGTCTAACATAAAGCCGTATACATCACTCCTGAATGACATGGCAGCCCAAAAAGTGGAGCACCAGATCCTTCCATCATGACCCAGACAGACACTAACTTACCCTCTCGGCACCTGCTGCGAGTTACGTGCCCCTCGGCTTAGCAGAGGTCACACAACGTGATTCATCAGTGTTAGCTGAACCCAGCACTGAACCACAGCAGCAGCATTTGAAATGTTGTTCAAACGTTTCCCAGCTGACAGTGCCCTTCATTTACAGTTAACGATAATGTGACAGCCTGTTCTCCCAGCGTACTCTCTAACCACACACAAAATCCTGCATGTGCCTCGGTCCGGAATTCCGTTTTTATCGGAATAGACGCGTGTGCTGAGGATTTAACCAGCAGCTGAGACGGGGCTTTAGAGTGAGATTTCCAAACCTGTCTCAGGTATTTAGAAGCACAAATTGCAGTGAAAGACTAATTGAACTGTGCTTCTAAATCCCCCAGGTGCTACTGGAAATCTCTTCCCTAATAACTTGGAATCTCCTAAAGAAGAAACCTCACCGAATTCAGGCATGTATGCAGATCCAAGGGTTAAGATTTTGAAAATCGCTCCGTACTGGCTTAACTCCCATTGACTTCAGTAGGAGCAGAGTTAAGTTGACACTGAGCCCTTCTGAAAATTCCCCTCCAGGTGTGTTTTCTCCATCTGGATTTGAATAATCTGTTAACTGCTAAGACTGCTTTTCAATTTATCAGTATGAAGAATTTAGGGAGTTTTTCCCTTAACTTTCGATGAACTGAGACTCAAAAAACAGTAGCAAATCACCACAATAACTCTATCTGCTAAGTCGGCAGACAAAACGAAGTTTATTCACTGTATGTTTACCGTTATTGTTATTATTTGTATTTGGCAGAAGACAGGAACTGAAAGCACAGACGTTATCGTGGGAGGTGCTGTGCAGTCTGTTAAAATATTTGCACAACGCGCAGGCAAGCTGTCTAACTTAATACTAATAGTCAGGCTCTGGAGTAACCCAAGAATCATAATGAATATCCCCAGTAGGTGTAATTATACAGCAGCTTTTCACTTACTACTTCACCTCCTTGCAGACATTGTCAGGAGACAGGGATTTCCTTCAACTCCCTTGAATGCTTTAGTTTACCTTTTAAATTAGTTCTACTTAGAAGAGTGAGGAAAGCTATTTTTAATTGTTGCCACGTCCTGCAGTTTTGCAGGCTGCGTTTTACTTTCTGTGGTGGAAGAAACACAAGCTTTTAGAGGTACAAATGGGATTCACTTTCAATTCACAAAACACATTGGGAGCCAAACTTTCTGGGATGTGGGAAATAATAAGATGAATAAAAGGAAATGCACGGCGAGGAGCCATCTATTTAGCAACAGCATCACTGAGGACAGGCTGTCCATGCCCCAGATTCCTTGTGAGAAAAATAGCAGCACTAATACCACCCACAAACAACACGATAACCACAGCTTTGTTCCCACCAGAGATACGACAGCAGAATCCTGTAAGAGAAGTCATCTGATATGTCAACTCATTAAATTAAATCAGAATGGGTGAATGGGGAAGAGGAATATACCATTGTAATGTACATTAATTAACAAATGCTATAAGAGAGGCATTTAAATGTATGAAAATGAATATTAATGAGATTAAAACACCTAATTATTGTGCATCTAATGATATTATCCAGAGCATCCAACAGAAAATGCCTAATTGTCATGCATCTAAGGCAACAGTGCAAATCTTCAGACACAAAGATTCAGCGTACACATAGATTGCATTATGACTTCAATTAAAGGCATTGCAAAATATCTGCAATGAAACTTGAATCTGTAAGGTTTGCTTGGTTTTGATGGTTATTTTTAAGTTCTGTTTATGAAAAATGTTAGATATTGCAAGCTTCTGATATCACTGTTGCACTTCAAAATTGCATATTTCCTTCTCCCGTGTTTCTGAAACATTTCACTGAAGCGTTCCCCATTTCTGTATGCATACCTGAATTCTGTAAAAGGACCATGAGAAACAGTGGGCTGCAAACCAGCATGGAATGAAGCTTGGAGGAATTTTTCATGAAATTGCACGAAGCAAAACTCAGTCTGCATGAAATTCCTTGCTGCATGGAGGGCTACCAAAGGAGAATCCTGAGCTAAAAATAGTACGGGTTCCTGGAATTGAAGACCGCCTCATAATACATATGCATTAGGAAGCTGAAATAAAATTATACAGGCCACTTGAATTCTATTATTTCCTAATTACTCAGCGGTCCGCTTTACAACCTTAATGCTCCTTTAATGTACATTTTTCAAGATTTTTTTTTTAATGCAATAGGAGTTAGAGAGCACATGTCTTGACTGTAGTTAGAAGGACAGTGGGAGTTTTGGCTTACAGAGGAATTCCAGAGCAACTGAGCTGTGTGCACATTCCCTCTTTGAGGCCTGACGCAGTATGCCAGGGATGTGTCTAGGAAAGGTTATAATTTAATGACTGCTCTCTGCGTGGTATTTGCAGTCCCAACATGACTAACATCATTCACACATACAATCAATGAAGTCGTAATCCTACCATCAAAGCAATTAACGAAAATAGAGCACATTAGCTTAGTATTGGAGCCAGAATTGATTCCTGAAAGACAGCTCTCTCCTCTCTCAAATCTGAGTTATTAATATGTATATAAGCACCAATGTGACAAGCACTTCAGATATTCCTTGACATATATATTTACTGCCACTCAAAATGACTTACAATCCATCTTATTTTATAAAAATTATATCTTATCCAGGCTCCTAACTTTCTTATAAGAATGTGGTACGGAACTGTGAGAAGAACGTTCCCAAAACTGAGGGGATTTACCTTATCCACTAAGCTTTTTATCCTATCACAGAAAGAAATTCTGTTCATTAGTATGATTTACTTTTAATAAATCCTTGCTGCCATCTATTTACCATCCATATTGCTGTAGCTGCATCCTAACTTTACCAATAACTCCAACAACATATTTGAGACTGAATTCCAGTTTCACACGCTGCTTTGCAACATCCAGATATTGTGATCTTCCCATTTGCAGGTAGGTGCTGCTCACCTCAACACACTTAACAACTGAAGGAACAGCAGGGGAGTACTTTACATCACTGCATATGCAGTGGTTCTCTGGGGGTTTCCAAACCCTGTACGTACAAACCAACAAAACACTTCTAACACCACAGTTAGCAGAGGGCAGAACCAATGTGACAGCAGTATTTTGCACTGGTTGGGATACAGGTGGAATCTTCAACTGCAGAAAGGAGTCTCCTAGCAGTTGCATGCCCTTCAGTTAACTGCCTTTGAGTTAGGAGCACTAGAGGGAGGACAGTTGTGCTGCAGTGTCACAGTTAAGCCATAGAGGGGAGTCCTATTAGCAGCTGCTGTGTAGCAGTAACTCACATTTTTGCCCATACTCTCCAAGCATGAAGACAACTTCAGGAAAAGGCACCAATGCGCTTCACTTAAGCCAACTCAAGTTACAAATTTGAATTAGAGCGTATTTGCCCACAAATAGCTCCACTTCTCATTATTTTTCTCTCTTCTGTCTGTTTCAATCTATAGCAATAAATTGTACTAATACGGGTTGTGGAGTCTCCCGGTGCACTCTACAATGAAGGCACATCTTTTGAAAATCAAGAGCAAATCCTTGCACTTAATGGATTGTAGTGTCTGTATATTGCATGGGAAAGAAATAGCTGCCCTCAAAAGGATGAGCAACAACACCAATATTGCCCAAACTAAAATTCTGGGATCCAGGGAAAACTGTTTCAGAAACAGGAAACAGTCCAGCATGGTGGTTAGCATCTCAACCTGAATGGAAGCCAGTCACAAGCTGAGGATAGCCCAGATATTACAAAAGATGTTTGGGCCCTAAAAGAAAGCAAAGAACCATGAAAACATACATTATAATTTTTTTTCTGTAGAAGATAAATACAATCTGGCAAAAATATAAATGCATATTTTAAATGCCTGATTCTCAAAAGAAAAGTTAGCCCCCAACCCACTTCTCAGAAGGTTTACACAGTCAATATTAAACTACTGTGCAGAAAAGCTGAAGATATTGATAGCTGGTAATGCAAACGAGATTGCAGTTAATTGTTAACATCTCCTGGGCTACACTTCCTACGTCCCTGCGCAGATGATGAATAAAATTATTTACCTATTCAAGTAATGAGAGCTATGCATTTTGATATCCACATACACTGTAACTCAGACCTCCTCTGAGATCCCTACCTGTAATTAGGAACAGATGTAGGATCTTGTTCTTGAATTGCTAAAAACAAATTTCAGCCCTGCTATGATATATGATTTAGTGGCACAGCTCACGGTAAGAATGCTTCTGCCAAAGGACCCTCCTCAGGGCACCGGACCTCATCAGCCACCCTTGGCACAACAACCCTTCTGGAGCCTCCCCACACATTTCACACTGCCTTTCCATTGCTGACATGGGACACTTGCTAAAACACCCCCAGGTGACAAGGCTAGTGTAGAGCAGGAAAGGGACAAGCAACATTTATCTGGCCTCATCTCTGATGAAGAAAACCATAGGTCTATTCATTTGAAACCCTGGTAATTCTGTAACACATACAGACTTATCCACTGTGTAGTCATTTAAAATTAAGCATACACAATATTATGTGCTTTCAGCAACAACTCTCACAGCTCAGCACATACGGCTGGGGAATACTCTTCAAATTACGTCATGGGGGAAACTCATGATGACATTCATTTTATTCTCCAAATGTCATGCTAGCACAGGAAAACATGCCTACTGCAAGCAGCCAAGTTTCTTTTCATCAACTATTTTAACAGCTGGCTGAAATAACCCAGGAGGAATAGGACAGCTCATTTTCTTGCTCTGGCATGTGGGTACCAATCCCAAAGTCTGGCAGAGAAGATTGAAAGCTCTGGAGAATTCACTGTCTAAAGATGCAGCAGGGTGACCTAGTCAGATGCATTGCTTGGGCTACATGTCCCAGCCCTGTGGCAAATTCTTCCAGCAACAGTAAGGCACTGAGGATGTGTAGCAGGCCCAACACATTTACAGCATCAGGCCTGAAGAGGTTAAAAGGAGAGGAGGGGGACAAGTGAAACTGCCTTCTTTCATATTCCTTCTTGACTACTAAATGTCCCTCCTTTGAATTACACTGATCAGGCAGAGTTTATAACCCCACCCCCCGGCTCCTGGCTTAGGTGATTAAAATGATGTCTTGCCAAAAGAAAGTTGCAGAATAGCTGCAACCCCTCAGGCCTGTAAAAGACAGACAGAAATTTGTATTTACTGAGGTCATCTCAGTACAAGAAAGTTTCACCGGTTTCATTTGCATCTGACTGAAACAATTCAAGTTAAACTGATGCGAATGCCTTCATACATCTTTATTTGAAGATGTTAAATGGGAGTTTACTTGATTTCAAAGCTAATCTACATCTAAAAGAAGCGGCCACATGAAATAAGACTGCCCACAACACATTTTGCATTGGTTTAACTAAGCAGGTTTATCAGTCATCTCAGTGCAACTCCCTCATGTATACAAGGTCTGGAAATACATTCACTCTCCAGCATTACTCTGCTTCATGCTGGGAGAATGTGCAGCTGGAAGGGGCTCAGGGGAACCGCAATGACTAGAAATAAAAGGATTGTGGGGGGAATCATAGCTGGTGTGCTCACGGGCCCTCTATGGACATTGCCTAAATTAGAGTAATTAATATAAGGGAATGTGTCTGTGTTCCTCGATAGTTTATAAATGTTACAAAAAGAGAAACGTTTTATATGTCCCCTGATGGATTTTAAATGTTAATAAATGATGTGCAGGGAGGTATTTTACATCTCTCCATTTAACAGTGAGCTGACAGCTGCAATTACAGGCCAGCCTCTGGCCCAGCAATTCTTACAGGAACCTGAGGCATAAATGGAGTAGCTTTCTTCCAGAATAACAAAGTGCATCAGGATGCTGGCTCAGCATTTCAACACCCAAACAAAAGCCAAAGTGAGACATTTTTGACACCCTGGAAACTCCCTTTCTCTGTGACATGCACTTGCCAGTCATTGCTTCCCCTGCCAGCAGAGACCCAGAGCTTTGCTCCCTGTGGCAGCTCTTCACATCACTGGAATGGGAGAATTAATGGAGCAATCAGTTACTTACTAAGGTGCTCCTCCGCTGTGAGGCAGACAAAGATGTGGACTGTACCTGGCGCATTCAGGGCAGCACAGGAAGAAAGCGGTATTGCATGCTTCACTGTGTGCACTTTCGACCTGTTTTTGGTCAGAAACCTACTAACTCTGAATCACTGCAGCATTCTTTCCAGTCCCCGGTTTCTTCACAGCACTAGGAAATCTATGTCTGCACACTTACTTCACCAGCAGACAGCCTATCCCTTCAAAAAGTAGCAAAGGGACTGCTCAGTAATGTCTGTCCCAGCAGAAGGCCCCACTAGGTTTCAGTGTGCCCTAGCCACTGCCCTTCCCACGTCTTCTGCCCAACGCTCAGTAAAACCGAGCCTCTTTGAAATTTAGGAAAGCTTGAAGCAGTATTTCAGTTGTGTATGTTTCAGGTTGCAACCTGTGTCACAAAGTAACAACAGAGACACCAGCATTCGCAACACTGTATTCCTGCTTGTCTCTTTTCAGCCTCCCCTTTTTCTTACTGGCTACAGTTCACTGTTGCTGGTGTTTGCCTCCATTAGCCTTATTCTCATTCCATGAGAATTGCACCCCATTGACAAGAAAAGGCAACTCAGACTGAATGAAACCAAGCAGAAACCAAGCAGAACTGTGAGTAACACCTTGCATTTTCCCAAAGGCAAAAGAGTGTGCTTTACAATTCTATTAAAATCCCACAAGATAGCTTTCATTTTGTTTTGCTCTTGTCACTGACAAACTCTTACTTTCTTTTATTTTAGAATGGCATAAGACTACAGCTTAATATACCAGATTTATTTATAAAAACCCTACATTTCCCATCACACCTTTTTGTACGTGAAGCGTTGTAAAGTAACTGGTTTCTTTTATCCTCCCCTTTCTGTCACTGGACTGCACTGGCAAAAAAAAGGCAAGTTCAACTATTAGAGCGACAGTTTTCTTTCAATTACTGGTTCCAAAACTGCTGGTTCCAAAACCTCAGCAAAGCTAAGAAATTCTAGGTTGGAAAAACAAGATTTGGTTTCAGATTTGGAAAAGAATTAGGTTTATGCTTTCACTGTAGTCATGCTGTATGCAATTATAGCCAAACATCATTACATATCTATCACATATTCCCTCTGTTCTACGCAAAGATTTCTCAATTGTGTCTTAGCAATGGGTCTTGTTTACTCTTTTTAAGGTCTAGGCCTTTAGTACACAATTTTTGGTACTGCTTTTCTTTAACAGCTATCTGTGGCTGGATATGCATTTCCTCCACTTTGCATTAGTTTGTATATAAATGTTTGTGATCGTCCTTCCATTCTTCAGAAATCTGCTGTTTATGATTGTGAATGGATTTCCAGAGCTTGTGGACATCAGGGACCACGTGTTAATTACCAGTTTATGTCATGTATCACATTCAGTTCATTCTCAATAGCATGTGTAACTACCTTCATTTAAGTAAAACAGTATCACTGCAGTTACTGTGGCCATTATTTAAGATAAAGCATGGCAGTAGCCTATTGTATTGGTCTATCAGATTATTATAAATGCCTGCTAATTAATCCAAGCTAATAAATGGGGGTAGAAGCAGCAGTGCCATATGGAACAATAGCTGTAGGTGCCGAAACACCGCTTGGCAGCTGAAAGCCACAAGATTACGGTAAAGCATTTCCAGTGAGACACCCCACCTAGGGCAGAGCAAGGTAGGAGAGGCTGCAGCACTAGGAAGGACACCTGCCTGCCCTGGCTCCTTCCAAAGCCAAATCCCTCGGGTGCTGGATGTTACCCTTCACAGAACTCCCCCGCACAGTCAGACAAGCCTCTCAGAAGAAACACTCGCAGCCTCTGCTGCTTTCCTCCCCCTAATGCAAAGGGGAAAAACAGTACTGTGCACACCTCCTTGAAAGATTGTCAGTCCCTGCAGCTAGGAGGTGAGGTAATATGATAAGGAAGGCCAACAGCAGTTCAACTGAGAGCACTAGATCTTCTTAGCCCTCATTATTGTGCGGACCCATCAAACTGGCTGCTGTTCTACTGCCAGCTACAGCCAATATTCAAGCCCAACAAACAGATTACAAATCCCCTCTCAGCCGCAATCTATTCTTTGTGTTATACCACCTCAGTGACAATCACAGAATACACCCTAAAAGAGTCTCACTCTGAGGCAATCAAATTAAAGTCATTCAGCAATGGCTTGTTTGTAGAAACATCAACATTGTACCCGCCTTGTATCAGAAAGAGTGATATTTTTCTACAGGGAAAAAGTTATTTGCCACTGACTTGACTGATTTGGCAATTTCTCTGCTTATCAATATCTCACAATTCTTTCACATTTACAAAATATAGTAATAATACTTACTACCTTACGGGCTGCTGTGAGGAATAATTCTTTAGTTCTTCAGAAATGCTCAGAGATCCTCCAAAGCATCAATCTGGAAATAAAATTAGCATGATCATTAGCACATGTGGGGGATTTATTCTATTCATTGCCATTCTCCAATACACAAACAACTGCAATTGGTGTTAGGTGTTTGCTCCTCTGTGCTTGCACAACAGCATAAAACTCACCACGTTTTAGTACACCTCAGTGGTATCAGGAATCATGTTACTGCTATCGGCGTTTAAATTTTTTTTTCTCTAAAACAATACCTAAGAATTTAATTTAAACATGGAAACCTCCCTAGACAAAGAAAGTTCATGGGTCTGTCAAAAACACAGAGATGCTATAAACCCATAATATGGAAGACAGAACAAGTGAATTTATACATTCACAAAGCAGTAGTACTAAATGCCTGATGAAGGTGACCTGTGCTGTTGCTTGGACACAACTATTTCTTTCCAGTGGCTACTAACAGAATCCACAGCAACAATGACCACTAGGCATGTCATTTAGATGCTTGAGACCAGGAAGTTAGCATAGACCTAAAAATAACAGAAATTACTAGCTCAATCCCACTTCAAACTGGACAGAGCGTCCCCACAGAGCTAAATGTCTCCATGTAAATGTATTCCCAAACTTTGCTCACCCTTGGAAATGAGCACATTTCAATTAAGGAGCATGGAGAGTCAATTTCCATGCCTGCCACAAGACTCAGTATGACCCTGAGAAAATAGAAGATGAGGGATTTTCTGGCACCCGAACTGCAGGTAGGGAGCCTGCATCCTCCTATCTGCAGCTTTAAACAAATTCCTTTCAATCCCTCTCTGTCCCTACAAAACGGAGATAGCATTTTGTCTCTCTCCCCATCTGCTGCCTGGTTAGTCTGGGAATTCTTGGGGACTACATCCATCTCTCCTAGGGTGTATAAACGGGGTGCTTAATGCAGATCTGAGCTGCTCTAGGCTCTAACAGAAAGCAAAACAAACACAGCAATGACACCTCAACTGTGGCAATTGTGAATCTACATGCTGCTCACACAGACAGAGAAAAGCAGTCCACTTTCATCCCCCAAGTACACAATTTGGAGTGCAGGTCTTTGTTGAGCAGGCCTCCAAGTTTAAAAGATGCCCTTCTGGGCCTCCATGTTTCTGGTCCCTCAGTAAGTTCAATACATACATTCACCACAAGAAAATCAAGAGTAGAGAGGGGGCTAATTAAGCCCTCCTGCTCCACAGTTTTTGCCAGAAACTTGACTCAAAACAGGTTTGTAGTCCAAGAATCGAGTTCTTTGTTTTTAATGCATGCTTTATGCATTTCTAAGCTGCACCTAGATTAGAATTGGATGAGCCAAAGCAAATACACATGTGCACACGTAGACAGTGCTAGGTGCATTTTTCTGAGAGACAGGCAGAGAGCGAATGAGTTTGCTTTCCCAGTATTTCTGCATCTATAAGCAGGAAGGCTTGAAAACCTCGCAAAGAAAGTCTGTTCCCTTGAGAATTCTTGCCTCGCTCTCTGCAGCTTCAAGAAGCAATCTCTGGCTACCGTGCATGGGAATCCCAGGATTTTGGCACAGTTTTAACATCGCCATCATTAGAAACATTGATTTACTTTAATTACCACCTCGTACCCTGCACTGCCACATGCAGTCAGAATGTCAATTCTTTATCAATGTGTGCTGTTGACATGGAAACAGATCAGCTGAAATGGAAGCAAAAAGAAAAAAAAATGTGTTACTGCTCTAAGTCATACTTAGAAGCGGTAAATCTGTGTGTGCTACAACAGATTTAAATACTCAATAAACTACACAGATGAAATAAACAACTGTTTGGGGTGACAGTCGTTTCAGTTGTTTACATCATAGACTGCATTTAGAAAAGCTCCAGTGTTACTATGGTAACCACTTTTGCTTAAACGTAGTTGTGGACGCACTTTAGGTAGGCTCTAAATTAACTGCAGATGGAGGAACAGCGCTGGGGGGAACAGCCAGAGGAGCAGATACCCCCATCAGCCTTTCTCTCTGCCCCCTGCTCATTGTGCAGAGCAGGCACCCCAGCTCGCCCTGTCTGCACTCTCAGCAAGGACTTGCAGCAGCTGACGGGCTGCACCAGGTCAGTTTTAGAGATAAAATGACGAGGAGCTGCTTCTCATCCCCTCACAGCTCATAACACGGGCCAGAGCTGCTCGCTCGCTCCCTGCGGTCACTGGCTGGGTGGCACTGAGAAGAGGGGCCTGCAGCAGAGGCCTGCTGCACGTCTTTGGTTCTCCTTTTCAGGACCTCTCCCCACAAGAGAGCAGAGCTGCAGGAAGGTGAGTGTGCTGCACACACCTTCTGCCAAAATCTGTGAGTTGGAGCAGACGCTACCTCACTATTAACTTCACAGAGCTAAGAAACCATCCTAAAAGATGCAACACAGACCTTTGACCAGCACTACATTTCCACTAGAAAGATTAAATCGCTGTGCAGCTAAAGCTAGTTTCATAGTCATAGGGAACAAGGCCAGAGGGGCCACTGTGATCTGCTGTTCTTAATAGGGATTAAAGGAGCCTACGGTCTCTGGCACACCTGCTTTCCAACCTGAAAGTGAACAGCAGTGAGATGGAGATCACTGAGCAGAAAATGGAGGGAGAGGCTCCTCTGCCCTCTTGCCATGTGCCAGGGCAAGGGGTGGCAGGAGGAGCAGACACACCAAGGACGACTTCTCTAAAGAGGATCGTGGAGGCGCTGGGAGCCAAAGGCTGTTCAAAGCCCATGAAGCCTGCAGCAGTGGGAGAGACATGCAAGTCCTGAACTGTAGGCAACATGCCCTACGCTTCAACTGTGAGAAAACATCAATGAAAGGCGATTTTTTTTGTTGTTTCTTCCTTTTCCCACTTCTCACATTTCTGCGTGATTACGTTTGATAACGATGCCCACCTCCCAAAAGGTCGTGCATCAATTAGCAAGGGAAGGAAGGACACACATCATTAATTACACACCAGTCTGCGAAATAAGAACATGGAATACAGCATAATGTTCTAAAAATAGCAGGAGGCTGCCTTGTTTAGGTCAAGTTTTATTTTAATTCCCTTAATAAAACATCTGATATTAAACAACGGAGCGGAAGACATGCCGCTGTTTAGCCTCAATGGGTGCTTCAGACAGATCTGCTGTGATTTAATCTGCACGGCAGAGTGCAAAGCTGTAGAATGTAAGTTTATGCGAGCGTGAGACATAACGGTTCTTTAAACTTACGCAGCTCTTACCAATTTAAATGATCCCAAGCTATTCTACAAACCACATACCCATGGGAACGCTTCTACCTGTACTGCTACCTTACATACGGGATTTGGATTTTGGCGAGATCCAGGATGTGATAGATTAAACCAAAATGCTGGTACAGATTCACGCAGTCAGAGGGAAGGAGAAAAACTACACGCTGCCATGGGTATTCACAGACAGAGTCACAGTGAGCAAATTCTGCTCAAGTAGGGCTGAGGGAACAGAAAGGGATGAGAAAAGGACATGCGGTGCGTGACTGTAGGTACAACCAGTCCACATCAGAAGTGGCCAGCGAGTGTTACAGCACAGTGTTCTGAGGCCAATAAAGCACGCACACTGGCAGTGTACATGCCTCTGGAATGAGAGACAGCCTCTGTCTGAAACTGCTTGTAGGCTAAGCAGAATAGACTGACGAAGCAGGCAGAAAAGCATCTTGCTTATAACCAATTTTCAATTAGGGAATAGTAATGTAAAGATCACACAGGAATGTTGCAGAAAAGAAGAAAACAACACCAGCTGCCCTAAGCATAAATCAAATGCCTTACACACACACGCAAAACCAAACCACCTTGTTCCTCCTCTGGAGTGGATTGTGGTTGCTGGGAAAATGTATTGCAGAGGGACAAAGGAAAAAATATAGTGGAATTATTAGTGCACGCTCTTACTCTTTTGAAGCATGCCCTATGGGCAACTCAGTTTCCAGTCAGAATGTACCAGATAATCGTTTTCAAAGCCTCATCTGAAAACACAAGTGATGATCTTACCCTACACCAATGGCAATAAAGGCAGCAATCTTCCACCTATGCTAAACCAAAGGTACTGTTTTCTTATGCCCCTAATACATCTGAGGAACAGATGCTCCTAAAAGCCACAGTCTTTTGATCCTATAAATTGAATGCTTTTCAGAATGTCACCCAGAATTCTCCCATCAATCCTAAGAAAACATAATCTAAAACACAAGACGATTTTGATTTTCCTCGTGACTTGGCAGATCAAGAGATAATTAGGTATGGAAAAAGGAGTGCTTTTGAGGATGAATGTACCTGCTGTAATCCTACCGCCAAGTGAATTAAGGTTTGCCTCCTGCAGTAAGGAGCATTCTAACTCAGCATCTGGAGGAAAGCTAAGACCTGCCTGATTTCAGAAGTCATCGGTGATCCTTCCTGTGAAACCAATGAACAGAAGGAAAGGGAAGAGAGGGATGTCTCCATCTGTGGTTATAAGCAATAGTAATAAAAGAATCCAGCAACACCACACCAAAAAAAACCCAAAACCGAAGGCGGGTGATTGCCTGTTCTTTTCTCCCCATTAAACCTAAATGATCCCTCTTATGGACCGGTCACATGAAGCAGCTTATTTTGTCAAGTGCTCTTCAGCCTAACCATGGCTCCCACCTCTGGAAGTGGAAGAATCCCATATGTCAAGTAAGCGAACACAGGTTATCCTTCTGCAAGGATAGCTCAACGCTGATTGAAAGTCTCATTTGTCAAGGGAAAGAACTGTTGTTTTTCTTTTCAAATTAACCTAGATGAAGAAAAAGATATTTGTCCAGACCTAAGAGCTTTTTCATTCCTCAAGCAGCTGCTAGTTTGAGAGAATTTTAAATGGTTGGCCTTTATGAAATGAATTGGTAATCACAGCCCTGTGCCTCACACTCCAGACTGAACGATTCAGGGGACTGGTAATAGGATAAAGCCTTTCACCTCGCCAGCTGTGGTTCAAATTCAGAATAATTCTTAACTTACTAAACACTGTCACTACATGATGGGCATTTGATTGTTATCGTACAATGAATCACGTGTTTTTCCATCGTGGAAAAGTACTCATAGTGCAGATAATACACTAATGATTGTTAGTAATTAGCAGCACTCTCAGTAGTGACAGTAGGGGACCTGCAGAAGATTACCCATATGTTCAGCCCTTGGAGGTTGTCATTTCAAGGCAGGGGTTAAGCCCTTCAGACAGTCACTGTGGCGATTCTTGTAGCTCTTTCCCACCTTGGATGTGTTTTGCAGACGAACTGGGTTCAGCCTCCAGAGCTGTCAATCTACCACTTTTATTACGGCTAAATTACTTTTGTTTCAAGTGCTGGAGGCGACTTTGAATGCTGGGTCTAATTAGAGTGTAATTGTCGGAAGATCTGAGCAACTGTGGCAGGTTTGGGTGGAGAATTTGGTGGCTTAGAGTATTTGTGCAAACAAATTTCACAAGCACAAAACCTGCAGCTGCTTCTCACAGTGGGCATTTGCTTATGCAGTGCATACAACTAACTGTCCGAGGCAGAGAAACAAAACTTTGAATTTCCACATACATGAAAAAGCCATCTGCCCAAATAGGCTGTTTCCTGGGTCAGGCACTTTTCATGATACCAGGATGGTTTGGTGCAAACAGCAGAAAAGGAGTTTAACCAGGAACAATTATATCTGTACTAATGGAACGAGGTACATTGAACTATGTGAGAACCAATAGCAACAGAGAAGTATACATGTATATAAATAACCCTGTTCTCAAATAATAATTAAAAAAAAAAACACACAAAATAAATCTCATATATATATATATATACATATGTAAGTATATATATAAGAATACATCCTGCCATTTAACACTAGAAGCCTTATCTTTCCCTAGAGGAAAAATATTCATGAACAGTCTAGGAACTCCACACCCTGTTGCTGAATAGCATTTTTCCTCTACTTCCTTTGGGAACGTGCAGACCCTCACCACTTCAACCCCTCTAATACAGCACAACCCAGAGATTTGCAGGGAAATCCTGAAGATCTGAGAGTGAACATTTAAAGGCCAGGGAGCTTCTGCTAGGAGACCCTGTGCTTCCAAGCTATCTCCTGAGGTCTACCTATCATAATGACAGCGTTACCTCTTTGTGCAGCTCCAGGGAGAGCTGTGCAAATATTGGATTATCTGGTTCAACGGCCAAACAAAAAACAATCATGGGTAGAAAAAAATTCAGTTGAATCTACTTGGAATAAAAGCTGAGGGGGTGGGGAATATGGCTAAGGAAAAAAAAACAAGGAGGAAGAAAGGAGAAAGATGTTTGATTTTAATGTATTAAATCCTCTCCTCTACATTTTTGACATGAAAGGGAAAAAAAAGGCCACACAAATTTAAATCATCGTTTAAAACCTTCCTTTTGCTCCATGTGATTTTTATTTGTTTTAGACTGCGCTAAATTTAATGTCACGCAAAACAGATCCGGTCTCCCTGAAAAATTTGTTTCCTTCAGCAAATCTACTGCTCAGTGCCACGTTGCCTTCATCCAGCTCTAGAAAGAATTGTACAGTCCGAAGTACAGAGCTCCAGTAACCAGAATTTTGCCTATAAGGAAAGAGACAAGTTTTCAAGCCAGAAAACTCATCTGCTTAGTCGTTATGCATCAAAAAATGTGACAATGTGCCAATTTTTTTCCCCCACAAAAGGGAAAGAGGACCAAATACTATCTTCTGAAGGACAGACTACTACCCTCACTTACTCTCTGTACTGTACTTGCTGTGTTTTGTTCTCCTATAAACAAAACCGCAGCCACAGTTCCTTACTCAGCTGATTTTTATTTTGCTCCCACAGCCGTGCCTGCGGGAGATGAAAGGCAGACAGATTTACACCAAGGGCAGTAGAGTCCATGAGATGCCATCAGCACATTCCCACAAGTCTATGTAATGTGTTCCTTAGCTTGGCTGGCAGTGGGTGCACCTGGAAACCCAAGTGGTTACTGGTTTCATATAGCTCTATCAGGACCGGCTGGGTTGGTAGTTGGCTCCTTTGCTTGCACAGAAGCAGATAAATTGGATTCAGGAGCTTCTGCTGCAGTACTGGCTTTGGTGAATACGAACAGATACTCTCTACTACATAAATGTATATAGCAAAAATCAGGTTGAAATTTGCTCAAAATGACAAAAAAAGAAAAATACAAAGGTCTACAGAACTGCCGCTGGGAAATACGAACATTACTATTTTCCAGAGAAAATAGATACTTATGTATATATACCAGAATTGGAGCCAAATTTGCTCAGGATGATAAACGTAAGAATTTCTAAGTCTTCATGAAAACCCAAATCATAAATTCATAAGCCAAAGCAATAGTAGACAGGCAAAAGTCTGTTTAAACTTGTTTCTTCCGCACCTTTTCTACATGCAGAATAAGGCACTGGCCAATATTTATGCTATATTCTACAAACTATTGTCCACAAAAGAGTTTGCTTCCACGGATCACAAGCCTGCTGAACACCCCAGAAGCACAACTAGAAGAGATAGAAAGCCCACTCAGAGTTTACCAGCAGCTTTGTCTGGGTAATGTTTGCATGGGAGAATGGCTAAAAGTAAAGCTGTGAAGAGGAACTTGACAGCCAACATGAAGAAGTTGGAAGACACATTGACAAAGCAGAACCAGGACTTCAAACAGTCGTAGAATAATATATATATATTCAAAAAGAACTCCAGAAAGTAAAGGCAGAGGCTTGCAGGGGGAAGCAGAAACTTGATGGATTTTGAAAAGAGAATATCTAAAAAGGAATCAAAATGTGCAGGGGCTGGGAGTGCAAGTGAAGATCCAAAAGTAAACACACAAAAAAGGAAAATATAATTCTTGCTGGGGAATGGTGGATATTCTTTGACAGTGTAACAGCAACAAAAGATAAATTGATACATCCTTGCCTTCCATTCTAGGTGACTGTAAAACACCAGAGAAGAAAGCACACGGAAGTTACATGTGGAAAAAAGTCGATGTGAAGAAACAGGAAAAAAAGCTACTTAAATAATGAAAACGCAGAATCCTGTAAAGCAAATCTCTCTAATGCATAAGATAAATGGTCTTCTCCAGGTGGCCACAGGATGAAAAAAAGCAGAAGTATTTGAGAACGGCCCCATTCTAGAGCCCAGGTTTACCTGGAGTCTAAGCCGACACTGGCAAAAGGGAGTGCTTCTCCTCATACTTGCTCTGGGCTCATGTAAAGGTCAGAGAACTATTGTTCCAGTCCAGTACACAGCCATCTTCTGGGATCAGGGAGCATGTATAAGTAAAAGGGCAGGAGAAACCTATTCTTTGTCATCCTGCAAATACACAGCCATGCTGTGGGCAGTAGAGCTGCCCAGTCCCATCAAAAAAAAGCTCTAATATCAGTTGTAAAGGACTGAAAGAGTCCTTTACGTGTTGCACTCCTACACTAGACGTCATTCAGGGGTGCGATGTACAGCACCCGTGATTACAGGATGGGGATATAAATCTGCCCCAAGAGTACAAAGCTGCAGAGGAATACATCTACTAAGCTTGATTTAATAGCTCACGGCAGACACAAAGAGACACGTAATGGCAGATCTCTGTAAAGCTAATCCATGTTTGTAGCACATCTGAGAGGGTATGTAACAGTTTTTAAATTCTGCATGTAGGGATCAGATTGCATGAACTCTGCCTCTAAGACATCATTACAACCTGCACATTCACACCTCACACGAGTTTCAGGAGACCTTGTTGCCTTCTCAGCCACGCTCAGCCAGAGTAGCACTTGCAAGACAGAGAACATCTGCTTCTCAGATATTCTGCTTACTCCGGCTGACAAACATGCTACATTGGCCCAGGTGTCCCACACAGCCCAGGAGCAACACCGTGATGTCTCCTTCCCTCCGAACGCGCACAGAGCAGGAAACTCTACCTTACAGACAGGCCCTGGCAGGGTGTGATGGGTGGGGAGGGCTTGGCAGCTTCTCCTACTGACACACGGCCCTGCTGCATGCAGCACTCCTCATCTGCGTCAAAGGAAGGGCACACACGCAACCTGAAAAGTCACAGAATACAGAACATCCCGAGTTGGAAAGGATCCATTAAGGATCATCAAGTCGTAGAATCGTTAAGGTTGGAAAGACCAGTAAGATCATGCACTCCAACCAATGCCAGCTGAAGGCCTCACCCCATTGCTTGGAGCTTCCCCCTAGAAGAGTGGGACTGCTTTGGGCTC
This sequence comes from Tympanuchus pallidicinctus, assembly GCF_026119805.1. Classification (NCBI taxonomy): domain Eukaryota; kingdom Metazoa; phylum Chordata; class Aves; order Galliformes; family Phasianidae; genus Tympanuchus; species Tympanuchus pallidicinctus. The sequence continues at coordinate 50,974,569 of NW_026294721.1, forward strand.
CTGCCCCATAGCCGGCTTACAGGCCCCCGTCAGGGACCTGGGCCCTGCTTGGTGTGTGTCACCACCAGGACACCACTGTTCCCATCCGAGTACCAGCAGTGTCCATGGTGAGGCGCTCCCCTGCACCTCAGGAGGGCACAGGCCTCCCTGCAGGGCCGCCTTTTGTCCCCGGGGCTGCCACGTCCCTCACCTTTCATATTTAAGAGAACGGTGCCAGTGTTTGTACACAACACCTAGGATTGAAATAAAAAAAAAGAAAGAAAGAAAAAAAAAAGGGCTTAGGGGAGGACATTCAAGCTTAATTATTAACCCGCGGGAGCCTTTTCCCCGCACCTTTCTGCTTCGTCACGCCTTTACCGCGCCGGGGGACAACATGGCCGCCCGGGGGGGAAGGAGGGGGGGTGGAGCGGGCGGGGAGCCAGCACGGCACTGCGCAGCGCGGCCCGCCTCGCCGCGGGGGGCGGCCACCCGGCGGCAACACCTGCCCCGGCGGCTGCCGCTCCCCCGCGGAGCCGCCGTCAGCGCCCGCCCAGGCGCTGCGAGCCGGCGGGGGCTGCGGGAGGATGATGGAGGAGCCGCGCGTCGCCTCCAATTAGGATCAGCGCTCCCGCCGCCCCCGCGCCGCCGCAACGGCGGGGCCGCAGCGCCCCCTGCCGCCGCCCGGCGCCCTCCCGCCCGCGGCGCTCCCGGCCCCCACCGCCCCGCCCGGGAGTCCCGAGGCGCGCAGGGCGCCGCAGCGCCGAGCGCAGCGGGAATGATCGGCGGGAAAGGATCCCGCTTCTCTAGGGCTCTGTTATACCGTTGGGTCAGAGTGCCAGGCTTCATGCGGCCTCTGCTCTGAAATGGTGTCAAAGCAAAGGGTGCGCTTTGCTGTCCTTACGGAAAACACCACATCTCAACCTCACACCTTTTACTACTTTTTGGCAGCTGTTTCAGAGCTCACGACGAGTTCTTTAGCCTGTCAGCAGGCTGGAAAGTAGGTTCTGACTGCAGAATTACTGTTTGTGGATGAAACACAGAACTTCCTTGTGCACCTGCTTATAATGTAAACATCTCAAGTTGCAATCTGAGTTACAGCAGGGCTCAGGTCTGGATCCAACGTGCCCTACAATGGCAGTCCATGTAGACCCCACACAGGCACGCAGTGGCTTCCACTGTTCATACACAGTTGTGATGCTTCGCCACGAATGAAGGCATGCCATTTCCCTTAGGTGAGCCTGCTCCCAGGGCACAGCAGCCAGCCAAAGCCAGAGCCAGAGCCTTGTTTCAGAGATTCAAAGTCATTTAAGTTGGAAGGGACCCCTAAAGGCCACCTGGTCCCATTCCCTGCAGTGAACAGGAGCATCTGCAGGTCTATCAGGTGCTCAGAGCCCCTCCAGCCTGACCTTGGCTGTATCCAGGGATAGGGCATCCACTGCCTCTCTGGGCAACCTGTGACAGTGCTTCATCACCCTTAGTGTAAAACACTTCTCCCTCGTATCCAATCTAAATCTCCCCTCTTTTAGTGTGAAACCATTTCCCCTTGTCTTGTCACAGCAGACCCTACTAAAAAGTCTCTCCCTTTCTTTCTTGCAGCCCCTCCTTTAGATACTGAAAGGCCACTCTCAAGTCATCCCAGAGACTTCTCTTCTCCAGGTTGCACAGCCCCAGCGCTCTCTGTCCTCGTAGGGAGGTGTTCTATCCCTCAGATCATGTTTGTGGCACTCCTCTGGATGTTGCCATGCTTCTGCTGATGCAGCCCAGGGTATGGTTGGCCTTCTGGGCTGTGAAGGCACACTGCTGGCTCATATCCAGCTGCCATCCACCAATGCCCCCAGGTCCTTGTGGCAGATCTTTCTCCATCGCTGAATCCGTCAGCCTGTACTGATAGCAGAGGTTGCCACAACCCAAGTGTCCGACCTTGCACATGGCTTTGTTGAACCTCATGCCTAGTCACCCCTTGCCAAGTTCATCCTCTGCTAATGGGCTTGTATGTCAACAGATAAACGTCACCATTTGCAAGGCACACTAAGCCCTTGGGAAAGAAGATTCATTCTGCAGAGAGGAAAAATTTGGCAATGCAGCTGCACAAGTCATAGAGCAATGCGTATAGTGACTCATTATTTATCAACAAAGAAAGAACCATGAGCAGGATGTAATGGTCTGGGGATGGGCTGATGTCACAACAAGGAGTGGGAAAACGGCAAAGACAATTAGAGTATTATGACTATCTTTAACCACATGATACAATCAGACCCTTCATTACTATTATTAGTCACTATGGTTCTGTAACTCTACAAACCCACTCCATCCGTGTGCGAGGTTGTGAAAAATTTATGTTAGCAGATCATTAATTTTTCTTACAAATTCCTTCTCATTTAGTTTTTCTAAGAGATGTCTAAACTGGGCAAAGTAGTTTTGAAAGAAAAGCTCTGAAGTTATTCCTGCGGGAGCAAAAACGCAGTATTGCCAACACAATCTATTCAAAAGAATGAATCAGCCTCCTAGAGAAAGGAGGAGTAGTTCAAAACAAGACTAAATGGAAAAAGAAAAATCATTTGCTTTATAGTTGCTTCTGCTGCTTTGACATAGTTAGGGTTTACATTTTCAACCTTTTCTTTGCAGCTGGAAACTTGATCTTTTAATGGAAAGTGAGAATGGCTGGAATCCCAGAGTCTGGGCTGCCAGGAAAGCTCTTGCCCCCATCCACCCAAGATTTGGCATTGGTGGAGGTGCAGGCAGATCCAGAACTGACAGGGACAGCCCATACCTGAGAAATGTTCAAGTAGCTATCATTGCAGATTTGTCATCTCTGTAGGTTGTTTCCAAACAGGTATGTGGCTGATATATACACAGAAACTGGAAAACCATAACTCCTGTGAAAAAGCAACCCCTAAAAGACTATCAGTTCATAGTGCTATAATTGCGATGGAAACGAAGCACAAAATCTCAGCCTCCTTATCCAGCGAGCTGGAAATCAGCAACACCTTATGCTTTGCAGCATTGGCACAGCTTGTCAATACTGCACACTTCTCCCTGGTAGATTGCCCAAATGACATCTCCCATATGAAGATAAATCACAGGTGCAATCCTGTGGGAGCTCTCAGAATTCACAGTGGGAGAGAGCCCAATGTCCTTTCCTGTTCTTCATTCCTGATGGGACTGGCATGTTTTCCCATCCTCTCCTTTTGGTTATCACTGCCTGACATAATATCTGTGAAGATTAAGCCATTTTTATTAACTTCTGGGGCCACGTATGACATCTCCTCTAAGCTTTCATCTCAGCAATCCATCAGCACACCCCTTCATCACATTCTCTTTACCCTCAGTTTCATAAGCAACCATCAGTGGAATCTGTTCACCATGCCTTTTCCACAGGTCAGCCATATGGCCCCTGTTACATTTGTTATGTCTGCCCTGGGCAGAAGTTGTTTCGCTGTGAGGCTTTGAGCCTGCATCATTTCAGCCTGGGAAATGCGCTGTGCCAGGTATGCCTAGAAAGCTGAGGACAGTCTTGGTGCAACAAAGCATAGGGGCTGGTGCTGCTTTCAACACATTCTGCCCTAAATAAGTCTTCAGTTCCTCCAGCGTGACTCTTGCCATCAGCAATGTGTAGCAATGAGTTATCTCACCCCTGTAAATTCAACACATGGCAGCATATCCCCAACCCATCTTACCACCTGCTGCAATGGACACGAGCTGGGGGGCAGAAGCACAGCTTCTTGCCTCCTTCTGAATATAATGGTCTCTTGGTGCTACTCAGGTAATTACAGCTGCATGTTTATTTGCAAGCTTCTTTATTGTCCCTAGTATTCCCCACGGCCAAGAACCAAGGAAAACATCAATTTTCTGGAAGCATTCTGGCTTAAGCTGGCCGCTGGTGATGTAATGTGGGCATCCCCAAAGTGCGTAGCGTGTACCCATAACCAAAATAGGGTCACATCTTGTTTCCAGAGAAATTTCTGTAGCAGTATTAGGAAAGAGACTGTAGGTAAGAAAATGTGCATTAAAATGCTCCCCTCCGTGAATACAGGGAAGTATTTTTGAGGTATTACTATCAAAAGTATTTTGTTAAAATGCTTCTCTAAGAATACTCAACGTCTGCTGCCAGCAGAGAAATACATATTCTCAGTGTCGATGTTTCTTGCAATAGCTTTTAATCTGTGATGAGCATGATATTTTCACCCCACAGGTTGTTGTACCACTTATCCACATGGAATAGATAAAAGGGCTTTGTGTGGTGAGGAGAGGCAGAGCTATGTTATTTGAGAAGAACGCTGGCCACTTTTGAACATGCTCTGTAAGACGACAGTGTGTTCGTTTTCCACTCATCCTTAAATGGTGTTTGAAATTACAGTAAGTATACTAAAGTTAATACTAGAGATAAAAATATATCAAAGGACTCACATTAATTGATTGTCAAAATATCTAATTTCACTCCTCTATACCTGTCTTGTTCAACATCTTTATCAATGACCAGTATGAAGGGATAGAATACACCTCAGCAAGTCTGATGATACAAAGCTGGGAGGAGTAGCTGACACAGCAGAAGGCTGTGCTGCCATTCTGTGGGACCCAGCCAGCCTGGAGAATTGGGCAGAGGAATCTGATGAGATTCAACAAGGGCAAGAGCAGAGTCCTACAACTGGGGAGGTATTACCACATGCATCAGTACAGCTTAGGGGCTGACTTGCTTGAAAGAAGCTCTGGAGAGAAGGACCTGGGTGTCCTGGTGGACAACAGGTTGGCCGTGGGTCAGCAGTGTGCCTTTGTAGCCATGAAGGCCTGTGGTATCCTGGGGTACATTAAAAAGAACGTGGCCAGGATGTTGAGGAAGCTGATCCTCTCCCTCTACTCTGTCCTGCTGAGGCCAGATCTGGGGTACTGTGTCCAGTTCTGGGCTCCCCAGTTCAAGAGAGAATGAGAACTGCTGGAGTGAGTCCAGCAGAGGGCCACAAAGATGCTTGAGAGCCTGGGGCATTTTGCTTACAAGGAAAGGCTGTGACCTGGGGCTGTCCCCCTGATGGGGGATCTAATAAATGCTTATAAATATCTAAAAGGGCAGGAGTCAACCAGATGGTGCCAGGCTCTTTCTGGTTGTGCCCAGTGACTCACCAAAGGGCAACAGGCACAAATTGGAACATAGGATGTTTCATATGAACATGAGGAAAAAAATTGAGGATGCAGAACACTAGAACAGGTTGCCCAAAGAGGTTGTGGACCCTTCTTCTCTGGAGATACTTAAAATCCACCTGAATGCTTTCCTATGCAACCTACCCTAGGGAAACTGCTTTATCAGGGTTGGATGCGATGATCTCCAGAGGTCTCTTCCAACCCCTATGATTCTGTGATTTTATTTTTTTTTCTTTTACAGCAGTCAGACACCCAGCTGATCAAAGCTGATACGGTTGGAGCAAACTTTTTTACCATAGCTGCATAGCAGAAGCAATCTATGCTGTCCTGTGGCCTTACTACATTTTCAATCATCTCTGTTTTCCCTTTTAGTAAGTGGAATGCTTCTGACACTACTAAATGCTCCAGCTAACCTGATGAAGTGAAGTCTGCTTCCTTCTGGTCAACGCAGATGTCTGCAATCTCTTTAGGATCCCCTCCTGTTTATAAGTGTCCCTCCAAACTCAACCTGTCCATTCACACATTCTCCAAAACCAGGTAACAATTCTTCCTATCTAATGGCATATGAATTGGACACTCAGAGCTTGCTGTCTTGTCTGCAAATGGCCCTTGGGTGTGCTCACTGTCAGAACAGCAAGGAAAACATCACTAATAGTTAGACTTATCAAAGGCACAACGGTGCTCCCTCCTCGTATTTGATTCCTGAGATGAAAATTGGATATAAAAAAAAGTGGTAGGCATAATGTTTTTAGACGCACTATTACCTCTTTATACTCTTTCCCATGAAGTTCTTGTGGAAAATGTAGGTCTTTAGGCACTCAAAGTGCTTTGCAGCCAACAGGAGGAAAACAGCCTTTGCTGAGCTGCATTTTCTATAGCATTTGCATAAAAATACAGTTCAGTTCTCTGTATACTCTGCAAAAATCTGACTCTTTTTTCCCCATTCAGTTGGAAACAGTCCATGTTGCCATATGTAGCCATTTCATCTTTCCTATTTCCTTTCTTTTATAAAACACAATCCTTGATGCCAGCTTTCTTTATGGTTTTGCCATTCACAGGAAAGTAAAAAATAGCAATACTATTCCTGAAGAAATAACAACACAAAATAACTTTGCTAAGGATCCAGAACAGTGGCTTACAAAGCAAAAATTCATCCAAACCAACCCTTCACACTTCCCCATTGCAAAAAATAAAGTTCAAACTGTGTGTTTTCATAGACACTGCTGGTCTAGAAGTGAGCTCTTAAAATTTAAGCAATAGCAGATTTTCCCAGTGCCTCACAAATTGGACATTTATGATAAATGGTTGATAGGCAGTCGTTTAACGAACCTTTGTCCTATTTCTGCATTTGATGGGATACATGGTACTGAAAACATGCACAACAATAACAGGCTTCTGGAGACAAAGCAGAATATCTGCAAACATTTGCTATCATGTAGCATAAAGCCATTCCCCTCACTGCTCACGCTGACTTCATCCACACAGATGTGGACCATCAGCTCTATCAAACTCACAGGAATAATAAACTCAGCCCTTTTAGTTCATGGTTACTCAGTCATATATTCTTTATAATTCTACAAAGAAATTTCTATTTAAGGCAGAGTTGTTTTGTGTTTTTTTGTTGTTGTTTTTGTGTGTGTGTGTGTGTGTGTGTTTTGTTTTGTTTTGTTTTGTTTTGTTTTTCCAGGAGAATGCTATGGTACCATCACAGGATTTCAAGGTGCTTAGATGCAAATCGAATAAAATCAAAAGCCATGTTACCTGGCTTGGCACATCCAATTGTGCCCACTGCTATACAGGCAGCACCAGGTCCATTCCCCATCAGTCCTTATGCCTTGTTTGTGCCAACAATTAGTCATCTAAGCTTTAAAAGCATCCAACCTTTTGCTTCCTCACTTTGACCACACTGCGACATCAGAGAGCACAGCTCAGATGAAGACTCGTGTGTGACTCATTTCCTTAAAACACTTTTTCTCCATTTCATGTGTAGAGACTTGTTGAGGAACAGAAGAAAAAAAAAAAAAGGGCTAAGGCAGAGAATGGAACTTTGGAAGGGAAGCTGTATGTCAGAAGTATTAAACAAATCCTGGCTCACTAATACCGTCATCCCATCCTTTTCTGCCTCAACACTTGTCAGTCATTTCCCTGTTCTCTTGCTGACTTCAGGACCCAGCAGGCTCTCCTGCAGCTGACTACTGGGAACAATCCCACCCCAGATGAACAGCACTATTGATCTTAGCAAAGGTGACCCCATCAAATGATTGGCTTAGGCCAAGGACCTGGCACATGATGCTTTGAGGGCAGAGCTGCCACGGACCTGTCCTGCATCCAAAGAGACCTAGCATTTAAGTCAGCTATGCAATATTCAAAGCTACAAGCCATGACCAACTGTTTCTGCTGCTTTCCTTTTCTTTCCATTGGACTAGGCTATTTTTAATGTCTGAGAGAGGATTCAAGTCAATTGAGGAAAGAGGAGAAAGAAAAAACAACCATTTCCGTGTACATTTGTACAACAAACAATTTTTCTTTTTTTTTTCCCTCCTGGTTTATTTTTACATGTGATGTGTATCCTGCATGGGACTTTTCTTCCAAGTTTTTTTGGTTTTTCTCCTTCAAAAGAAGCCAATGAAAAAATCCTCATCGTTGTGGCTGATAGCTGCCAAGCTGAAGACAAGATAAAAACCAGAAGGGGTGATACAGCTCTGAATACACACACAGGAGTGCTGCTCCCCAGAGCTGGGCTAGTGTGCAGAGGAGGGTGCTGGCCAGCAGCCCTCTGCCATTCAGCCATAGCTCTACCTTTGACTGTGTACTGCTATCTTCCTCTACAGAACAAAACATTTTAATAATATCGTAATTAATTTTTAACATTACATTTATTAACATTTTATTTAGCCGGTTTTATTTAGCTGGCAAAAAAAAGGCCAAGTGTCATCACTCTAAAGTAGAAGCCATACATTCATTTTTCAAGCACAGGAGACCAAGACCCAAAGTAACACTGGACACAAGCTCCTTAAACACATTCTTAGATGACATTTTAAGCATCATTTAAAGCACAGGAAGAGAATAATAATTTTAAAAAAGGAACTGTTTAAAGTCAGCTACACAAAGGTAAGATCTGTTCGGATAAGTGTAAACGTGACTGCAGAACGTTCTTTGGTCTTCCTTCTATCAAATATGAAAAATTATTTTTAATTGATTCTTGAAGCACTTTTGAAGTTCAATAAATGCTTCAGAAATCAGTTGGGAGTCCACAAATGTTAATAGTATTTAGCTCATTTCAATAAAAATGGCCTCATTAACATGCCAGCTGCTGAAATGTGTGATACCAACTGTGTCCTTCTGCTGGCCTGCAGGGAAGCATTCCCACTCACCACTCAGTTCTGTTCTAAAATAAATTATTTAGAAAACATCCCTATTTTATTGTATGCCTCCACTTAGACTACAGTTACTTCAGCAATGTCCCATCCCCCAAATATCTGTAAAAGCTCCTTTGAACAAAGTGAGCTTGGCCTGTGTTTCCTCATGGATTTTTTTTTTCATAGATCATAGTATCTTTTGAATTGGAAGGGACCCCTAAAGGCCATCTGGTCCAACCCCCTGCACTGAACAGGGACACCTACAGCTTCATCAGGAGCTCAGAGCCCCTCCTGCCTGACCTGGCCTGTCTCCAGGGGTGGAGCATCCACTGCTTTTCTGGGCAACCTGTGCCAGTGCCTTAAAAGCCTTCTAAAACACTTCTTCCTTATGTCCAATGTAAATCTTCCTTCTTTTAGTGTGAAACATTTTCCCCTCATCCTATCACAGCAGACCCTGCTGAAGAGTCTGTCCTCTTCCTTCTTACAGCTCCCCTTTAGATACTGAATGGTATCCCTGTAGCCTTCTCTTCTCCAGACTGTAGAGTCCCAGCTCTTTCAGCCTGTTGTCATATTCTTTCTCTGTAGTCAAGTAGAAACTCACCCACCTTTTCATGTATCTGCATGGGGGGAGACAGGTGAGCTCTACTCCTTTTTGGGCACAAGATGCTCTTCATTATGACTCTGCTCTATTGAAATAAATAACCTTTGCTGAGCTCTTCCACTGCCAAGCTGGACTACTTGTAACACCCTGACCCACAGCTCAAAAATCTGAGTGGCATCACTGCCTCCAGAGACGTGGCTGGCTGACACAGAGGATACCCTGCACTTTGGCTCTATAAGCACTTTCTGTAACAGTGCTCCGAGGACATGGTAACCACGTATAAAATTGCCGTCATTAGATTGCAATGCAAGTAGTACAGTGTTAGTATCTCCAGAGAAAATATGATCCTTTGTTTGACGAAGTAGGATGTTAAGACGAGATAGGAAGAGAAGGAATGGCCTCAAGTTGTACCAGGGGAGGTTCAGGTTGGAAATTAGGAAAAAATTTTCCAAAAGAGTGGTGAGGCATTGGAATAGACTGCCCAGGGAGGTGCTGGACTCACAGTCTCTGGAGGTGTCAAATCAATGTGGACATGGGGTACTTAGGGACATGGTTTAGTGGGAGACATTGGTAGTAGGTGGATGGTTGGACTAGATGATCTTAGAAGTCTTTTCCAACCTCTGTGATTTTATAATTCTAAATACCATCCAGGCCAATGAGATGGGCAAAATTTAAATCAAAAGTGTTGCCAACAGGTGGTAATGTCCAAAAAATCCTACTTTACTATACAGTTCTAGCACAGGTTAATCTTTCAAGCATACATCTAAGCTCAACACCAACAGCACACACTGGCCTTTAAGAGTCATGTTTTGTTACCAGGATACAGTGTGTGCTTCCCATTCATTGTCTATATTTTTGAGCCATTGTGGAGGTGGGGGCACAGGAGGCCTTTCCAGTCCCAGGACAGGCAGGGACACACTGGGTCATCCATGCCACTCTGCAGGCGGCCTCAACAGCAAAATCACTGTTTTAGGGTCAAACCTTCCCATGAAGATCATTGCTGTTGAAATCACTCTGTCACCTCTCAGAAAGCCTCAGTGATATCCTAGACAATACATACCACAGCCCACCAGCAGCCACACACAGAATCATAGAATCATCAAGGTTGGAAAGACCAATAGGATCAGCTAGTCCAACCATCAGCCTATCCCCACCGTCCCACTAAGCCACGTCCCTCAGTGCCACACCTACACAGTCCTTGAACACCTCCACAGATGTTGACTCCACCACCTCCCTGGGCAGCCTGTGCCAATATCCGACATCTAGCTGGCAGTCTAAATGAGCAGGCAGCTGCCTTCTCCTTCCCCTCCCTCCTCTGTTTTATTTTGGGTCAAACGTACTTCGCTGCAAAGGTCAGAGTGTGGCAGCACAGGCGCAGCTGAGGCCATCCCAAAGGGAGGAGGTAGCACACAGAGCTTTTGAAGAGATGATGAGAGAGTGGTGTAATTAGGGCTTTTTCTTTTTTTTTTCTTCTCCAGTTTTTCTGTCAAATTTGCATTTTAAATTACTTCTTGCTATAATTGTTTCATCTTTCTTTTCACTAGGACTTCTATAACGTTTGTTATTATTTCCCAAGGATTTTTAGAAATAGTAAAGGACTACAATACAAAAAGAAAGCAAAACAAACAAAAAATAGTTTTATATCAGTATGCCTTTTTCCCTAAAATATTCCTTTGAGATTAACTATTAGGAAGGGAAAAAAGAGAAGTCAGCAAAGAGAAGGTGACACTGACAGGGATTTTGCCGTGAGGAGAGGCCTGTAGGTTCTGACTCACCACCCCAACCACTGCACGAGGAGCAGTGAAGCTTTCATCCCCACAGGGGGGAAATCCCAATTACTCATCTCTTTCCCCCGGGGCTCATGGCTGGGCCCCAGCTCTAAACCCAATTATCCCCAGGCCCAGTGAGCAAAGATACCTTGACAGCTCTGCTGTCAGGAGAGATTAGCTTGCTGTGGAATGGCTCCAGGAGCCTGTTGTCCCCCTGGCTCCAGTTGCAAAAAGTCAGGCAGCACCGTGGTGGCTGAGGGTCTGTGCCCAGTGGGGCTGTGGTGGTGCTGAGCGTCCACAGCACACAACAGGAGGGACAGCAGCGGTGAGAAGATCTCCTCAGCTGCCTTGATAAACTAGAAAAGCACATCTGGATCTCTCCAGCAAACAGGGAAGAAAAACTATTCAAAAGGAAGATGCACTCAAATCTACAATAAAATAACACTGCCACTGTTGTCAAGCACCTGAATGGTGATGTGGAGGTTGCAGGAGTCTCTGTTAGACTTCATTCTGCTGAGCACTGCTTGAGCACATGGTGCAGCTCACGTTGCCACCACATGCCCTGACTGCCAACAGCTTGAAAGAATCTCAGAGGTCCTAACCACAGTGGGCCTAATGAGCGAGCTTCTGCGAACTGCAAAATCTGAGTGGTGAAAAGGATGGAGACTTTGTGCTTGACAGTCACCTCTGGTATATCACATTGATTTTCGTCTTAGTACCCTCATCTGGATGCTAATGCTAGGTGATTGCATTGGTATACAAAACCAAATGCAAGCAGCTTTAAGTAAGAGGGCGCCAACTTATGCCCCATCAGGAAAGCATTGTGTGGATTGATTGAAATAGCCATCCCAAATTTGATCCGCGTTAAGCTGATGTCAATTGAAAGCATCTCCATTAAAAAACAAATAGACCAGTGTCTGGGGGTTTCTGGGACTGTTACTGCCCAGCACATCTCCCACAGCTGTGCCTCTGCAGTGACCAAGCCTGGCTGAACACGTCCATTCCAGCCAGCACAAGACTGCCTAAGATGTTTCAGCAAGCTGCTGCGTGCTGTTTTCAGCTTAGTTTGTGGGATTTTTCTTAAACAATCTTATCAGTTTTATATGCACCGTGTTCCTGGCAGAGGGGGAGGGAAGAAAGACAGGGGTTTTCCCTCCCTCTACACAGCAGTTTCACTATTTTTAGGTGTTGTTGTTTAAACAAACAAAGTCTTTTAAGGCAAGAAAAAGAAGAAATAGCTCAGTAAATCAGTGCTTTATTTTATGGCACTGGCAGCATGAGGCTTAAAACGATGTCCTTAGGATACTATTAATTAACAATCCAGCTCCTTAGGCTTCACTGAAGTGGGATGACACTTGGCAGAACAGAGAGGCTCCAGATGGAGAAAATCTTCTGCATCAGATAAGACCTTGAGTGACAAGCCCTTGTCACTCACATTTAGGGCCAAAGACTAAGCCACTTGTTATGTTGCAAAAAGCTAAAAATACCCTAAATGCAACCTTTTTTCTCCTTAAAGCTACCTGTTGCATCAGATATACTCTGAATCCAACTATCTACTGATTTTGGCATAGAAAACACTTTAATTGAAAGGAATTACCAGCACTGAAAAATAAGGATGAACTGCAACTACAGCCCAGCTTCAAACACATCCTCTTAAAAGTTGAACAAACCCAGCAGAGAGTCTGGGTGAAATTTTAAACTGATCAACTTTTTCTCCTGCAAAAACTGTTATTTATTCACTATTCTAAGTTCCCTTGAGAAGTGAGCTCTTATGGGTTTGATGCCAAGTGCACAGTACTAATAATATCAAACCAGAAGCCACAGAAAAGACATCAGAGCTCTCTACAAAGTCCCCAGCTCACTGGGCTGGAGGACTCCAAGCCAGCACCTGTAAGGCTTCTTGAAGCAGAGAAAGTTAATTGTAAGATCTGTGCAAAATAACTGCTTTCAGCAAATTAAAATGAAGGACGTACAACAAAAAATATACAGTGTGCCCATCAGTTCATCACAGCAAACCTGAACAAGAAGGGCAGCCTTCTGACACTGCCTTGACCAGTGCTTTAGTACTGCAGGGATGCATACACCTTTGGCCTCCCCCACTGGTCCCATAGCCCTGGGCATTCTCAGTGCCCACGCTTAAGCTCACCTTGAGCTCACAAACAAATACATTTAAAGGAGCAAGAACTTCCCAGAACTCAACCCAGAACTTCTTCCTGGCTTGCTCATCCTCATAGTGGGAGACCACAGCTCATGTTCCCTCTTGCAACTCTGGAGATAGGAAGCCAGCTGTTAGCCCAAGATGTAAATCATTGGCCACGAGGCTACCCAGCCTACTTCCTCTCCTGAGGGATATCCAACACTCAGGCAGCCTTAAAATCCCTGTTCACATCTTTCTGCTCACAGTTGACCCTGCTCTCACCATCACCATTTAGTTAGGCTGCAGCGATGACTTACACTCTTTCCTCAAAGTTATGCAGTTTGCTATGTTATTGGAGTGGCCTTTTATTAACTGATAAAGATTAAGCACTTCATTTTGCCTTTCTAAATCTATACTCTGTATCTTCTCATGGTTTTAAAATGCCTGCTAGGATTAAACTTAAGACTTTTGTCCATTGGGTCCATTAAAGCTGCTGCAATTGGAATCTGTGCTTTTTGATAAGACAAGAGGATACCGCATAAATCACCACAGTTTATTATTTTTAAACAGCCCCCTCATCCTCACGAAGGAAAGGATAATTTGAATTGTAGATTTTAAATGCCGATCTCACTTGTGTCTCCTTCTACTGCAGATAGTGATGTTACTCTTACTGCCTAATTAAGGAAGAGATGGATTAAGCAGTAGATTTATCACCTACCTTGGAAATTACCATAACCATTATTGTAACAGTAATGTCTACATCCTGCAGGATCTGAAAGTATGTAGCCAGCTAAATAAACCCTTCTTCCTTTGCACATGCATAACAGCAGTAGCATCTGGAACATCTCCAGGCTAAAATGCAGACCTGGATTCAGCCTAATGCACATCTGTGTTAGATGTAATGTGAGCAGCCCTCCTTCCTGCAAGCTGTGATGGTGTAATGCAGAGGCTTAAGAGTGTATGAAAACAAAATGGAACAACAGTATACTCCACACCCAAATAATTTATATATATAGCACTTATCTATAGGAGTATAATTTTAGGAACCCAAATCTACTGCTAAGTTATTAAATATCTCCTGCAGATGTTGCTGAAGCACTATGTGCATCTTTTTAATAGCTTACAGCTCCACAGGAGCCTTCATCTCTGCTTCTGGAGAGAGCAGTGATAGAGCAGACCATTTTGGTGCCTTACATGCACCAAAACCCAAGTAGTGTGTAAAACAGTAATGGCAGGTAAGTGCTTCTGTGTCCTAAGGTTCTGGATAGGACAGCCCTGCAGAAGCAGCTCTTGTGCAGAGGGGAGTTCTGGGAGGGCTTCCTACTGACCTTATTACTTCTCATCCTTCAGGCAAGGAAATACATCTTTGCCTGCTGCTCTGCAAAATCTGAATTGCTGATCCACTTCCAAGGATCCTTGCAGTAACTCCTCAAGTCAGCACTGGTTAAGACTGAACAAGGTTAACAACTGGTTAAGACTGACAAGGTCTCTGGGGCACAGGCAGCCCTTGCTCAGCCAGGCTGTCCTCAGGGTGCACTGAGAGGACTTCATTAGGATTGCAATGCACCAAACCTGTTCACTGCACCTGGAGGATGGATGTTTAAGAGGGAGAGAAGAATACAAACCTTACATTTAATGCTCTAAAAGCTGATGAATGTAGAAGAGAAGTGGGTTTTTAGCAGGGCACGGGATTCAATGCACCCTCAGTAAGCTTTCAGATGACACCAATCTGTGTTTGTGCAATTCACACGCCTGAGGGACAAGGTGCCATCCAGAAACACCTATACAGGTTCAAGCAGTGGGTTCAAATGAAACTTGTGAGGCTCAGCAAAGCCAAGTGCAAGGTTTGGACCTGGATTGTGGCAACCCTTGCTATGAGTACAAGCTGGGGGATGTAAGGATGAAGCACAGCCCTGCCAAAAAGGACTTGAGGGTACTGGTTGATGGTAAGCTGGATGTTAGCCATCAGTGTGCACTTGCTCAGAAAGCCAACAGTGACCCAGGTTGCAAAAACAGAACTGTGGCCAGCAGGTCAGGGAGGTGATCTTGCCCCTCCGCTCCGCCCTGTGAGACCTCACCTGGAGCACTGTGTCCAGATACAGAGTTCTGTGAAGGAGAGTCATCTGTTGGAGTGCATCCAGATGAGGGCCACAAAAATGATCCAAGAGATGGAACACCTCCCTACAAGGACAGGCTGAGAGAACTGGGGCTGTGCAGCCTGGAGAAGAGAAGGCTCTGGGGAGACCTGAGAGGCGGCCTTTCAGTATCTAAAGGGGGGCTGTAAGAAAGAAAGGGACAGACTTTTTAGCAGGGTCTGTTGTGACAGGACAAGGGGAAATGGTTTCACACTAAAAGAGGTGAGATTTAGTTTGGGCATAAGGAAGAAGTGTTTTAGAAGGCTGGTGAGGCACTGGCACAGGTTGCCCAGACAGGTAGCGGATGCCCTATCCCTGGAGACAGCACAGGTCAGGCTGGAGGGGCTCTGAGCTCCTGACGGAGCTGTAGGTGCTTTTAAAAGGCATGGGAAGTAAAGAAGAAAGCATCTCCAACGCAGGCCCTGCAATGGGGATTGCTGTTTGTGCACTTCACAAAACACACCCTTGCTAGGGCTGATGGAAACAATATGGTGAGTGCATTGCAGCAGCGAGGTCAGAGTGTGGCTCTTCTCTTCCCTTTTGTTTAAAGCATCTACAAAGAGGCTGCTATTTTTTTTTCTTTTTCCTGCCACAGTTTCGGCTTTCTGAAGAGCTGCAGGACATGGCCAGGGTCAGGGCAGCCACAGCACAGCACCTCTGGGAAGGAGCAATGATCACAGCACGCACCAGGGGCTGCTCTCGAAAGATCTGGGTGCAAGGGGGATGTTGTCTGCTGCGGGGCCATAAAAGTGGTTGCAACAAGTTTGGGATTTTTTAGGGTGGCCTCATCCTAAAAGGAAAAAAACAGTGATATTCTTCCGTACAGCAAAGACAGGATGAGCCCTCACTGCTCCAGAGAGATATTTGTACAGAGAAAACTCAATTTCTAGCATTAAAACATCTGCAGTTTTAGTAAGTTTTGTAGCATGCATAGATACCACAACTATAATTATGTTATACCTGACTGAAAAGAGATCAGATCAGGCTGACAAAATGCTTCAACCATACCCCCGGTTAATTTCAGTGCAGCTCAAATTACCTGCACCAGTCTGCTAATGGACATGCTGGTAATATCTTGCTGTAGAACACAGCTTGCAGTGGCTCACTGTCACACATAATACCCATAATGTCCCTTTCCATACCAATCTTTGTAGGAGCAGTGAGTTTTCATTGAAGTGTCTGTTCCCTCACACAGAATCCCATAAAATAAAACAAAGGCATCTTGAAAAGACCCCCGTTCTCTTTGATTTGACAGTTCCTCATAAACTTTAATGAGAATGACTCTCACCCAGACTGTAAAACAAGCCAATGTGCTGTGAAGTTTAGTTACTGGGGGCAGCAACACAAGCCCCCGAACCTATGAATGATAATACAGTTGGCCATCAATTAAACTTAGTAGTTAAAAGCAGCACTAAGAACCCCTTTTGTCCATTAAGGATATTAGTACTTCCTCATCAGAAAGTCCTACTGACCTTCAGAAAGGGAAAACATCCTGCAAATGTTCCTGCTGTGGCCAACCCCTATCTTCCACACCCTGGATTAGAGTAGAGCAGTGCCAGTTCCCATTGGCACCTGCTGGACATCACATCCCACGCAGTGACCCATGCCCACCTGTTCTGCTGCCCACGAGAAAGCCCACCTACTGCTGGAGGTACAGATCATCTGCTTCCATCAGGTCAGCTAAAGGAAATGTCTCATGGAAAAGACCATTTCCCTGTGTCCAAAAAAAGGCTTTGGCTGAAGTCCCTGGTAAGATACATCTGTGGTAAGTCTGTCCAGTGGATGCAGAAATTTGCTAAACGTTTCCATCTGCTATAGAGTCTGGCCATCAATTTGTCCTTGTAAATTCCTAAGTGGCATTGATTTTCCAATGTTAAAAAAAGGGAAACAGTGTTTGTGGGGATACCTAAACCCATAAATACCACGCAGCCGTGCATACACACACTCAGAAAAAAAAGCATGGCACATAGTGCAGAAGCTTGATGTTGCCAATTAGTAAGAGGATTTTAGGAGTGCTCACAAACTCTTCATGAAAATAGCCTTGTAGGCAGGCTGACATCACCCAGATGTTTTTAATTACATCGACTCTGGGAGTAATTTCTTTGCTTATCTGTTACTGCCCTCCAGCACTGGTTCCTGTTGATTAAATCTGCCTCAGAAATAGAATACAACTTTCCTTCTGGACACAAAATGGCTGGAGATCTTCAGTTTCCTGGTTATTGTGTGTTAACACTTCACTGCATTTTCACATACACTGATGATGCAGTGTGACATGAATAAGGGAGATCAAATACAGAGTGTATCAATTCCTTCACCTCATCTTGGGTTCAGGTTCATTTTCTTCTCTGTACTCAAAAATGGCCCTGAATGTGCCCTATCTGCCCATCACTGCATTTGCAAACAAGCAAAAGTGGCTGAACACACAGTCCAGTATGAAAGCAAAGGCAACAGCAGAGAGCAGCTCATGGCCCCTGCAGCACCCCAGCTTTTGGGCTTATTAAATTAAGGTCTATTTATTCTTTGCAAATCCCTGGGAGGACATCAAATCAAAGACATCCTCTCAAGAAGTGTTTGAGGTTATTAACTTTCTTTGGCTTCAGTGGAGAGGTGCACAGTGCACACTGCACAGATGTGGTGTCCAAGCAGCCTAAAGAAAGCCGCTGGGAGCAATGTCTCCTGTCTGCAGGCAGGCCCTCGTTGGTGCCCCTTGTTCAACACCTAACACAGGTCATGGTGCTGCTTGTATCTCGACCGCGTCCCAAGAAATCCCTTTCCATAGTAACATTATTAGCTTTTATGGACTTCCCTTTACATATTTAAAGTGACTGTAGGTCCACTAATGACTATAATTGTTCCAGACATCCATTAGTTTTGATTTATTAACTTACTCAATTTCCCATATTGTCTTGCCCACTCTAGGAGGAATTTACTGTTTTAATATTGTGGGTCAGTACTAATCATATGTAATCGTGTAAGTTGTTTAATTAATAACAATTAGCACCTCCCATCAAGACCTCATTTTCCTGCATGAACACCATTAATGTGATTTTCAGAATAAATCTGCCTGTTCCCTCCCCCGGTGGTCTAGGCAACTTGCTTCTATGGAAAAGGTGCTTTAAACAGCTTGCCATCTTCCATGATTTTATCAAGTATCTTGTCGTATTTGCTTTTCCCGAAGCCTTGGGCACTTCACTGAGTAATATCATGGAAACCTGTGTTCCAATGTGACAAAAAATGCTATATAACAGGAAAAGCCTTTGCAACCATGAACAGCAGTCTCAAAAAAAAATGGAAAGTAGTAAGGACAAAAGAGATGTAAATATTATGCCCTAATTTCAATGATTTCAAGCTGTCTTCTATTTTTCTAAGCCCACCA
This sequence comes from Tympanuchus pallidicinctus, assembly GCF_026119805.1. Classification (NCBI taxonomy): domain Eukaryota; kingdom Metazoa; phylum Chordata; class Aves; order Galliformes; family Phasianidae; genus Tympanuchus; species Tympanuchus pallidicinctus. The sequence continues at coordinate 50,993,058 of NW_026294721.1, forward strand.
TTATTTTCTGACATTAGCCGTTGGCATTACTGCAGCATTTAGCAAGGAGTGCACCAGTAGAAGAGTATTAATGGGACAAGGGGAAATGGTTTCAAACTAGAATAAGGTGGATTTAGCCAGCACATAAGAAAGAAGTATTGTACAAGGCTGGCAAGGCATTGGCACAGGTTGCCCAGAGAGGCAATAGATACCACATCTCTGGAAACTGCCAAGGTCAGGCTGGAGGGGCTCTAAGCCCCTGATGGAGCTTTAGGTGTCATCGCAGTGGAGTTAGACCACACGTCCCTTCCGACTCAAACAGTTCTATGAGTCTATGATTCTATTTAAGCTTATTCTATAAAGATCTCTGCAAACCCTCTACATCATGGTCAGCACAAAAATAAATAGCAGTATTTAATATTCAAGTTAATTAATGTCTATTTACAATTACTCTTCTCCTAACTTTTTTTTTTTTCTTTTTCCTGGGAAGAACTTAAGCCTAGCTTCACCGACTTCTGCCTGTGATTCCCCTGGCTGTTTTCTTGTGTACATTTTTAGCAGCAGAAGTGAGGGTACCAGTTATGAAGTCATGTTGGAGAACGTGTGCTACCCAGCTGACACAGAAAGGGACCACTACAAGAAAGTCCATCAACAACAAGGAAAGCAAAATCAAAGAAAAAAGACCATGATAACCAAAGTGATTGTTCCTCATCCCACTTCCTACCAACATTTCACTATGAAGAGGACACTCGATAGATGTCACCAGCTCAAGCCACTTGCAAACCACACACTGCTTTTGGTGTTGCGTCAGCACAATGCAGGACTTTCCGCGTGGCCGGCAGAAAGGCTCACAGGCAGCACGGAGAGCAGCTCCCACGCTCTCATGCCTCCCCAGCCAGCACTGGAAACGTGGTTGCCCTAATGTGTGGTGTGGCCTCCAGCCCACCAAGCAAAACAGCATGGGAAAAGAAACACTGATATTCTTATTTTTACACTGATAAGTGACACAAAAAGGTGAAGTGAGAGCTTGAACCCTGCAGAGGAAGCCTGTGACAAATGTGAGGTGGCCCTGCTGGCTGTCCTCCTCACGGTGCTCCCCTGTGCAGGAGATCTGAGCCCTGTGTGGTTTGCTGCAGCCCCCCACTTTCCCCCTTTCTTGCTGGGGTTGGTGTCTGTGCTAGTCAGCTCTTCCCAAAGAGTGAGAGGCAAGCCAGTAATTAATGCAAATACACAAGGTTTCAGAAAAATGCCAGATGTGGGAGATAACATTAAGTAACCCCAGGAAGATTTAACTCTGTCCAAAAGATGTTTACCCCAAGATAGATAGAAAAGGTGTTACAATACAATCCTTGGCAGTTGCTTTATCTTAATCTTCCGTGTTAAAAATTAAAGACTGTATTAATACAATGTCAGACTTACTTAATAGTACTCTTTTATCAAGCTGATATGATGGTAGCTAATTATTAAATGAGTTAATGTATGTCTTGTTATTTAATCTACCATGACTGATAATGAACTGTGTCAAATACTTATTAGACACTCATTCCCTCTACACCTAGCTGACACTAACATGGCTCACAATTAAACACAACTGCTCCTTCACTGCCAGGCACAATTATGCCATCAAACATTATCCCACTCGCTATTCTTTGGTCTTAAGTAGGAGATGTCATCCTCCATTTGTCCGGTCCCAGAAACCATCCAAGAAAGGAGAAAACAAGAGAAAGTCTAACGCGAATTGGTCAAACCAGGTTAGATATGCCCAGAAGTAGCCAGAATAATTGGTTAAAGATCAGTGGGAGCCACCTCCTCACAAAAGGTGGCCACCCTTTGGTGACTGTGTGCTGGTGCTTCTTCACAGGGGCTGCCTGTCCATTTTCTGATGGTAATTCCAGGCTTCTGGTAGTGAAACGAAATCTCAAACTTGGCAATGCTGAAGAGCATTATCCTAATTGAGTTTCTTGGTGTCCAGACTAAGACAGGAAATGGCTCACTTCTGAAGGGCATGGACTCATGGGGACATGAGATGAAATCTCCTTCTCCTTGGGCAGCAGGGGCCTTGGGGCAACCCCCAGGATGAGTTTTGTGCCACATGCACCAACAGCAGGTCTCCTTGACTGAGCCGGGCCAGATTGCTCTGCAGCTTGTCAGGGGCACGCTGGCACATTGGATGCTAAGACTGATGCCAGGGGCTGGAAGCAGTGCCACCTGACTACACGATACTCAACCTCTTGTCATGCAGTGGAGACTATCCTCCACAGCCCTGCTGCTCTCAGCCAACAGAGGCTCCCGCCTGGAGCTTAGTTCTTTGCTCTAGTTCCCAGGATTTCAGCTACAAAGAGAATTTCCTCAACAATCGTGTGGGTTGAGCTGCTAGTTTATCAATCTGCCCACCATTCTGTCTTTGTTTCAAGGAACTGAACGTGAGATATCAAACCATTGGCTTCATTGCTTAGTTATAGGACAGGCTCCAGTCTGCATCCACTTCCAATACTTCTGGCCAGGAGAACGTTCCTGCTAGCAGCCTTCATTGTGAGTCAGCTCGCTAAGTGTGTGGCGTGTATGGGGTTTAGCAAGGCATTTATATCTCTGTTTCTACCAATGGAAAGTGTTCCAGTGGGTTTTCATAGCAATCTGAAGGCTGGAAAAATAAAGTTTTGAGTTATTCACACACCATTCTCACTTCTCTGGGGAAGTTTGTGCAGCAAATGGTAGAATTAGGACAAATCTTGAGCCGGGCTTTTGGCCCCAAACTTGCAGTAAGGGCTTGCAAGATGCCGTGGCATTTTGAATTTATTTTTTACTGAGGAAAATCAAGAATGAAGCAAGAACGTATTTCATTTTATTTGCTGATTTACTTAGGGAAAAGAGCAAAACTTGGAAAGTATAATACTAAAAAGAAATTGTAACTTCAGTCCAAAAAAAAGTCACTGGAAAAGGTTTAGTCCTAAAAATGAAACTTATTTGTTTGCTCATCGAGAAGTCAATTGAAAATAAATTAAAATACAGCCTGTAGTCAAACTTCTTCCCACCTGCTTGTGAACGCCTAAGGGAAATTACCTGCAAATGCAGAAATTGTTATACAGATCAAACAAAGGCACTTATCTATAATTACTGGACTTATCTATTTGTCTCAGGACTGGCAGCAACAGCTCCCTTTGTTAAGAATAAATTTGGTGCCGTGATTTGTATTTTTCTATCTCTTCCACCAAGATCGTTCAGGAAAGGTTCCGCTTATAATAGAAAACGGTTTCCTTAACTTTACTAAATAAAGGCAGATTGAAGAGATCTGGCTAGGTAAATTGAGGGAGAGCAAGAGAGCAAGAATAGCCAAGGGCTCTTCAGAGGAGATATTCTTTTCTTTTAATGACTTTACAGTTGGACTTGTGAGTATCTCGAGCAGTTTGGAAAGTCTCTTGGGAAAATGCTCATATTTCTGCCATGTCCCAGCTCTCTTCCTACTTATTCAGTAACTAATAATTAAAGTTTAAAGCATTCACAGGAAGAAACTTCCTGTTGCTAAGACCTTGCAGGGTCCTGCCAACTTGACAAGCCAACAGCGCACTGATGATACAGCATCAAAGCCAGAGGATAATTACCCAGTTTATAGGAAGCTGAAGGAAGTGGGTGCCCCTGCTAGCTTGTAATCATTTGCCCTTGGCCATTGCCCATGAGGATTTATCTCCATCACACTCTCAGGTTTACAGCCTCCTCTGGGGAGGAACAATGCCCATGATGGTGGTTGCTCACGCTCTACTAATTGTTGGAGTCAAGGAGGCAACCTGCAATGAGCGTCTTGCAGATGGTTGGGCAGCTTAGAGGAGTGAGCGCAGACGAGCTGGAAGGACCTCATGATGCCAAGGAGATGGGCTGGGAATGGCCAGGCGGGTAAAGCACGTGGCATAGAGATCAGAGCTATGCATCCTGAGCCATGAAGCTGTCACATCAGACAGGACAAAATGCAGGAGGAATTAGGGTTAATTGCTAATCACCAGGAGATATATCCATTACACGTATGGGAAAAAAAGCTCTATCTGTGGGGCTCCTAAAAAAATCAATTACTGGAAAGGGCCTGCTGTGGCCCTTTGGAACTGCTGTTGGCTTAACTGAATACTTCTAATTGAACACGAGCCATACGCTCCTCACAATTCCATCTGCCCACTTCACAGAGGTAGACCTGAAGCCTGTGCCTGGATAAAATATTCAATGGATCCCAAATCAGCTGTGCTGTTGCTTTCAGAGAGCAGTTTAACTGTTAAGTATTTCAGTATTTCTGATGACTTGTTTATGCCTTGAGGTGCAATGCAGAGTTTGTTTTCCAACCCTCTGTGGAAGAGTAGGGTCCCAGGGAACAAACCATTTATTGCCCCTTTCAAAGGATGGCTGCTCCTTTCTTCCTTCTTTTTCCAAGGTCCAAGCTCTGCTCACCTTCCTTCCGCGGTTCTGCTCTCACAGTATGTGTCCCGGGCCAGAAAATGGGTGTGCTTGGTAAGAAAATGGGTGTCCCAGGTCCCTGTCCCACCCTGGCCAGGTGCTGCTCACCAGGCTGCCTGCAATACCCTCCTGCTGCAGCTGAAACTCTCTTTTGATGCAGCAGCGTCAAAACATTGGATGCAGCTGCACAAAATCTGTGGCATCCCATAGCACGTCCTGCTCTGATGAAAACCATAAGCCAGGCTCTGGAGTAGTGGTGCTAGCTGAACTCCAGCTGTGGAGGTCTCCCATCGTTTTTTCCATACCCAGAGGCACAGATGGGTCGGCCCTAAGAGCTGAGCAAAGTGCCGGGGGGGTGGGGTGAGGGGGGGAGGGGGAAATAACCCCTAAATCTGAGTAACAAAGGAGAAGGGATTAAATATGCTTTACAGCTCTGCTCAGCATCGGCCCTCCAAAAGCACTGCTCTTCAGAACAGAGCAGCAGGGTGGGTTTTAGCAATGCAATGCCACTCTCAGCTTCTTCCATCTCATTCTTACACTTGCACTACTTGGAAAGGAAGCCACCAGGGAAAAAGCAATATGAGAAGAAAATCTGGATCCTGATGGCTCTTGCAACTTCACAGGCACAACTGGTATTCCTTTTTAAAATGCTGAGTGCACACTTGCTCAGATAAATGTGTATCTGAACACACAGGCGATTATCCTATTTTCATATAATTAATTTTTTGGAGCTTGCATGTGCATTTCCTGCTTGTTTGACCATGTAATAATTAATTAGCATTAATTATATTAGATTGCACCTTCAGAGTCTACACACACATTCAATTAGGAAGGCAAGCTTTTTACAGCGCTCCTATTTTCTGAGGGGAGAAGGGGCATCTGTAAGCTGAGAAAGAAGCAGGGGAGGCAGATTGCACACCCACCTGTGAGGATAACTACAGGAAACTATTGCCTGAAGTATTCGATAAAAATGCAAAGTTGTCCACTGAACAGTGTGGGGGCTCCTTGAAGCCTGATGCCCACTCCCCCTCTCCAGGCACTGACCACTTCCAGCATTTTGTGGTGCTTCAGTTTGGGGCTTGTAAAGCAATGAGCACAAGCAGCTGAGATAGTAGAGGAGGAGGGGAGAGGTGGCCAGGTCCAGCGGCAGCAGGCAGTGCCCTGGGGCTGAAGCTTTTGAAGTATCAGCATGGGCAGATGAATCATCTGGGGACTGAAAGAAAAGAAAATAGAAAAAAGCAAAAAGCTGTCTAGCCTGAGAGTGTGCAGATGAACATCGTGCTGATGGTGGGGATGAATCATCTCCACCTGCCCTGACTCAGAAAAGGGATGGCTGCATGAAGACAGGAACAGGCAATGCCCGTGCTCCAGCTAAAATCCTGTGCATCCATACAGATATACTGTTATATAGGTACATACATATTTCTTCTGTTTCTGATGGTGCTGGCAGTGCTGCTGCCTTCCAGCTTTAGGGTTTGAAACTGGGGCACATCCCCCAGCTCTCTGCACTCAGCACTGGGACACTTCAGTTTCACCACCTCTTTTTCAGATGTTGTTGCTCTTTGCTGCTTTCCTGGAGCAAAAGCATGTAATTTCTGCAGCTTTTCCTTTTCCACTCCGATTTCCCCCTCTACCTTATGAACTACACCCTTGCTAAAGCTGACAGGTGATTTCTCCTTGGTCAAAGCTTGGCAAAGGGGAACTTTGTCATGCCCAAGAGGGCTCTGCCTCATCTCACCATTTCATGTCAAGGGGACCATGAGCACAAAGCAAAGAGTGGAGGAACTGAAGAGTACCAACTCTGCATTCACAGTACAGCAACACTTCCTCTGTACCTCTCCTTCCCTGGGCAGGTTTGGTTTGTGCTCAAGCCAGACCAAAGCTCACCAGCAGCTCTTGTAAGCCAGGAAAACCCCCAGAAAGGCTGAGATGCAGATTGAGATGAAGGAAAGAAGGAACAACAAACCCATCCCCAAGCTGCCCCCTGGGAATCCTAATGTTCTCTCCCAAACAGAAAAAGAAAAGCCAGAAAAAACAAAACCCCTAACTCAAGCACTCTCATACACTGTGGAATGAGAGTTTAAATGGCTGTCAGCTTATGTGCCTACAGCATAAAGCAGATTGCAAATGTAACAGGATACAACTGGGGCAGGCAATTGCAAGGATAGCGCCACAAGTCTTCGTCTTGGGACTACTGGCAACCCCAGCCTTTGGTAATGACTTTGCAGTTGTTTGGGCTGATTTGCCCTTCATGCGCAGAGAACGTCACTTTCTCTACAGAACTGTAGAGGACTATAGAGAAGCCATTGGTGATCTTACCGATTATGTGATGGCTGCTTTTTTCATAAATACATATTCCCAGTGTCTTAATGTTAAATAAATACGTTGAGGAAATGAACAACAATAAAAATCCAGTCTCTGGATCACACACTCAACAAAATGGGCATTTTATAGGCAGTTTCCTACCCAGCAGCATTATTGTGGAATATGCAGTGGAGGTGATAGGCTTCCATGCTGTCTAATGGCAGCAGAAAGCATCAAAAGGCAAGAGGGGATTCTGCTGCATCCCTCTGAGGGGAAGTCCCTCTCCAAACTGAAGAGCCCAGATGTTTCAATGGAAAGCCTTTCTCCACCCTTGGGATTTGATGGACAAGCCAGCCAGCAGCGGGTGCTGAGAAGAAGAGAGTCTGCTGATGGAATATGAGAAGCATGCAGACAAAAATCTCAGACGCAGAGTTTGGATTTTGGGTAGTTTGTGTGGAGCCAGGATTTAGACTCAGTGATCCACATGGGTCCCTTCCAACTCAAGATATCCTCTGATTCTATGATTATCAGCAGTGAAAACCTGAGCATAATACTGGCCCCACCTCAGCTTTGAGCTTTTATCCATTTGCCCCTTGTAGGGCCCACATCAGGACACTGTGGACCATACTATGATTTCAGGAGTCACGGTGACGTTTTGGGGCTGGCTGGTATGGAGAGGGCATCTCCAGCCCAACACCTGTTCTGCTGCAGTGAGCCATCAGCCTCCAAGACCTCAGGTCTCCGTCAACAGCAAAGAGGCATCAGTGGCACCAGGTGTGCGCTCAGGTTTTCCCATCTGCTGCTGGCAGCCTTGCATACTCAGAGGTGTTTGGCCTATGGGGGTGGTCGCTGTCCTTCCTTGAGCTCAGCCCTCAGCGCCAGCTCATCCCCCACAGATGCTCCAAGCTGCAGAGAGGCCTGGCCCCAGCCGAAACTGGCTCCAATGCCGCTTCATTCCCGTTAATGCAATTACAGCAGATTAATATGGGTGAGTAGATGTGAAAGACAAACGCACCTCGCTGTTCCCGTGCCGCCCGCGTTTATTAATTAGAGTCTTGCCCTTTTCAGAAACCGGCTGCTCTCCTGACCCCCCACTCTAAACCTTCCCTGCCTTGAAATTATAAATAGGTGAAACTTCTCTGCGTCTCTCAGGGGTAGGCAAGTATTTCTGAGCCCAGAAAAACGGCCAGGAAATGATGGCAGTCTGCTCCAAGCCTTCCCAACCTGTTGCTGTCACCTGGACATGCTCCCCACAGAGGCACAGCCTCCCAGCAGTCATGAAGGGCCGCCGCCGCCTCCCTATGCATCACCTGTTGCAATCTTACTTTTTTAATCTTTCTCCATACACATGCATTTTTATTATATTGAAGACATTTTAAATACTTCTGAAGCTTGCTTTTGCTGGACTGCCACCTCTGTAAACCAAAGCCGCTCCTCAGTTTACAGCCTGTCATGATTCAAAACGTATTTAATTGCTCAGGTTCAGCCCATTTCTCAGCATCCTGTAACAGAAATGATGGGAATACTGCCCGTAGCTGTGTGCATATGGCCCAGTAAGAGGCACATCTCTCTCTCTCTGCACCCTACGCATGGTACTCCAGCTTTTAGTTTCCATCCATTCTCCGCTTGGGACTGCTCTGGCAGCCCCATCTGCCCGCTGTGCCCTGCTGGCTTTGTTCACTTTCCCCATGCCCTCCCCACCTGCACTGCCCCCTTCAACCCTGCAATGCCACTCACTCACTCACATCCTGCTCTGCAGCTCTGCCAGGAATCTCAGTGCTTCCTGTTTATTTTCCATACCTCTGGCACGGTTTCTGAAAGAAATAAAACCAAATCTGTTTATCTTTTCTAAATCCCTCTGCTGATAAGGGTATTAGTGGTCTTATTTACTAATGGGAAAGCACAGCAACATGGGACAGGAAGGGAACATTTCCTAAAGCGGATCACTGACATGAGATAGAAGCACTGTTGGCCACAGGTGGCATTCAGGGGCATGAGATGGAGTGGCCCTGAAAACCACTGCAGGCTGTCTGACAGCAGGAGTAGGGAGAGCCGGCTTCAGCCCTGAGCGGCAACCGGGATCTGTGCATACTGTTGAGAGCCCTTTGCTGTGAGCAGTCTCTGGCTCCTTCTGGAAGAAGGGTGACTGAGACTGCTCCTCAGGAGAACCAGGCTGCCCCCAGAACAGGGCAGGGAAGCTGCGAAAGTAAGAGAGAGAAGGCAAAACACAGAGCAGCACACCACCCTACAACAGGAAGCACTGCAAAAACGCACGTGTCTCCCACCCTCCCACGTGCAGGGCGCAGATGCGTGGGTTCCCTCAAGCAACAGAGCCGGGACAGAGCAGTGAGGCATTGCCCAGCAGAGCAAACGCTGCAGGGATGAGAAGAGGGCAAGACCACATCCTGCTGAGCTGCACCTTGCAGCAGGGCAGTGAGTGACCCTCCCTGCACGCACGGGCTTAGAGAGTTGACAGTGCTGGGAAAAGTGCTGCGAAGGTGCGCAGAAGCCTGTGGCAAATCTGGGAGAGACCTTCCTCACTCTCTGCTTTGCTCCCAAAGGAGATGGTCCAAGGCTTTTGGCAGGGGTTTGGGTTGCTGAAGGCAGCTGCACGCAGCGGGCTCTGTCTGGGGGCCCCACGCACCGCAATAGGGGGCAGAAGAGCTGGCCAGCTCCTCTCCCGGTGCCATGAGCAGGGGCGTGGAGTGCGAGCACAGTGCGGCCGGGGGGCACCTGCCTGCTCACGGTAATTGAAGCAGAACCAACCCCAGCAGCAAGCCCGCAACGCGGAAAGCACGGCTCTTTGCGAGAACTCGGGCTTCCTAAAAAGCACCGTGCCCTCTGTGAACTGTAAAGGACCAACGGGACGTGACACCCTCACGCCTCACTGCACTGCTGGCGCTCCACTTCCCCGGGTGGAGGGGGAGGGAGGAAGGGGGTCAGCCAGCCCCCAGAAAGCCCCCAAAGCGCCCCAAAGGCCCCAGTCACCCCCACGACACCAGCGTGGGGAGGGCTGCTGCTGCAGGTGGACATGGGGACACCGCGGAGGCATTTTAGGTGGCACCTCTTACTTGTAGGGGGAATGGTGGGGCTGTTGCCCTCCGGTGGGGCTCCCTCACAGAGACGGGCGTGGATGTCAGTCGGGAGCGCGGGGCTCAGCAGCAGCCCTGCGGGGTGCCCGCACGTGAGTTGAGGGCACAGGGCTTTTCTCTGGAGGAAACGGGGGGCGGGAGGGAAGGGGATTTACTGCTGATTTATGGGGAAGAGGGAAAAAGAAGAAAAAAAGGGGGTAAGGGGAAGAAAGAAAAAGAAAAAAAAGAAAAAGAAAGAAAAAAAAAGCAGCAAAAGGCGTTTCGAAAAACAGTGCAGAGCGGCTCCACGGCGGCGGCGCTTGGCGGGCGGGGGCCGGGGGCGCTCGGGCTGCGCGGGGTCGGGGCGCGGGGGTGCGGCGCGGGGCGGTGCGGAGCGCGGGGCGGGCGCCGACGTCAGGGCGCCGCGTGCATATTGATGCGGGGGCCCGGCCGCTTTCGTCAAGGAGCAGAAGGAAGCAAGATGGCGGCCCTGTAGGAGCGGGGAGCGCGGCGCCCGGCTGTGCGTGCTGGATGTCGGCAAGGCTGAGGGACGCGGCGGAGGTCAGAGCGGCACCCCCGCCGCCGGCGGCTCTCGCCGGTTGCCCCGCGGCTCCCCGGAGAAGGGCGGGGGGGGCGGCGGGGGTCGCGCCGCGCGCCTGCGGGTGGGTGGGCGCCGCGGCCCCCCAACATGGCTGACGGCTGACAGAAGCGGCGGGGCCCCCCACTCCGCCCCGCCGGCCCCCGGCTTCGGCTCGCCGCGCCGTCCCCGCCTTTTGTGTGAGCGGGGGGCGCGGGGCGACGCTGCCCCCGGGGGTTCGGCGCGGCTCGGGGGCTGCGGGCTGCCGGCGGGGGGGCGTCGGGGCCGGCTTTGTGCCGCTCCTCGGCCCCGGCGGACACAAAGGCGGGCGCAGCCCCGCGGGGACGAGAAGAGGAGGGGGGAGCGGGGCCGGGGGGGCGGCGGAGGGCAGGGGAAACGAAACCGGGGCCGGGGGCGAGAGGAGCGTGTGAGTGTGCGTGTGTGTGCGTGAGCGCGTGAGGCTGGCCGACGGGCCTTCCCTTTTTTCTTTCCCTTTTCTGTTTTTTTTTTTTTTTTTTTTTTTTTTTTTTCCCCTTTTTTTTTTCTTCCTCCGTGCAACCTCCACGCGCGGGGCCGTGCCCCCCTCCTTCAGCCCTTCCACCGGCGGGTGACAGCGCGGTGCCCCGCGGCCGCCTTCGCAGCGGCGCCCGGGATTGGGGCACAGCCGCTCGCCCCACTGCGGGGCGGTTTCCCTTTCGGGAGGGCGATGCGAGAAGCAGCGTGCCGCACCGCGCCGCTTACACGCGCTTGTTTCCACGCACGCGGGCGGCGGTGAGAGCGGCGCCGTGCCGCGCTCCCCGTGGCGCTCGTAACGCGGCACTGAGGACTTTCGGAGCGTCGGAGAGGCTGCCCCGGTAAAAGCGGGTCAGCGGGGGTCGTTTGCCGTCTGACGAGGCCGTGCCGCTCGCGTGCTGACGGCAGGCTGCGACGGGGCTGCGCGTATCCTCAGCGGCGGCCGCTTTCCCCGCGGCTGTGAGGTACGCGCGGGACGGGACGCGCTCGGGGTGGCCGCGGGCGTCCAGTCGGGAGAGCCCTGCGCTCTGGGGCTGTAAATCATCCTTATCTCCGGGAGCCGGGGCGATTTGCCTAAGCGGTACGTGCTGACCGCCTTAGCTCCCGTCCTTCGGGCTGCCCCCGCTTTTCCCAAACGTCTCGCGTTCTTGGTGTGCGCGTGTTGGGTTTCTAGGGGCTTTTCTTTTCCTCGTTGCCTCAAAACCTGCCTCCTCTCACCACTCCACGTCAAGGTAAGCCTGTGCTGTTTATATACAGTTCACCATTTGCGCGTGATGACTAAGAGCAGTCGTGCAACAGGTTTTGATAGACTGTGGTGCAGAACACTGCCTCTTTCAGCTCTTTCCCTCTCAGACAGGCGGCACCGAGCTGTGCTGCCTTCCAACGCCTCCCAGGCTCTGGTTTTCTGGTGCTGAGTCCTTGGTGCTTTTCTAAAGACTCAAATAAAACTCCATACAAAACATCAATGCTATTTTGCTACATCTGTGTTAAAGACAGTTTTGTGCATTTCTCACTCTGCTCAAAAGTTGTGTTGTTCGCATTGTGCTTGTTTCTGTTTTGTCCCCAAAATGCTGCTAAATCCAGCAAGGCAAGGGCTCCTGTTGCTGTTAGCACTAAAAATGAATATAGGTGTCTTGCAATTCTTCCTGTAGAAAAAGCCCTTTGGAACCAATGTAAATAAATCACTGTGGGGCATTATTCTGACTCCTTTCCTTAGTGCTGTGGAAAGCACAGTGTGAGCCCTACCAGTACATGTGGGAGGGATGTAAATCTGGTGTTGGGAAGAGAAGAAAGGGAGGGCAAAGATGTAAAAAGTTGAGTGTTGAGTACAGGGACTAAGCTGCTGCTCACCAAAATGAAGAACTCAGAAGTCACGTTTCATAGGGAATAGTTCTGTATTGTTCTGGGGAGTGATGCTGAGAAGCTTTGCAAATGCTTCCAGGGACCCCAGAAACCGGTCTAGCTTTGCCTGATGAGAATGGGTTAACAAGTACCCAAAAGAAGAAAAGGTTGAACAGGAGGCACTGGGGCTCCTGAGTTCGCTGAGCTATCACTGCTGGTGGTAAGGTTTTTAACTGGGGCTTTGGCATCACTGGTTCCTGGCTGCTTGCCAGGGAGACTGGGATTGTTTTGATGCAGAGTGCATGGTCGTAGACTTTGGTGTGTCAACGCTGTTTAAAGAACACAAACAGTGTGCCCACTGAGGAGCTGTATTATGACAGACAGACTTCCAAGGTCTCGTGCTGGCACCAGCACTGCGTTGGGTAACAGAAGTGGGAGGCTGTCAATGTTTGGGTTTCTGCACGCAGAGTCAGGAGGCTCTCTAGCTGCTGCCGGCACCAGGAGGGACCATTCTTTTATCCCACGTGTTTCAGATGTTCTGGGATCCGGTGTCCCATACAGCTCTAGGTTAGCAATGGCCAAGTGGCTCTGAAGGAAAAACCACATGCTTTGAAACAAATCTGCTGTTTGTATGTAGAAAAAATTGTGGAGTTTGGGTTGCAGTGATGTTACCGACCCAGCAGAGTGCTTCTTACAGAGCATGGCTGAGCTTTAAATCACCTGCTCCGTTTCGTTCTGACTTGTACGTATTGGGCTCCTGTAGAAACAAGAGATGGTGGTTTTTGCGTTGTCTGCTTTTCATGGTGGAATTTCAAAGGAGCTGTCAGACCTGGCTTATTCAGGGTGAGCCTCCTGCCTCACTCGTGGAGCACCGCACAGGAGCTGGAAGCGTGGTAGCAGCCTTTGTGAGCCAGCTTCACAACTGGAGCCTGAGCGTGGTGGGACAAAGTTGCCAAGTTTCAAGTAGAGTTGGTGGTTATCTTGGAAACAGTGCTGGGGAACACAACCACAAATGATTTTGCCAAATAATATACAGTATTTGTTTAGTCCAGCTCTCGGATTGCTGCTCAGGCAGTCAGCCAGCAGCAGTGAGCATTGTGACATCACTTTGAAAGGCAGCGTGCTGGTTCTGAAATGGAGTGGGATGTACTATGATTCATGTTTTATTTTTTTAAAAAGCTGTAGTCTGAATAGAGATAAAGCATGCGACTGCATCATGGCTGAGAGCCAAAAAGGGAATTATATGAATCAATCACACTCGCAGCATTTTTCCCATCTCGTTCTCTGTAAGGCAGTGAGTGCCTTCTTACTCATGTAATGATATTCTGAAGGAAATGTATCCTTTTAAACACTGAACAAGTAACTAGTAACAAGTTGCCACAGTTCAAGCTGGTATGCTTTCAGATCGTCACTGATTGCGTGTGCAATTTGCATAGCTTGTCCCTATATCCTAGGCAATAAAGTGTTAGAAATGGAAAGTACCATGAGTAATCATCTCAGTCACCCATTGAAAGGAAATCACTTCTGCCTTCCCTGAGGGCAGACGAGCCTCTTAAAAATGGAGAGGAAAAAAACAACCACCCATTTCTCAAGGAATTGCTCAGTGTGTGGAGGCGGAGATGGAGGGGTTAAGGAATAAAACGGTGAAGCTCCAGCATCAGCTGGACTAATCCCAAGGACAGCTGATGACTGACCTGAAAAGTTGTTTGGATTAGAGTACTGGGAGTATGTCTCGTGCTACGTAGCAGGGGCTGACAGAAGGTAGAGAAAACCAAGGCTGGATGCATAGGAATAGCTAGCAGCTAACTTCATCCACATCTTTCGCAGTGCTCATGAAACAAAGGAACAAAAATGTCCTGCCTGGTAAGCATCAGAAAGCACTACTAGTTGTTGATGCTAAAGGATTGTAAATCTGGTGGCACCAGAAAGAGTTGCTGTGCTTTGAAAAACAGGTTAACAATTAAAAGACTTAAAGATTTGAATTGCTGGCTGTCTTTTCATGGATGCTTGTTCATCTCTGTCAAACACCTTCTAAAAAGCTGAATCATCTCGGCAACCCAAAGAGAATTCAGGCTCTCCTTCAAAGCCTGAGTTTCTGGGGGGTGGGGGTGTGCCAAGTTGGAGTGTCATAGCCTTATAGCATACATATGATGAGAAACTCCAATAGGATTATTCTCACAAATAAATAAAGGCTTGTAGCATTGAGGCTTCAGTTTGACCTAATTCTTGTTGCGTTTGTGCCTCCAGAAACAAGCAACAAGCCAACCTTGTCTAAAAATAAATAAATAAAATACATGCAGCATGTCTATTGCAGTCTGTAGAAGAACTGACTTATCTTATACTTGAACTGAACAAGACAGGATGGAAATGCTGAGTTTTCCTAACCAAGTAAAGCATGGCTTTTAAGATAGTTTCTCCCGCTACTAGTGTATAAAAGGTCTGTTTCTTCAGAAAAGTATCTAAATGCTGAAACAAGTAAGAATTCCATGGTGAGGTAAAGACTAGCGCTTCCAAAATCTGTATGATTCCACTTGCCAGAGAAACTTTCCAAGCTTTGCTATCAAGACAGAACTATGAAAAAGCCTCTATGGTTCTGGATGAGAATCTGATTTTTGTTTTCTTTTTCTTAGTCGTAGAAAAAGAAATGAAAAGGGAAACTAATTTCATAGAAAGCATGTTGTATTAAGAAAAGTGTTTGTGTTCCTCCCATATGAGGGAGCAAAGCAGTGAGTTAACATAACCAAGAATAACTCGTTAACCACAAGGTACCTATTGGAAATCCCTTCCACAGGCACAGGGCAGTACCCTGGGCATTTTCTAGTTAATTATGATGATGCAATTTAAGCAACATGAAATACCCTCATGTGTTTTATAGCATCACTTCTGACCTCTAACGTATTCCAACAACTTCTGCATTCTTTACTTTTCATGAGCTATGCTATCTTGAATTTTACATTTTGAGGACTAAAACGTAAGCAATTCTTCTGCTTAATCCTCCCTCTAATAACACATGAAGAGCCCAAGCTCTGTCTTCCAAGTATCCTGGCACAAGCTGCTCCAAGTCCTGTCACGTTGGTGAAGGATTTGGCACCAGTGCAGTGACGCTGCAGCGTACCCAGTGGGTAGGTGCTGAGGTCGGCGATGGCTCCACGCGGCTGCGCGCACGTGGCTGAGTGTTTACAAACAGTGTCCCAGCATCCTGGGCAGCTGCCCTGAGGCAGCCCGGAGTTCTAGGAACATCCCCGCTCCTCATGGGAGCAAGGGGAAGAAATCCAGCGTGCGGAGCTTAAGAAAACATCATAGCTGGCTTTTTTTTTGGCTGGGCGTGCTGCCTCTGTGTTCCATTCTAGGTTGTTGGCTCCCTTCTCCAATGCCCCCGTTTTCCCCTGCACTTGAACACGTTGGAATGGGCTGACCCAGAGTACCAGACATGGTTAAGGGAACTGTTACAAACGTTTCAAATGATTCCTCTCCCTTCCCTTTTCAGAAGCTTATGAGGAATCCATCCCCAAAAGCTCTCAGGACAAACAGGTCTTAGCGGTACGTGAGTCCCACTGTAAGTTGTTAATCCATTTTTTCATTAATTAGGCATGACTCCCTGCCTGCTCAAGTAGTAGCACTTTTTTTTTTTTTTTTTCCTCTTGAAAAAAATGAATAAGAAATCGTGAACGCTACTAATTTTACAAGTAAAAGCAAATAGCTGAAAGTCTTTATTACTTAATGAGATGTGTTGACACAAAGAGGTGTTGCTATTACAAAAGCCAATACCACTGCAAGGCAAGTTTGAGATCTCCATTAGACATAAGAAGCTCAGTGGAGATTTCGGCACTTGCTCAACCAAAAGAATCATGCCACCAATCTGCTGGGATGTTTTTGTTTTAAAGTGTTGGTAATTATCGGGGCTGTCTTGCAAGATGGCTTCAGGAAGCACAGACAAAAATGCATCTCACTGTCCAGAAGCATCCAGCTGGCAATATTCCTGGTACCATCTCCTGTGGCCCTAGCCAAAGCTGTCTGACAGGTTCTGATTGGAGACTATTCACACCTGAGCCATGTGCACTGTGTCTCATCCTGTGCACGTTTTTCACCCTGACTTGTGCAGGTTTGCAGCGAGCGCTTGGGAGGGCATATAGAGTACATCACTCCCTTTGCAAAACATATCCCAAGAGCTGTTTCTTTTCCGTACAGATAGGTTGGTACAAGCCATCTCTTCCTTATTCTGAATTTGTCTTCATGTCATGGCATTCTCTATCATACAACAGAGTTTGAAGGCCAGTGCACTTGTGACACATGTGACTTTTGACATTAGTTGTATGTTTGCACGAGTTGCTTCATTTCACACAAGCATTGATTATGATCAGCGTATTTTGTTACTGCGCTCCACTGGTTTCTTTCTGTTCAGTCCTCTTCTTTGCTGGGCACAATGGTTTGTGTCACATCCAGGATGTGCTTTTATTTCACCAAGCTCTTCACCTTCTTTTGTTTTCTTCTCTGACTTTTTTGACCCACACTTGCCATTACTCTTGCAGCCACTGTGCTAGCAGAAGGCAGCGAGCCAAAATAGAGAACAGATAAGAGAATATATGGAAAAGGCATTTCTGAGTTTGCATTACTTGTTCCTCCTCTTGCCACTTTTAGTGCTGCTACAGGGATCAAAGGGCAAACATTACCCCTGTTCCTGATGTTGACTCTGGAGTTTTGCCCTCAACTTCAGTGTCCTTTAATCACCTCCCTCCCTATTCGTTCCTTTGCACTATACACAAGTGTTCACACAGCACTCACCCTTGTGCTCCTGATACTTGTTTCATTTTTTTTTTTTGTTTGTTCTCTCGGTGCTCCTTCACTTGTGTCTGAAGTCACGTACTTTGCAGTTATCTAGTTTTTATGCTTGTCAAAGGACATACAACTCTTTCTGTCCTTATGTAAGCAGAAAGGAGAAAAGAATAACTGCATATTTCCTCCTGTGCAAAAGCAGCATTACTGACCTGGTAAAACAAGGAGATTGAGCTGCTGCAGGAAAGTTGGAGTTGCCAAAATCACTAAAGTTCACACATATGAAAGATTTCCATGAAGCTTAAAGTGAATGTATGGCTTAATAAAAAGAGTGCAGTTCACCCTGGAAAGAGAACATATGAAAGCTGGAGGAAAGGCTGGATTTAACCCCTCTGTATCTCCTGGCAGACATTTTGGAGAGAAAAAAAATCAGTGCTAGTGAGTCCACATTTCACACAGTCAGTTTGCAGGAGCAACTGAAAACACTGAGCAAAGACGGCAATGCACTCTTGGTATTTATAAACATGAAAAATGCACAAAAGAGAAAAATGATCTTTCAGCTTTTCACTGTTTTTGTGCCACTCTCCGTTCTTTCCATGGAGCATTTATGCCTTTTAAAAAAGTCTAGACCTGAGCTTTTCCGCTTCTGCGTAGTTCTTATTGCACAGAAGAACCTTTTGAAGGTGCGAGAAAGAAGTGGGAAGAATAAGAACTCTGCTGATGCATTTCCTTTCTCTCCATTATTACATGTAGTGCCTGAGAAGTGGAAGCGGTTAGGTAGAGGAAACTACATCTTCTTATGCAATTTTCCACTGTGTTTGTGTTGTGCAGTTGACAATATGTTAGGTACAGGTGGCTTTTTTCTTCCCCCACCCCGGTGTTGTCAGCTGACTTGTGATCCTGTGAACTGATGGCAGCCCCTGTGCTTTGCAGAGCTGTAACAGTTGCCCTATGCAGATACAGTGGCAGGAGTATCTCCCTTCACTGTAGCAACTACAAAAAAAGTCTGGGGGTACTATGCACCCTTTTGGTGGTAAGGGGAAGGAATTGGATGGGAAAGTTTATATAGAGATGGATTTATTTGTTTATTAGTGTTTAAAAATAAACGTTTCCAAAGCATTTGAAAGTTAACACGTTTCCTAGAAAATACATACCCTAACTGATGGGGTGAAAAGAAGTTCTGCTTCTGGAAGGGTGAATGTGTAACTACCTACTGAACAGCTGTTTTTTCTTGAAGCAACTGCTACTGGCTGCTTGGAGGTGCTTTGTTGGGCAAGCTGCAGCATGAGTCGCATTTGGGATGGCAAATCTGATGCTTCAAAATACAGGGAGAGCGGATAGAGTGAAATTAATTATTGTGCATTAGGAGGCACCTCATATCCCAGCCACAAAACAGAGTCCCACTGCGCTCAGGGCTGTACAAACATAAGCAGCAAAAGGGAACAAAAGTGGCTTAACTTGATGAAGGAGGCAGCGACAGAAAAAGGAAGCCTGGCAGTGCACGAGGGCCAGAATGTCAGGATGTCAGAATGTCATTTGTTTATAAAGCAAAGCAGAAGCAGACAGCTGCCTTCCAAAAACCTAAATATTTGCATTTTAAATAGAGCTAAGCTGCTATTGTTACCTGCTCTGTGCGTGAGTATGAAGAGAAGTCCCTAACCTAGAACTGCAGCAATCTTTTTGCTGGGATAATATTAATGAGAAGGCAAAACATGCACGAAGTAAGAGAAAGTGTGTAAAATTAATAAGCAACAACTGAGAGCCAAAGCTCACAAAACGTGGTACAAACTCTGCTGGAGCCATTCATTTCAGAACTTTAGAAGAAAACCTAAAAGACATACAGGAAAGCTGTGGTGTAGCTGGGAAGTGAACCGGTATCTCCTATGCCCCAGTGCTCTACCCATGATACCCTCCTTCCTGCTCATTCAGAGCTTTACAGATAGTTTTCTCTGCTTACTAAGATAACAGAAGTATCAATTCTAAGAAACAGAAACTCGAATCAGAAACAAGCGGCTTTTCACTTTCTTCAGAATCTGTTTTTCAGTAACATTTTCTGTTAATTGACAACACATTCAGTTTTTTAGTTTTGGTGTTTTTCTTATGTTGTTGTTGGTTTGTTTGTTTGTTTTGCTGGCCAGGCCTCAGAACCTTTAAAGCAGCAGCATTTGTCCTGCATAACCCAGCAAATTGTACCTTGAGAACTTCATTCATCTCCTCAGGAAAGAGGACTGCTTTTGTGCAGTGCTTTGTCCTGTGAAACCCCTGACTGAAGTGAGAAAGGGTGCAGAGAAGGGTGTTAGCAGCCTCACTGGTGCTGCAGATGTTTCCATGCACTTCTAAACAAACAAGCAGAATCTCACAATGAGCTAATTTATAATTAAAAATAGTATGTTGCGTCGGTTAATTGCAGTGTGTGGGATGGAGTTGTGTAAAGCCATTTCAGTAAGTAGGTACTCCAGTAACTCCCATTAACCTTTAATACCCTTGATCCTCCTATTCATTCAGGCAGGATTTCCCACAGTCTGCAAACTGTCCTGTATGCCAGCCCCAACCTACCACACGAGTCCTGTTTTGATCTGCTTTATCAACTAATGGCTCGTCAGGGTTCATGAAACCTCACACTGACATCATACTTGGTAGAGGAGCTCAAAGAAGAATTAAAAAAAACCAAAACACATGTAATTTGCTGCCAGAAAGCCTCTCTGCACAGACCTGTGCTGGTGACACAACCCTAGGAGCATTTGGAACTTTCCATGCAGCAGCCTTGAACTGAAGATGGTAAATGGTAATGCTGTCCTTTGGTCATTGGGAATTCTTTGCGGTGAGCAGCCATAGCTCAAGGTCCCCATTTTGGTCCATAGCACACCAAGCCAGGAGCCTGCCCCGGAGAATTTCAGTGCCTTCAGAGACTCATGATATGAGCCATGATGAAGTGCTTTTGGAAATAAAATCCGATGGGTAATTTAGCTCGGCAGCATTCCCTTGGATGCTGACAGAAGCAGTTGACCATGAAACACAAATTTTCCCCACCATGTTTACAGATCCAGCTGTGTAGCACGCCACCCCACAGAAAGATGGGGAGTTAGCACTGGGGGTTGCCTGCTCACTCCCCCAGTTCTCTCTCATCCTCCGGCAGTTTTGAGGTTTGTCAGCCGGGCCCCACGTGGCTCACGCACGTGGTGGCGGTGTTTACAAACACTGTGACAGGCTGGAGGGTGCCACACGGCTGGGCCTCACTGCCTCACTGCCGCGGCGCACCGTGTGCCAACCCATTTCTCGCCTGCAGCAGTGACAGCAAAATGCAGCTCTGATGGAGGCCACTGGTGCCTTTGGGTTTGCTCATTTTACATTTAAGTCTGATGTCTTAGAGCAAGGTTGTCCACAGTGAGTCAAAAATAGAAACTTTATTGCTCGATAGAGTAGTAGCGCTGGAGAGCGCTAGCTAGACGCGCATGCAACAGTGAGGAAGGTACTTTTCTGCTTTCCAGAGTCGTTGCTCAGGAATTGGGTAACACAGTAGGGCAGAGTTTCAGAAAGGAAATGAATGAGTGCCTTTTCTTCTTCCACTTAACGAGCCTGGGACCCCTTTCCCTCCAGACTGAAGGGACAAGTCTTGACAGAATGCAAGGTGCTCAGAGCAGCCGGTGTTTGAACCCACAGTTGTGGTATCCTTAGGAGAGGACTGCTTGGTTTTGCTTTGTTTTTGCAGGCCAATGGCATTCAGCAAGGAAGAGGTTTGGACAGCTGTGCGTTGCGGTATTAAATGGCCTCCCATAGCTGGGTCACACAGAGACAAAGCATGCTTATTTCCAGGCTCAGCTGAAATGTATTGACTTACTTTTTGCTTCTCTCCTCGTGTGTTCAGAGTTCAAGGACTCATGTATCTACTGTACCTTGAGTTCAGATAACCAGATAGAACACACAGAGAGAAACAAACAGAAAAGCCTGTTCTCTTCAAAGATAGACATTTTTCCACACTGGTTCCCCTGTTGTGTTTCAGGGCGTGCACTATTTGTTCTTCCCCTTTTGTTTCGCTCCCTCCCGGCCCCCTTTGCAGTGCTGCACACTTGCCCGCTCGCAGCCGCCGCTGCCTTGCCGGCCTGAGAAGTGCAAACTCAGCAGGGACTGGTAACACTTTAACTCTTTGTCCTATTCTCAGCTCTCCCAGCAAAGGTCAAAGCAAACAAGACTTACAGCTGCGCTTGAAACAGAACGGTAGAGGAGGGAGGGACATCTGCCACAGGCTGTTCCCCCTCCTGTCTGGTTCTACTCCAAGCACGTGAAGTGTGTGGCCAGGGAGAGATGAAACTTTCCGTAGCCCTTGGGAATTGTATCTGCTAATTTCTCCCGAAGAGGAAATGAAAGACTCATGACTTTTGTTTGTGCTGGCCATATCTGGCTTTGTGCAACCTCTGCTGATAAACAGGAATAATTTAGGAGTTACTTCCCCAAATGCCTGAAACACGGTCTTAGTTTCATTGGTGCAAAGCCAGCAAAAAGCTATTACAGACACGACGTCTCGGTTATCTGTCCTTGAAGTCATTTCAGAAACATTGGCAACGTGCCCCTATACAATTCTCTTCCCTAACAGCCATAGTTTTGCATTGTGTTGAGGGACCACGCCGGTCCCTCAGTTTCACTGCGGGCAGAAATGAGTTTTGTTTGCCGTGAGAATGTTTCAAAGCCGTGCCATTTGCTCACCGCCAAGCAAAGGAACGTGCCTTGACAGCACCAACGCTAGCGCAGGCCCACCTATGCCACACACAGGGAGAAGGTTCCCGCTATGCCCTCCTGCCAACCCACCAGCCCATCCCACGTGGCCACGAGGGCAGCGTGCCGGTCAGCGAGTTGGCGCAAGAGAGTTGGCGCAAGTCGGCTCAGCGACATCGATCCGGCGCCAAGGTTTGCCTCTCCGCCTGGCGCCCTGGCCGGTTTTGATGCTTCGCCACGTGCTGACGCACGTGGTTTCAGTGTTTACAAACATGACCCCAGAAGTCTTACGGCGGTGAGGAAAGAGCCAGCAAATGCCGCATGGCCTGCGTGAGGCTGACCCGGCCTGCTGGCGCCAGCAGCGAGCAGCAAGGCGTGTGTACCGAGCACAGCCTCTGCGCACACGCCACACACACAGACGATTTTGCTTCCAAATTGTTTTGAAATATCATTGCCACCATGAGAGAAGTTTCCGCCATAAACTAAAAATAGTTACTATTAGCTAGCAGGAGCAAGCAAGTGATTCAGAGACTCGAGGATAGAAGCGACTGTGTTCTTCGGCACCGTAAGTTTGTTTCTTTGCCGAACTGACTCAGAAAGTAATTTCAGTGGTAAGGAAGTGCAAAACTGGCTTACTTTGGCTAAAATAAAAGAGCACTGCTCAAACGTGTGTTCCTGATTGACAGTTCCACTTCTATTCCTTTATTAACACTTGCACTCAGGCACTAATGAATGCTTTGCAGTTGGGAATCGATTGTCTGTTTAGGAAAAAGGTGGCTTAGTAGTTTCAAGTGACACACTTTCTACAAAATGTAAATGCCACTGCAAGGCTGACTTGATTTTTGGCACAGGCCTTGAAAGAGAAATGCATAGCTGAAATGTCCCTCTAGCAAACCAGGCATTACACTCCACTGCCAGATGTCCTCATTTCTTTTCCATATGTACTTTCTTAAACACTGCCGGATATATTGCTTATTAAAAAATAAAATCAATTTGTCTTTTCCTTATCCTTGATGTTCTTTAAAGAAGTTTGTATTATACTCCCAATTAGTTTATAACAGTTTTTTTCTAGAAGTTAGCAATTTATCGTAAAATGGAAGTATGTAGTCAGACAATTTGTTGTTGACAGGCTCCAGTGCTCTTGAAGTTCTTTCAGAAAAACATGTATGTGGAGAAAGACAGGCTATACAACTGTGAATGGTTGCCAAAGGTAAACACAGCTTTCTTGAAAAAAGCTACTAAACTAGCAAAAATAACCCGTGTTTATTAATAAATAACTTCCAATTTTTACTTTTGGAATCAAACAACTTACTCCCAGCTTTACAAAAGCCTACTAAATGCTGAAGGATTGTTTTTTTTCTTCCCAGACAGAATGGTTGACCTTTCTGAGGTAGACAAGATAGTAGAAAGATCACAGTTCTATTTTATACTTGTTACTATGATACATCTTGGTGTTTGTAAATATCGTAATGGCAGAGCCCTTAGGAAAGACACACTATGAGCTTCTTGGTGCTCTTCTCCAACATGCTTCAATGCCGTCACTGAATGCAGCTTCTGCAAGTATAAAGCCAGCCCAGAGTCTTCACCTTTTCCATCCATACACATAGCAGCTCTGCATTAGTCATCAAAGCCACTGCAGATATTTTTTGTTATTTAGACAACATAAAGCAAAGAGGCCAAAGCATGCCCGCTTTGGGCTGGTCACTAGCTCCTTTCATGCACTCCAGTAGCTCTCGCCACTGCAGGTGAAGTGCTCTACAGCCCTGGCCCTGGCTTAGCACTTGCTTTTTCCCATCTCCTAGCTAGCTGAATGTTGCATGCAGCATGTGAGCAAATGCATTTCTGCCAGTTATTGACTTTTCTCTGCTGAACTTCTGAATGATCATTATGATGTTCATTATAGCATGTACAATGGATCTAGAAATATACATGGAAGTACTGAAAACAGGTCACTGGCATGTTACTATTTTAAGAGTTCTTTGTTGCATATTTTCTGCCTGAGGAAAGAAAATCCACCTTACAATGAATCTGAGTATGGGCAGTCTCAGAGAAAGGAGACCCAACCTCCTCAGTAAAACCTCTAAATATGTATAGGTTTTTTCTGGGTACATCATAGTACATCTTCTAGAGTCTTTCTCCAGAAGTCCTGAAGCATTTTTCAAGATGTTCTGAATCAGAAAGCATTGAGGTTTACAAGGACTAGTTTATTAATATTTGTGATGGCTGTGGGCTTTATCAGAACATTTGACTTCACCAGGGGGAGAGCTATACGGATACACAAATGATGCATCTAGTGCATCTTTGACTCACAGAGCCTTCTTGTTATTACCATTAATGATATTTTCTTAAATTATAAGACCCTCTTTCAGTGAAGAAAATATAATGAAAGAAATGCTGCTTACTATGAAGATTATTTTATTCAGTACTTTCAAGTTGGAGGCAGGGGTAAAAGAATACTGTAAAATTTGCCATTGTATGCTACAGGGTGAGTAACCACCACTGTGTCAGTTTAGATGAGTATCTCAAAATAAATACAGACTCTGTCATGAGTTTGTCCTCTAGGTAAAAAAGTAATGGAAATCTTGTTTAACAAGTTCAGCAAAAGGCACACCTAAAATTTAATTATGCCTTCAGATGCATAGGTGCAATTCTTAGTAAAGAGTTTTGCCCAGCTGCCAGGGAACAGTCTCAGGACTGTAATTTTTCTTATATGTAGAGCATTCACTGATCGATAATTATGTCAGTCCATAGTTATGGGAAGAGAATTCCTCAGTGAAACAAACAGCTACTACCAGCCACAGCTTCCTCTGCCGTGGGTGTGTATGAGAGATTCTTGCCCATATTATAACTTTCTGCCAAGCTCCTCTTCCCTATCACCAGCAAAGCCAGTCTACCAAAAATGAAGAGAATATGGAAAAGAGATGAAAGAACACCTGTGGTATTTACTGCAGGGGTTTTCCATTAATATCTCTTACTGGGATGGGAGCTGGGAATTTGGATGGGATCTGAATTACTCTATCAAAATTTGCAGCACCAGATGGAGCAAAAGGAGGACTCCTTGACCCAGGAGGGCAGAAAGGGACCACATTTTCCCTCTGTTTCCTTTACTAGTTGTTTTCTCAGCAGCACAGAGTTCCTTAGCAGACCAACAGCTTATTATTTTTGCACATGCAGAGGAGAATACACAGGACATCTGTTGGCCAATACATTAAGTTATGTTAACAACTGCCTGTAGCATTTGAAGGCAAGGTAGGAACATCGACAAACCTGCAGAGTATCTGCTCAGCACAAACCACAGGCACAAAATGTTTTCCAGAACTGCTTAAAAACAACAACAACAACAAAAAAACCGTCCCAAAAGGTGTATGAAATAGCCAAGGAAAAGGCCATTTAATCCTTCTCCTTTCCCCCAAGCCAGATGAATCGTAAATCTGTGGCTTTTGATAAATACTTGGACAATTTCATCTTGAAGATCTCTACTAGCAGAGATCCTTTATTGTTCCAAGTCTCCTTTTTTTGATCAACTTTCTTCTTTCTGGACAGATACAACATTCCAGCTGAGGCTGTGCCAAGGCTGAGAAGACAAGTAACTTTATGCCTGACAAAGGCGCAGAAATGGGACCACAGTCCGGACAAAAATTGTCTTTTTTCTCAGAAGTCTTTGACATCAGCTGTCCAGCTTGTTATCCACTGTAACTCCCAGAACAGCTAGCCAGGTAGTTTCTGACTCAGTGTCTGCACTCACCACTGTTCTGCCTCTTGAGATACTGCCCCTGAATTAACAACACATGAAACCCCAGAACTTCAGAAAAGAGATTACCTTGTGACAGCAGATAAACTCTGTCATCAAGTAGGAGGAAATGAACACAGGATGAATTGCAAAATGTGCATTATGCGCTTTTGACTCACTAGGCTGTACATTTCTTGAGTAAAGACCACGTCTTCATTACCTTCATTGCTGCTATTTCATGCATAGCCAAGAGCTCTCTCACAGAAGACTATCTAACTCCCTCCTGCAGACTTAAAATGAAGAAGCTGGCCAGTGATAAGACTCATGATAAAGGGGTAACACTGTATAAGCTGGAAGCCAAACCAATGGGTTGTTTTGTTACACTGCTCTAAGAGGGTCCCAGGCTCTATCAGGCATTAGGTGGTCAGATGCACTCTTGTCTTCCAGCAACCTCTTTTTCTCATCCTTTTCAGTTCAGTTTATGCCATACCCATAGCCTTACTTCAGGGTCATTTCTACCCCTTTTATCTTTCTCCTTCAGTCCTTGTGACATCAAACACCTTCATGGGCATTGTATCTTTGCCACAGACTGATAGATTGTCTTGATGGATATATTACTTCAACCAAACCTCCTCCCCTGAATCCTCTCATTAAGACCAAATCCTTCCAGTGATAGCTTTACTTGTTCATATTGTTTATTCTTAGTTGGGAATTGGAGTTGGCCTCGATGATATTTATGGATCCCTTCCAGATTGGGCTATTCTGTGATTCTATGATCTAGGCAGTACTGAGAGCAGCTGAATGCTTACACTACAGGGCACCAGTAAAGAGATGGGAAAAACAGATGATTTTACATTAAGCTGATGGTTCTTAATCATAGTGTTAGGTATGGTTTCATTATGCTATACTGAATGGAGATAGAAGCGTATTTTGGAGAACCTGAGCACTAGAAAAGTTTTTTTTCTTTTGCTCAAGTGCCAGAGGTCTGTGGTTTTGCAATGGATAGATCTGGATTCTCCTCTTTTTGGTCCAGTGAAACTTTCAGACGAAACTGGCACATTCTGCACGTTCTCATGCATCACTGCTTTGATTACAAGAGCCTGCTCTGGGTATGGGCCTCAACAGGGGAACAGGGAATTAGGGAGGAGCAAGTGGAGCCCAGCAAAAATAACATGAGGGTGATCTCTGGGTGCCATGCACGAGCAGCAAGAGAGCCAGCAGAGCTTTCCCTTCAGCTGTGCTGTTACATTTTGAAGGAAGAGAGTATTTGGAGAAGTAAAAACTGACATTTTTCAAACTGGTGGAAGGGAAGCAAGTATGATCTGGTGTGCACAATCCAAGGACCCTGCTGTTGCTGATGCAGGTTCCTCTGAAGTGGCAGGCATTTCGATGAATTAGGGCAGCATCCAGGCTCTCACTCCTAGGCACGCTTTGGGAGCTGTGAGCTGCAGGTGATAGAACCCTTTACCATTCATACCTTCCTCCAAGCATCTGTCCTTTAGAGACAACAATAACACAGTGCTTGCTCCAGTGTGGTGCCTCTCAGCTGCTGCTGGCTATTCCCCTCTGTGCTCCTTCCTCTAAAGACTTCGCCACAGCACCTGGGAGAGTACTGCTGCCAAAGCAGGGCAACGAAACTCTGTTATTAGGGTAAGCATGCTCAAAGTGACCACCTACCCCAAGAAGCTGTTTTCTTCAGTTGTTGGTTTTTGCAGCACCCAGAAAGTTGTAGTTTGTGCCACCAGCAGCTAGTGCGGTCACTTAAACAGTTATTTCTAAAGCAGTGGCACAAACTGTTAAATTATCTAAAGCAAGCAAACCAGCGTTGTTTTTTTTTTTTCAAAGATTAGATAGAAGGAACAGGAAAAAGCTCTCTCCTGTCATTCTCTTCTTTTGTTTCTTGTTTTAATGTTTAATGAATATGTGATATTGTTTTAAGCTAGTCCTGATGGTCTTGTGAAGTTAATATTTAAAGCAGATGGCTGCAGTGCTTTAATAAGACGGTTGCTATAGAAACACAGAGCTGGGAAAGCAATAGTTTCTGTAGCACGTGGTCTCACTGAACATTTTAAAAGCTCTCAATTTCCATGTAGCAGGCCCAAAGAGGACTAACCAAGAAATGGAAAAGGAAGACAGTATGCCTGCGTGGAGTATTTACTTCAGCTGGGTGCCT
This sequence comes from Tympanuchus pallidicinctus, assembly GCF_026119805.1. Classification (NCBI taxonomy): domain Eukaryota; kingdom Metazoa; phylum Chordata; class Aves; order Galliformes; family Phasianidae; genus Tympanuchus; species Tympanuchus pallidicinctus. The sequence continues at coordinate 51,020,663 of NW_026294721.1, forward strand.
CTTAGAGCTAGCTGGATGGCTGACATTTTTGTGGCTTGCTAAAGAGCTGTTTGAAACAACAAGAAACATGAGAAGAGAGATAAGCAAAAATATTGATGGGGGAGGACTGTGGGCAGGAGACAGATCATTGCAGTTATCTCTCCTTTGGAAGGTGAATTGGACACAGACATTAACACAAACGAATTTAGAAGCACAAAACACCCACAAACAGTTCGCCAAAACACCGAAATATTTACTCTGCAATCCTCATGCTTTTTGTTTACTTCATCCTTGCATATCTAACCTTGCCTACCAACAATGTTGCAGCCTAAAACATAGAGGACAGACACATCCTGTACTTTCAGGATTTTGTTTCTTCATTGCTGCTTCTGGTTTTCTTTATTCTGCCAAAACTGTTTGAAACCAGAAAGTACCTAAATTCCTCTCCATGTGCTGAAGAATCTTATGGGCTGTGATACAGACTTTAGAAATCTTTTTAAAAATGTTGATTTCATATATAGCTATGAATTTTCACTAGATTGGGATATTTGGGAGAGAAAATGGCAGTCTTTAGGAAGGGATACTGCTTCTTCAGTGCAGAAGTGGACAGGAAAGTGTTGCCTCATGTGATCGTGGCTTTCCCTCCAGAGAGTTAAGAAGTAGTTTTCAGAAGTTGAGTGCATACACAGAGATACTGGTTGTAGAACCATGAAGCAAGGAAAGTGGCAAAGCAGTCATAAAAAAAAAAAAAAGAAAAAAAAAAAGAAAAAATACCATGGAAACATTGTAATCTGATGTAAAGATAGCACTTGTGAGAAATAGCCATCCTTTAATAAAATCTGGCATCTTGTTGGTCTTGTGGTATAGCCAGCAATGGTGCTGACCTGGACTAGGTTCAGAGGGAACTGGAGACAGCTTGGTTATTTTCTTTGTTTCATCCTTTCTCTTTTTTCTTTCTGTTCTCCTAAACTCAGCAGATGTTTGTGCTTGTGTGGTTTTTGCTTCCCTCTGCAGTTTAAAGCATCTTCTCTAACTTCACCTAATCTGGGTGGAAGGATGGGGAAGCAAGGAAGAAAGAAAAAAGAAGAAAAAAAAAGCTGTGATAAGCACTCCAGTAATGGGGTTTTCCTCTATCCTGAGACTTAACTTGTTTCATCAGTACCTGTTTTTCTACGGTCATATCTGATTCCTCTATGGGCTTTTCCTGACTCAAAACTTTAGGAGGAGGAAAACCACATATGATCTAAAATACATCTCACTTTTCTACTTTGTCACCACAGTTCTCACCACCATCACCTTCTACACATAGCCAAAGTGCACCTTGCCTACTTTGTGCCCTCTTTTAGTGTCCTTCCTTGGCAATGTTCAAACATTACTCTTCACTCCCCCTCACAGGGCTTGGTTGTGTTTTCCTCTCTTCCACTGAATAGCACTGCTTTGCAGGGGAGGCTGAACAAGCTGAGAAATTGGAGGGGTGTTTCCTGCCCTGCTTTTCATATCCTCTGCTTTGGTTTGGGATCACCGATAGTGCAGCAGTAGGGCTACAGACAAGTACTCTGATATCAAGCCCTTAGGTAATTCTTCAGTACAACATTCATGCTCCATGGATGAAGCAGCTCAACCTCAGACCTAATCCACATGCACTTACACTAAACACAGGCACAGAGCACAATAACAGACATAGTATCTCTGCCTCTATTTTCATAACAAGAATATTTTTAGGCATGACAGATATTATGAAGGAACTCTGCCCAGCTGCATTCAGGATGGATGTGGCATGCTATTTTAGGTTATTACATAGCAGTTCTCAAAAAAGAAAGTTTCATAGCAGGCAGCCAAATGTTGGCAGGGAAACCATTCCCTAGGCCACTGGGAGGACCACGAGGGGAGCGGGTGATCCGGTGGCTTCACGTGGATACAGCATCAGTGGCCTCAGGAGGGCTTCCCCCATCCTGGAGCACCTGCTGCCAGACCCCGTGGCTGCTGCCCTGGGTAGGATTGCAGTCCCTGCTCTGAAAAGCATCTTGTCTTTTTCTCTCCCTTAACTGTAAACCTGATCAGGAGCATTTTTTCCACAGTGATGAGTTGATCTCACATACAGTTCCATTGACTTCAGGGCAATCACATGCGGTTTGAACCGTGTCTGTGTAAGCAGCTCACAGTGTAGCCTTTTGAGGAGGAACAGATAACAGTAAGGGGAATCAAAAGCACATCACATTTCAGAGTCTGCTAGAAGGAAGCCCCTTGCACAGCTGAGGCCTGAAGACATTCCTGCAGTTCACAAGCAGCAGATGAATAATCATTGTCCTGCATAATTTGTTAATTAGTTGTAAATGCAAGTACTGGTGGAGGTGCAAAACTCAGGACCTGACTGAGTGAGACAATGTACTGTGGACCTTGCACCTTTGAGCTTCAAATACTGCTTTTGTGGTAAATACAAGAGACAGAAGAGGCACAGAGCTCTGTGTAGAAAGGTAACAAAAAAAAATAATCAGACTTAGCGTGGCTTGCAGTTGTAACACACTGCCACTTGTCTGCTGTGTATGGGCTTATCACTCACTCTCACAAAAGCTGCAAGAAGTCCAATGATTGTAACCCCTGGGAGCACCAGTGTGTTGATTATCTCATAATGTTCTGCATGAATGCCACGGAGCTGGAAACATTTGACGTTGGTGCAGTCATTACTAAACGTGATCCCATCACAGTCAGCAGAGCTGTTTGTGGGATGAGCTCATCCCCTGTATGAGTAAGGGGCTCGTCACCCAGCCAGTAGCTGCTGTGGGAAACCTCTGTGGGCTAAGCTGAAAGCTGTTGAGAAGTGGTGGCATTTAAATGGCAGACACGGCAGTTCAAGAACACGGGGAATGAGAAACTCTGCTTCTAACATTTCCTGGCACATGACAATTTTGATAAGGGGATTACTCTAAACAAAATTCTCAGTCTCGAGTGCGTTCATTGCTTTAATTAGACCTAGCGTAGATGGAAATTTACAGTCTGCTTAAGCTTCTATTTAAATCTCTCTGCTGTTCCCTTTGCACACCTGTCTGAAATAAAGTTTGAGTGGAAAGAATAACCTCGTGGTACTCTTTCAGCTTCACTCTACCGGAGAGGTGCCTGTGTCTGGGTAAGCTGCTGGTACTTAGTATTTAGGACAGTTTTTCTACTAGATGAGTGGCATCTGTGTGTCAAGCATGCTTTTGCGCGGGTGTAGTGGGCAGCCAAAGTAAGGGGCTATGTGAAAGTGCTGTAACCTCAGGAGCATGAAGACCATCCACTAACTAAGTTCCTTGAAGTTGCCATGATAATGTGCTACTGGTATATAATCCTGTGTCAGCTCTGTCTGTAAATTACATTTTCTCACATAGAAATAAGCCACTGACTCTTCTGAAAACCACATATTTGAATGCTACAAGCTTTGAATGCTACTTCTGATAGGCAGGACCTGCCCTTGTAATGAAAGTGTGAATATTGACTCCTTAACGCAATTTCACATTGACTGCTAGTGTGGTTCATCACTTTGTCTAATCTTGAAAAACCCATATGCAATGGGGCTGGAGCTTTTAAACAAAGCTCCACCCTGCAGGGGTGAAATGAAAGGCCCGAGGTGGCAGCGGGCAGCTGGAGGAGCAGGAGGGGCTGTGTGACTGCACCACCACACCCCTGACTGAAGCAAGGGACTGCAGCCCACTGCTGCTGTCCTACATTGCAGGCAGTGTGTACATGCTGACACTCCTTTTGTACATAAACTCCAAAAAAACCTTCTCACAAGATGTAACCACATTAGAAGTCTCTTGAATCATACAAAAAAAAAAAAAAAAAAGAAAACGAAATAAAAGAGCACACTCCTTAACCACCCCCACCACACTCCCTAAAAGCAGTGCTTTTTATGACTTAATTGTAAGCCCACAGGAGTGAATGAAGTAGATCTGCTTTCAGTGATCTTGGAGTCAAATCACTAAATTTGATTAAGCAAGAGCTGCCTAAGCATACAGATATGACTTAGTTGGAAAGCTTTCTTTACAATCACATCAGAATTATACCTTCAGTGAGGAAAGCAAGCCCACCAAATTTCTGGATCAGTGTTTCTGATGATTTCTGTTCTATCAGCAAGCTGCCTTGGGTGCTGAGTGATAATCTCTTTTTCTCTGCTTGCTGACTTACCTTCCCCCTTCCCTTCTCCTTATTTACTCTGTTCTTTTCCTATCAATACATGCCGCAGTACTGTACGTGCAGTTACATTACTGTTTATCTGATGGAGCTGAAAGCCTAGATCTTTCTCTATAACTTCTATGAGCCAAACTTTAAAAGCCTCTCCCTCTCCTCCCCCTCCCAGATCCCTTCAGGGGAGAAGCAATATGAACAAGAATACGCACAGATCTCTTGAGAATACAAATTATGTTCTGAACAGAAAGTTGGCTCATGCATGTCAATTACTTGTTATAAAGAATAAAACGTTCACCTATATTTAACCTTTAGAGGGAATGGAAAAAATAAAGTTATTGCTTTTTCTGTGCTATTTACTAAAGTGGCAACTGGCAGGAAGAACTGCAGAGGGAAAAAAAAGTTGCTTGGGAGGATTGTGGGAGAGTAATTCCAAGCAGGCAGCGAGGGAGAAAGTCTCACAGCGAAAGACAAAATTGATTTGTTGCCAGGGTGTACAGCATGGGAAAAAGAGACATGCTCAGCAGTGGTGCTTAATTGTCCTTTTTATCCTCAGTGCACTTTTTGTAGCTAGGCAGAAAAAAAACCCAACCCAGTCCTGAGTCAACTAATGCAAATGTGCAAATACAGAGGAGTTTCAGCCTGCCTGTCCCAATGGCCACTTCAGCTCCTTTCCTACATGTGTTAATAAAATACCTGTAGTTTGGGTCCCTAGGACATGGGCCATGGATTATTTGTTTCAGGAAGGCTTGTTTCTTGTACATCTGTTAGTTAATGTATTTTTAAAAATTCTTTTGTTTCATTTGAGGTTGTGTGTATTTGCTTACTGCAAACTTCTGCACTCTCCTGAAGGTTCTCGGTGTCTTCAGGAGAAGATTATATTGGCCTGTAGTAGCACAGCTGTAAATCTGCCACTCTAATTAGATAGAATTAGCATACTCTGTGACTTCAACATCTTGCAAGGTAATAATTAGGAGGAGACAGGGAATAAGAAATTGGTCAGTAATAAAAGCGTCATGTGCAAGGTAGTGAAATGTGGTGCCAAAAGAAATCAGATGAACAAACTTTTTTGTGAAGATGCATAAATGTGAGAACCCAAGCTTAACTTTTTTTTTTGCCCACTGCTCTTGAAAAACTGGACCCTATGCAGTCCTCCCTTCTGATCAAGTCAGTCTAGCTCCAGAGCACCAGGGACAGCAGGCAGTCCTTCACAGCATTGTGCTGTCCTGCTATCCTGTAGACTCCCTCATATGTAACTATTTAGAAATCCACTGCATTTTACCTAAAGTAAACCTCTTAGGGTATGCTATAAGCAAAAAGTGTTTTTTTTTCTTTTTTTTATTATTATTATTTTTTAATACACACAGCAGAATTATTATTTGCATAGACCTCTCTGGCTTCTGTGTACAGGTGTGGATTAATACCAGGAGCCAAATGCTTATCTGTGCATGGCACCTATCCACATGGAAAGCTGCCACGACAGTTGTTCAGCACCCAGGTGCTGGTCTGGTGATGTGCATGTGGCTCAGGAGGCACAAGAGGCAGCTTGGCCCCGAACTTGTGCAGACACACTGCTGAGAGAGGGAATGGTGGCTGTAATACTATCTGTGGTAGCCGTCAGGTGATGGGGATGTGGCTGGTGCTGCTTGGGTCTTAATACTGCTCTTGATTCCTGGCCACCCTCCAGAGGGGAACACAGAGCACTTGGTGCAGCCATCCAGCCAGACCCCCAGGGTATCGAGGGAGACAGGCACTGCTGTAAGTCATTCCTGGTTTGTTTGGGGAGGGAGGTGTTAAACGAGGGCATTTCCTTCTTCGGGAAATGGGTACTTGCAATAGAAAGTTATTTTTAGTCCCTCTGCTTCAGGAGCTGATACACAGAGCCCTGACCTGCCTGCTGATAACACATTACCTCATTTGCAGCTCTGCTGCTGACGCGCACTCGCTGTGTCCTTGCCTGAACCTGGCAGGCCCCGTGTGGTGCGGTTGTCACAGCATTGTTTGAAGAATGGAACTGCGGCAATGAGGTTGCTACCTGCTCCAAGCAACACAGGAATCCAAGCAAACCTAGCGCAAACGTATCTTAGCAGTAGCAGGTTCATGTCTATGTTGGGCCAGAACTATCTGGAACCGTAGCCTTGTGCAGCATGGAAAAAACTTATTGCACTACTGCCATCGCTCAGGCCTCAAGCCCAAACTCTACAGATGTAAATCGGCACTGCTCTGCTGAAATCAGTGGAGCTACTCCATCCACAGCAGTGCGACATCTGCCCTCGGCTGCTCTGTCTCTTGCAAAACCACCAGACATTCTGGCCAGAGCAAACAGGCTATCTCCGGCACGCCGCTTGCTTCCTTAGAAAGCTGGGCGCGGACGGCCAACAGGCTGCCTCCCTCTTGCACCAGTGCCAGCCGCTGCCTGTGCGGCACCGGGCCCATCCGTACACGGGCCGGCCGCTCCCCTCGGCGCTGCCCGGCTGCCTTTCCATGAATTGGCACAGGGCCGCACGGCCGCGTGCTGATGGGCTAGAAGCCTCCCGCCGGGACCGCGCGTCACCCCGTGGCACGCTCAACATCCCTTGGCCTGCGGCCCACGGTCTGCAATTCCGAGTCAACACTCAGATGAGGCTCGTCACCCAGCTGACAGCATAGTGACCTTACTCTGTGACACAGATTCGGTTCCACGGGTCACAGGGAAGGTATCGGATAAGCCATTAGATCATTTTGAATGGGAATTTGTGCTAGTGATTAGAAATTAGCTAGGTGAGTGACATCATCCTAACCTCTTCTGCCAGGTCACCTGTATTTTTGGTCATGTCGTCACCAAAGACCTTTACATTGTCACATCTGTCACTGTTACTGTTAGGTCACACCACAATAGTCTAGAATAGGTAATCCACAGAAAGCCAAATCTTATACTTTTGTTTGTGACATGGCATTAAAAGAAAGGAAGCAGAAAGTCTTGCTTCTCCACAGTCTCCTTTCTTGGCTATATAAACTTTGTTTCACCTCTTGCTTGCTCTGTTCACTTTCTATAAGCTGTAAAGCGTCACTGCTTTATTTCAGAACTTGCTTTTGTAAGCTTTTTCTTCCACTATGTCCATAACCTCTTTTTTCATATCTAACCTTCCCCACTGCACATTCTTGCTCATCTGTTCCTGCCCTCTTTAGAGATCCTTCCTTTCATCTTACTCCTTTTTCCCCATGGCCAAAGAAGACCAGACATTTGATATCTCTAATCTAATCAAGCACTGCATCTGTATCTGGACACGAGCAGCATTTTCCTCACTCAGTTCTTTGCAGCCCCACGTGTTCTGTTCCTGTGACTGCTCATCTTTCCTTCACATCCGTCAAGCCTCTCTTTTCAGATCCTGTCACCAAATTTGCAGCTACCTTCAACTGTTTCCAAAACAGTTCCCTTCTTAAATTAGAAATTAGGAAAGGACTTCCCCCAGCACACTTCCAGTTTCCGGGCCTTTTTGGTACAGAAGCTCTCCGGCCTTTCATTTTAACATGTTTGAAGTTATTCTGTGGGAAAAATTATTGCCCAGCACAAAATCATCATTGTGCAGCTGCACAGCTCAACCCGCATCAAGGCAACCCAGCATTTTTCTCAGCTGCAGCACCTCTCAGCGCTGTCCATTTCTGCAGCATTGCTCTGGGTGCATGTCTGATTTACCTTCCCTAAACCATCAGCTGCCAGAAAGCTGTCAATCTGAAGCACAGCCTTCCTGCCAGCACCACATGACAGCTGGTTGTAACTTCTTACCCTCTCGCCTGTCTCAATAACCTCAGACAGAGAGAATCTCCCTCCAACCCACTCCCGTTGCCTCCTGAGGAGTGCACCATGCAGTCCCTATCCACCCTACAGAGTCCAGGAGTTGATGGAAAAAACTGTTCTCCAGGCTTGCTTAGGAATTATGCTTCCCTCTCCTCTTCACTCACAGCTCTTACAGACAGTGCTCCCTTGCTTCTCCCTCTGACTTGCAGTTAAGCTTTCTGCCCTTTTGCACCCTTTTCTTTCTTTTTTTTTTTGCGCACTTTTCTTTCACCCATGAACATCATGGTCATCAGTGACCATTCTGCCTGCTGTCATTAACTACTACCACCATACATCCATCTGGGACTAGCAAAATACATGTTAAGCTGCTTGACTAGCAAAATGAAAGAAATGAATAGTAAGTGATGATACCATGCATATGTAGCCACACATTCCCCACAAAGAGTCGGAGGCAGCCAGGTTTCAGCAGTGTGGCCATCAGTGCTCCTACTGTTTGTGATGAGCGGAAGCCGGGTGGAGGAGGAAAGCCCTGTAAACATTCCCAGCAAGAGAATGGCTGATGCGTAACTTCACATGTAATGAAATGCCAGAGAATCCTCATGGGAGAGAGCCCTTGTGTGTGTTCCAGACGTGGGAAAAGCTTCTGCTGAAACTTGCACTCACCAAGGAAAAGCAAATCCCAAAAGATCCACAGGCTCCGTGAGCTTTGCTGCCCTAAGAACCTGCTTGGAGAAAGTGTTGTGGAGCCAAGAGTGGGAGTGGTCACCATTCCATCCCAAATCACTCAGCATTTGCATTTAAACTCAGAAAGATGTAGTTCACAGTACTGTGTAGTGAAACTCAGAGTACAAGCGGCAGGAATGTGATTTCTGTGAATGCACAGGCTCGCAAGAGTTATTTATTTCTTAGATTAGTGTTGGGGACCGAGGCCCTACAAGAGATTAAGGATGGGGACAGGTAGTGGTTCTGGAGGAGCCATCAGCCTCCCGGTGCACTGATATGCTGACCCTTGTGCACTTCAACTCTCTTCCAGTAACAAGTCTTTGTATAACCTTCTCACTGCAGAATAACCTATGTAATGGGAGATTTACAATAAAAGCATTTATTCTGTGGAGACAAACTGTGAGGTTCTGAGCACACAGTACATGAGGACATAGTATTCGCACAGAGATAACTACCATAAAAGGGATGAAAAATGACTTCAGATAATGCTCAAATGATTTAGAATAACCTATGCAAAGCTGGAGGGGGGAAGGAAAGCACATGTCTGAAGACATTTGGGAATATTCTGGCTTGCACACAGCGTCACGCTCACTAATACAGTGACTCACATTGCTATATATAGCTCCGTGTATCCCGAAGCCTGTCAAGGTGTCCTGAACAGTTTACATGAATCAGACCCCAACAAGTGAAGAGCACTCCTTTCACTCCCTGCCCTCTCCTTACTCCAAACAAAAAGTAGTTAACCATTTCAGAGCAAGACAGGCTTCTGGGTGAGTAATCAAGTTATTCTGTCCTTGTGCACTGAGTTCTGGCTGCCAGCATACGGAGATGTTTTCACATCAGGAAATGCAAGCCTTGCTTTTCCTTGTAACTCTGAAATGAGTCCCCCTGTGTAGTGAGGGAGGTCCAACAGCACAGCTCCAGGTGCGTTTGCTATTGCCTGATCTGAGTCTGTAAGGCTGCTCATGGCATCTGTCCACATATTGCTGGGATCTCGTGGAGGTCAGCAGCAGTCCCACAAGTGGCAGAGGGGATGGCTGACCACATACCAGATGTGTTGGAGAGCTGGGTGCTGCGGTGCGGTGTGGCAGCGCTCAGTGCCTAGCGGGAGCGACCTGTTAGCATCTGGTCTGTGCCCGCCCAACCTGCGTGCCTGGCTCCTGGTGGATCGGGCCCTATGACCGTCCCTGCAGGGGCACTGAGAGGTTCAGCAGCTACTCCTGTAATTCTTGTACATTTTTAATTATATTAACTACTGAAACACTTTCACAAATCCCCATGACCTGCATGGCTATGTGGTTAAACACTGTTTCATCTGCTCATCTCTTGAGCCCTGTATTGAGTTGTATTAAGGTTTCCCAAGCAGCTGCCAGGAAGAACAAAATCCAGCTGTTGCCTGATGAGCTCAGATCAGTGTGGAAATCGTTCCACTGCCAGTTGAGCCGTCACCTCGTTGTTGCTTTCTCCTCCTGCATTAGCTGGTTTTCCCCATTACACAACCTGCTTAGTCTTCCTGAATTGACGCTACTCCCATTCCTTGCATGTTTCCACGCTTACGCTGCAGTCGCCCATGATGTAATGAGGCACTGTGCCGGCCTGGCACCAGGCTGCTGCTTGCGGAGGCTGCGGACCACAGTCACACAGCTGGGCAGCTGGACCAAGGGGTTCCCCAGCTCAGACCCAGCTCTGTGCTGCCCTCAGCTCACTCAGCCGCTCTTCATCCGCACGCTGAGTGTCCAGAGGACTTCAGGACAACAGAAGCAGGGCTTCTTCCTTGAGCATATTTCTTCCTTTTGTGCTATAATTCCAAGCTGGTGGGACCAGCCCACCTTTCCCCTTTCAAACTTCCTCTGGTTTCTATCTTCCTAGCACAGCAGGCTGCCATCAGGGTGTGGGGGAAGAACAGGACAGCCTCGCTGGTATTTTGTCAGACAGAACTGCTCCTGAAGCACTCTTTCCTTAGCGTGTTCTTTATTGTTGTCCATAAAATAATGAAAGGAAAAACCTGCCTAAGTTAACTTGTTGAAGGAAGGAAGCGGGGCAAGAGACTTGTTTTTAATTAGTCATTTTGTGAACATTTGTGCAAGGACGCAGACTGCTGCCAAACAGCATCTCAATTAGCACAGCCCCATGGGCAGACCTTGGCTGGAGCTGCAGCTTTCAGCCGTGACAGGGGGAGAAGGCAGAGGGGGGATTTGTTTACTGTTGTTTGCTGCCTGCTTCTGCCGGGAGAGGGGACTGGGCCAGTGGGCGCTGTCTGACTGGAAACATTGACCACCAGTTCAGTAACCCTGGGACCCTGGCTGGGACTCTGCCGGGCACAGAGCTGCTTGTAGCGCTGTGCTCATGGGCAAGAGCCAGTAGGGCAAGGAAGGATCCAGGAAAGTGCCAGGGCACCACAAAGATGCACACAAAAGCATTTTTTGTCACTCTGCTTTTTCTTTGCAAAGCCCATTGCATGTGTCAAGTTCCCCGAAGTCCAGTGGGTTATTTTTGAAGGAGGAGGCTAATGGGAGGAATTGGGAGAAAGAAATAGTTTTTCCTCTACAATAAATAAAATGAAGAGCTGAGGGGAAATACTTTTCCTGCTGAAAAACAGATCTGCACCCAGGCTTCAAAGAGCACAGGACGGTTTAACACTGGCAGGTTTCAGCCTTTTAGTCAGGCAGCAATCAGGAGCTGTGCATCGCGGGAACTCCCTGAGGAGCACGGCAGCAGTTCCCAGCACGCTAATTGTCGCGTAAGGCACCCGGTAGCTTCTGCTGGGGGGCAGGGGGAGGCAGCGAGGAGATTAAAATGATGATTCAATCAGCAGGCTCACAGAAATCTGCCTAGTGACAACTCTTTTTTTTTTTTTAAAGACTCAGGCTCTGTGCTGTAGTTACAAAGGAGGACTCTTAATTAAAATTAGCAGGCAGATGAAGCGTTTGAATGGGCATCTTTCAATTCTTTTCAGCTCACAGTAAACCCTCTTCTCCTTTTCTGTCCTTTCTCACAGCTAGCAGCTTAGGTTTGCTTCAACAGTTTCACTTGTCCATTTTCTTTCCATCACAAAAAAATTCCCTTAAATTATACTCTCTCTGGGATGTGATGCAAATAACTCACATTTCTATGATTCCTTTCAGCTACGAGCTGTTTAAGAGGCAGCTCTGCTTCTTATCAGCCTGTGAGATAGCCTATGTATCGCTCGCTATTCCCTGGCTACAGCCCACAGGACAAGACAGAAGCAAGCCAAGGGTCTGCACCAACATCAGCCTTTGCTGGGTTGCATGTGGTTTATTTGCAAGTTTATCAGATCAGAAACAGGAATCTTGTACAGTTCTGGGTCCAGCTGCTTCTGTTTCTGACACCTGTTGACAGTTGGGGATAAAATTTCCTGCTCTGAGAGAGGCAAGCAAGAACTCGGACTGTGCAGATCATACAGCACAAACTAGTGCTTGGGCATTTCTGTATATGCATATATATGCATCTACGCATGCAAAATTCTACTCTTAGTTGCAAAAACCATGTCAGACTGCATGAATTCATGCTATTGCTGTATGAATAAGGCTAATTAACAACTTAATTTGTGCTTTCTCTCTTGTCTATCCCATTAATTGTGCATGAGAGCAGGAAATGCCCATTGCCTGCTTTCTCCAGAGAAATTACACGGGTTTGTTGTTTTTTTTTTCCACTGTGTCACATCCTGAAACCACATTGTCCTAGCAGAGAAGACAACAAAGAAAGCACGTATTGCTGAGCTACTGGCAGCACTTAAAGAACAGACCAACAGAACTCAGTTCTGATGGTGACCATTGTATGATTGAGCAGAGCACAAAACCAGGTAACTTGGCATTAAAGTCTGCAACATTCCTGGCATTTGGAACAGCTTTGGGTTCAGCAACTCACCATGTGTGTCCTCTGCCAGGCATAGCAAGCTGGCTTGCTTCATTTCTTGCTAGGATTTGAAATTAAAGTGTATATTCAAAGCAGATGGGGATGTTTCTGCAGCAACTGAATAGAAATACACAGAAATGAAGACAGCTCCCTCCCAGCAAAGTCAGCGATCGGCTCACTCGGACAAAGGCCCATTCTTCTGCAAGCACATAACATTATCTCTGGTGACCATCTGAATTTATGGACTATCGGGGCATTCGGTGCAGTGCCAGGAGCCCCGAGGTCAGCAGCACAGTGCTGCTGGCAGTGCACCCTATGGGAGGAACAGGGTGACCTCCCTTCAGGAACTCCCTGAGCACTTGTTTTCCATACAAATAAAAGAGAAAGCAAAACAACAACAACAAACGATATCAGCAAACCAGCTGAATGACTTCCTAGATGGCCTCTGAGGCATCCAGCCCAACCTGCCCTGCACTGGAGCTGCCCAGCACAGCCTGGATTAAGGCTGGTGAGCACCGAGGGCTGCTCAGCCCGTCCCTCTCCTGTGCTGACCTTGCGGAGGGAATCCCTCCCTCTTTTATCCTCAGATAAACTCCTGTTGGCCGCACTCAGAATAACGTGCCATGTCTCAGGCATGGTGTGCCTGCAGCTGTCACGCAGTGGTGCGGAGCGCTTTGTTTGCAGCGGGGAGCTGCAAGTCATTACCTGCCTGCAGCAGGATCTATTCAGGGCATTGGTGCCTCTGAGGGATTTCTCAGCCCAGGCGTGGAAAGTTTCCTACATTTGCATTTTTCTTCTCTGTTAAATGAACATTTCATTGGATTATTAGAAAAAAAACACCCCATTCTTTCCCTAGAACAGAAGTTTCAATCTGAACGCTGATCTCTGCCACTTCACCCTTGGTGAGTGTATTTTCCTTGTCTGGACTTTGGATTCCCTCACAGTTATCTCTTTTCAGAGTTTTTTCAGTGCAATTGGTCTCAGCAGTGATACTGTGCATTTTCTCCTTCCGCTGGAAAACATCTCCCCCAAATGGTTTCTGGCTGTTCCTTCCCTCCCTCCTTAAATAACTCACCTTTTAGGAAAACACAGCTCCCTCCCCTTGTGATACTATCCTAATCTCCTCAGTGCACAGCAAGAACAAGAATTTCTACTTCTTGAGAAGACACCCATACACTCAAGGAGTGAAAAGCACAGAATCATAGAATCACCAAGGTTGGAAAAGACTTCCAGGATCATCCAGTCCAACTGTTCACCCATATTTCTACACTAAGCATGTTTAGAAGTCTAAACATTTCCCTAACGTTTCTCCAGGCAAGTGACTGCACCACCTCCCTGGGCAGCCCCTCAAGGTCAGCTGTGAAAAAGATTCTGTGTTTCTGCAACTCCCGTACCGATCTAGAAAGATTCCTGCTTTCTGTCTGAACTGAGCACCAATACAGGGCTTACCTTTGTAAAAACAAGTGTGCTGCTCCACTTGCATAGCCTGCTACTGAAGTTACTGCTTTTCATTATGATGGATGTTTCTGTTGCTACATTTCTAAGACGCTATAGCTACAAAATAATCACTCTCCCTCACCCCCAAAAGACAGTCAGGATTATGTTTTTAACATTCATAAGAACAAACGGAAAATGCATACAGAAGTTTTGCTGCAGGACAAACAGTATGAGCACAAGATTTGCCTACATTTTCTCCCTTCCTCAGCAGCTCTCAATGTTGAAATGAAAATAATAAAATCAATTCAACTGCGAGAACTGCCGAACTGAGAAGAGAGATTTCTGCCCTTCCACTGCTGATTTGGTTTCCAGCTATAAAGCATTCTGCAGTTCTGCTCGTAAGACAGACCAACTGTGGTCTGCAGTTGTGTGAGATATGAAAATGCAGACTTATGGCTTTGGGGTGTCCTGTAGGAGTAGCCCTTTTATAGAAGACTTTGCAGTGCCAAATCCTCGGGTGCTGAATCCTTACATGCAGCGAGGCAGCCACAGATCCATGGGTGGATTTGGGAATACATGTTCAGGAGTACCATTGTACAGGACGTGGGACTGCAATGTAGCCATGTGGTGCATGTTAGTTTTAAACGAAGAAATGTACAACATCTAATATGCCATATGTCATGACTCTAACTATGCTTCGTGCCGTGACTAAAACATAACAAGTGAGAGAACTGTGCAGCTCTTCCCAGCAGGAGATCTGTGTGACAGCATGGCTTTGTCAAATGCACTTTCCAGTTAGGGTTGAAAGAGAGGATTGATCTTTGCTCTTTGGACAGGTCAGGTATGTAATACTATACATCATTTTTTCTTCAGTCAGAAATTACAAGTTTATTTTTTCCCCTTTGAGAAGATGTGAAATATAGAAAATTGACCTTGAAATTAAATGTTTACCAGAAAGAAAGAAAGAAAGAAAGAAAGAAAGAAAGAAAGAAAGAAAGAAAGAAAGAAGCTCACAGAAGAGTTTCCCTTCAAGCAAAGAACACAAAGAATGCAAATAAACATCATCATGCAAAGAAGGGCTCAGTATTACAAAAGAAGAGCACAGTGGGAGTTACTGAGGCATGACCAATATGAAAAATACCACCACAGCCTACTTTTCCTGTTATGGAAAGCAGCACCTCTAAGTTACTAGAGTCTGTAATGCTGCTGGGTAAAATCTTGCCTCTGGTCTAGCCAATAGGAGCCTTCCTGGCCACAGCAACAGATGCTACATTTTATGGTCTGCTTTTCCGTGTACACGTAAGTGATAGCATAAATAGCGCTGCAAATCACTTTGCACTTATTTAAGTAGCTGTGTGTTATGTGAAAGCTACTTAAATCAAAATCTAAAACAATGGCAAGGCCACAAATGAAGTACAAAGGGTTAACAGGAGCTGTTACAGCTGCCCCCAGTCAGACTATCAAAAATCCACTAAAATCTCAAGTCAGCAAAGTTCATTTGACACTGGGAAGTGTAGCTATTTCTTCTGCAATCTCTATGACTAGCTCATCCCTGAATTTTTGGTCAGGAGAAAATCCTACATGCTGTGCTACATGCTGTATGCTTTCCCATGCAGAGCTGCACACAATCTGTGGGCACTGCCTTATGCATGCCCGAGCTGCAGTTTGGGCAGGCAGTTGCACAGTCTCTGCTCCACATGCTGGGCCATCCATCTGTTTTAGATATGCAGAATGAGAACCATGCAGGTATAGACTCCCTTCATGCCTCCCCAGATGCCCAGAGGGGCACTAACATTTAGCAGATTTTGTTCTCCAAATGCTGGGTTTTCTCAGCATCATTGGTGGTGACCTGTATGAGCAAAATGATTGGCTAGGGCTGGTGCCTGCCCCGTTCCAGCTGCAATGCAAACAAAGGCTAAGTGTGGTCACATGCGACCGCAGCATCCCAGTGATCCTGGGCTCTCCAGGGACAGCCAGCCCCAGAGCAGTGCCTTCAGCAATCCTGCAGCTGGTACCCGGGGTCAAACAGCACATCTCACAAAATCATTGTGTGGCTTGGATTGGAAAGGACCTCAAGGATCATCAAGTTTCAACTCCTCTGCCATAGACAGGGCTGCAGCTGCTAGATGGAGTAAATGTGGAGTTGGTCTGCACTGGAAGATTGGGAGGGTCATGTGGGAGAGTTCCTCTGAAGATTGATTGGGATCGAAGTATTTCAATTACTTGAAAATGAGTGCTGTAGTTGCAAAGCAGGAGCTTAAACTTTCAATTAAGAAGGGAGGCTTTTCTCATCAGCTGTCTCTGCAGGAATTAGCTGGATTCTCCTGCCTTCCTTGGGCCTTTGAATTGCTATTAACATTCTAAGCAGTAGACAAACAGAGAGCATAGAAATAAAATCCTGTGATCGTTTCATCCAGAACTTCATTACAGTCCTCCTCTGACTCCTTGTTACTGACAGTGTTCTTCTGTAAGCGTCCCTTTGCTGGTTTTCAAAGGAAAGCTTTTTATAACACATAAAAACAGCATCAGCTGTTAGTTTCACCCCTAGTCCCAGGTACTTGCTGTTTCCCAGTTTACATCATTTCCTGTGGCTGCTTGTCCCAGGGAGGCCATCCAGAATGGGAGCTATGCACCGACGGGATACCTGGGCTGGGTCACACAGCCAGCCTCAGTCCTCTCAGTCCCAGGACTATTTTCATATTCTGCTTCAAGCTGCAGGTTCTCATTTTTGTGCTGCCTTACTTCAGCTTCGGCTTCCTGCAGCCCCGTGGAGCACATTCTCCCATCCCCATCCACTTCCTTCTGCTAACCTTGTCACAGAAAACCTCTCACAAAACCTCTCCTTCTTCCTTGCTGCTATCTTAAGTCCACCAAACTTTCCTCCAACACAAACACAGTAGACTGAGAGTTATTACTGCTGACCAGATATTTTAATCTTTTTTAGCCGTTTCCTTGTAATCCTGATCAAGCTTTTCAGCATTCGACAGATGTGAGCTCTATCCAATGGGTCTCTTGTAAAACAGAATGCAAATCCCTTCCCACTATCTGAAGTAACAACAGTGCTTATCAACATCTAATTATTTATCTAATAGCCAGTTTGGTCAAACCAGGTTTAAAACAGTAACATCAAAGAACACCTCTTAGTCTATCGTGGAGATGTTGCTCTTCTGCAAAGCCGCTCATCTTGTTGTAAAGCAATCCCTCAGCCATCAGCCCTCAGTACTAGGCTGCTTCTAGCAGGAACTCAGTGTCCTGAACTCACTGGCAGTAGCACTGCTCAAGTTAAAGTGGTCTGGTTTTCTGTCTTAGCTTTTTGCTGATTTCTGAGTATCCTGTTTTACAATAGCCTCCTTCAGGCAATGGAGGCCAAAGCAAAATTTAATCTTGAGAGTGTATAACAAAAGAAATCAGCCTGAGTTACCAGAAGATCATTAAGTAGTAGCAGCTGTTTTGAGACATTGAGTATTTTCAATGAGGCCAGAAGAGCTAAGGCACAGTCTCATATTTTAAGCTGCCCAGTTAGACTGTGGTGTGTGAAGGATGGGACGCAAAAGGACAAACAAGTATTTTAACTGGAGCAGCCAGTGTTCTGGTTGTACAAGTCACTCGTCTAGGTTTTCCTGCAATCTCATTTTTAATTCTAACTGTAGGTGCAACTAACATTCCAGGACATTAGGGACTTGTGGGAATGGGTCCTCCTGTGGAGGTGTATATCTAAACAGCAAATACAGGCACCTGACCTCAGCATGCTTGCCACTCTTCTGAGGAACAGCAAAGATTTAAAATGCTTCTATTAATTTTCACTGTCTGTAGTGAAGATATTTACTTTAGCTGAAAAAAGTTCCAAGCTACAATTAATGAGTTCCATTCAAAGTAGTCCAGTATCTCAGATCTGTATTCCCAGCTTTCTAAAAGAGGCCAAGCATGCACTGTACCGTAGTGAGCTCTTTGCCCACCCTGCTGCGTTGTGCAGTAAAAGCATGGCTATGTTATGGATGGACAATAATCAATTAGTGAAATCCTATCTCGTGACTGGGAATATGAGGCAGGCTTTGCGGGAACTGACAGCCCTTCCTTTAACTTATCTGTTCCTCTGTAGCTCTCCGTATCCCCAAATATCAAAGGTCTTTCATTAGTCTCAAACTCTCTCAAGCTTGCTTGGCTACTGGGTACCTTGGAAGCCCGTGAACTGATTGGAGCCGACAGTAGCTGATGGCAAGTCGCCAGAATGAAGAACGACCAACTGTTTTCAAAGCTTTGAAAATATTTGAAAAGGAACGACAGGGAGAGGAGTGTTGAAGTTCCCTATAGGACTGTTCAAATACCGCTCTTCCAAGTGTCGGCTGCATGTATCTGAAAGTCTTAACAAGAGTTAAAACACAATCTGCTGGGTTTTTTCCCTCTCTTTCAGCTTGGCGGCAGAGAATTTTCTGTCTCTTCATGTTGCATCTTGCCATAAAGAGGAAAATTTAAGCAGGAGAAAGAATGTGCTTTGAATTATTGGAAATTAAAGGAAAGTAGGAACAGCAGCTCGTTCTGGCACTCCAGCCCTTTCTCTGTAAATCTCAAATCTTTATACAATCCTATAAGCTGGTAGAAGGGGGAAGCCTTCATGGTAGAACTCTGTTTTTAGACAGGAATCCTGCTTGTAAAATCTCAACTTGCTCCTGGCTTTCAATATCCCTGAAGCACAGGAGCGACATTCGACAGAAAGGCAAATGCAGTAGGCCTCCCTGCAGTAAGCCTTCTTCTCCAGGAGCTCTCTAAATGCTTCTTGCCACAAAATGAAGTTACTTGCATACTGTCCATTGACTTTTGAATGTTAAGGAGCTTCTAATGGCTATAGATAAAATACGAGTTCTGTGGAAATGAGGATACAGTAGCAGTACAAGAAGGAACTCTCAAACTGCCCTAGTTTTATGCAAGAACAAACCAGAGCCCATAATTTGATCCCCACGACGGATTAGTAGCAGCCTTGTAAAGAAAAAGCTAAAAACTCTTTCTAAATAGTAGAAAGAAAAAATTAGAATGATGTGGTGCAGGGGTGGAATTACTGTAGCCAGGAAGGCAACTACAGAAAATCTGTTTTCCGGGCCAGCCTGGAGATGCTAGGCTCTAATTCCTTGACTACTACTGGCATGGCATGCAGCGGGTGTCTCTTGCCTTACAATTTGTTTGGGCCCCAGGCCATTTTATCTAAGATTGGTTGATGATCAAGTTCTTTCCAAACTAGCCTGTTGAGTATTCAAAAGCAAAGCTCCATCCCACCTCTCCATCTCCAGCCCACAACCAAACAGGATGGTGGCTGTATCCATGCCAGGCATTTGCATGTTCAGAGCCATGGAAAAGCAGCGCCAACTCCCATGTTTCTCTCCCAGAGCTGAGCTTTTATCAGGATGAGATCTTCCACTGCACCCGGGTCATCAGCTGGCTACAGTCATGAAAAACACCTTGCCTTTCATCTCTTGTACATCTGGAGATGCAACTGTAGCTGTTTTCCCCATGTAGATTTCAGTATGATAATCCACACCATTGTTGCCTGGAGATTGCAGTAACCCACATGAAAACTTCTCCTGAAGACCACACACAAATGCAGAGAGAAGCTGAATGGCAACTGTAGCTCCAGGCAGCATCTTCTAATAGACCTCTAAAAATGCATAAGATTCTTATCTTCTGTGGTGCCTCAGCAGCAGTGTAAAACAGGAGAGATGTTTGTGCCAGTAGTTTCTGGACTGTAATGTACTGAAGTCAGAGGCTTCAAGGAAGGTCTTTAAAAGTCTTCAAGGAAACAGCCTCTGCTGTAAGGTAGTGCTTGAAATAATGAATTGGCTTTGTTGATTTCAATGAAATTTACACCATCCCTCTCACGCTGAGGGAATAAAACTGAGACATTAATTGTTGAGGGAGAGCCAAGCTAATTCACACTGGGTTTTAAATGGTCTACAGGCTTGTATTATAGCTGCTTATATATCAGATGTCTTCAGCTAGGGAAAGTGTAGCAAAATGTAGTATGTGCATGAGCACTCCAAGGAACAGACCCTCGCATTTTGCTGCATGACCTTGGCGCGTCTGGTTGGGGAACAACTGCTGTGCACAGAGATGCAGTTGGGCAGGAGATGAAATGGCACAAACTGGGCTGTTTGTTCTGATTGAAGGGGGAGCACTGATAAGCCTTCAGTGGCACAGGGAAAACAGCCATAGCACAGGAAGAAAAACTGTACTGCAAGTCACTGATAGACAGAAAGAGAGTTTGAGTTTGTTTTAAATGAGAGAAGCTCTCTAATACATAAGGTCAACGAAACTCTGTGTGTAACTGGGTTATCAAGGAATCTGCATCGTTTGAGACCTCTGAGAACACGCTGGATTGGGCTAAAACAGGTCTGGCTGGTGTCGTCTAGGATGGAGGAACCGGGCACTTATCTCCTGAGGCTCCTCACAAACCTACTTCTCCCATATGCTTATGAGTCATTGGTTTGCGTATCATACAAGGCACAGACAAAGTGGGAAGAAAACATTACATGTGGGCAAGAAAACTCAGTTTCCAATCTAATCACACAGTGATTAAAACAGCACAAGATCCTGCCAAAACATGTACCCTTGTTTTGGCTCGGTTCCTCAATCATCTCCATCTGGAAGCAAAGCCTCAGGTGAAGCAGGAGCCCAGGAGCACCCGCATGCAGCATCTTACAGATGGACACTCCAACATGTCGTGGCTCTCTGCCCAGGGATTCCCAGCACTGGCCTTTGGCACACTGGAGTAAAAGAGGAATGTGATTGGAGTTACAGGCTGCCACAAGCGAGGCCAGCAAAAGGGATGAATGCTATGCTTCGTCACCTGAAGGCATCTGCTGGAGCAGTGCTTGGAGGAACTGGCCCCAGTATGGTCACTACACTCTCCCTGGCCACAGCCTCCTCTCAGCATGGCCTTCACCTCCAACCTTTCGAGGAAAACTTTAAGATAACTGTACTTCCAGTGATCTTTAAGGGTCCCTTCCAAATCCAAGGATTCTTTAATTGTGTGATTCATCCAAAGTTCCGTTTTCAGCAAAACCAGGAGACCCAACTGGATTTCCTGATTGAAGTTCAAAGGATGATGGAAAGCAGAGCTGTGTAAACGGGTTTTCTGAGGATGCTGCTGCCTACAACACTTTTTTCTCTCCTATTGCTTTTCTTTTCCCCAGATGCCAAACAGGACCATTTCTGTTCCCGTTTTCCATTGTTACTGACACACCACAATGAAATACTGAAATCTGTAGAAGGTCTTCAAGTCTATCAGTGTTTTTTCTTTTGGATCCTTACTTCTTTGTAGAAAGGGGTGAAGAAAGCCAAGAACATCTCACCCATTGCTTCTAGTTTCCAAGGAGGATGCACTATTTAGCAGGGCTGTGATGAAATCATTACAGAGAATCAACCTTCAGCTGCTGTCAGGAAGTGATCAACTAAAGAAATCCATGCTACATCCAGGTCTGAAGCCAGATGGACAAAGATCACAGAAACTGGAAGATAGCGATGACGCTGACCTCTCAGTAACCTACCCTAAATGGCAGGTTTATAACATCAAGTGTGTCTTGAAGAGTCACCAACGCTTGCTTATTTTGGCAAGCTCTCATGCTCGCAGAGGCACGCTGCACTGCAGAACTCGGCCAGAGCAGCATCAGCACTTAGCTATTGCTTTCGGATCGTTGATATTCTTCAGCCACAAGTATCAGCATTACCACTTGACACATGGGGTAGCCGAAGAACCCAAGAGAAAATCATCTCTTGCATTCTACCATGTTTCAAGAAACAAATTCAGTGCCTATATACTTGATAACTTGCCAGCCATAGCTTGACATATCTAAAACTAGCACAACTGACAAAGGGGGAAAAAAAGAGACTTTGCTTTACTTTCTTACCCCAACATTTTTCTTGATATTGAATGCAAACACCTCACTTTGAGCATGCTCACTTGAGCATCCCCAGCTTTGTGGTGTGATGTGATGGTCTGCCAGCACACACCAATCGTATACACCAGATCTAAACCACAGAAACATGGTTCCAGCCAGCAAGAACAAGAGGAGGTAGCAGCCTTGACCTCAGTGTCCTGGTTCTTGCAGCAGGAAGGTCCTTTTGTCTCTTACACCCAGCCTGCTCCTGAAGATCAGGCTTTTGGGAAACAGTTCCCATCTAGATAGCGAGTTGGCATACCAAGTGAGCACTGCATGTTTCTGTTAGAAGCACTGCCTGTTACGATCAGGTGCAAAGCTTGTCTGAAGTATTAATGAGAAAAAATAGGAACTGGAGCACTATGTGAGGTGACATTATAATTCCTGTTTACTCGCATCTCATATTCCTGAATTCATTCCCTTCACATAACTGTTTTTTTTTCCTACCCATGCTGTAGAGGCATTTAATTGTCACTCTCCTTGATTTTATGCAATTGTCAGGGAGTGCAGTTTTTCATGCCTGTGCAGGTATTATGCAGTATCCAGTCTTGGTGATGGGCATATAATAGGGCAGGGGGAAATCACTGTGCAGACCAGTTTAGCTTTACTCTCTTGCCCTGTTTTAAGGTCAAAAATCAAACTGATTCAAGTGCTTCTGCATTAGATCATTGCACCACTGAAATGCAAGTGCTGGTGTCAATAAATTGAAGAGGGTTAGCACTAGTTGGTTTAAAAATGCATGAATTATGAGGCTTCTGGCTTGGATAAGATTTAATGAATTATTAATCCTCATATTTCACAAATCCCATGCCCTTCATTCCCTTATGTCTGTTTATATCTATATTCACCAGTCACCATTTCCCCTGTAAATTAAGGATAAATTAACTATAAATGAGGTAACAAATTTTTACCATCCCACATTTTCTTTCCTGTTTGACACAGATTATTCATATATCTAAATACCAGAGAAAACAATTACATTCATGTAATATGACCTCCTGCAGAATGCAGTAACAGAGCTTCATCCAGTAGTTTCTAGATTAACCCCATAACTGCTACATAAATCTACAGTGAGAAAACAAGATGTATATTCATTTTAGAAAGAAATGTAATCTCAACTCAAAGGCTTGAAATGACAATGAACGCACTGCATTCTTAGGCAAGTATTTTTCCAAAGCATTTTTAATGCATTGTATAAATACACCATCCAAATGAAGAGGCAGCTGAACGCAGGGCAGAAGGACCCCAGTGTCAGCCACAGAGCGCAGCCGACAACAGGCTGCCTTTGTCCTACTGGGGCCTCCTCAACGTCTGTGTTGAGGTTGCACTGCATTCCTCTGCTGCCACATTGCGATGGGAAAGCACTGGTGCCGGTAGGGAGGACAGCAAATTCTTAGGGAACACCTTCTTCACAGGCCAACATGGCATCTGGGTTTTTATGGCATAGGATTTATTACAAACTACCAGCAGTGGTGGCTTGGGAAGAAGGTGTTCTGTGAAGGACAAAGCCCCAGAGTGTGGGCAAGTGGGCGTTCCTGGTCTTGCCTTCCACACTGGTCTCCATGGGGAATCTTGTTTTGCTTCTCAGTCTATAAGCACAGTGCACCATAAATGCAAAACATATACAAAACTCATTAAACTACACAAACAGTTTCCATATGTGCAACAGTAATAATGAAAATGTCTCCCTAATAAGAAATCTGGATGTGTTGCATCACATCCAGGGATCTGAGTTAATAGCACATTGTTCCTCCTCTAGTGACCTTTGTTGCTCACTTACAAGTACTAACCCAAAGTACAGCTGAAGTAACTGCTAATTAACAAGGCCAGAGGAAAATGACATGTCATAATATCCACACAGCTATAAATCACGGGGCTGAGCATCACAACCCCTTACACATCCAGAATTAGAAAGAAAAAATTCCGCTGTCAAGATAACTAGAAGCAATATTGCATGTATACAAGTCCAGAAATTTTCAGTTTTTAGTGCTGAAGTTTTTACAGAGTTTTGCCTGCAGTCTAATGGATTGTACTTGGGCTGGTACAGAGGGAGGTGATGGAGTCGCTGTCCCTGGGGTATCTGGATGAGGAGCTATGAGATATGGGTTAGTAGCTTGTGGTAGCAGTGGTAATGAGAGGACAGTTGGATTAGATGATCTTGTAGGTTCTTTCCACCCTTGTGATTCTGTGATTCTACGATTCTATGATTCATTTCTCAGTAGGCATCAAGGCTGAATTTGGGGTTACAGGCTCCTCAGAGTTAAAACCTGAGGCATATCCTATTTGTCTGCCAACTGAGCTTTTTGATATTGCTGTTTGTATGAGTGGTTGTATGTAGGAAGCACTCTGCTTATGCCTTTTCTCAAGTTTTCATTCATTCATTCTCAAATTAGGGGAAAAAAACCAAAACTCTATGCTTCAGAAGCTTTTTCACTCAGCAATTCAAGCTTTAGACCTCTTTGCCAACAGCGTGAGCTTCTCAGGAGGGAAGTAATTGTACAGCAGGGTATAGCAATACACAGCAAATTAAGCCAGAAGTGAAGCCAACTGTTGTACCCAGATGACAAGAGCAAGAGGGTGTAATGAGAAAGTATTAAACTGCACTTTAGCAAGACACAAAGGTAAATTCACTTCCCTTGTGTATTCCTGCCCGGCTGTGTGGAATTCTGTGCTGCCCTGCAGCACCTCTTTGTCCATTCGATCAACTGAGCTGCTTTGCACTCACAGACTCCCGAGGTATGGGCACTATTCAAAACGACGTACGAATCTCTCGATCTGGTTTAAAGTAAAGATTTTCCAGGAAAGAAAATCAATGTAGCTATGAGTACTTCTGTTGCCACGTGGATAACAGCACTTTACACAGCTTTTCTGTTTTGATGTATTGATAGAGGTAGCAGGAATATACCAAAGTTGCCCATAAACCAAAGAAATCTCCAACTCTCTTTCAGTGTCTGGTTTCCAATTTGCACCCCATATGTGGGGAGAAATAAATGTATGTATGTGGCTTGTATTTGAGAAAATCAAGCAGCAGTGGACTGAATTATAACCTGAATGCATATCGGTGGAATGAGATGCTGATCCATTTGCACAGTAATGTGCTATATTTAAGTCACGCATCGTGGCATCTTCAAAGAGGCCAGTCATAATTATGATGGATTAGACTGCAGAGTCAGTCCTAGATGCAGTAATTGTTTCACAGATGCTGCTGATGTGACTTGAATTTCTAATGAATTATAGCTGAGGAAGAATACGTATTGCTGCTAAATGGTCTGAATAAAGTACAGTTATGGGAAGAGAGAAATGCCTAACTGCTGTGCTTAGGGAAAAGCAGGTTTCCTTGGAGGGGCAAGACCTGTCACCCACACCAATCGTGAGGTGCAAAGAGCTCGTATGCATGCAGAGACTTCGTAAGGACCCCAGGCCTGCTGAGCAGCAGCACCAAGACATCTTCACAGTGCCCTAGGTAAAACCAGTAAGAAAGGCCCAGCTGCCACGTGCCAGTTTTAGATTACAAATAATTGCTGTGATCTGTAACTGCTTGAGCAAGAATTGCACTAAGATGCAGTTTGAGAGGGTTGTGAATAATGCAGACAGAGGACAAAGCGTAACAACCCTAACTGCGCTTCAAGGAACATAAATTTAGCATTTTTCAATCCATGAATTAACTTCTATTTTGAAGAACCAAGTACTTATGTTGTCTTTTGCAATGCCTAAGACAATCCCTTCTATGCTGGAGATGAGCAGAACTCAGGGGAATGGGTTGGCTCACACTGTGAGGCTTTTGCCAACACTGGAAATGATTATCCTTGCCACCTAGGGAAAATAATGTTGTGGGTTTTAGGGATAGCACGCATCTCAGACTCCTTTTTGAAGCACAGATGCACTCCTTGAGGGCGTCAGAGCAGTCAGGCAGCCCCTGCTTGTAAGCAAAAGGTGGGCTTACCTGTGCATAAGGAGCTGAGAAGAAAGATTGTCCGGGAACATTTAGGGAGAATTAAGCTGTAAACCATACAATACACTAGAACACAACAAGCTAGACTAAAAAAAGAAACAAATTTTGTTTCTTTTCTAAAAGAGAAACAAATATTTTAGAAACAGTTTGACAGCATGGTGTTAATTACCATGGTTCCTGTTATTTCATTTCATACTTGTGCAGTAGAGCAGCTTACACACTCGTGTCTGAGCTGCCGGTCAGCTGCAGTTCCTATGCATGAAAGGTGTGAAGGCAAAGAATGGTTTTCAGATTAGGCTGACGTTTTATTTTTGAGATAGTGTGGGAGCGTAATTCTGCTGCCTCGCCTGGAATGACACATCAAAGGGATCCTTTTCTGTGCTGCTTTCCCCGGGAAAGAGGCAAGGGCTCATGTCTCAGGGTACTTTAAAGCTAGCTGGGGAGATATACTGGAATATATGTAGAAGGGAAGAAAAATGCCTTACCTTGTCAAGAAAATAGAGAAGACAGTCAAATATTCCAT
Source organism: Tympanuchus pallidicinctus (assembly GCF_026119805.1). Classification (NCBI taxonomy): domain Eukaryota; kingdom Metazoa; phylum Chordata; class Aves; order Galliformes; family Phasianidae; genus Tympanuchus; species Tympanuchus pallidicinctus. The sequence goes on from NW_026294721.1 coordinate 51,047,017, forward strand.
CTTCTGCTTCAAAAACACTTTTTTTAAGTACTGTTATTTGCCGAGAGGACCTCTTTACTTCTGTCACACAGAAGATAAATTCAATACAGAAACTGGAAGGTGAAAAGGAAGTGTAAGACCTAGTTTGGGATAACGATGAAGTGGATCCAGGTTATTGTGTGGGTGCTTGCCAGTCAAAATATATGTTTGAATTGTCCTGATACCAAAACTGGAGCCACAAGCAAGGATGTTTCTGCTGGAAATAACCAATCTTGTGAAATACCACTACTTTAAAAAGCATTTTAGAGTCATATTGATTGAGCAAAGGAATACTGCACTGAAAACCATATAAATCAGACCTTCTTTAGTTTTTTGGGTTTTTTTTAACATTAGTGTAGGATAAATACATGAGCAGAGCAATGTGATGACAGAAGTTTTTGATCTTGGGTAGTGGCAAAACAGCCACGTGCCATGCTTGTGCTAACTCTGCAGTCCAGCCAGACATGACCTGGTAATGGGGAAGCCTTCCATTCCGCTCGATGCAAACTAAGTATAAAACCTTCAGGGCAATTCAGATTTTCTCTGCAGTCTCACATCTGGAAAACCCTCTGCCAGTCTGTCTTCTGTCATTTGTGACTGTTTGAGAATCATAAAGCCAAGAAAGAATAAATTACGTGCGGAGTCAAACAATGGCTTTATCAGTGGGATTGTGCATCTTGGGAAGATCCATATGAACAGGATTAGATTGTCATTCTATGGAATTTATTCACTGTACACTGTCAGTACTGTTATTCAAAGAAAACTCCAATTTTATAAATAAAACACTTGGTTTAAAGAAGAAAATGGAACTTTTTGTCCAAACAAAGGAAAAATGCTAGTTACACAGCTGTGGGGCTCAGTTCAAAAACCAAATGCAGAGTTTAAGCCATTCCTGATGTCCATAGCCTAAATTTAAAAGGATACCTGAAAAAAAATACGATTTCCCTCAAACTTTTCAGAAATCTCTTCATTTGTTCCTGTAAACATTATCCAGACGTTGAAGTGTAAGAACTCCTACAGATACCAACGTGGCGAGGTTTTGTCTCGTTTGTGGATTTTGCCACTTGTGTATGCTTTTGGGAAGCCAGTTTTACAAGGCCTTGTCAGACAGCTGAAGACTGAAAAAGGGAGGTTTTCTCTCTAATTGGCAAGCTTGGTGGCAATAATCCCTGAAGTTGCATCAAAGGGGTTTGGCACACATAATCAAATAACAGGATTAGCACCAAGTCTGGGAACCAGGGTTTCCGCGTGACTTTTCTGCCTTATGGAGGAGAATGGGCAACAACAGAGGAGCCAATGCAAATAATTCAAAAGCAGATAATACTTTTTGTCACCATTATGAGAGATGTTTGGTGAAATATTTGTTTGTGTGCTCAATGGCGGTAAGGAACCACGCTGTATTTTCTCTCTTTTCATCTTGAAGAATAAACCCGCAAGGGGAAAGGGGAGGCACAAGGCTGCAAAATCTGATAGGGTAGTGAACCTCCCCGGGGTGTGCCTGCGATCTGCTGTGTGTGGAAACCAGTTGGGATGAAGGTGCGGGAATGCTGTAGGAGTTGCTGGCAATTTGCTATCCTGAGTGAACCTGCAGCTGACCTGGGCTTTCCCCATTTCTTCTCTCTTGCAGATACGTTCAGAGGGCAGCCTTGTGGATGGCCCCGGAGCAGGCCAGATGGAACAGGACAGAACCAACCATGTTGACGGCAATAGATTGAGTCCATTTTTAATATCACAATCTTCTCACATTTGCCAGGCAGAGCATTCTGCAGTGAAGCTACAGAACGGAAGTCCAGCAACAGAGAGGCTTGAGGTCGAAGTCAACGGCGACCACAAGCGGCTGTTCAATAAGAGCAACTACGGAGAGCCCCACACAAAGGGAAGCCCAAACCACCGCATTAGCCCTGACCTTCTACAAGAGAAGAAAGCGTGCTCCAAATATATGCAAAATGGTGGGATAAAACGCACTTTTAGTGAGCCCTCTCTGTTTGGACTTCAACAGAGCAAGAAAGTGAAACAAGACAAAGAGGTAAATGGAGAACAAGCTGAGCCAGAGGATAACTATGAAAAACCAAGCATCTCCAATTGCTACAGTGAGAAGAAATCTGAGATGGGACAAGAAAATGAAGCTTCGGAGTTGATGCCGTCTGCAAGATACAACAGTGGTGGTTCAGAAGACCCTCGTGAACTCCTGATTCAGGATGAACAGGAGCAGGAAAACATTAATTGCCACAACAGGGACATTGTCTTACTACTCAAGAACAAGGCAGTGCCAATGCCTAATGGTGCTACAGTTTCTGCCTCTTCCATGGACAGCATGCATGGTGAACTCCTGGAGAAAACACTGTCTCAATATTATCCAGAACATGTTTCCATAGCAATGCAGAAGAACACATCTCATATCAATGCCATTACCAGTCAGGCTACTAATGAGTTGTCCCACAAGACAACGCATTCATCCCATACCTCAGGGCAGATCACTTCCCCACAGACCTCAAACTCTGAGCTGCCTCAAGTGCCAGCTGTAGTGGTTACTGAGGTCTATGGTGCTGACGACTCCAGTAAGCCACCTGTATTGCCAGGTAGCTGTTCACTTCAGAAACCAGAACTACAGCTACAGCAGCAGACTCCAGGCTATGATACACACCGATTACCTGTAGGAAACAGTGCTGTTCATGGAAGCATAGGGCAGGTTCCCAATCAAGACCTCTCTCTAAGTTCCAGCAGTAACCTGCAAGCTCAGAACGCTGCACCGGAAAGGTTTTCTGAGCAAGCAGAAAAAAATGGTGCTTTCTTTACACAGAACTCAATGTTTCACAAAGATTCCTCAACTTCTCCTGCTCCAGAAATGAACAGTGCACTGTCCGTCATGGTGCGAGAAGGACGCCATTCCTATGACAAAAGATGCGATGAAACTCTTCCTGAAGAGATCAAGAATGAAGGGCAACAGCAGGGACCAATGCCAGAAAGTCCCGGCCTCAGCCAACAGCAACTTCACCCCCAGCAAAGGCTTCCGCAGCAGGTGCAAACATCACAGCACGAAGTCAGCCAGAGTGATCTCCGAGCTGCTGCAGCCGCCTCCATTCAGCAGCACCCAGAAGAAATGCCGCCGCCGCCATCAGAGCCTCCCCTCCAAAACCTGCATGCATGCGGAAGCGATGGTGAGTTGCCTCAACTGTGTCAGCGTTTCCCAGGACGGAGAGAACCTGAGATTCCTCCTGACAAAGAAAAGGACCAAGTGAAAGAGTCTGTGCAACAGCCTCAGCGTTACTCAAAGCCTGCCTGGATAGAATTGGTTTCCACGCCGTTCCGGCACGGAGAGCTTCCCCACAAGCCCAACGAAGCATTACTGAGATCAATTCTTCAGTACCGGGCAAATACATCCAAAGCAGCTTATATGAAACAGTATGCTGGAAGTCCTGATGCATTAAAGGGGCCGCCGGGACAGCCCCAGAGCCAGAAAATAATGCAACAAGAACAAATTCCTCCGCAGTACAAAAGCGAGAGCTCCCAGCTGCAGCCGCATCCCACAGCTGACACGCAGCTGCTGTTCCAAAAGCACTCACCGCAGCCACAGCTCACAAAGATGGATTCCTTGCTTAAGCCCCGAGTGCAGCAGCACCCTCCACAGCAGCTCCATTTCCAGCAACACCCTGAACAACAAATTGAACAGCCTATAGGGGCCCCACTGAAACAGCAGCACTTGAATCCCCAGCCAGGGGAAAGCGAACAGTTCTTGCATTCACACGTTTTGCAACAGATGCTCCAAAAGCAGACACAGCAGACACAGATGCCGTGCAGTCCACAGCTAACTCCAAACCAGCAACAGGCTCTGCAAATGAAAAGCAAAGAACCATCCCAAACTATTCCCCACTCCCAGAACAATGCAGAGCAGCAGCCAGACAGGACATCTTTCAGTCAGCCTAAAGCAGATGAGTGCTTTCAAACTGGGAATAAGTACATGAAACCAACTGCATTTCCACTGCATAGCCTTCAGCTAGGGCTAGAGCAGGTACAGAGCATGAACAACAAAACTCCCCTCTACAGCCAGAAAACAAGTGCTGGTCTGCAGCATCCCTGCCCAAACAACGTGCACTTGATGTCAGAGAAAAAGGAAAATGCCGCAAATCTTGAACACTTTGGAGCAAACAAAGTGCGTGACTTGCAACACATGCAGTATTTCTCAAATAACTTGCCCCCCAACCAAGATGTGAATCACTGTTTTCAAGAGCAAGAGCAACAGATGCAACAAGCTTCAGTTATACAGCTGCCACAAAGCTACGCCGGTAGCCTCGGTCAAGATCCCCCGAGCCAACAGGCTGCACCGATGCCCCAGCAGTACTTACCGCACAGCCAGCAAACTCCTGCACACTCACAAGATCAGAGAGGCTGTCATTTGCAAAGCCAAACCCCAAAGGATTTTCATAAGCACGCCGCTCTAAGGTGGCACCTCTTACAGAAACAGGAGCAACAAGCATACCAGCAACCCAAAACCGAGTCTGGCGCCAGTGCAGCACGCAAGCCTATAAAAATTGAGGCTGGCGCAAAGTCTAACATTTGCATGCGCCTAACAACTGGGCAGCTGGAAAACAAAATGTGGAAAAAAACAATTAAACAAGAGAATCAGCACTTTGGCTGTGAGAACACACAACAAAAGAGCATCATTGAGACAATGGAACAGCAGCTAAAACAGATACAGGTCAAATCACTGTTTGATCACAAGACTTTTACTGTCAAATCGCCTAAACACGTGAAGGTTGAGACAGCAGGCCCTATTACCATCCTATCTAGAAACACCAGTGCTGCAGAATTTGATACTCACACCCCGATCTTAGAACAGCAAGCAAATGTGTCTGCTGAGAAAACCCCGACCAAAAGAACAGCTGGAACTGTTCTCAATAATTTTTTAGACTCACCTTCCAAGTTATTGGATACTCCTGTAAAAAACTTATTGGACACACCTGCCAAAACCCAGTATGATTTCCCATCTTGCAGCTGTGTTGGTAAGTGCTGAGAGATGTACTAAAGACATAGTTGTTCTCAAGAAAAATAGTCTTGGGTTCAGATCGCAGGGTTAGTTGGATGTTTCTCTAGGAGGGGAGCTTTTTGGTGTCTTTTTTTTTTTTTTTTTTTTTTTAGAACAGCAATGAGTAAGGATTTACAGCAATTTTTCTATACTGCTTTTACAGTCAGAATGTGTGTGGACAGTCATGTATTCTCTCAACTTCCATTCTCCTTGAGCAGCAGACGTAATGACAACAAGCTGATAAAAAGCGGGTCATAACATTACAATCTTACAAAATTATTTGTCAAGGCTAGATATGGCTTTTACAAAACATGTCTCGGGTCCAAACCTTATGATTTTTTGCTCTAACAGCGAGACTGTTGAAGTTTGCCTCAGTAAAACCTAAGCGAAGAAGGGAAGACAGATTTTTCCTCGCTTGTTGCCTGAGTGGACCATCCCCCTCACTTACTTGCCTACTGCAAAGCTAAAGAGAACAGCAGCTCAAAGAAGCTATACAGGCAGCAATGAAAGAGCAGCAAGGAGACCCTCAGTATCTCTTCCCAGCATACCTAGTCCCTGCAAGCTGGAAGAATAGAGCTGAGAGAAGAGAAGCAGAGTGTGAGGCATAGCCCATAGTCTGAGCTTCCATGCACTTACACTGCACATGGCCAGGTGTGACAGGCACTTCCAGGCCCTACAGCTAGAGGAATTACTCAGACTAAAGCAAAAGATACAAGTGTTTCAGCAGCAGCCAAGAAAAAAGTGTAAAAGCTTTGCTGTAGTTTCACATACTGGTTCTAACAGCTTAGAATTGCATATCAACTAAAAGAGGCTGAGTTTTGGCTCCTGCAAAACTGCCAGATTTAAAAACTGCCTTTTCAAATTCTTGAGATGATACATAAAAGCAAAAAAGGAGGTAATGCCTTTCCAGAGTTCCCTGTTGTTGCTGTTTCTTTGTGCTTTGTAAGAAACAACATACAGCATGTAGGTTTTCTTTTAAAACTCTGAAGCTGTTTTGTTTTGAAGGCCATTTCTCCAATGTAGTTGGCAAAACTTTTTTTCTGGCAATTATTTCGTTCTTCTGGGTTTTGTCTTTTTTTTCAGCCTGCTAACTGCTAACTAAGCAAAAAGAGCTTATTTTCCACTCATGTTTTAATTCTTAGCTTACCCTTCCTTAGGAAATAAAGGAGCACAAAAGCCAGATTCTGTCCTCTTTGAGGAACCTAGTGCCACAGAGCAACTGGTAGAGCTTATTGCTCTTTCCTAACAGTATTTCTTCGTTAAGGAGGTGCAAGCTACACCATTTCCCCACTGACACGTCCAGGCTTACAGCATGCCTCCATTGTGCTCCCAGAGTCTGTCAGCAGCATCACCTCACTCAGCCTTTGGAGAAAACAGCACAGAAAGTCGCCCCTCAGCCACGTCTGCGCACTCCACTGGCTGCCCCTGAACCCAGGCAATGCCTGGATACTTCCTCTGGCTACTGCACCTTGCCTCCCAGTGTCAAAACAGCTGATTCTGCCAGTGCTGGCATGGCCCTACCCATATACAGAAACCTGAGGCACCATTCATAGTACGCAAGCAGTCTGGCTAAGTCTTGCACACGATTTCTTTCAGCAAACATGCTTTCTTCATTTCTGTAGGTGGCAGAAATTCAGTATGGCCTTAATGGCACTTTCTGGAGCTGCAAGTTGCTGCATAACGCGTCTGCTGAAAAACAAGTACTGTACAGCTCACTAGTGTCAATATTTACCATTGTTATCCAATTTATCCTCCTTTCCAGATATTGGGAGAGGAGGAAATGGGAGAAGGAGAAACAGTTGATCAGTGATAACAGGAAAATGGCCTTTTGAATCTCAGCATGAGATTCAAAACATGCTGAGATGTGAAACAACTGCTTGTGCTAGCAAAAACACACAGTCTATATCACAGCTACTTGCAGAGTGTGTGGCTTTGTGTGTTTTGTATGAATTGCACGTGCATACTTTAAGATGTAAGGGTTTGCAAATGGACCCAAGACCCGTACAGCAGTTTTCTAACTGGTTAAATGCAAACCTTGCAATGTTACTTTTTTACATTAAAGACTGAGGCTTCGAAGTAATAACCTTTATTTTGTTTTAAACAGAGCAAATTATTGAAAAAGATGAAGGTCCTTTCTATACCCACCTAGGAGCCGGTCCTAATGTGGCAGCTATTAGAGAAATCATGGAAGAAAGGTAATTAGTGCAAAGGCACAGGGGCAGATTAACGTTTATCCTTTGGTGGATGGCAGAATTTTTCCAGCTTTTGCACATAAAGAAATAAACAATTGCAAATCAAGTAATTACTTGTAGGCTTAGCGACTCCAGTGTTGCCAACATGACGCACTGTGCTATTCACCAGAGAGTCACAATATTTGACAGGGCTAATAGTCTGCTGGCTGGCATGGGCTGCGCACTTGGAGACAGGCGCCAGCAAACCCAAGCAGGAACAAGTATGCACCAGCCTGCCAAGCCAGGCAGTTGGCAATGGCTTCAGGAACAGGCACAGACCTGGTGTTCCCCCTGCGAGAATGCTAAGGTGGCAGCGAAATGGAGAGCAGGATACCAAACTGCACAGTTGTCTCTATTTCTGTCCCAGGCTGTTAAGTATAGGGCACAACCCTAATGGGCTAAACCTAACTCTGTCACTTTCAGAGAGGTGAAACAAAGTTATTGATAGGATTTCAGCCCAAGAATCAATAAGTAGTTTTGTGACAAAACATTCCCTCCCTTGGAGTATAGCATAAAAACAGCCTTATCTCGATTGTGGATAATCCCCATATCGTGTTGCATCCCTTAACAGATATATAGCACAAGTACAAAATCCACCAGCATTTCTGAAGTATTTAAATTTAAAACTGTCACACACAAAAGTGATCTTGACACCATGAATTCTGCATTTCCTGTAGGTTTTGGGAAGCATAGATGCTAATGGCCAGATTTTTAGAGGTATCTGGGAATTCAATTCCCTCGTGAACAAACAAGCAAACAAAAAACCTCAATAAAGTCTGAGACAGATGGCAGTTTGATCTGTTAATACCTTAAAACTCTGAACATCGAAAGCAAATAGATGTCTTTGCGGCACTGTGTCTTGAGCTAAGGAGAACAGCCTCTCAGCAGGGTCTGCTAGCTTGTACTCACAGAGCATGGACCACTAGGGCACATTAAATCCCAAGGATTATCTTTAAGTGATTAGCCCTAAAGTCCTTTCTCTTAGCACCTCCTTCCCTGTAACTCCTGTCCCCGGCCCAGCGCTTGTTTTCAGCTTTGTGAGCAGTTGAAACACATGTAAGCTACATAAATCAGCCTCTTCCTGCAAAGGAGGAGTGAGCACTGACCCTCCTGGGAAGCTTCTTACAATTTGTTATCTCCAAAGCTCTGACTGATTAATTCTTTAATATTCACAAGCAGTAAATAAAATTGGAAAGTCGTTCATGTCATCACATCAATTATTAGAGATGAAACATTTTTCATTTCTTGACTTTGGAATGTGATGTTTCATCCTTAATACTGACCTCGTCTTACCTCCCTCCCCACTGATTTCATTTCATGTTGGCAGAAGGAAATCCTGAGAGATTATAGATACCATGCATATATACTCTGCCAGGCTCAGTAGAATGTAACAGCAATGAGCCATGGCTGGTTTACAGCTGTTTGTATGGCATCAACTGTGTGATGCAGTGACAGAAGAACTCCAGAGCTCCTCCTGATTTTACATCCCTAAGAAAAGAACACTCTGAAGATTCTCTCAAACACGTGTGCATTTGGTGGCATTAAGCACAACTTTTAAACTGGCTTCCTGCAAATAGGAATCGACTTTTAAGGTATTAGCACTGCCAAACAAACCAGGATTTGAGTTTAGTCTTATAATTGAAATTTTAATTAAAACAAATTTCTTACAGAATCCATGGTGGACACATGCTTTCTTCTCCCACTCCTTACTTTGTGGTCAGTGAATTCTGTTCTGATTTTGGCCTGAAAGCTGCCGTGAGGCACAGATATGTCTGTGACAGCTGAAAAGATTTGAGACAAGGCCTATTTCATTTGCAGTGTGCAATGTAGAAGACAGATCTCTAGTGGCATCCACACAGTTGTCCTGCAGTCCAGATTAGCAAACCATTAGAAAATGCTAAGATTAAAACATGTATTTTTTTGTGGCTAATTAAAGAAATGAGTGTATGCTAACATCTAAGACCAAGCAGGAAAAAATGATCTAACAGTTGCCTGCAGAACATACATAGTACAATTTGATTTTATTTGTATAATTTCCTGTGACACTAAAATTTCACAATGAGATCACATCCAAAAATAAGTATTTTTCATTTCCTTTACAGGACAGAAGTTTAAATACAAGTATTTGATCTTAAATGTGTCACCAAGATTTTAGGATAAAAAACAGAGGGATGAAAATTCAAAAGTTCTCAAGGCAGCATTAAATGGCTGCACAGTGAGAAGCAGCTAGCTTGATTGCTCCACAGGTAACAGGCAAAGAATGAGAAGATTATGATTTAGTCTTAGTCCACATATGTGGTTAAAAAAAAAAAAAATAAAAATTATCACCAATGGGAGCAGCAGGATTGAAGAAAGGGAGCTGGAGGTGGAATTTGCCCAGTCTCTAAAATGCAGCCAAACCAGCACCACAGCTGAATCTACAACATGGATTGCAGCTCCCGAGGTCTCTGATAGACAGGTTCCTTTCAGAAGGCTCACCTCAGCCTGGCATGCTCCTCCCTTGGCTCTGCAGGTGGGGCACCCCAGCTGCAGCAGCCCTGGGGGGAGAATAAACTCAGATACACTCAACAGGTCTGATGCTCTTTGTTAACATGAGTCTTGCTTCGCTTAGCATTTGCTATATATTTCCACTTGGCCCATCATAAGATATAAAAGGTGTCATTTGTCTGAGCAAAGCACGACTTGCCTTTGGGGATAGGCCCTAACAGCATCAGTACCTTGACTGAATGCTAGAGTTGAGCTTGCCTGCTTTGTTTTCAAAAAGGCACCCACAAATGGCACCATCTGGGTGCCCCTCATGATCCTAATTCAGTACAGAAGTCAGGCAGAAGTAAATAAGTAACAATTTATGACCAGATGATAAAGTAAAAGAAATAGATATGAAGCAAATTAATCATAGCTTAACTGATTCATACTGTATCTATGCCAGAAACAAGCACGGAAAATTTAATAGAGTGACTACTGCATGCCAGCTGTTCCATGACGATTATATAAATTTCAGAGTCATCACTTTAAATTTAACCCAGAAATTGAAGAAAAACATAGAATTCCTTCCCAAAATGGAAAGACTTCAAATCCACTTTTCACAATGTCATTATCTGTAACAATTTCTTTAAGGAAACAGTTCAAAATTTTGTTTGGGAATATTAATGTGATATGGATGATTTTTACTCAGCTGTGAAGTATGAAAGCCATTTGCCTCTTTCAACATATCGATCCACCACCACAATAAAACCAGCAAGATAAACTGCACTGCACACCCTTCCCCATAACTCACAGTATTTGTTTTTTAAGATAAAACTGGCAAATGTGCTCACATAGAACGAGATTAATCTGCTTACTATGCATATTTTTGTCTGTTTAAGATTTGGACAGAAGGGTAAAGCTATAAGGATTGAGAGGGTTGTCTACACTGGGAAAGAAGGCAAAAGTTCTCAAGGATGTCCAATTGCTAAATGGGTAAGTGATGTCCACAGATGTTAACACTCATCCAGTTTGGCACAGTGGTTCATGTAAGCAAACAGCAGTGATGGCCTTCTGTTAGCTGACACTGGGAAACCTAAAACAGCTCCTGCAGGAGGCCCACAGCCTGCTGCCACCGCTGTCTCTCACACTGCCTTTGCTCAAGTTGCCTGGAGAACAGCAGGAATAAAATGTGGCTCAAGGGTATGAAAACCTGAGAAGGAAGGCAGTTACATTTGGATTTAGGATCCACAACATCAGATGTTCTCACTGCTATTTAATTTTAGCTTACAAATAAATCTGGGAAGTACACCGCTGTGATTATTTTTAAAATGTGCTCCCAGTTCAAGAGGCATTAGCACACCCTCTTAGCAAACACTGTCTTGCTTTGGCACAAATTACTGAGTGGTTTGGGTAGGCTAGGGAAAGACAGGATGAGGAAAAACTGATCTGTGATTATAGTCTTTATGCATGCCAGCCTGCACCTTTATAGAAATACCCGCAGTGGCACAAGCACTGAGAAGCAGGAACACTTTCCTTTGAGCAGTGTCTGCTGCTTTCCTCTCATTGATGTAATGTTTCCACGTAGTAGGGGCAGGCGAGGCCACACAACTGGGTGCGGATTACAAGTTTAGCTGTTCAAGTAAGGAAGGAAAAGAGAGACAGCTCCCACGTCAGGCTGTTTGGTCTCTTCCTCCTGCCCTAAGTGCAGCTCTGCACACGTAGGCATCTCACTCCCGGCTTTCTTTTACCCTCTAATCAAACTGGGTCACTTGTACCACTGTGCCAATCCAGGGGGATGTTTCTGCTAAATCAGAAAAGCTGTTTTCCACCACCGTGGCTTTGCATGCTGCCCTCTCAGAGTCAGATTCATTAAACAGAAAGGGTGGCCCTGGCTTATACTACAGGTGGGAAATAGGGTATGTTACCAGAAACAAAGAGGAAGAGAGAAGTAGAAGTAACCTTGCACGCACACAAATGCTGTGGTTCCCTATTCTCTCACTCCTCACACTAAGAAACACTTTGTTTGTGTCGGGGCTCTGGGGCGTGTGTTGCTGTGTATGCAGGTAGTCCGCAGAAGCAGTCAGGAGGAAAAGCTGCTCTGCCTGGTGCGTGAGCGGGCGGGCCACACGTGTGAGACGGCGGTGATTGTGATCCTCATCCTGGTTTGGGAGGGAATCCCAACCAGCCTGGCTGACAAGCTCTATTCCGAACTCACCGACACTCTGAGGAAGTACGGCACGCTCACCAACCGGCGCTGCGCCCTGAACGAAGAGTAAGTGACACAAAGGCTGTGCGCGCTGACCTGCAAACCCACCTCCAGCCTCAGAGCTGGCACCCCTGCTTGCTCCTTTACCGTAAATGCACGTACCTGCCAAGCTATTTCAGGCAGTCTGAAAACCCACAAGCCTTCAGAGAAAAGCAAAGTAAATGTTTTGAAAAATTAGGGAAAAAAAAATCTCAGACTTGTGAAGCTTCTCAGTGTGTTTAAAGGAAGAAAAATGATTTAAAGGAAGATCTCGGCTGCACCCAAGAAAGCAGATAGTTCTGCCTTGAAATGAAAACTAGATGCATTAAATCATATGATAACGCTTACAGAAGCTAGCCTTAACCCAAAGTAATAGCACTTTTTCTATGTCTTTCTGACAGTGAAGAACACATAGATTAAAATAACCTAGTTACCACTGTATTTTGCTTACTTTGGCTGCATAGGTACAGCCATGTTTCAGGAGTCTTTTGCCAAACCCTCGTCAGAGAGCACTGCAGCCTTGCAGTGCCATCAGCATATACTCCTTTGAGGTACCGTTGATACCAGTATCTGTTAGGGCACCACACAAACATCCCCTCTTTTGCACAAATCCAGGTTTCTCACATAAGTATATAAAACTCATAGTCTTTGCTTTGCAACCGTGAAATTACTCATTGTGATGAATTCCCCTGTTGTAGCGTGTGCGTCTCTTTCATTTCTTCATTATTTATGGGTGGAAGAAGATCCAAGGCCAGTGATCCCCCACGGCACTGGCAGAACTGACCTGCCTCCTGCTAACAGCCATATTCTCTTCTTCTTTAGACGGACTTGTGCATGCCAAGGGCTGGACCCTGAAACTTGTGGTGCTTCATTTTCCTTTGGTTGCTCCTGGAGCATGTACTACAATGGTTGTAAGTTTGCCAGAAGCAAGATTCCAAGAAAGTTTAAGCTGATGGGGGATGATCCTAAAGAGGTTGGTGTCCATTTCTAAAATGAAAACGCCTCATTTGCAATGAAATGCTTTCTGTTGCTCTGCAAATAAGAGATACATTACGAGAGGCCAAGGGCCAGAGCCCTGCTTGAACTGCATACATGTAGGGTAATTAAACAACTGCCAGCAAAACTGATTGATTCCCATCACTGAGCCAGCTGAATTGACTGTCGAGATTCTGACAGCTGGTAAAAGCCCTGAGACTTGAAACCATGTTTGCAAGCTTTCACAATTAGAAGAAAGGGCATGGCCTGAATAACCGTGGGCATTCCCTAGTGGCAGAGCAGAAGGGTTACTAACTGAAGGCATATAAAGTTGCAACTGGAAACCAGAGCAGATCGCATGGAGGCTAATATGATGAAACTCTGAAATTACAATAGGAGTAAGAGGGTAGGAAGACTACATACAGCCCTGCCCCTCTGATAGTTTCCAGACAGGGCTCTGTGTTAGAGCAAACAGGCAACTGTTTAAAATGAGTCAGAGTAAAACAATATTGACCTTAGCCTGTGCAAATCTAGTTCTTGGACTGCTGCTCATAAACTGATGCATAGGTCCGCAGCTTTCACTCTATTCTGGCATCTTATGTAAACCCAAGCATTTTCTTGTACGTGATCAGTCAGGCATGTTTGCATCCTATGGCCTGAGCTGACAATATCATAATTACATTTACCTTTTCCTTCCTCCTGTCCCCTATCTCCCCAAGAATGATAAAATAGTTCTCCTTCAGTCACACTGTGGCACAAAGCTTTATCATAGCCTGCAATCCTAAACCCCCTACATTTTCTAAGCTGGATACCTGGCCAGAGCCCACCAGGGCACTCTTCCAACTTGTATTCCTGGATTTACTTCCCATGCTAGCCAATACTGGGCAGAAAAGACAGTTTTGCCCTCTAATCTTGGCCCCAAAGTCAGAGGCAGTCAAGGCATGCATCCAGACCGAGTGCTGAGTCCTGCAGCATAGACACTGTTTACAGACAATATAGATGACACAAATAGTATCCTCACCAACAAAAACTTGAAACTACACTTAAAAATGGTAACCTTCCTACTATACAGATGCTCCAAGTTTTGGCAGCAACCACAAGGTCACAACAAGATATCGTTGATGATTTTACAGTGTCATTTTGGAGTCCCAAATTCCAGTTTTATGAGGAGATACTAAATTTTAAAGCACTGAATGTGTCTCTCTGACAAAGCCATAGGTTTTTCACAGCTCTTCTCACGTTGATGAGAAATACAAACTCCTAAAAGTGAGTACACCACTCCATTATGCCACTATTCTTTACGAGATTGAAATGAAAAATCACAGCCTCACGAATGAGGTAGTTGAACTCAGGATCCTCCTCCGGATAGAATGGAGAGCAACTCTGGAATTTGCTACTGGAGTAGAGCATTTTTAAAAGGCCCTTCATTTTGAAAGCGTGTACCTTTCCTAACAGAGAGGAACATGATCATTCCTCCTCCACAGCACTGACTGCTAGACGCATCCACAACTTGGGATTGCTTAAGGATTGGAAACTTTTGAAGTCTGAAACATCACAATAATTTTAGATTGTTGCATAAAAAGATAATTTAAATGTGTTGAAGTACTGTTATCACAGGGTGCAAATCCCTTAAATTAGGTAGATTAACTTGATGGAGCATTCAGACATTATTTATCTCAAGTTTTCTAAAGAGTATTATTTTCCCAAAACTCCAGTAGAGAAAACAATGAGGATCATCACGTTTGGACCTAAAACATCTTCATGTTGAAGAATGCGATTCTTTTTAATGTAAACCAAAGTAAGATTATAGTATGTGATGTCCTCTTGCAAAGATGACACTGCACTACTAGCATGCTGCTTTCAAGGCTGTGAAACAATATAATTAAAAAGGAGATTCATGATATTGTCTAAACCACAGTGACAATGGCCTAGGCCTTTACACATCTATCACTGCACTGTAACAAACCTTAACGTTTTAGGTCCTGTACATAGAGTATGGAAATGTCATTGAGCTGTATTTCATCTACCAACAGGAAGAAAAACTAGAATCCCACTTGCAGAATCTGTCAACCCTGATGGCACCCACCTACAAGAAGCTTGCCCCTGATGCATATAACAACCAGGTACGATGGGGAAAAGGGGAACCAAAGCAGTCACACAACCTGACTTTTACTACACTTCCTACAGCGCTCCATCTTTGAGCCAAACCACGTATGTACATTTTGTAGCAGCATTCCTTTGACACTGGGCTAACGGAAGCAAAAAAAATTCTCAGTTCCTCTTGAAATGCTTTCAAAAGTAAAACCAAATGAATCTTAACTACTAACTACAGCTAATCTTTTCACCTATGTAAATGCAATAAGATTACTGAACAGAAATCTTGAGCTCTGCAACACAGTTTCTCGATGTAGAATGATTCACCAGCCAAACTCATAAAACAGCCATAAAGATGGTGCAAGGCTGGCTGTAGCATCAGATGGTAGTGCATTATATTGCAATAGAGTCCTGAAACCAGCTTCAAGTGTGCTCTCTCAAGTGGCTATTATAGATATGCTTTTAAAACAAAGCTTCCTAATGGGATGCACTCAGCCCTGCATATGCACACAAGTGCCTGCACCAGCATTCTCGCACATGGGGCTACTTTATGCAGTGTTCTGTTGGGCCACATACATAGGTGGTAGCACAGTCAAAGCTGTACCAGGTTCCCAGATGTGGTTGCCATCCACCTCCATTCCTTAACCAAACATCTTCCAGATATTTGCACCAAAATTTGACAACAGAGCCTTTGAAATGGGTAACGGGTGGCCTTCATTTCCATTGTTCAGGCTCACTACCATTACAAACATTCACAAAACGTACAGCCTCCAGGCTATCAGCATAATTGCAAACTGTGACACCTTCTTTCTTTTCCACTGAAAACGTTAAGCCCAGTCAAAACACTTGCTGTCTCAATCAGCACAGAACAGATTTTCAGCTGTAATGGAAGCAGTAAGCTATAAAAAACTGTCCATTTTTACTAGCAGTTACAATTACTCATTTTCTGCATATTTTAACAGCAATCAGACAAGGTAAGCAGGTTTAGTACAGACTGATGCTATTTCATTTACCTGATCAGATAATGCTTGGAGACTCATTATGGAGGAAATTGTGGCCATGTGCCCACTAGCTGTGGTTATCTCTCCAAACATCTGAGACATTCTGCAAGAGAAGAAAGGTGGAGGAAGAGGAAAAAATGAGGGGCTGGTGAAAAATAAAATGCCTCTTTGCTTGGGCTGCTTTATTTTCCCATAAAAGTTCTCTAGAAAATTTTTCTTCATTTAAACCATGGTTATGCTTGACACTAGTTTACAATACATGCTTTTACAAGTTTCAACTTTTACCTTAGATAAGAAGTAACATGCATGGCCTGGCCCATCTCAGGAGTTCCGTATAAGCGTTAAGTTTTTGGGAAAGCCAAAATGAAGATACTGTAAGAGAGATGATAAAGGCCTAAGTTGTATTGCACTCCAGTTGTAGTGAAAGGTGGTGAAAACTAAATGGCCTTAATGCTAATTAGAATTGCCAAATTTGTTCTCACCCCAGTCTGGATTATGGCTTGGATTAAAATCTAGAATTGGTAAATTTTTTCCAACTGGACCCAGCAGAACGTCTCATAGAGCCTTTGCAACAATATGCTTATGAAGGGAACATTCCAAATACTAAAAACAAAATTGCTGTGAGCGAACTGGACATCTATTTAACAAACTTGGATCAAGGCTTGGCAAAATTTCTAATTTCTCGTCAAAATAGGATCCATCAAGTGTAGTTCTTTTGTACTCGAAAGGCTCAGAAATTTCAGCAAAGCATTTTACAAACTGAGCTTCATTTTTTATTCACTAAATAAGATACGAAATGGTCATCTGTAAGACTTGATGTTTGATTACCAAGCCCTTTCCTTTTGCTTAAGACTTAATGTTGCATAATAAGATCTTTGTAAAGCTTCGTAACAGTGAGTAAGCATACAGAAATTACTGTCTTGACTGCATTATCTTTTTGGTCAGGGCTTAGTACTGTACTAACACTAATGAAATTTACTTTCAGTGAGACAGAATATTACAAATAGAAAAGCAAGTTATTATTTTTCCTGAAGTCATTCTAAAGTCAGTTTTCTCAAGTAATTTTCTTGTAATAGCTTGGTACACTTCCAGTCTACACCTACGTATCACTCTTACAGTTCCATACACCAAAACCGTGCACTGTATTTGTCATGTAAAAACACAAACCACTGGCAGAGAATTAGAAGTAATATGCAAGGAAAAGTATTATTGGCCAATTTTGCAACACAGCAGAGTCAGTCTGGAGCAGGGGATCGAGCAGCAAGGAGCAAAGTAGACACCACATGAAATTACCACACAACTGCTTATTTGCCTGAGATCTGTACGTCACCACTGCAGAGGTGTCAGCAGACTGGCATGTTGTTCATTGCTACGTCCACATATTGGGGTGCCAGGGCAGGCTGTGGTGATACCTGTCATCTTTCCCCAGATCGAGTACGAACACAGAGCGCCTGAGTGCCGCCTGGGTTTAAAAGAAGGCCGCCCATTCTCAGGGGTCACCGCCTGCCTGGACTTCTGCGCTCATGCTCACAGAGACTTGCACAATATGCAGAATGGGAGTACACTGGTAAGTCAGCAATGCACACAGCCTCCTTATCCCAGCAGTAATTTCATACATTTAATTCATTATCTTCAGTCTCTTTAAATTTATAATTACATAAAGTAGATTGCTAAAAAAAGAAACATTACAAGCATTAACTGAGCTATCTTATTACCCCCTACATCATTTTTCGTTTAACTGAATGAGACTTATGAGGTATTAAAGAAAGGTTTAATGTAGAACCAGTAAAAGAGAAACCATGGAGACAATGGAAAGAAGACTCTAGCAGGGCTGAAATGCCTATTTCAGTGTTCCTGGGACAAAATGTTGTATATTTGTCATCTTGATTTTTTAAATTTTTTTTATAATCCAACTACTTTGGATTATATCTTCTACTCCATTAAAATGAAAAAAAAAAAATAGTGTCGACAGCAAGTTGAGGGAGGTGATCCTCCCCTCTGCTCTGTTCTGCTGAGGCCACATCTGCAATTCTGTGTCCAGTTCTGGGCTCCCCAGTTCAAGAAAAACAGGGAACTGCTGGAGAAAGCCCAGTGGAGGACCACAAAGATAATGGGGGCCTGAAGCATCTCGCATGCAAGGCTGGGGCTATTCAGCCTGGAGAAGACAGATTGGAACTCAGAAATGCTTACAAATATCTAACGGGCAGGAGTCAAGTGGATGGGGCCAGGCTCTTTTCAGTGGTGCCCAGGTGTAGGACAAGGGGCAACAGGCACAAACTGGAACAAAGGAAGTTCCACATGAACATGAGAAAATAACTTCTTTACTTTGAGGGTGAAAGAGCAGTGGAACAGGCTGCCCAGAGAGGTTGTGGAATCTCCTCTGGAAATATTCAAGATCTCCCTGGACGCTTTCCTGGGCGACCGGCTGTAAGGAAGCTGCTTTAGCACTAAGTTGCACGCAGTGATCTCCAGAGATCCCTTCCAACCCCTGCCATTCTATGAAACTGTGAAACAAATGATTTTTTTTCCATAACTTTCTTCTAAGTAGACTTTTCAAAGCTGTGGATTTCATTCCTGCTTGGGATGAGGGTAAAGTCTGCAAGTCTTACGCTCATTTTACACTTTTCCATTCTGCACTCCAGCAAAGGTTCCACTAATGATAACAGAAAAACTGGCTGTTTTTCAATACGTACTGGGTGATTTCTGTTCCCTCCATACTCTCTCTGTGACCATACAGCCAGAGTAAACATGAGGAAAAAACAGACTTCAGGTCTGAATAATCTTCAGTTGTGATTTGAAGTAATTCACAGCACAGCTCCTATTACCAAAGAGATTATCCACTTTCTTTTAATACCAACTAAATTTGCCCTGTTTCCAGGGTCTGACTTAATTGAAAAATCAACCACCACCAACAGAATATGTATTTTTAGCTGAGCTTTCTTCAGAAGATTGGCTGATTCCATTATTTTACTGCAGAGTATGTCTGTATCAGCATCTTTTTCTCCACTGAGATATTCTCCAATACCCATTTTAGCTGGAGCTAACACAATAAGCATGCTACAACATACATGGTGCTAACTTCCCAAAATCTTTATGCAGTATTAACATGACTTGCTGCTTTGCAAATCATCCTAAGGGAACGTGAAGCACAATGGCAGTACGTTATATGCCCCACTACCTCTAATAAGATACCTAGTTAACCTACTGTAGTAAAAAAAAAATCTTCATCTGAGCACAGTTTTCACTGCTTTAGCTCCTGGTGCTATGGACCACACTGTTTGTTTCAGATTAGGTGATACGCATCTATAACTGCTCCTTTCAGCACAGGTAAAAGAAACATAGAGATTTACACTTTGTGTTTCTATTTACGCTGACCAACAGAGCAATGGAAGAAATGAAATTGGTGACTTCTTGTGATAATGTGTAAATTGCACAAAAAGAAAGCTTACAAGTAATTTGCCAGATGCTGATGCTGACAATGCCAGGGCAAGGTAAAACACACAGGCTAGCATTTCAGGCAACCTGTAAGACTGGTTTGGGAGAGTTACTCTAATACTCCTTTCTGACAGGTTTGCACACTAACTAGAGAAGACAATCGTGAAATTGGCCAAACACCTGAAGATGAGCAGCTCCACGTGCTCCCCTTATACAAAGTCTCTGATGTGGATGAGTTTGGAAGCACTGAAGGCCAGGAGGAGAAGAAGAGGAATGGCAGCATCCAGGTCCTTACCTCCTTTCGTCGGAAAGTAAGGATGTTAGCAGAGCCGGTTAAGACGTGCCGGCAAAGGAAGCTAGAAGCAAAGAAAGCAGCTGCAGAAAAGCTTTCCTCCTTGGAGAATGGGTCTAGCAAAGCTGAAAGAGACAAGTCTGCTGCAGCACGCAACAAACAAGGCAACTCTGAGGCAGCGGGTCATGCAAAGCAGCTAGCAGGTAAGCATGTGAACCTGTTCATGTGGTAAGTGGTAAGCTTCCTAGAAATTACAGTCATTTACAGTGAACCTCAAGAAAAGTATTTGTTCTCAGCACGTGAACACTTTAAATAAAAAGCGATTCTTGAATAAAATTCTTGAATGTAAATATCCATGTTGTATATTTATAAATGCTAGAATGCCAAAACTCTGGAGAAAGAAAGAACGAAAGAAAGAAAAAAAAAAAAAAAAAAGACACACCAAAAATCCTTTACTGTTGAATAGCTAATCCCTGTAGAGGTCACATGCTTCAGCAAACGTTCCTTGCCATCCAGTATATTGCAAAGCACCTTTAAACAACTACTGGTGCTAGAAGCCATGAAGAGAAGTGTGTGATGTTAGTGCCAAAGAACAATTTACGCTACTCACTGTTGCTGCTGTTAAAGAGAACCTCATAATTGCAGTGGATTCTAGACTAACCTAACCTCTTTACCAATATTTATATACTTTGCTTTGAGACTAAAAAGCAGAGTGGGTGTTTTCGTAGTGGACAAAACACACTTAACAATCGCTGGCAGTTCTCATCACTAGATTTTAGAATCCTGGGCAGAGGTGTTCATGACTATTATCACAGTAAATTCCACCAAGAGGAATAAAGAGATAAATGCAAGGCTATCCAGAAAGTCACTGAGATACCTATGAATAGAAGTCAGCTGCCCTATGACCCAGGCCAGGGTTTTAACCATTAAATTATCCCATTGCACTTGAATGAATGATGTATTTTTCCTTGTGTCTTCAGTTAATCTCACTGTTACTGAACTGTTATCACTGTCAGTGAATGTCACCATTGTTGTTTTTTACATAAAGCTGGAGACGTATTTTTGAGACAGCTCTGTTAATGCAGATGTAGAATAATTTATTTATTTATTCTTGGGGAAAAGAAGGTCACCTTGTGCATGGCTATTTGTGAGCACTTTGATGCTGCATTTCACGCACTACTTAAGTGATGACTCAACTCTTTAGACTTTGTGCTTATGACTCTGAACAGATTGCACAGTCCTCTTTTCCCCATTTCAATTAGCAACTGATCTCACTGGATGCATTCCAGAAAAGAAGAGTAGCCTTGGTAATTTTTCAGATTCTCAGGGCATGGTATTTGATGTATCATATGATACCCTTTCCTTAAAAATATCAGTTATATTTATCGAAAAGAGTGTATAAAGTTTGCATTTTAAAAAAAGAAAAAAGCTTGTTCTTTTCTTTTCACATCTACAGATCTTTTACGTCTTTCAGGACCAGCGACACAACAACAGCAGCAGCATCCACAGCGTACTCTCCCTAACAACCCTCAGTCAAATGCTATTAACACTTACTCGGGTTCAGGTTCTGCAAATCTGTATGTAAGGTTGCCTAATCCTGCCAATGCTTATCCAGGCTCTTCATACACTTCAGATCCCTATGGAGGGTCTGGTCCCATGAACCTCTACACCACCTCATCGCAGCCTGCGGGGTCTTATTTGAATTCTTCCAGTCCCATGAACCCTTATTCTGGATCATTAAATCAAAATAACCAGTGTCCACCCTATCAATGCAATGGAAACATACAGATGGACAACTGTCCCTCTTACTTGGGCTCTTACCCTTCTCAGCATCAGCACATGGACTTGTATAATTGTCAGAGCCAAGACCCTATGTCCAAACTAAGCCTACCGCCCATTCAAACATTATACCAGCATAGGTTTGGGAATAACCAGAGTTTTGGTCCCAAATACTTGAATTACGGAAACCAAAATATGCAGGTAGACTCTTTCAGTAATTGCACCATTAGACCAAATGTACACCACGTAGGGTCTTTTTCTTCTTACTCCACCCACGAGGCTGACGGTCATTTTATGGAGGTTGCCTCAAGGTTAAAATCTAGTCTGAGTAATCCAAGCATGGACTATGCCTCCATGAGTAAAAACACTGAACACCATCATGTGCAACCCTCTCCACATTTAGCACGTGACTACCATTCTGCTTCGACTATGTTTAGCGGTCCTCCTAATTCGTTGCATCTCCAAAGTAAGGATAGTGAAATGATTTCACATGCAGTAAATGGCTTGTCTAACACGATTCCAGGTCAGAACCACGATAGGACTACACCCCAAGGTGGTTTAGATAAAACAGATGTGCTGAATCCTGAAAAAGCTGAGGATCCCGATGAAGTCTGGTCAGATAGTGAACAGAGCTTCCTGGATCCGGAAATTGGAGGAGTGGCAGTTGCTCCATCTCACGGGTCAATTCTCATAGAGTGTGCAAAACGTGAGCTCCACGCAACGACCCCCCTGAAAAACCCCAACAGGAACCATCCCACCAGAATATCCCTTGTCTTTTACCAGCACAAGAGCATGAACGAGCCAAAACACGGGCTGGCTCTGTGGGAGGCAAAGATGGCTGAGAAGGCAAGAGAGAAGGAGGAGGAATGTGAAAAATATGGTCCAGACCACGTGCCTCAGAAATCTTATGGCAAAAAAGCAAAGCGAGAGCCTGCTGAGCCGCACGAACCCTCAGAACCAACGTACCTGCGCTTCATCAAGTCTCTTGCACAAAGGACACTGTCAGTCACCACGGACTCCACAGTAACTACATCTCCATATGCCTTTACACGGGTTACAGGGCCTTACAACAGATACATCTAACTTCACACCTTTGTTGGTTACCTCACCTGAAAAAAACAACTCGTCAGTAGGGTAGCTGTCACTTAGGTTTTGGGGAAGGCAAGGGTGGGGAAGAGAACAGTGTTTTCGTTAAACTCGTCGGTGGAAAAGGCCTCGGCACACCAGCAAAAAGAGGTAATCTTGCTAGCGCACTTATTTTCCACTGATTTTTTAAGTGGTCACAGATAGCATGTAGGAAACAAGACCAAAGCATCCTATGCAAAAACAGAAACAAAACAAAACAAAGTGTTTCACAATTTACATTTGAAAACGCTGGCCCCGTTGCTGAAAGAGATAACCTACAAATGGATTTTTTCCTTCTTACAGTTCTGCACATCTGTGACCACTTTTAATGTCATCAAGTTTGTGTAGTCATGGAACAGGAGCAAAAAAATTCCTATTAAAAAATAATACTGCAGTGTTACAACTGCAGGAATCTTAAAATAACATCTGGTGCTGAATCTACGATGTACTGAAATACTGGAATTACGGCTTTTTAACACGCAGTTTTTACTGTATTATTAGTCTCTTAATTTTATTTAATGAAGTAGATAACATATAAAACGTAATGAATAGACAACAAAACACTGAATTTGTTTGGATATTCTAAAAACCATGGTGCTATCTAAGAGAATGGTGTCTTTATTTTAACAGTCAAACAGTTAATGCCTTTATAACAATTAAAATGTCAATGATGTATTCAAATGTTCTTCAACAACAGGGAGGACCTTTTCATTCGTGTATGTATTGAATTTACCTGGTGTTAAAATAAGCTGACTTTTTAACGTATGGGAACTACGAGGACCTCTGGATGTTGCTCATCCAGTCAAGTCCTGAAAAAGGACAATAAAATAGAGAGATATTTTTTTTTAAAATAGTGTTTCAAAAGCACTTTGTCTACCTAAGCTTGGCAACTTGATCAATGCTAAGGTACTGAGACATTAAAAAAAGAAAAATAAACAAGAGTTTACTTTGATTTTAAAACACAAAGATAGTTTTTTTAAAATAAAAAAGAAAAAAAAGCTTTTAATACTTTTGTTTTAGCCATGCATCTGCTAGTGGGCTACATATCCATTTTTAATACAGTCAGTTATGGTAAAAATGGGGCTTACTGGATATAAGGGAATACTTCAGTACACAAAACACACGTTTTTCTGGTGCTCATCTCACACGGCTATACTGTAAACTATTTTCTACAATTATTATGACAAGTTCATTGCTCAAATATGTACAGTTTTAAGGAAAGAGTTTTATATTAACCACAGGTAATAATTAGCAGCATGCAACAGACTACAACTAGTTAGCTTGGGCTTCTGCTGTTTTTAAAGATCTGTATGCTCTTCAACTATTGAATGGCAGATTGCTTTTGTGTTGATAATTATGTACATTGTGGTGCAAGTCATTTCCCGGTGCAAGCATCCTCTTTTCCAGGAAGATTGAGCAGACCGATGCCTACACAAGATGAATGAAACAGGGTTAGTTCTGTGTGATTCCGTTGATTAAATAGAAAAAAAATAGGCAGCTGGCTTGCTGTGGTGGTTTTAAATCATTAATTTCTATTAAAAAAAAAAAAAGCAGGAGAGTTGTATAGTAAATTAAATTGTAAACAAGACTTTTTTTAACGCAATGCTTTAGTATTTTAGTACTGTAAAAATATTAAATCTATATATATTTGGGTTTTGAGCTGAATTCACATCATGGTGCTACTCAGCCTGCTACAAATATATCATAATGTGAGCTAAAATACATTAAAAGGTTTGAGTGATGTTCCTACTTGTCATATACCTCAACACTAGTTTGGCAATAGGATATTGAACTGAGTGTGAAAGTTTATATATTGTATACCATCTTTTTCCCCCAATAGCCTTTGAAAAAAAAGAAAAAGAAAAAAAAAAACAAAAAAAAACCTCTCTCAATACTTGACATTTTCGCAAGCGTAACTTGAACTTCAGCTTTTTTTTTTTGGTTCTAAAAATTCAGGGATATTTCAGCTCATGTTCTCCTATGCCAACGTGTCACCTGTGTGTATGTAAAGCTGTTGTAGGTTAAATATATTATTCTTGGGTTTTTTGTTTTCTTTTTTTGTTCCGTTTCCTTTTTTCCTTCAGGGATTTAATGCTTTTCTTTTGAATCCCTTCTCTAATTTCTCTTGTACATGTATTGATGTAACTAAAACTAATTTTGTAAATTTGTTAGCTCTTTTTATCGTGATGAAAGCATTTAAGAGATTTAGAATGTTTTGCCTGTTTCAAATGAATAAACAAAAGAAAGTAGAATGCACTGAGCTGATTAAAGGGAAAAACGTAAGGCAGGGGTTTGGCAAGTGACTGTTTGCTAGAGTTTTTCAAGTCACTCTCTAAAGAAGGCTTCTCGGATACTGTAATGAAAGAGAGAATATAAAAAGGTACAGTCTGTACAAGGGCTTCCCTAAACACGCAAACCTCCACGTCCCAGATATATCTTGTGCAATATACTGTAAGATTAAGTTCGGTTGAAAGAAATTTTATCTAAGAGAATCACAAGCTAATAACGCAAGGAAATCAAAGGAGGCCTTTGGGTTTAATGGTCAGATATTTATTATGGCAATTTTGCTCTTTTTTTTTTTTTTTTTAATTCTCAGTCTGTGACTTTACTCACTGCATTGAAACAAAAGTTTCACCTTTTTAAAAAAGTTTTTTTTAATGATGGTTGTGTGTCAGATTAATTAAATCATTAATTAAATCATAAATCTTCACCTGTGGGTGATTTTGTATTCTCCATCCGATCCATAGTAGACGTTTGGTTAATAGGCCGTGCACCGTCATTTGCCAAACTGCTGGCAGCAAGAGCGGGAAGCTTAGGTGGCGAATCACTTCTGTATTGTAAATACCCAACCTGCAACTTTGGTGTACAGAACCCTGCCTCAGTTGGAACGAATGACAGAGCAGACATAAAATTGCTTGTATAGGATTATCAGGTTGACTATAGCCATACTTGAAGATGCTTCTGAGTGGTGTCAACTTTACTTGAATGAATTTTTCATCTTGATTGACGCACAGTGGTATAAAGTTCACTTCTAAAGCTAGTGGTTGACTTGTGTAGGAAACTTTAGCAGTTTGACACTAAGGTAATGAACTTCTGTGTGCATTTTCTATGCTTATGTTCTCCTTTTTTTAAAAAAAAAAAAAACAAACAAACTTTAGTTTCATTCATTTTCATGAAATGTTTGGTATGTCTATAAAAAGAATCCGAGGATGGTTATAAATACTGTAAGTATTGTAATGTAATGCAGGTTATTTGAAAGCTGTTTATTATTATATCATTCCTGATAACGCTGAGATGTGGGTGTTTTTAATAAAATTTATATTTATTTAATGCACTCTAAGTCTGTCTTACAGAACCTTGTTTTTCACTGCCACTTTCATCAGATAACAACAGGAGTGTGCTCAAATAAAAGCTCTGCTGCCAACCACAGCCCAGGAGCCCCACAGGGAGCGACAGCGCTCACAGGGCTGGGGAAGCTGCCAGCCTGGAGAGATTAAAACAGCACTGGGGGTAACAAACTGCATACATCAGCAGTTCAGAAATTGAATACATTGACCAATATATCAGGACAAACCCTTTCCTGAGTGCCAAGAGCAGCGAGCTCAAACTGCTCAGCAAAGCAGCATAGACCACGCTAGTTTAGCCACCTCTATCCTGCAGTGCTGAAAAACTTCAATGAAATGCATCATTAGAGACCCTCAAACAGGAAACCTGGGCACCATGCTTACTTCTAGTCATGCTTTGACTCCTGCCTGCTGGCCTCCCCCTCCTCACCACAGAGGAACATGGCTCATTCACTGCTTGAATTTCCCTGCTGCTCCAGTCACAGCCACAAACGCACACCTGGCCAAGGGGAGAGGCAGAGCAAGGGAGTGCCATGGGCTTTGCTGGGTGTGTTGGCAGACTTCTTCCTATCCCCTTGTGCATTCTTCAATTTCAAATTACTCCAAAAAACAGTAGGATGCTCTAGAGGAAAGAATTAAGAAACTACAGAATGATAAAAACACGCATAATCTAAGTCAAACAATCTAGAGAAATAGCAGAAGCAATTAGAAAGAGTATTTCAATTAACAACAAAACCTGCTGCACTTGTGGGCACTAGACAAAAGCATATTTTCTTGTCCCTTACTTTACCTTCAAGGGATATTGTGACAGAAGCCTGAAACATTCTCTTCTGTAGAAAGAGGCAGAAATTGCTCTCTCCATGGCTGCAAAATGTTGCTGTGGCAATCAGCACTTCAATGCTTTTCAAGCTTTTTTTTCTCCCATGATCCCAAACCTGCTGTCAACCCTGCTTTACCCCATCCATCAATGCCATACATCTCAGGAAAGCCTCCCTGCTATGTGCATTTATATGGCTAAATGTCTTGGGGAACCGGAGATGTAATATTCCAAAAAGCCACGATGTTCACCCCTGGCTCTCATTATATTCCCAGATGGGCACATCATGATGCAGACTAACCCACTGCAGCAGCTCAGTTTCTCTATTCCATGTGCAGATGCACTCCTAATGCACCAGACAGTTGGCTCTGACAAAGGTCCATCACCCTGCTAGCCTTCCCAGGAAGAAGCCCTGCCCTTAATGAACATTCCTACCAGCTGCCTTTTAACATAAGCTGCTCTCAGTGCAATGCATGACAGATCTTGCTTCTGAGGTGCTGCTAACAGAGCAGCCCTCCCTGGTAAGCCATCAGTGTGCTCCCAGCCAAGGCTGAGCCCCTGCAAGGCAGGGACCTTGGTGACTTCCACGCTGTGCGACAGCCTTCACACACCAGACTTACTGAAGCTTGCTGATAGTCTAGCAGCACCAAGTTTAAAATTGGTAGGTATCACATCTCAGCAGTGACTTAATTGTCTGCTATCTAACTTGCATAGTAACATTTCCTTCCAGAAGAACACGCATCTGTCAAATTCCTGCTATACTCAATTGATACTTAGCTAAGGCAAACATAACTAACAATTTTAAGGTATACAGCAGCCAACTACTTTGTCTCAGAGGACTGATGGCTTCAGCCCCCTCCTCCAATGAACCAGTGACAACTCTCCCTTCATCACTCAGCTTATGTATTAAGTGGGTTCCTTTAACCTGTAAATGATTCTCTAAGTTACTTAATTAGGGCAAATACTGTACTAGCAATGATCCTTGCAGAGAAGTCAATCGACTCCTCATCTCTCAGCTGCAGAAGGAATAATTGCTACATATGAAGTCAGCTCAGAAAGCTCTGCTGATTAAAAAAAAATCTGTTTAGAGGGGAATGCAAACTTACACTGAGGTAAGAAAGTAAGAAAGAAGTGGGGAGAAGTCTGTTAAATATCTACTATTCCTTCCTGATCAGAGAAACCTAGGGCGTGAAGCTGCATACTCCAGCTTTGCTCCTTTCAGATGTAGGAAGGAGGTCTACAGTACCACTCCTTTACCCCCCTCCACCCCAGAGCGTTTACCCCTTACGTCAGTGCTTTGAGTGCTTACAACACTGACATTTAGGTCCTCTCCGCCTGAGCTAAATCAGAGCATCACTTTCCAGGATGCAAAAGCCTTACAATGCCTTGGGGAACATGCAGCCACATCATTCCCCTCTTTCCACATTCTAAAACACTTCAAGCCACTGTGTGACGGAGCAGGGTGAGAAAACTTACTGTTCCACTGCATTTTACAGATGGGGTTTAATCCTCAGCAAACAAATACTGCTGTCGGAGGAGGCCATGAGAGGGCTCCATTTTTGCCTTCCAGATCCAGCCAAACTCATCAAGGTGAGCCTAGTTCTCCCACTCCATTTGCTGCATCTAGCATATTAAACACTTCATAGTATGTAGCAGGAGGAAAACTATCACACGGTAAG
Organism: Tympanuchus pallidicinctus; assembly: GCF_026119805.1. Taxonomy (NCBI): domain Eukaryota; kingdom Metazoa; phylum Chordata; class Aves; order Galliformes; family Phasianidae; genus Tympanuchus; species Tympanuchus pallidicinctus. Next base: position 51,075,541 of record NW_026294721.1, read on the forward strand.
CACACTTCCTTCTTATGTAGTGGAAGCATTGCATGCACTCATCAGTCACTGCTGAAAACGGAGCCCACTGTCAGGCAGTAACAGCTCGTGATTGTGCTTCAGCTTTCTTTTAGCTTCCACCACATTAGCAAGAGGAACCTCATCAGATTTTCAGGCGTAATCATCACCCTCTTATTTTTCTGCTCCTGTTGTGATTATTTATAGAAATGACAGCACCATTATCTTCCTGTATGTAAGCCTTCATACAGACCACTTTGGTAAAGAGATTTAACTGGAGGGGATGGTTTAAAGTGCAGTCTGCTCTGAAAAGGGACGGGGAAAGTGGTATCCTGGGGCTCCCAGGCTGCATCTCAATTATCGACATAGCTAACACGCCTCATTTAGAAGGAGGCGGCACTTCCCCATCTCTCCCTCTCCAAAAGCAGGCAGCAGTTTTCCTGTGAGCAGCCCATCTCCCCAGCTGCTCAGTTTGAGCTCCATTGACATTTGCACAGATAAAGTCGGTCAGACGGCAGGAATTTGGGCCTAATTAATGGGAACAAATGCTTTGCTATAAACAGAGAAAGACTTGGCGTGGGGGCAGGTGACAGATGTCCAGCAAAGGGAAAACATCTATTAGCTGTTCCATCCACTGCCACCCCCAGTACATTTGTTTTGCATGACAGCTCTTCAGCCCCAGTTTAAAGCGCCCAGACTATGTTACATCTCTACTATGTTGCAGAGGAGAACCTCTGCAGCAGGATACTGAAAGGGCCCATATAAGGAAGAATTTTAAAGCCTTAATCTTGTCTGTCCTTCAAGAATTTAAGTGACTTATAATTGGTAACCCTGGAAAATCTCCCCTCTGCACACTGCTCTGCTGTTAGCACTCCCCATACCAGAAGCCTGCCTTTTGTCAGAGGGCTGCAGTTTGCAGGCATCTGCCCTCCCAGCTCTTTCTTCAGATGAAAATAACTGCTCTTTCATGCCAAAGCACACAAAGATCTCTGGCATAGGATGCAAAAAAAAAAAAAAAAAAAAAAAAAAAAGCAGCCCATTTCCACACTGACCTATGCTTCCATGGTACCTTCAGGCAAGCTGCACAAGTTCTCCACTTGCACTGTTCCAGGTAAGACAGGAACTGAGGCTGTCACAACACACACCAGCCCCACTGAAAACACCAACCTTTCTTCTGCTCACAACCCTAGGAAGAAATACCAGCCAGTCCAACAGCAGCACATCAGGAACTCACCTGCATCAGGACTATGAACACTACGAGGAGGTGTGCCTTTCCCTCAGGACAACCGAGAGCACATGGAAAATGCTCTTCTGTTGCACATTTATATATAGTAAGGTGCTGCAAAACTACTCACATAACTAAGTACCTATGTAGCTGATGTTTGAGCAGTTGAGAATATTAGAAGCTGTTTTCTTCCTGGAAGAAGTTCACTGCTGACACTGGTGAGTACTCACCAGCTACATATGACTATTAGATTTTCCTGTAGGTAAATCTCCAGAGCATAATATACGAACTTTCACACCAGAAAAACCATTGCACTCTTTCAGAAGTGCTTCTGTGTTATACCCTGTGCTGATAAAAACAAACCAAAGATAAGCGCTATTTGATGCCTGCCCGCTTGCCACTGTAGCAGGGACTAAGCAGTGAGTAGACACTGTCTGAACCAAGGAGAGTCCTGCTGTTAGAAACTTGCCAGACAGCACTCTGGCTTGTTCTGTTAACTCTGGTCAATCAGTTATAGATGAAGAGAGACATTATATGTTACACATGACCCCTTGCCACAGAGACTGGAAGGATCTTCTGCCCAGCAAACCTGCAAACGCCTTCCAAAAAGACAACCAGGTTCCTTCTGGGGAAGTACAGTCACTGTTTTTAAACTACAGCCAACAGATGTAAGCCTTCAGTACAAGAGGTGGGGCAGAGAGTCCAAGACAGCCCCATGCTGGAGGAATGAGATTGCTCCTGCCACTCAGTTTAAATTACAATAATATATTGGCTGGACCAGAGGGAGAGAACTACGCCTAAGGGAAAGCATGACTTTGTAGTAAGCTTCACTGCCTGTTCTCATTTCTGCTTATGGATGTGATCTTAATATTAAAGAGCACATGAAAGACAGAGCTCAGTGACAGTGCTTGACCCCAGCCCTTCTCTTCATAGGCAGGCACCTTCCCCACCAGGCTCTCCCCTCCTCCATCTAAGCTTTAAAAACGGCCAAAGCAGAGATGTGATGCTCATCGGAAGCTCAGTTCTCCTGAACAATGAGCACGTTCTGATCACAACTTGGGCACAGGAACACTCTGTTTTGGGGTCAGGTCACACTTCTTTATGAACCAGGCAGTGGGACTCCCATTCTAAGCAGTCTGGGGCAAGAATGAAAGCAAAATTCAGTTGTCTGTAGAAGTCACAGAGATGTATCACCTGCAGGGGGAAGTGAACAGGGAACACACAAATAACAGTTACAGACTTGAACATCTTACTCTGCTTAGAACCTGCTTGAAGTACCTTGTTTTGTTACTGGGTTTCTAGGTCACAGTTTTCTTGTACCAGTCTGCTCCAAACCAGACAGGAAGGTTACAGCAACAAACACATTAATAATTTAGGGATTCAGATGCTAGAGTAACAGGGCCTGAGGTGTGTATCCTTGAACTGAGAGAGCTCAATTGCCTTTTCTTGCTTATGCGAATGTCCTTCTTCCCTGCTTTACACTTCCAGCCCTTATGAAATAAGCCCTATTAGAACACTTCACTTTTCTGCTTCTTTCCCTTAAAAACAACTCTGTTAGTGAACCTTTCGTTTGCCAATTGAATTTATAAAAAATAAAAGAAAAAAGAAATGGAGGGAGAAGAGAAAGAAAAAAGGAAAGAGACAGCTTTCTATAAAACTCTGCAGTTCATCTAGCCCATATCAAAGAAGGTATAGACAAGAATAGCTGCTCAGCATGCGTGGAAAATTGTTTTACTAAATGCAGAAGGAAAAGCATTGATTCAATCACATGGACACGAGAAGTCAAAATTGCACAGTTGCCATTAGTGCTCTTGCTGCTGTGAAGTCTGAAAGGAGTGGAACGGCTGCTTAGAGGACAACAGAAAGGCAATGAAGGAAGCCAAAATTACTCTTCTGAATTTCCTCTCTCTGCTGCTGTAATTGGGCACCCCAAGGTATTCTCTTCTCAGCCGCAATAGCGAGCAGTCAAACCTGTCGCTGCATACACAGTAGGCAGCAGAGAACTGACAACCAGCAACTATTCCCATCGATTTTTCATAACACAATCAATAAAATATTTCATTACGACCACACAATCCTATTTGCATCATCAGAAGACAAGAAAGATGCTGTCAGGTCTACAATTTTGTTTTATTTTTGTAATAAAACCTCCAGAGATGTAGATCTGCTGACTGCTTCTTTCCCTCCCCCAATAGAGATCCATACACAATGATTTCTTACTCTATTCCAATCATATCATATCAGGTATTTGATGGCTAAAACAAAAAAAAACAAAACCCCACACTGGTCCAAAGCTCCTAGGCACTCTCTTATCTGCCAGGGTTGAGGTAGTTTGAAGCAAAAATACTTAAATTTTCTTCCTTTAGTTCACCTCCTTGAGTGTGAAAAGCAAATCCCCACTCTTTCTATTCTGATCCCCTCATCACTAGTGTCTAAAAGAAAAAATGAAATAATGAGGCAATATCTTGAAGCTGATAGAGTATTTGGCCACACATGCTACAATGTTTTGGAGCCTTGCAAGTTTTTCTAAGTGCACAGCTTGAAACCTTTTAAAGCCACCTGATGATTAGAACACAGGCACTCCAGCTTCTTTTAATGTCACCCATTAACCATCCACCATTCAGCTAGCCACTTTGAAAAGCTGGAGTGCACACCAACTGTAGATCAGACTACACAAACACCTATTTCAGTACTTACTAAAACATTTCCTTTTCCACCCCCTCTCCCCAGCAATTTACAAACAGAGCATTTTTACACAGTTTTTGAGAGCTTCCAAAATAGTCTAGGGCACACCACAAAACCTGAAATAGAAATGTTATAGGTACACAGACACAGTTTATGAAATGCACGATTTTTCCTATAAGCAGAGCCTTGCTGACGAGGCCCAGCTCAGAATACAAGAGCTATTTAACAGTGTTGCACTGAACCTCTCACCCTTTCATGATGCCACAGCCTCTCAGATCTCCAGAGGTCCTCCCTCAAAAGCAAGTCAAACTTTTGGAGCACTATGATTACAATGGTCTCTAGCTTGCATCAACCCTACCCATAACCAACATTGCTGTTCTGCAGACTACAGAACAGCCATGAAGGTGTAAGAAATGATGACAGAAGTACTTTCACCTGTTTGTCAGAAGTAATACAGTAATCATGCAATTTTGGCTGAACTCCAGCCTGGCCAAATGCACTTTTTACTCCAAGATGCACACAAGCCATACAAAATGGTGCTTCTTGTTGAGTAACTACTAGCAAGTGAGTAAGACATGACCTAGTAAACTCTGAATGTACCATTTGGGACAGAGAAAGGATTGGCTGGAAAAAGGAGCAAGCTTTGTGTAATTCAATCTCCTCCTTAAAAGAAAAAAAACAAGTTGTGAAAATCAGCATAATACTGGCATAATGCAGAAGGGGGAAGAAGGGGAAGGCCAGAGAGGAGAGGGATTGCAACACTTCCTTGCTGCTGGTAGGATTTTACAGGCAACAGTTGCAACACAGAAGGAAGTCAGGTCAAGACAAAGGGATCACAGTAATCTACCAAGGGCCAGGTTTCCCTCTGGTAACAGAGGCCTCCACCTGACAGACTCTGCAAGCAGGGACCTGAACGTAAATCCTACACAGAAAAAGCTACTGACAGAACATGCCCTTGGAACAGAGCATAAGCACGGGTGTCAGATGAATGTACAGCAAGTGGGGAGAAACTGACTGGGGAAGGCCCAAGTGCAGTATTCAGAGCTGGCACCACATTCAGCGGGACTACAAGAAGGTCAAGTGACGATAATCCTCAAGCTGCTTCCTGCAGTACCCACTTTCCTGCAGGCTGTTATGTCTGTTTAGGATGCCCACACTCTCATGCAGCAATAACAAGACCTCCTCCTTCCTCCATAATCTCAGCACTTTAAACCTGACCACCAGCTGCACCTGACTGCAGCTTTCCAGTAGCCATCATACCTTCTCAGAGGCCTCCACTCTTCTAACAGGCTCACCACTCTAACTGCCTGAAACACGTAAACAAGTTAACAGAAATGCTCTTGTCATAAAATGGCTGGGAATGGAAACGGCCCTTCTGTCCATCTCGTGAAGAGAAGCATAAAAAGAGAAACACTGAGAACCTTCACTCGTGCTGCTTGCAAAAGCAAGTACACACATCAGCCACACCAGCACCAAGTGCTCTCACAGGGTAGCCACACCCAAACTGCAGGGTTTTCCACTTGATTTTAAGGCACCTTGGAAATTACAAAATAAGAAAGGGTCTGGAAATGACTAATTCCCTCAGGCTGAAAGATGGCACAATGACTGGATCACTAATAAAAACAAATTACAGCTGGGAAGTCTAAGGAAAGAAAGAGGGGCAACACTTTAAGATAACAAGCAAACAGGAGATGAGGAAAGCCCAGGAGCAAATGCCAGTACACAGAAGTCACTCTCACTCCTTTTCACTATCTTTCTCAGTAAGACAGGTACAGCTGCATAACACGTTGTCAAATGGCCTGACTTACTCTGGATACAGTCAGCCTGCAAGTTTATCTATTTGGTTAGTAAAGAGTAAGCTGTTTAACTAGTCTATGATCATCTAGCTCCTCCACCTGTCCTGTGCCAGCCTTGTCCGTAACAGGATTGTCCCCACTGAGGTGCAGAGCTAGGCAACCACAGAAAAGTACCACTCCTGAGCTTCACTCAGCACAGCTTTGCAGCCATACTTGGAACTATTACAATTCTAATGTGATTTGCCGCTACAGAAGTTTCACGCTGCAAAGTAAACACTTGCAAGCTCTATAGGAAAGAAGAAAAAGCCACGATTTCTTGCTTTGATGCACAAAAAGCTTTAGCAACGTGAGTAAACAGAGAGGAATGTCAGTAATAGCTCATTAATAAACCAATTCACACTTCCTAGCTGGAACTCAGCCACTTAAAATTAGTAAAATTTAGTTGAAATCTAAAATGTTTCCAGATGCAGGCAGTTTCTCCTTTGCTTAAAGCCTCAGATTTCTTTGGTAACCCAGGATAAAACAGTCTTGTTCTTCTCAACAAGAAGTTTTACCTGCTTGCTAGGGCCCCAAGCCACTAACGTAGTTTAGACATCCAGCCGCCCCCCATGCTCAACTGCGTATCTGCTTCCAAAATGTGTTAATTATTACACTAACACAACAGTCCTATCAATGGTACATTACAAATCCATACAATCTGCGAGCTGTGAGAGCATGTACTTGCAGCCTGAGAACTGCACAACACAGGAACAGGCACCACACATCAAGACAGTTGCTTCCACTAACACCACACAGGTCCTTTACTTTCTCGTGGCAAGTCTCAAGAACCCTATTTGCAGCCTTACTTTCATTCTCCTGCCACATAAAAACATAATACGCCCCATATCACATCTAATCTATGGCTCTGTTTATGGAACACCTTCAGGCTGGGAGCCAGGGACGTGAGATTAAAGACGCCTTCCTCTCTCTCAGGTTATTTTATCACAGGCGGAGCACTCAAACAGCATGCACATTTACACCACAGGATGCAGCAGCACAACCCAGAGTGCTTCTTCCATTTTTAACTGGATTACTTTCATTTAAACATTTATTTTTAAGTATTACCATGAAAACAAACAAACAAAATGAAAATCCCACTGTCCCCTGAGTGTTACAAGATACTCTATTATATCAAACATTCACGCATACAAGTTTCAATGGTTTCTTTCCTGGTAGGGCTGACACTAAGTAACAGCAAGCAACACAGCTTAGAGGGGGTTGGCACCCCTCTCGTGTTAGGCAGGCAGCACCTAACATGACCATCAGGCAAGACATGGCACTGCATTAATACAACCATTGCACTAATACAACCACTGCACTAACCCAAAGTCCAGGGGCAAGCAGGGAGCTCAAAAGACACAAGGGTGGATATGCAACACAGCCTGGGATTTGTGGCAGAGCTCCTAAGCTTGCCCTGGACATTCAGGGGTTTATGAAGCAGCAGCACTGCTTTGCACACAGCCTCTGGCTAAAAACTAGCACTCATATCCCTACTCTCAGAGCAGGAATCATCACCTTCAGATCAAACAATTAGGCATTTATTTGAAAAATTATACAGGTGGTAAATCGAGCCTCAAACCTCATTCTGGAAGGGAGCATGAAACACTCAAGCCTCTCACTCCATTTCAGATATGGATACCAAAACTACAACTCTCAAGGCTGCAAGATTAATACAAAGAGATGAATGAAGACTACTGCCACTGAACAAGAAACTGATTCTATCTTGCTGGAAAACTCCTTTGAAGGGCATAGAGATGGGGAATCCAAACCGTGAGCCCAAGGAAGAACTCAGTTTCTGTATCATCACCATTACCTAACATCACAACCACCTTCCTCTCACAAAGCTTTGCCTTTCGTTTCTGCTGGGCACTGTTTAGGTACAGTAGTCACTTTATGAAGAGAATTACAATTTGATAGTACCACAGCAGCCACCTTTGAGATGGCCATAGCGAACTACAGTCCTGTTAAATTCTACCTGATCAGTCATGCTACCAGATAAACCAGTACATACTCTAAGCAGCAAACACAATGGGGGGTGGAGGGAGAGGGAGAAAAAGGCAACAGTAAGACAGCCGTTAGTTTCCTCAAGCGTACACTTAAACTCCTGCACTTCCGAGATTTCTTCTTAATGCTTTCCAGATTTGTTGGTAGTTCAGCCATCCCCTTCTTAAAGGGAGCCCTACCTTTACCTCAGCTGATTTGAGATCATTACAAACTCAGCAACATATTCCAAATTACTGAAGCTTCATAAAAAAACAAAAGCACAAAACCAAACTCACCTCATTTACTCCTATTTCCCTGAAGTCTGCTAAGGTCTACCTTCAAAAGAGCCTTCCTTTCCTTTGCCTTTGTTTTATAACCTCTCATCAGAGACAGCTGGCCTCTGCAGCCCAGCCAGGGCACTCTGGGAAGAGAAAGCCCTACACCTGTGGAAAGCTGCGCCCACCCTAATAGGAATTAGTGCCAGTCCCACCCACCCTGCTCAGCTGTGTGTACCCTCTCAGCCAGCGTAACACACCACTACCAAGTGCAGTAGTGTAGTACTGCACCACCGCATCAAAGCCTGAGTGGTGTCATTTGGATGATTTCTACCTACAAACTGAAATACTGTGCCCTTAAAAAATTCTGTCTTGTTGGCATGCCAATTTATCTTTAAAAAGTGGAAATGACAGAACCTGCTTTCGCATTCCTACTGGTTAATTGGATATAACTGGGTGGGGAAGAAGGGAACTCTTCCCACTGGCTTGGTTGCTTTCTTTGTAATGCAGTAATTTAAATTTTCTCTGATACCGCAGAACCCAACCATCCCTTGATTAATAGCAAACTCCCATTTCTACAGTCCAGGCTGTTTCTGTAACTCCACAGCAGGCTGTCTGAGATTTCTGTTTTGGGCATAGAAGCATAATTAGGCTAATTATGAGAGAGAAAAGATAACATACAGAAGTTCTTTTCCCTAATCAGCTCTAGGTCAAAGCTCTACCTGTAGCTAACAAGAAAATAATCTATTAATGAACCCACAACAGGAAGCAGCATAGCCACAGCAGTGCAAATGTGGAAAGCCATAATTTGCAGCAAATGCAGTTTTGCTTTTTAGGGAGGGGGGAAAGAAACCCTTGCACAGATGGAATTGATGACTGACAGGTGTGCTGATTGCAGCCTGCAGTGCAGGTGGGACACGGGGTTATGTTAGCTCCTTTAATTCTGTCCATTTTAGCTGTCAAAACTATATACACATTGGGGGTAGGAGGGAAGCTAATGCATATTTGATATACACACCGCTGCAGGGAAGGTTTGGGAAGTAAGTAACATCAAATGTACTTTTTCCCTGCAAAGGAATACACTACTCCTGAAAATTGTGGTGTGAATACACCCTAAGGAACAAACTATTAATCCGTGCACCCAGGTTTTCTGCACAGCAGGACTGCACAGAAACACTTACCAGTTTTAGCCTCTACATTTTGCAGCAGAAGCAACAGCTGTGTATTAAGCAAGAAGGTTCCCTGTGCAAAGGAAAGGGCTTGATGCTTCAGAGAGAAATCCATGTAAAACAGCTTCGTGCATGATGAGCTGCCCTGCCTTCCACTTTGCTCTGATGAAGGCAGCATCTTTACTACACAGCATGGTCAGAGGAAGCAACAGTTTCCTTGCCCTTCCTCAGCGGTTAGAGCACTCATTCAGGATGTGGGAATTAGACATAGCTCCCTGTCTACTTGCTGGGACCCAGATCCATTTGCTCTGCTTCACAAGGGCTGAAATTCCATGGAAACAGGAGGCCTGAAACTCTAACATAAGTCAAATGCACCAGTGTGCTAAAAGACAGCTTAGAAAACTCAAGGGCAGCAGGGAGAGCAGCCTATGATTCAGGTGAATAGAATATGCCATGCCACTTCAGCCTGAAAAGCATATTCTGAGAATATGCTTGTCCTGCCAATAGGTATTTCCTCCTTTTGGAAACCAAATGAGCAATATCCATGCTATGCTTGCTGTCCTGTTACTCCTGTTACTTACTAAAATTTCTCAACAAAAATTAGGCTTGAACTCTGAATGCCTGCTATTTTTAGTTGCCCATTTCCTCCCACTTTGTTGATTTGCTCACATATGTGAGAGCACACAATTTTGAGTATTTTACTTTCCATCCTCCCTGGGATAGCATTCCATATTTTATGGCTGAGCAGCAACCCAGGATCATAGCCTAAGAAATGGTGATGCTATAAAGTTTCTTCAGTTACTGCCATCGTTTTTAAAGACTTCATTTCCAAATGTAATGGAGAACAGCTATCCAAACAAAGCTCCTATCTTATATTAAGAAAAGTCTGACAACCTCACGTCAAAGACAGGTCATAGCTGTTTTGTCCATGATCACATTTAAGAGTTCAGGGTCAAATAATGAAAGCATTCAATGCGATGAAAGTATAAAATTTAGCTGTGGGGAGAGGGAGAACTAGCTTATACTCTAAACAGGATAAACCAGCTCACACAGGTTTACATGAAACACCCTAAATAACAATGCCAACATTGTGTGGCAAAGCACTGAACCAGCAGAGCATGAGATCAAATTGCTGCTGGATAATCAACAAGCCCCTGAGACTGACAGTAGTTATCTTCAGAGAACTGGTTCCCTACTAACTCTTTAAGGTGCCTCACACCCTTATGCCATAGTTTTCTTTATAAAAACGTTCACTGCTGAAAGGATGGTTGAGGGGAGGGACAAGCACAACAGAAAATGTAATCTCTTTTTAAACTGCATCTTCTTTTGGCTATGGCTTTCTCACTACTCTCCATGTATACAAGCCAGTGCAAAGCACTACTCTCCTGCCAACTCCCTTCCTTTTGACTGATGTCTCCACTTCTGACATCATCTTCCAGATGCCCATCCCATGCAGCCAGCCAGCTGAAATGGCTTTAGCTGCTGTACATGTCAGAGTATACACATCACCTTGAAATTATTGTTGCTACACACAGAACTTGATTACAGTTGCAGTGCATAGGCTTTCTGGTCTAACTAGATCTGGCAATTCCACCTCAAAATGTTTCTATTCTTTTATTTCTTTAATGCAACAACAATTCAATCACAGTTCTGATCTCAAATGATTCTCAAAATGACATAGTATAAGTCCATTTTTATTTATCATAGCAATTACAGATCACAGCTTCCTGCTTCTTAGCTTTTGGGGTAGTTTCAAAGACACCAAAAACTTGGACTCTATCAGAGTTAAGGTTCTGTTCTTATGTGAAAGCAGAAAAAAAAAGGGAAAGTAACTGTTAACCTTAAAAATCTGAACATGAAAGTTCAGTGTTCTTTTTCAAGCAATGCATGTTATTTCCTGCCTTTTTATTTGCGATTGAATTTGTTCTTGTGTTGATAATGTAGGAGTCAGAAGGCAATCTGCATGCTTTCAACTATGCTGACCACACAAAGCAGATTTTAATCTAAACAATAAGCATATTCAAGCCAGAAATAGATATGTTAGTCTCCCAGTAAAGCAAGCCTTCAGGATATTCTCAGAGCAAGATTTTACAGGATTGGTTCCACTGATAACAAAAACAGCTCTGTTATTGATTATGACAAAAAACACCAAACCAACCAAACAAAAAAAACTTGCAATTACAACCATGATATGTGTAGAAGTCCTAACATCTACGTAGGCCACCAGTTACTGGGGCTTTGCACAGTTAAGCAGAGGACCCAAAATGTGTCTCTGCATTACCCCTTGTCATTACTGCATTTCCCCTGTCCTGTTTCCTGGAGAACAGACTGCAATCATCTTTGGCCTTCTTTGGCCATTTCTGATCCTCTTTGATGCTGGCATGCTCCAACCATCTCTTCCTTTGTCTTCCCACGCTTCTTCAGAGAATGCCCAGCAAGGTCACAGAAAAGATGATCACAGGAGGTCAGATGAGGATGTGAGAGAAGATGAGATCAGGAAAAAAAAAAAAAAAAAAAAAAAAAGAGGCCAGAAAAGACAAAAGAAGAGAAAGTCATAGGTCAGAGATGGTCAGACAACATAGGCAAAAGTGTAGTGGGTCAGAGAGAAGGTCAGGACAGAGAAGGTCAGCACTATTAGTTAGAATTTTATTTGCATAATTCAGTTAAGTATTTTTCAGTGCTGTTAATTATTACAGAAAAAGCAATAAAATTTAAAGTAGTGTTATTAGGCAGTCACTTGCATTGCAATGGGGAGAAAGGTGAAAAGCATTTAGCATTTATTAAAAAGGAGAAATGTTTTCAAAGTAGGTCACTTCCAAACATCAACTCATTTGTAGCTCCTATAATTCATGAAACCCAACAAAGCACTTAAGACATCTGTAATTTTAATACTTCAGTTTTTTTATACCATTAGCTTAAGGTTTTGATGAGCCACTGTGCAGGAAACAAATTGAGAAGCTGAGCTTCACTGTTGCAGGAAAAGCAATGAACACAGCTGTTCAACATACTCAAAAAAAGATTATTTCCTGTGACAGGTCAGAATGGAGGATTTTCTTGCTGTTGTTTAATACCTGCAACAGCTGAAAAAACAGCTGCTTAGTTTGAACGTTTCAAAATTCGCCAATGGAGAAGTAACATTTGTTTTTGAGTTCAAGATGAAAAAGTTGCAAAGCCCTCAACCAACTTGTCCAGGATCTCTCAAATACAGATGATCCCACTACTCTTCTACCAAAACATAGCAGTTATTTTGGGAGAACAGCAGAGGAGGCATGTTGTAACAGCCCCATCAAATAATCAAGGCTGTTTTAAGTATATTCAACACACAGCACTGAAGCCTTGGAATACTTCCAGAGCATCAGAGAAGTATTACGTTGCCAGCAGTGCAGAGCCTCTCTTACTTCTTCTGCCCTTTGCCAGAAGCAGACAAGGCCACCCTTGAATTGGTAAAGCAACAGACTGCCTTACTGCCAGCACAGCCTCACCATCCATTTAGGATACCCTCTGCCTTGTTGGATGGACTTCTTGATGGACTCGTTTTTTTTTTTTTTTATCTGGATCTTGGCCTCTAATACACAAGTTTCCTCCTTCCTTAATTAACTGAATGAACTGAAACAAGGCTGAAGTCCCAAATGACTCCATTCACATACTTTCTCCAGGAGTTGCTTCATCACCGCATCCAACCATGGGCACCTCTCCCGTCCTTTTCTGACGTGTTCATTGAAGCCAAAGGATTACAGCAACAGAACTGAAGTAACCACCTCGCTGTCTGCTTTCCCTCCTCTACCTGTTTTTTCCAATTTCTTTTGGGGTAAGATTTGAGAAAGTAAATATGGGTCTGATTCAGCACTTGCACTGATAATGAGATAAGAAACACCACCACTAGCTTGCTATATCTTATCAGGAACAACTCCTTGTAGAGACAGCATTCACATAAGGCACTGTAGTGTCAAGCAGCCTTGAGAGCCATAGTTCACTGGCTTCCTTTCATCGAGGTCAGGATATCCCAAACTATGGTAAGCACGTCAGTCATGATGTGCAAAGCCAGTAGAAAGTGATGTGTACTAAAACCAGAGCCGCCTACAGTTGCTTCTCTGGAGGAAACGGGGACAGTAGCTACTGCCCAGGCAACTGAATGCTTCTTTCTGTGACTGCTAGCTGCCCCAGACCCATCACCTCATCTCTTTGTATGAAAAAGTCAATACTGATGATGGAAATTAGTAACATTCAAGCATTTACTCGCCCGCATTAGGATTCTTTGTGCTTTGTTCCCTAGGCTTGGGTTTTCACAGAACAAGGGTGGTTTGTGACACAAGAAGGGATTTTGCTGTTCCCAGCAACCCACCACAAGACACAGCACCAGAAACCCTACTGTGCCACATGACAGTGAGTCTCAACAGTCCCTGTCTTTTCCTTCCCATGAGTAGTCTTACTGAAGTAATCACCAAGTCACAGTCAGTGAGGATGTGAATATTATCACCATGCAGCTGTGCTCAAGTCATCCAACCACCTCACAGAGTTAAATAGGAAGCTGATCTGGATGAAGTTGCCATTTCTCCTTATCTTACTCCCTTGTTCTCATCTTACCCCCTTTTTCTCTTCCCTCACCTCCTATAAAACTCCTAGAGATCCAAATGGCACATTTCCACTCAGGGTACTGAAACATTTGTCACAAACTGATAAGAAAGCAAACCTCAGAACATTCAACCAAGAGTTCTATAATCAGGGGAAAAAACCAGCAGTGACAGTTAACTCCCATCTCTAGCACACATCCATAGGAAACAGCATGCTTCCAGGAAGGCAGAGCTGACACACCACCACCACTTCCTCTTCCCCGTCCCCATTCTAGTGCATACAGTGAGAAGGAAAACCACTTCTTCTGTGGTTGCAGAAGACAACAAAGAGAACAAGTCAAGGAAGAGCAAGAAAAGGGAAGGACTGTCAGAGAGGCAGCTGCTTAGCTACCCCTGCTGAGGGCCGACAAAAGTGCAGGGCGGTGTGGTGGCTGCCCTCCTGCATGGGTCTTGGCCGAGCTCAAGCAGCTCAGCTGCAGCCACTTCTCACTGCTGAACATCAAGCTCCTTATGTAGGTGTTTAACCAAGAGTCACTCAAAGGTCACTAAAAGACAGTCTGCAATAAAACTTGAAAGTCCTTATGATGCAAGTTCATCACTTGCCATAACCACTAAATCAGATATAGAAATCAACATCTGCAGTAAGTCTTTGGGAATTGAGTTTCACAAAGCATGGCTGCACTTTAAATTTGGAATCTGCAGTGCAAGAGACAATTTCCCAACTATTTCAAGGTAAAAAAAAAAAAAACAAAAAAGAAACTTGTTTGCTGTGGACAACATTTTCATTTTGACTTAATCTTTATGTTTGAGGGTACAGGGAGATGCATATTTTAAGATTTGAGCTCATTTTCATTTGCCAGCATTATTGAACCATGTTTCAACCAAAACTTTTCAAATGTAATCACCTTAATGGAAAAAAACTTTGTTCTACCTCATTGCAAGGAATTGGACCAAGTCACTATATAAAGGCCAAGAAAAAAAAAAAAAAAAGAAAACTATGGTAAATGCACAACCAAATGTGAAATTCCTGCAAATGTGGAAGTACTCCAACTGTTCTTCCCGACATTTCCAAGTACTGCTTTCCTTCTTGGGTCAGTGCCTGCATTGTACAGATCTTTTCTTGAACGGACACTGTAACTAGGAAAATAACATGAGATAACTCAAGAGCTGGATGGTCTAAAAAGTGAATCAATCAAATGTTCTCATGCTCATCTTCCTTTCAGATTTGGCTGGTGCGTAGAAAAACTGGGAGAGTTGGGGCAACCACTGTATAACTCCTTTCTAGGCATCACCACAGCCTGAACATATTCCCAGAATGAGAAATAAGCTGCCGTGGGCCAAGTGTACGTCACAGAGTTTTGCTGAGTGATACAGAAAAGCTGGTGGGCACTTAGAATAAACAACGAAAAGAGGAGTCTCTTTCATTTGCTTCCCTCCACAAGTATAAAATTAGAGTAACAGTGCACAAAGTAGAAAAAAAGATACCTCAAAATCTGTCTTTACAGCTTTGAACGAGTTCTTTCTCCCTTGTTTTTATCCACTTCAACTCCATAAAGTGTATGGTCTCCTCTTGCCTTGCAGATGCACTGCAGCTCCAATACTCCCACCAACAAATCAGCACCCTGCAGAAACTAATATAAGTCCTCCGTTGTCTGAACTGTCACCATCCCCAGCATCTGAAACATGAGGTCAGCAAAGAGAAAACTCTTTCTCTATTGCTGCCTAATCCCACGCGGCAGATCAATTTTTCCTCTGCTCCTTGGCTTTTCATTCTCAATTGCATGAGTCTGCTATCTTCTTGTTTCAACAAAGCAGCAGAACTCCTCAGAGGGTAAGCCGTATTGAGTACAAAATGCATATGGGATGCAGAACTCCACCTCTGCAGAGATTACTTGTGGATGGATAACACCATGCTGCTAACTCCCTGTCAGCCCTCTCCAAGATCATCTGGAATGGGTCTAACTAGAATTAACAACTTTAAAAGAGAGAAAGGAGGGGGGAAGAAAAGAAAAATGGCCAAGTGTTTGCCAACAAACAAACCATAAAAGTGTTGCTGAACTTCTCATTTCTCTGATCCTCAGATGGTTCTCTTTTTCAGAAGGAAAGGAGAACTGTAAAAAGAAAGCCTTTTCTTATCCTCTTTCCAAACTAGCATCAAAGATTTCAGATGAACATCCAGGGTTTAAGGTTGTCTCAAGGGGATTTTTTTGAAGGCTGAATGCTTATGCAAAGTCTCAATTTCATGTCCATGTCCTATCATTATTTGTGACTCTCCTAGAAAAGGGAATCACCTGTTCATTAACGTTATAAAACAAAGTGGAGATTTCATTCCTGCACTGCAGTCCCAGTTCTGACACTGTCTATAAACAGATCACTTCCCCTGTCTAGCACTGCTGAAGAGATGTCCTTCACTAACCATCCACGCTACACCTTGCTTGTTTACCACTTCCTCAAATCTGCTGACTTGAAACGTGTGGTTGTCCCTCCACCAGACATTTCTATCAGAATGTCCTTGGCTCTCTTATTCAATCAGACAAATGAATCTTTGCAAGGCTGATCTGAAAGGTGAAAACCTCATGAGGCATTTACTACGATTATACACTGTACATCCACAATCTTTGGGGAAATTCACTCCAATGCCATGTGTTACTTGTAAAATCTCTCTTCTAGAACTGCTGCTTAATTTAATGTAGCTAAATAGCACACCGTGAAAAGAAAACATGTAGCATTTTCTAGTCTCCTGACAGAAGAGAGACAGTATGGAATAAAACCATGGAAATGCTTATCTTCCTATTCCTCCCTTTCAAGGGTTTCATGGAATGAAATGCCTCTTGAAACCCAATCCTTCCACAACAGGACTTGCCATAGTAACTGGAGCACAAATTCCAATGAGGGCAGATATGTCTGAACATGTTTGGAAAATGAAAAAGCAAGAGATCGTTCAATTGATTATCACAGCTGTTTTTTGCTGATAATGCCATAATCCCCTTAATATAGTTGCAATCAAGTTTAACTTGGCTCCACATCTTTAAATGTAAATATTTTGTGGCTGCTGGCATTAAACATGTTAACACTTAAACATATGGTTGAAACACCACATTTTTACTGAAATGAACATCATCACATTGAATTAAAAATGAAATGCCAGAATTCCTTATTAATGGAAAGCTACTAACAAATATGGTTCATTACTGTGGCTGTACGAACAACTCAACTTAAATGGCTATGGTCCCACCACACAAATACTTTTAGTCACCCTGCTGAAGGAACTGCCTCTAGCATATGCTTTCATCAACACGACAGGATTGGAAGTAAGCAGAAAGACCAGCCTCTATAGCTCTGTATTACATGCACAAGTTTCTCCAGGTAACAAAGAATTTTAACCTCCTACCCATGGCACCAGGTGTAAGGTGACAGTCCTCCATCAACTGCTTTAAGTGTTTTGCATTAACGTAGGGTAGGTCAGTAATCTCCAAATACCAGCTCCAACACTTTGCAAAAACAATCAAGGAATACTAGCTTAACTCACAGAAGGGAGCAATTCTTCACAGTTTGGCTGCACATTAGAGAAATATATCTTGGCTGGCCTCATTCATGGAAGCGCTAGGATTCAGCTGCCAGGAAACAAAAGGCAGTTTTTTGTCCAGGTCCTTAAAAGTCCTTCCCCAAGGTAAGTTGTGCTTTTATATACTTCTCTCTCCTTTGTGAATACAAGGCTTAATTTTCTGGGCCTTAGTAACATCTGGTGATTAGACAAGTGAGACACTAATACACAGCAGTGTAGATTTAATATCCCACTACCCTGTGTTTCTAATATTTAAGGCATGCTAAATCTATCAATTAAATTTTAGTCCTGCTTAAACAACTGTTTTGTGTTACAAACAGCCACTGCTGCTCCAAATAATATACCATTTCATCAGAAAGTAACACCATGCCATTGTATGACACAGCCTGAGATGTCAGGATAAGCCTCAGAGAAATTCATCTCCCCCACATGGCAGATACTGTCCCTGGTTAACCCACCAAGGTTCAGGGCTCCACCAGTTCTCTCAGCAGCACAGCAGGAACAGCATCTAGTTCTTCTCCCACTTTTTATCTTTATTTTCCACTGAGAGTATTACTTCTTTGAGATGCTACGTATATGTGAAGTACCAACTATAATTATTTCTGATCATAATTACCAGTTCTAATAGATACTGAAAATGGTTACGGCTACAAAATAAGCTTTTTTTGTTACTCACATTCTGAAAAATCATATTTTAAATCAAGAAAAATCGCTTCCTATTTTTGTAAGGAGTTTTCTGAGTACTCTTAGTCTTTTGATGGGTCAGAAGACTTCAGTACAACACTTTCAGAATGAAACCTTTAAAAATTGTTGTTGTTTTTTTTTTATAGGAAAAGTTACAATCGAAAACTTACATACAAGATTCAGAGAGTAAAAAAAGATCATCATGGAAGAAGACTGAAAATGAGTCAGCTACTTCTATCCACTATGTCAGCTACTTCTATCCACTAATCATCAGATATAGTTTTCGCTGAACTTATTTTGAACGAATTTATATTTAGAAAGGGGCTAGGCTTCTAAGTCAAAAGAACAAAATGCTGAAGTTTGAAGAACTGTTGCACATATATTCATTAACTGCTGCATTTAGCTTGGTCTCTTCCTAGTAAAGAGCACTTCGCCCCTCCCCCTTCCTTTGCTTTTTTCTCTTCTCTCAAAAAATAACCTTTGTTTTCACATGAGATCACAGGACTATTCAGTGAAAAATATCACATGCAGTGCAACTTGCATACATTACACTTTCAGGCCTTGAGCTTATCGGTATGATTCAAATTAGCTATACTATGTATATAATGAAGAGCTTGCATGTCACAGAAACATCATTACGGTATTTTCAAGAATTGTATCACTTCTTCCAAGAAGCATGAATTGAAAATAGACATGTAAGGTTCATTTGCATTTCAGTTAATGGTCCCACAAGCTATTCCAGCTCAAGAAAGACAGCTAAGCTCATCAAGAGATCTACTTTTTTAAAGCAGAATATCAGAATCAGAAAATAACAACTGCATATAATTTGTAGTTCTGATGAACTGTTCTGTTCCACAGAAACATGAAGCCCAAATTGTTTCCAGCATTAGCACAACAGACGCTATTTCCTTTTCCCCATTTATGTCCCTCCATTCTGCTCTTGTTCTCCCATTTTCACTACCAGCTATTACTTTTTCACGTGCACTTTACAATGAACCTTGCTTAGCTACTCTGCTCTTACCCCAACTCCTTTTCTCTTGCAAGACTTCCCTTTCACACACTCAGCTACAGAAACTTGCTTTGACTGGATTCCAGAATTCCTCATCTGAATGCTTAGAAGCTTTGTGCTGCCAACCTATGGGGATTAGAGAGACATCTGTTAATAATAAGGCTTCCTTGGTGTTTAAAGTTTTCGAGCAACTAATGCCCACAACATTACCATAACATAAACACATACTGTCCCCCTTTATAGACAGAGAGAAAGAAAGAGGTTTATGTGATTTATCTGAAACATAAAACCAAGTAAAATGCTAGGAATTCCTACGTTCTCGATTCCCAAATTATCACATAAAAGGTGTATATAATCCAGTTAAAGCAACATAGTAATGAGAGGCAAAAAACAAGTTTCACTGAACAGCCCTGCCATTGGAACTCTGTCCTAACCTGATTTTGCCTTCCCTCTCACCTCAGCTCTCCAGGGAATGCAGGCTGTTAAACACCACTCTGCTAGATGCGAATTCTCACCATATAGCAGCACTTTGAAATAGCAAACACTAACAGGATATTTTCACTCTGACTTTTAAACCAGCTTTGCCCCCAGGCCTCCCATGATTTAAGGTTTAAATGTTCAGAACTCCCAGGTGGTCACGCATTACATTTTGAAATTGGTTTTTCGGTGCTCCAGACACACCACACATAGGCCATTAGAGGACTTGAAGACCTGCTTAAGAATTGTGCCTAGCCTCCCATAGAATTCAGAAGACCAAAACTGATTCCACTTTACACCTTGAACTTTCCTACCATTTATGCTCTTTTCACTCTAAGGATAATTACACCATCAACCAACCCAGTCAGATGAGCCCGACCAGCAAAAACCACATCTTCATCAAGTCCTTCAGAAACTGTGTCAGCATAGCTAATTCACTGTGAACAAAGCTGAACGTGCCCTACAGTCTCCCAGGCATTGGTAGGAATTGCTCTCAATATTGGAGAAGTGTCAGGTCCGTGTTTGGTAGAAAAGTGACCATTCGGAGATGAAATTTCATCTGTTCATTTTACAGATAGCATAAAAACTGTGTGGTCTGTTCAAGCCCAAAAGATACACTGAGGAAAAGTTGCACCTGAAGTTAATTCTTCAGATTCCAACCCAGGCTTGTGATAATGGATAGGCTTCTACTCTTCAACATATTTAATTTTGAAGTAGAAAATGCTCATTAAAAAAAATACACACTACAGATGGTATAATAGCAGTAGGTAGCAGATAGATACACAGGGTAGACAAACCAGCTTCATAACATTCCTATGCCCAATATATGCATCAATAAAAGAGTACACAGTTGATAAGGTGTAGACATTTCAGTAACTGCACTTACTCTCTTCACTCTGAAAGAGAAGCTGAAGAGACCATTCAGTGATCTATTAGCACACAAACCTAGGATCTTCAGGTCTGATCACATTTTCATTTCTGGAAAAGGAAACAACTCATATTTTCCAGGCAAGCATTAATGTGTATACAGAAGCAAACATCAGGAAGGAATAAAATGGAACAAGCAAATTTGCAGTTGTGTTGTGATACCTGAGCAATGCAAGTACATGCTCTTCCAAAGACAATAAATTAAAAAGTTACTACTAAATGTGGTGACATCTGTAAATAATCTACAAGTCTTATGAGGATGTTCTAGGGGAAAAAGCTAACAAGCAGAAGTGTTCTGGCACACAAGACATACTATTCCTGCACAAAGTAGTGCAAGCCTTTCTGGCTTCTACATTTTCCCTTACAATCCCTTTTCGACCCTTACAGCAGCCAAAATCATCATCAAAAACCTTACTTCTGACTATGCATAATAAATCACTGGTAAGATTGGTTGAATTACAATGAATTAAATCAATTATGACTATGACATGCAGCACTACCTGTGCTCAGCCCGAAGCTCCAGAACATTTAAAAGCTTTTGCCACAAGAATTAGTAATAAATTAATAAGCAACAAAGAAAGCAAATAATCACAAAGTGGTAATCCACTGCAAAGATCTTGGCTTTTTTGCGTTTGCCCTTGGAAATAAAATCCATTAAAAAGTTCAATCTCAGCCAAAGGAAATGGAAGCACAAATTAGTGCTTGGGTCAGTTCAGGAGCACTTCATGCCACAACCCTCGAGTGTTAATACAAATAGCAACCACAGGCAAGCTGCATTTAGGCACTGTCCTCACATAATGTCAGTACAAAGATCTCCCAAACACACTTCAGAATTACTTTCTATTCTTCTGTGGACTTTCAAAAGATGTCTGTTGTTACTACAGACATGAAAATAACATCCCAACAGTGACAAGAGCATATTGTTTTCACAATCCTATTATTTTCCCTCTTTAAAAAGTAACATGCATTATTTCTCTGTAAGTAAAACTCCAGCCCTGTTCTTCACTGGGTGGACTGAATGTGGGCTCCAGGTCAGTAAAAGATACTATACTGAGCAGCACCTAATGATTTACACATGTAAAAAGAACCTTAAGGGCAGTGTTTTAACAAGTAAAAAAAAAAAAAAAAAACAACAAAAAAAAGTAACTTCTTTCTCTCCAAAAGGGAAAGAAGAAAACATTGGAGATACAAAGTAACTCTTGGAAGAATTGTATACATTATACACTCTTAGTCGCAGACATTCTTCCCACAGCAATTTCAGAACATCTCATTTCTGAATCCTACATCAGTGACATTTGGTATGTTTTAGCAGTGAGGTTACACCTAACTGTATGTCCTTGGGAAAAATCTGCAGAAAACATATGAAAGCAGATGTTGAAAGTGGTCTGATGACAAGACATTCATCTCCTCATGAAATAAGCATTTTAATATTTCCCAATTTATGATAGTACTGGTCATTTCTGGTCATTTAAATTGTTCATTTTTCCAAGCACTCTCTATTGTTAGTTTCTTGCACAAGGTCTAATTTGTTCTACAGATTTATTTCTGCTTAATTCGTTATCACATGCCTTCAATACAGCTATAAATTGAAAAAAAAAACCCACTAAAATTAAGGTAAAAAATGACCTAACTTCTGATCTACCACTGATAGTTCAGCATGGATAAGTTTGTAGTCAACACCTGCTATTCACATGTACAAATTTTCATTTGATGTCTCAAAAATCAAAAGAAAACAGCAATGAGCAACAGACAGGGAAAGTAATTTGATTTTACACAGTGCCCTGCATTGTTGAGCTGTCCCTAAGCACTTGGCAGGACAAGCCTCCTAGACATGCCACCATACAGCTACATACAGCAGCTGTTCTGCACTCTAGAAGAGTTTACCTGTGATCAGAATACCTTCATAGTGAAAGGCAGAACATAAACCAAGACAGGGCAACCTTTACTCAATTAAGAAAAAATAAAGGAAAAGAAAAAAGGCCGCTATATCTGTAGGTACAGTGCTGTATGCTTAGAATTCTAAAGTGTACCACAAAGTGTAACTAATTGATACTGCAAAGGTAACTGTAAAAAAGGAAAAGTTCTTAGTTTCTGAGGTTTATGCTGCATTTCTCGTACACCTTACATCTAAACCCCCTATATTTAACAGTGCCATAGGCCAAATAGAACACTGCAGTAAAAAAAAAAAAAAAGCAGATATTTTTACCACAAACAAACAAAGCTCAGTTCTACACAACTTATTAATCTTATCTTACTGCATGAGGAACTATCATAAACCTTCAGGCACACACAACTCTAAAAATGGAAGCTTTCCATAAGGAAAGTCCTTCCTGTGTGATGAAACATAACTTATCAAAAACAGGATGCAGCACACAGAGCACATGTGCATCCTTGCTTCAATTGTTACAGCATTCATTAGCCCTTCCTAGCCGAATTACTCAGTACAGTTGTATTTGTTTTTGTAAAAGCAAATCTACTCTGACCATAACTCTGCGAAGCAGAGACAACTGGGCACAAAAATGAACACAATTCAGGAAACCAAGCACAGTTGCATTTTAAAGAACATGGTAAACCGCTAAGCCTATTACATAAAGATTATTGTCTGCTTGAAAAGGATTACAGTCAGGGTGGCCAGACAAGCCCGAGATACCATTTAACACAGCCTTCTATGCACCCAATGACTGGATTATTCCAAAATCTGGAGAGCAAAGTTGAAGCCAACTTATCACCCATCTCATTTGACATTACATGTCATGAGTGGATCAGAACAATCCTGGAGGTCTACAATTCAGAAACAAACATGCAAGCAAGCCCTCTTCTTCTCTTTGCTCCACCCTTCACAAAGACAGACATAGAAAGGAAACATCAATTTTATAATGTCAGCATTTATTTACATGATCAAAGATTTACATAGTTTGAAAAGTTGTCACAACGGGAACCCAACCATTAGTGCCTCTCTTCAAAAATGGGATGACTTAAGATTTGAAGATGTGGCTTCAGAACACTTCAATGATCACGTGGAAAAAAGTACCAGGAATCAACTAAAACAAAAAATACACATCAAGAATGACATTAATTCTATACAACCAGCCTGACACAAACACTTAAAAAAACAACATTCAGTTCTTCCAATAATCTCCTCTCTCATAACAATACTTCTGGGCAAACTCTATCCCTAGCCAATGTAAAGTTTGTCCTCAAAATGATATCTGTTCACTTTAACTGTTTGCCTGAAATAATTTTGAAACAACTCTTAACATATTGACATGACCATCCTTGGAAAAAAATCAAAGATTACGTTCAGTTGTTTGTCAACGATCTGAGATGCAAAACTCCAGTAAATAAAAGCTATTTATTGGCAAGCCATATAAGGGCAAATTGAATGCAACTTTCCCATGACACAGCCGACACAGATGTTACTTTGCAAACAATTCGGAACTTGACTCACGGCTAAGTTTCTCTTAGTGCTTCCTTCCATCTCAAAAAGTGCATGCCTTGTCTGTAGCTCCTGCCAGGACAAAAATCTCTCTTTTTTTCCTAATAGTTAACAAAAATGAAAATCTAGGATTTGCTTTTATTTCTTGACTAAAAACACATGTTCCATTAACATGAAAACCAGTCAAAAGTAAAAAGAGAATTCTGTCTTTAAAAATTACACTTGAGGAGCGTGGTTGTATCACTTTTAAGAAAAGAGGTTGTTTAGCTGATTAGTTAGCTACTGTGAAGAGCAACAAAAAAGTAAGGCAAAGCAACCTTTCTCCTTTAGAAAGGATAAATGTAATGCATCTATCTTCCATGACTAAAGAGATGAAAAAATATTTAGTCCTCTCATCTTTTTCATGTGAACTGCACTTTCATTCACCCTTAAAAGCAATCTCCCACAAACAACTCAGAAATTGCTTCCCATGTTCTATTTAACAGAGCACAAGCACCTCAGTCTGACAAAACCATATCCATCATGCTCGTGTGGACAGAAACACCTTTTTCAATAGGACAGTTTCTAAGTTCATTTTTAAAGCAAATCATTAGTAATTATATGGTATTTTGGGGAAAAGAATATACCTTCTGGGCAAACAGAATCTCCATTCGCAGGCACTGACGCCTAAAACAACAACAAAAAAACACTGTCAGTGTTTTGTTTGACAGATAACACACAAAGCTATTTTACTGCTGAAGCCAAGAGGTAACAATAAATGACAAAACAGGCAAAATAATGAGTGACAGATTAATGCCATCTCTAACATATATCTATCTTACTACACTGTCTTAGAAGATAACAGGATTTTCCATTTACATGCTACAGAATGAAAATGCCTTTCCAATTACTTTATTATACATCTGTATATTTCATTATGAGATACATATAAGAGCATATGTGTATATGCACAAACATACACAGTTTGTATTACAGGTAGGCAAACATTTTAAAATAAATATGTAATCATACTCATACAACTACATTTTGACAGAGAAGGAGTCAGTGCTGTACAGAGTGAAAATTGTTTTAAAATATAGGTCTGTCACTTCTGGTTCATTTCAAAGCTGGATACACTCTTCAATCACAGTATTACACAGCATGTCTTGTCCTACTACTTAAGGGATGACATTAAAGCTGGTTTTAACACCAGCTGGAAACATCTTCCCCACAATGAGGACGCTAGCCACTCTTACGGTAACAATTCTCTGTCCATCATCCCTCAGCTCCTCACAAATGGGCAAGTCTGATTGATGTGGAAGAAACAGCATCTCAGCATAAGGAATACTGTAACATTCACGCTCCCCACACACAATTAGAGTACAAAACAACAGGAGGACATTGGCCACTGACATGACACAAGTCTGTTCCAAACAGACCTACCCGAACACACAACCCCAGGACTATTGATTTGGCTGAACCATGCAGCAAAGAGAGCCTCAAAGGTTCAAGTTTGAAGCCTCGGGAGAACAAAGCTGCAACACATCATCTGCATTGCTAGGTGGAACTTCCTGCCTTTGTAGCAGCATGCGAAGACGTCAGTGAAAGCCTTGAAGCACTCTGCAGGCAGGCTGAGCCATAGGCAGCGCAGGTGGGTTGAGCACAGGGCAGCATTCAAACTGAGCTCACAGTTTAGCTGGTTAGGCCTGGCTGTCTCCAAGCAGAAGGAGGGTTTGCTCTGCTCAACAGCAAGTCAAAGTCTCTGAGGAGGAAAGCTAAAAAGCAGCATTCTTTCTCCTGCTTTAAATATGTGCACAAAGGGGTTACGTGACAGGTCTGAATGGATGTGCCAGCCTTATCACCAGACCACTATCTTTCCTTCCAGACAAACACAAAGCTTTTTTTCCACAAGGCAGGGAGAACCAGTGGTCACTATCTAGAAGCAGGTGCTTGCCACTTCTGCATCAATTGCTCAGAAAACTTAAGACAAGGACTTGGCACCTTCCCACCAAGAACAGGTCAAAAATTCATTCCACTGAACCAAGAACCTCTTTGCTACAGAATCCTTTCATCGGAGACACTGCTTCACGTGACCCTACTTGAAGCAAGGGGCTTGGATTAGATGATCCCAAGCAGTCCCTTTCAGCCTCAACCACTCTGTATCATTTTGTTTAGGATATCACCTCTCCATGCCCAACCCTATGGGTCACAACCTGGCACTAAACTGAAAATTCTGCTTCTCTGAAGTCCCAAATGGAAAAGACTGCTCAGAGAGAAAAGAAATACAAGAAGTGAGGCAGTTGGTAGGCTTTCCTGGTTAGATCTAAATTATTACAAACATATTAGTAAATACACATATCCAAACTCTGCTGGAGGTTTTTCTAAACTGCCAGGAAAAGTCAAATATCTTCCCCTGCAAGACATTTTTCTGCATTTTAATCAAAAGATACCTCATCCAGCAAAGCGATCTTAGTTCATTTTCTCTCCAGCACTATAAGGGAGGAATTATGTGATAAGTCTGAGAAACTGCACTACTAACTATATATAGATTGCCTTGGAGATTTTCCAACTTCAAAAGTCCTCAGCGGCTCCTCCTCAAAGCAAGTGAGCAAGCAGTTCTCAGGATTAATGCTAAACAAAGGTTTGGCTGTCCCGGTCAGTTTTACAGATGGCAACACTTGAAAGCCTGAAATAAACAGTACATCTTAGAGCTAACACGTTCAGCTACAAAACTCTGTTCCTCCTGGGTTTAGTTTTCAACATGTACTAACACTGAAGCTGAGAAAGATGAAACAATTTTCAGATGTAAAGAAACAGCAGAAATTTTCATCACCTGGAGTGTTACTACCCAAGTGGGCTTGTAGTTGCAGGGGGACAGAATAATTCTGGCTGGTTCAAACATTCTGTATGTGGTCCCACATGCACACATCATCTTCTGATCTCTTCGGAATTGACTGGACATGGCAACTTCAGCAGCTGCAGTTATTCCTAATTTGCCATCAGTACAGACGACAGCTCCCTATGTGTAAACTAGCTAAGCAGAACAGAAATGCCCTAAATCCAAACCATTCTAGTCCCATGTCTGTAAAACAATGAAAGGTCAAATATCAGCAAAATAAATCCTATCAATTTGAATGAGATGATCTTGGGAACTACCCCAGCAAAAATACCTAATATTCTCATTACAGCATGATTTGGTAAGCACTTCTTCAGGATTTGTTTCGTATCTTAGCTGCAGTTCTCTTGCCCACCAAAACAAAAAAACAAAACAAAACAAAACAAAAACAAAAAACAAAAAACAAACCCAAAAATCCAAAAACACACAAAAAAACCCCACAATAATACTGAGTGTTGAAATTTCTTTTTTTGTTTAGCATTCAAAATATCCGACTTAAGGTAAATATCACCCGTTAAGAAACTCCATAACCTGGCTGCAGAAACAGAAGTATAGGGAAACAACTCACACTGGAAAAGTAAGCTCAGAAATTTTGCAAAAGCAAAAATACATTTTTGCAGATAAAATCTGCACGTTATGCAGATAAAATCTCTACCTCTGCTTTTGCTCTTCTGCTATTGTCCAGAAATTAATAAATGAACATAAATTAGAAGGAAAATGTATCTGCTTTCAGTTAAAAAAAACAAAAAAAAACCAACCAACCCAAACAAAAAAAACCCACAATGAGAAAAAAACAAGCAAAAAACCCCAAACCAGACACAGGCAGCTTTCATTTAAAACTACCACAGCCATTAAAATTCTGCAGCCAACACTCACGTAGTTTCACTTTTGTGTGAAAGACATGAGTGCCTGACAACCAAAGTGGGCAGTACAGTGTACCAGACAAAAGGAAATCTGCTTAAAATGTGCAAGTCAGCTTCCCTGCTTGCATTCTGAGCTTGACTGTACACCATTCTTACTTCAAGAGCATTTGTGCTTTTCTTAGTTACCGCAGGTTGGAAATTGCATGCGGTAACAGCAGCACTCAAAATAGAACTGCATCTATTTTCCCCATCTGAAAAGCAGCAAGAGATGGTAGCCTATAAAGCCAATTAAAATGCTTAGAATGAACTCTAACTGAATGATGAAGTTTGTGATAACTTCAAGAAAACAATATCATATATGTCAGACACAAAATAATGCCAGACACAGAAGGGCCAGAAGTGATAACATTTGATAAAAAGGCAAGCGTGCAAAACAAGTAAGATGTTAGAATTTGATACAGAGGATGTGTCTTATAAATGAGACTTAATATTGCCTCCCTCCCCATCAAAAAAAAACCAAAACAAACAAAAAAAACAATAACAAAATGCAAAACAAAACCAAAAAAGACAAAACAGGAAAAATAATTATTTGATGATTAATAAACTAGTGGACATTGCTGTTTTAGACAGATAATTATTTAGCCCCTCAATTCAAAAGTACAAATAGCACAGAACTTGAAAGAAAAGGTCTGACACCATTCATACCAGAGTACATTTGAACTTGAAATTTGAGTTGCATTTCAATGCCCTCAAAACATGATTTGTAAATTTCAAAATATACAAAAGGCAAATACTTTCTGACAGCTGTGACTGACATATCTTAAATGTCTGAATTCCAAAATCAATTTTTCTTTCATTTAAAACTCGGAGTCCCATTAAACAACATGGACCTAAACACACAGAGAAGTGCAAGTACGTAAAGGTATTTTCAAGGATATGCTGAAAGCATGTAACATGAACAGGAAAAAGTTTTGACACTTCTTTGTGACTTAAGCTGACTTTTCTGCACCTGATCATCTTGTTTGTTTAAGACAACATTCTTAGCATAAATTGTGTTGGAATGTTACCTGCACAGAAAGCAGACATCATGTCCTTTAACATCTGAACTTCCACTGCTGCTGTGACTACTTGGGCAAAATACTGACTGTGCACAGCCTGAGTCAGTTAGCTACCCAAGCAGTTATGCATGTGAGCAAAACACTTGCCATAAGCACTGACACATTCATAGCGTATGTAAAATAACGATGATTCGTTAAACGCAACACTTGGAGGTATTTTTCTCCATTTAATTTCTGAAACTTTGTTTAAATTCCAGCATCCAAGCCAGCATATTTTAAAGTAGAAGAAATTCTCTTGCATTTGCACATGAAAAGTATCAGACCTGCAGGACATTTTCCTCGCCTGAACAGGAAACCTGCATGTTTTAATTTTATGTTGATTTGCAAAATATGACAGGCATTCTTTACAAAACATTCAGAAAAGCACTCCCTTCTCTTACAGCAATGCACTCAATTATGCAAGTAGACAAACAAAGGACCCCTTTAGCGATTAGGGACTACAGTCAGCTAGTCAATGAGCTCTAACACTGGGTGGTAACTCCTGGCAACAGGGGAGACAGAGAAGACAGTGGGCTAGATACAAATAGCAGTCCCTCTTGCTATTCAGGATCAAAAGAAAAATCCAACACATCAGAACAGTAATGAGCCTGCCAGAAAATACAACTGAAGCACTGCAATAGAAGCTTTCTGTTATGATGCTTACACTTACCCCACAACATTTGTGTTCTTCTTTCAATTAATACCTTAATTTTTTATTTAATTAGGGACCACACCAGTTTAGGTATTTTATCTCAGTTTTGGAGCTCCGAGGCTTTTTTTGGTTTGGTTTTTTTTTTTTTTTTTTTTCCTATTTATTGCTTTTTAAAGAGGGTGAAATAAAGTAAGAACTGTCCTCACCGACTGCACAATTGATCGGGCCTCCTCCTCACTGCAACAAAAAGGGCTGCCACTCACCAGAACATTTGTGCTGAAAAATTAAAAAATATTTTATCAATGGAAAAGAAACAACACACAATTAGTACCTATGGAAAAAAAATAACAAAACATTTTCACATACAGAGCTCAGAAATGTATCACTCATGAAATGAGGAAGCCAAAAATGCACAGTAACAAGTAACACTGGAAGGCAATGAGAGTTTCTCTGGGTTTGGGTTTTTTTTAGGCTATAAATTCTACACTAACATAAGCAGTACTCACACTTACTTCTGGCAGCTCACTTGAGTACAGTTCAGAGGACTGCAGTTAATAAACCAAATCCCCTTGAAAAGTCAACAGAGAAACTGGCATTTCTACAGGGAGCTGAACACCACCTAGATGGCTAGCAGTGATGGCATGAATTACCCCTTGTCTCTTACACTTTAAAGGATGGCCAAATTCTACAGCAAGCCACTCGTATATTAACAGTAAACTGCCTGCAGCATATAGCAAGGAGAAAGAATTAAAACAAAAAGCAGGTCAAAACTCTGCTTTTTCCATAAAGCAGCAGATATCAGTACTTCCATAATGCAGACACAACTTCGGGGCCAACTATTTTTCAGACAACTTTCTCTGCAGACTATGAATATGTATCTGTTCACAGCAGAAGTGAGTTTGGTCTTGAGTTTTTAGGGTCTTAAACAACAAATGGCATTAATTTTCAAAGCCAGACTGAGTTTTTAGTTATTTTTAAACTACATCAACAAGTTCAAAGTGGCCCTTAAACAATCAGGACTCAAAGTCTGAATATTTCCTGTAATATTCTTGCAGACCTACAGCCTGCAGAACTACCAACACGTGTTAAGTGCTCAGTCACTCAAGAGTCACATTTTGCCAACAAAGTAGAAGAGGACAAGGCCTCCCCCATAGCCTTTGCCCTCTGGTTTAATTAAAGGTAATCCACAGCCCTTGAAAATCACCAGTCCAGATAGCTCTCCACAATTCAAGGCCACTGGTGCCAGAAATGCCAACACGAGCCAGCTTGGAAAGCTTAGTGTAGTTCACTTTAATTTAGATGAGGTCAAAGGCTGGTAATGAGCAATGATGTGGCAGTTCAGAGAACAACTAAATAAAATTATGGAACCCAAAGCTGCAAAAGAACATCACAGCGATACAGCACCAAAAGACAGAACTAACAGCAGCAAGATCTGCATGGGATTGTGTCAATCTCCCAAAGTGATATCAAACCCTCCAGAGCCATTATTAGTAAGTTCAAATAATGTATGTCGTTTTGATATAACCAAAAAAATTTCTAGAACCACTTACAGCCAGTTAATCATTATCGTACAAGGTGCAACTAGTCGATGATAGTCAATGATCAATCAAAATCACGGGTACTTTTGTCACTTCAAAGTAAAACCCAAGCAGTTGAGGCACAGCTGCCACAGCCCCAGCACAATGCAAAGAAGAAAGATGTGGCTGGATACTTACCATTTAACAGTACCTCCTTCCGTTTTTTTATGAAGCAAAGCTTTCCAGTATTCATGGGTTGATTTAATAATTTCAACAGCAAAATCCTAGTTTACATCAAGGAAAAATGTTATGATTTAAAAGGTTATTAAACAGAAAAAAAAGACATAGAACTAGTTTATTAAGACACACTGGCTCATGTGTTATTTTAAGGGACCTCCTTTGAGGCCTCATTAAATTTCTGGGAAATATAACAGCATTTTTTATGAAAAAAAACTGAGCTTCACTATCTGTCAAACACACTGGCAACATATTCAGGACTTTTCCTCAGTCCGCAGCCAGAAAACAGGAAAGCTGCATGAAAAAACGAAGTCAGCACTAGATGTTAAACAGACACCTACAGCTGCAGAAAATCATACCAGGTCCTAAATGGGACAAAGTGTGTGAGATATGACTCTTCTGTTACGTGTGCACATCAGGGTCAGAGTTAAGGTTTACTCTCCAGTGGCAAAATGTGCATTTAGTTCATTAATTGCCCAACTGTTCACTCAAGCATTTGCGACAAACAACGTAACGTTGTCAGCTGCTTAACGACTTTTGTTTGTTTAAAAACCAAAGTAATATGAAGAGGGGAGGGGGGAATTAAAAAGTGGTAAAACTTTTTTTAAAAGCCCTCAGTGTTCAGATGATGATATCTAGACCGAGTAGCAAAAATCTGCCAACAGAACACACACTTCCTAACAAGGAGTGACTTGGCAAAATGCCACTGGAACACTGTGAACTTCACCAGATGTTGGAGCTCAGCCACGGCTGCCTCACCACATCCTGGGTCTCTAGAAATGCTTGAGAATTATTCAAGTGCTCCAAACCAGCTATGTCAGGGCATTTAGTGCCTCGAGCCTGAACTCTGATGGCCTGACAGGGATATACCCCCATTAAACTGTCGCTACAGTAGAATTACAGAGCAGGAAAATTTGAAAGAGTAGCTCCTGGGAGAACAAGTGAGAGATCACGTTATCCATCCTTACAACTCTACATTTGATTGATTTAAAAGACAGCTTTAGTGCAGAGGGGAGTCGGAGCATCTCTTTAAACAGACAAAACGCGCAAAGCTAACTGTGCTGGTTAAAAGGCGTTTTACAACTTTGATAGCACACTGCAAGCTGAACTAGCTGACACATGAACACCATTCATTAGAAACCTGTGATTCTTCGCAAGAAAAAGTCTACAGAGCGTACAGTACATTATTTGAAATGCATTTTTACTCAGATCACATGTGATTTCCTCTGGAAAAATCTAGGCATTTTATTCAGCAAGGTCTGCTCCCAGGCCCATTCTCCTTTCTGGCCATTTTTCCTGCAGGATGTCTAAACAGCCTTTCATTTTTTCTAAAAAAGGTCAAAGTATTTTTTAGCCTTCAAGCCAAAAAAACAGCTCAAATGTTCAGATCTACCCAGAAAAACCTACACCTTGAGCAAATATCAAATATGAGAAAATCTGCAATCTATTGTCTACCTTGAACTACACAGTCTTGAAAAATGCCAGGAAAATTCATCAATCAAGACTGAAAAAAGTATCTGAAAAGACAATCTGTTCATTTCTCTGACAAACAGAATGAAAAAGCTGTGACAAGCAACACAAACCTACACATGTATGTGTAAGTCATATCAGGGCTGGGACTGAATGCTTTCTACAGACTTCCTTTCATATCATATGAATTTTCTCTGAGTAAAGTGAAAGACAGTAAACATGACTTATTCCTATTCGAATTGAAGGAGGGAAGATTTAGGTTGGATGTTAGGGGGAAGTTCTTTACAAGGAGAGTAGTTAGGCCCTGGAACGGGCTGCCCAGGGAGGTTGTGGATGCCCCGTCCTTGGACGTGTTCAAGGCCAGGTTGGACGGGGTCCTGGGCAACCTGATCTGAATGTGTACGTTTGGTGGCCCTGCTAGGCAGGGGGGTTGGAACTACATGATCCTTGAGGTCCCTTCCAACCCGGGTGATTCTGTGATTCTGTGAATACCTTCATTTAAAAATTATTTTTGTTAATGCTCCTCTCTCTTTCCAATTCCAACAATTCTAGAACGTAACAAAGAGGTCACAGCACAGAAAGATCTATCTTTAATTTTGAATTATCTTTACCTTGTCTTTAAATTCTCCATTAAAAGCGAACCGATTTTCTGGTTTACCATCAGGGACTTTATAACACCGGAACCAGTCAATCGTAGCTTCAAGGTAACCTGGTTTGTGCTTCCTGACATCATCAATATCTGCAGGTGAAATAAAACAGAACGAAGGAAGAATATGGACCATTTTTTTTACTCAGATTTTTTTTTTGCAATTTTTAAAGGCTCAAAGGCTTGCTAAGCAATTTGATTTAACTGAGTACTCTCAAAATTATTGGGGAACTCCACTTTATTACATTAGCTATCCATAGTTGATATTTTATGATTTTAGCACCAGACTAAACAGTTACCTCCTGCTCTTCCTTAATTAAGACCCAAGGGAACAATGAATAGAAAGGCCATACCCATGAAATGAAGAAGAAAACTCCATATTTATAGGTTTCCATCTCAATAGGCACTCTCTTGCAACAATCAGATTAAAATCTGTAAGATTTTAAATCACCACCTCAAAACAAAATAGTCCTCACTCCTCAAAAGTTACATTAAAGGCATCTCTTTGCTCGTTAATTCTAAGTTAAACCCATTAGATACAAGAAGGATATGTTACAGGAGCATTAAACACAAACTTTGCTGAAAATCCCATGGTACTTGCAGACCGTGATAAACCAGATAACCTTTTACCTCTGTAGCTCTACTGTGCAAAGGTGGAAAAGGACACACAGAACACCCGTCATCTGTGGGGCACCCTTAGGAGGCAGAAATGAACACTGTCTCAGTGGGTACAGAATAAGTACTCAGTGCTGCTTGAGGGCTTTACTGCTATGCACTTTGTGATCTTAAACACTTCCTATTTCCTTCTGCTGCACATAAACAATTTTACCTGGTTTACCTGGGAGGCTACCACCACTCCTGTCACTTGAAGTGAGGTGGGCTTCACCCATATGAGTATCCACTCTCTGTCAAATTAGTTCTCTGACATCATTTTTAAATAGAAAAGCCCTCAGTGCAATTTTTATTCATTGTGATACAAGGATTTTGTCCTTTCTGGAAGCCAAGCACTTTTTTTTGCCAGTGTAGCTCTCTTCTTCGCATTTATTTTTCTCCTACAGTCACTCCTGATGGAAATGGGAGCTGACTTTTTATTGTTGTGTGTTATATGCAGTTCTCCATCTATTTCATAACCTCACTCTGCCCAGTCCATCTTCTATGGTGTTATTCTCCTCTGCTGTTTTGCAAGTGACTTACTCCCTTACTGCCTTCCTAGCATCTCAATTTTCACCACACTGCTCGGCTACTTCATTCTCTTCTCCCATAGATACATCTCACTTGAAGACAGCTCCTGGCTCGCAGACACTGCTGGTAGATGCTCCTCTGTCTACTCAGCCCTACTCACTGTAATGGATTTCCAGAGGTGCTCAGTCTACCAGATTACCAGCTAGCTATGTTCTTTTTATCTTCAAGTGCCTAAATGTCTTCTTAAAGTCTAGTCTGTGAACCCAACCAGGACATTTCTAAAGGGAACAGCACTGGACTTTTTCCAGTCCTTCACAATTCTACAGACCTCTCAATTCTCTGCAGGCTGCTGAGAGAGATGACATTTAGACTTAATTGTGAGACCAAACGTGCACAGGAACATACGCTAAGTACTCATAGGCATCTGATAGATACCACTCCCAAATTCCTCTGGATCATACATTATCGAAAGAATGAAGTACAAAACCTTGTAGAACCCAAGGTACATTTTTGCTTCTGCACACACTTAATAGAGCTATGTGTTTATGGACTTGAGTAAAACACATTTTGAACTTGGCTGCTGGCCATGTGCCTGTAGAAGATTAGGGAGTTTCACTGGCAGAATCCCAGAGAAAAAACAAGGGCACATAAGGCTGTGCCGGAGGCAGGTCTTCTAAGCTAGAACGCACATTTAAGAGTACAAGAACATTTCCACAGTTGTGAGATCAACAAAGAACAAATGATTCAGAAAACAGTCATCTTGTTCAGAGGCAAGATGCTTCATTCAGGCTCTAATAAAACAACAGCTCCAATTCAAACCAGGCTCCAGCACATGATCCTGTTCTCTCTCTGAAGAAGCGAACGTCCTTCCTCCCATCTTGACCCCTCATGATTTCCTCCTCTTGCAAGGTCTGAACACACATTTTCTAGTACTTACTGAAGAGATACTGTAAAGTCTGTAAAGCAAACTAGTCTGCTGAAGCAGTTTCCTAGACTCCCAGTGGTGGATGAACTCCAGGTTTCTGTCTCCAGACACTGCTTAAATTCAAGCATGCTTTCTCAGACTGCTGCTCCTTTTTTTCTGGTTCCTGTTCCGATAAACCTCTCACCTAACTCTGCCTCTCCGTTCTTTTTACTAGGTCATTTGCCTCCTACTCCCACAAACACTGTTCAACAGAAGTGCTTTATTGTTTATTTGTACAAAACTACCAAGTGACATGTGAGCCCCTGGCATTCCTTATTTATAGGCTTTGTTGATGTTTGTTTAGAGGACCCAAATAACAGAAAAGGCTTTGGAGTAAGACTATTACCTCCTTAACACAAGGACATTGACCTTCATGGGCAGAATCGTCTCTGAATTTCACTTTCTCACTACTGGAAAATAGCTGGCATAGGTAAAACAAATCAGGCCCATGCAATGCTGTACCATCACACAGCCTCTGAAGTACTAAATGTTGTATATTGTGTTTCTGAGTGTTTAAGAGGGATAGTGGTTGCTCGTATTTCCTTAGCTCCACCCAAACCACTCTCCAACTCAGCCAACCCTTCCCATGTTTTATTTATCTTTTCCTTATTATGATTGCTAGCTACAGAGCACCAAATGGACCTTAAACTGTTGACTAAAAAAAGAAAATTGTATTATAATGGGAGTTGGTGGACAAGCAGCAGGAGAAAAGGCAACTTAAAAAACAAATAAAAATCAACCCTGTTGCTGTGGAGTCCACACACAGCACAAAATAAAGGCAAACTGCAGCTCCCCCATCACTCAGCAGCTACCTCTCTGGTTTATTAAAAAGCACCACGGACAAGCATGTCTCCCATTTTCTTTGAAATCCAACCAGCATCTTTGGGGTACCAAGTGGAAGTAGAGACAAATATCTTCAGACAACAGAAGAGCAAGCAAAGAAAGGTAAAAGGCAATATAATAATCTGTACAGAGATTTTGTACATTAATACCTATAGAAACGAGCTGCTTATCATGAGAGAGACACAAACAAATAAGAGATAAATGTCTTCTCCATAGCAGACACTGTCCTTGATCTTACTCCTCCTCTGACTTGGGTACTCCCACTGATAGCAAAGGAGGCTAAGCACGAATGGGAGCAATAAGCATGTACTTGGCCAAATGTGACTTCATCACTGCAAGCCCTCAGCGTGGCAGAAGACAGAAAGGTCAAGCTCCTGCAGGCACATTTTCAGCACATATATCCAGCAGGTACTATGGGGAGATTTCTTTGTACTGCCTACACACAACCACAGGTCCCATTTTTCTGGGCAGCAAAGTTAAGCAACCAGGATTAAAAAAATGGCTAATCATGTTAAAGGCTGCAATTCAGCCTCAATAATAAAAATCTCGAGAGGCTGGCACAAACAACTGCTGCTAGCTCTCTGTCAAAGGAGCAAGCCAATGCAAATGCAGCTCCCAATTTTATCAGGCTTTACAAAAGGGAGTGACAAAAGCATTTGTACAGAACTACCATTTTTAGTATGACAGATGCTGCTTCTTGCAAGCGAAGCTAAAACAACATGCTAGCAGCAAGCTTTCTAAACAAGGTCTGTAGGAAGACAGGACATATGTTTTTAATAACATCTTATAAACATTCACAGGAAGCAGCAGCTACATTCCATATAAAGGCATTTGGTGTATTTCGTGCAGCATGGTGTGAGGGAGTAGGAGGGGGAGCCCTAGTACAGATAATTAATTCCTTTATATTTAATGCTTACACAAATCCACAACAAAGGTTTTCATGGCCTCTGCTGCTGCTCTGCATATAAATACACTCATATGCAAGAGTATAAAACAACATACCGGTCAAAATGTGCAATATACTTGATTTTTGCCATTTGAGGCTTGATCATGTAAATTCAAAAAAGCCAATCTTGAGTTGTACATTGGGAAAGAAGCATGACAATGTATCACAGTTAATTACATCACTACCGGCAAACTGCAGTACAACAAAGCTGGTAGAAATCAGCAACTTTTGTTTAATGTATTTGGGGATCTTACCACCAAGCAATAGTATATAATGGTTGCTAAAATCCCAGGCCAGTAAATCACCCCAGAAATGCCATCCAGCATACACAATTGGCCCAATTCATCTTGGGCAGGCAAAACAACCTCTTGAAACTCAGACCTTTCGTAAGTGGCTTCAACTGTCAGTCACTTTCAGAATCTCTTTTCCAACATGAAGATGATGCATACATTGAGACCAAATTACAGCACCAAAACAGGGCTCATCCTTTCTAAACCCGATCTTGTAAAACACATCAGATATACATGTGAATTTCAGAGCATTAAATTCAATCCAAATTACACGATGAGCAGACAGGCAGCCTTTCCAGTCCAAGAATCTGCTTCTTCTCTTGGCCGGTATGCTACATTTAAAAAAAAGCCAGGTCTATTATACTGCCAAGATTTAGTGTTTCAGGGCACAGGGAGTCTTTTAGGCCCCTTCCCAGATCCTTGTCTGAAGCAATTTTGTTGGTCTGTTAATAACCATCTGGCTAGCAATTGCTTGAGCAGAAAGACAACACAGTGGTTTCCAGGTATCACAAAGACAGATCTTACTGAACCAGATAAAAACCTGAACATCTAGATATTAGACTAAACGAAGATTTCTCATATAGACAGCTGCATCTCATGTGCAGCTTATATCAAGAGATTATCCTTGCACCCACCCATATTAAGTCCTATAAAAGCAAACTGATCACATTCCAAAAGTCTCTGCTTTTCCCACTGATGACACAGCTCCCAATCCAGCAGGTGTTGAGTATTGCTTATCATTCCTGCGTACTGCCACTACAAACCAGAGCTTTTTACTGCTCTGCGTGAAATAGGGAGTTCTAGGCAGGGATTCCAATTTAAAACAGTATTTATCCATAAACGCCTGCAGGACAAAATACAGTGGAGAGCTATGAATAAACAATGAGGACCGCTCAGAAGTTGGGACTGCTCAGTTGTAAGTTCTGCGAAGTCTCAGAAAAATCAATTGCACTTATGAGAACGATCACAGTCCCTGAAGGAGAATATACACAGTACCTGGGGTGTGCTTAAAGCAGCAAGTGGAGTTAACATACTGCGTGGGCTCAGGATGGGGTTTACAAGTAATCACCACTCCAGAGTCTTAGAATTATCTTCTCCAAATGTTCACTGGGGGCTGTGCACATACTGAGCTGAAAGCAAATGTGATGATTCTCTGTTCAATTCAAAATGTTTAGCAAATAATGCTAAAACAACTGGACAGACTTGGCCTCATCTTCCCCCAGGAGGCCACTGCTGATAACATAGCAGCACGTCAATTATTGAGGGAGATATCAGTTTTATCCACAGCTGCTGTCCCTTTATGCAGAAATAACTAACATCTTCAGGAAAGGGAAAAAAGATTATAAAAAGATATATTGTATTGCCTACTCCAACAGATTTGCTTGTTTTTAGAACAAAGGATTGCTGTTAAACACTGCAAGCTAGTCATGTTGGGGTTTTTTTGTTTTTTTGTTTTTTTTAAATACAGGACTAACTCCAACCCTGAAAGGAAATCATGTTGAACTAGGTAAATATTTTTCTATGATCTGAACCTCAGAAAGGCAGATCTTCTTGAAATTTTGCTTCCATTCTCTGATAAGAAAGCATATGCACAGCAATTACAGGCGAGGGTTTGCATTTAAAAAATGCAAACTCCCTTGCTAAACAAACCAAAGCTAACAGCTAACACTCATCAGTCATAACCTGTACAAAAACAAATACAATACAACCAACCTTCTGTTTTAGAACAAAGCTACTTAATCCAGTGTTATAAACTCTCTGTTTTATTCCTACTACTCAGTTGAACTCTTTTAAAATTCTTTCATCCACTTTTCTGATGAAACTCCCACAAATTGTTAAGGAAAAAAAACATGAAAATAAACAGAAAGAATTACAGAAATAAAATGCTCGTTATTTTTCTCTAAACTACTGACATTTATATCACATCCCAATAAAAACTACAGGGAGGTTTAAATTGAAACAAACAGTAACAGCAAACAATTAACTACTATTTCCCCAAGCTGAACTTGTTAATCTCTAACTGCAAAAATAGTTAGTCATAAGAACTATACGTAATTTATCTGCCCCAAGACTTCAATCACTATCAACCCAAGAGTTTCCTTTTCCTCATTTCCTCTTCTCCCCTTTTTCTCCTGCAACTATCTCCACCTCAAAGCAACCTGCAAGAAAACTGAGAATGAAGGGCCAGGCCAGTGATATACCCACTTTACATTCAGAAACCAGGAAAAAGACTCAGTGGCTGAGAAACACAATTCCTCAAAATTACTGGATACCCCTACTCCTAAAGAAAGGCTATTCTGTGCCTTGGTGAGATCTGCCAACAAAGAACAGGCTCTGACCATGAAGACTTGATGGTACATATGATTTCTGATCTCTTAACAGCCATTAACTGCCAGACAAAGCTCACATAATTCTCATGAATCTCAGAATAACTGCACTCGATAGAATGAAGCTCTGTTTATCCAGAGGAGAGTTGTACCTTATCTGTGCCATAAAAGCCTAACTCCTTCCAGCTTTAATGTATTTATATCCTCTTCTTAAAAAGAGAAGCAAAATTATACCTCTCATTTTATTCAAACTACTGCACACCTTTTTCTTAGTGAGCTCCATTTGGATACCAAAAGCATAGTCATAAGGAGGAAGACTGCACAGAATACTTCAATGTGCAAAGCCAATCATCTGCAAGGCCAAGAGAAGGCTACATCAAAAATTCACTTTCCAAATTTCCAAGTTAATAGCAGAAACCTTACTGTTTATATTAGCAACAATCCCTGGTAGTAACACAGATACAAGTCACAAAACATTGGAAATGCTTCATCAATAAGGAAAACAGCAGTGTGCTATGCAATCTGAGTGGATAAATATGTACTACTACAATGGAGATAAGACTAATTTTAGGAGATCTCTTTCAGAATGAATTGTCCCTGAAGACAGAAGTCTTTCAGTATATCAAGTCCTCCGAAAATCCCCATCTACCTTTCCAAAAGTTCAGTATGAAAACATACATGCCCACTTTGAGGGAAGCGTTTAAATTTAAGCAGTGAAAAAAGAAAATTTTTTGTCTCTTGGCTGTCTGTATCCTCTTGTCCTGGGTGGTGTAAACTCAGGTACAACCATTCAAATGGGTGACATATCTTGCATTAAGAAAGGTAAAAATGCTTACCATTAATTTTCTGGGCTTCTGGGTCATCCACACCAATGGCAATTATCTTCCAATCTGTCTCTCCTTCATCAAGTAGAGCTAAAACACCCAAGACCTTCACCTGAACAACCTCACCAGAAGAGCGAACCTAGAACAGAACATAATAATAAAAATATGTGAAAAACGCTTTCTGGAATTTCTCTTCCAACAAAATGGTTTAGTGTCTGTTTGGCCAGCAGCTAACAACGCTGTAAGATAGACCTTCAAACCCAGTACACGTCAGCTTTGTCCCAGTCTTGCTGATCTTAAACTCTCAATTCTCCAGCCAATATTTATTTAAGGAGATAACACAAGCTAGAATATTTTCCTTCTCCTCTATCCCACCTTCCTCATCTTCGCCCCAATCTGCAAGTTAAAAGTGTCTCTCAAGCATTTTCTAGCTCCTTCCTGCCCTTTAACTCCCCGCTTTCTCTGCTCTTTTTCATCTGTCTCTTGCTGTTCCTTCCTCTAGACTCCAGCATATGCACACACGCAGACACACACTGTAGACTCTCTTACCCAAAAATATTAGCACAACTTTTTTTTGCGTGTTCCTTGGAACTTCCTTCCTATCAGATAACATTCCCCTATAACACTCTCTGGACCCCTTGAAATTCAGCTTCAGATTCCCTTCCTCACGTGAAATTACGTTTGCTGAGGTCACCAGTTAAATTTTGTCTTGCCTTAGGTAGCCCAGGAGATCCCTCTTTCAAAACCTTTTATGTTATTATCCCATCTTTGGTACCACAGCAGATTAATCCATTCTTTGCTGCGTCCAGATAAAGAGGATTTTATTCCAGTGTGCTAAGCCTTCCCTTTATACCTACTGACAGTGTTTACTGTGCTTCTTTTTCACCCACCCACTCCATACCTTATAACTGCAATGGGTTCTTCTCCTCTATAGGAGGGTCTATCTCTGCTCCACCCATGAGAAAACTGAAATTTAACCCCTTTGTGGGGCTGACCTTTTAATCTTATTTGTGCGACACTGCCATATTTCCTCATCTTTTAGTAACTCAGCTTTATCTCTAGCGCTGACAGCTGGGGAAAAAGAAGGAAGTCCTCTCCTTCCTTCCTCAAAATCTTAACTCTCTTTTCCTTCATTCAAAACTCTCTGCCCAGCCACAAAACTCCAAGAACTCCAATATTCTCCTTTATCCAGCACTCAGACTTCTCCAAATATCTTCCTACTTCACAAAGAACAAACACTGCTCTCTTATCTATTATCAGACCTATCAGACATACTTTAGTCATCCCAAGATTGACTATCACCTTTTCTTGCTTCCCACCAGCCATTCTCTTTCAAAAGCTTTAGCCAAAAGCTGTAGCATGAAATTAATCTTGACAATGACAAACCTTTGAACCTATCTCACAAACATCAATGGGATCGTTATCCCCACAGCATCCTGTAATGTTATCTGTATGGTTTGGATCTTCCCAGGTCTGTCAATGGAAGAAGAATTGAGAGTTACCAACTGATCTGCAATTACTATTCATCTAACCACTAAATTACTGAGTGATTATAAAAACACCAATTGAAAAGTCAGCTTACTGTGAGCAGACTTACTCAATCAGAAAAGAAAAAATTAAA
This sequence comes from Tympanuchus pallidicinctus, assembly GCF_026119805.1. Taxonomy (NCBI): domain Eukaryota; kingdom Metazoa; phylum Chordata; class Aves; order Galliformes; family Phasianidae; genus Tympanuchus; species Tympanuchus pallidicinctus. The sequence goes on from NW_026294721.1 coordinate 51,117,733, forward strand.
CCAATCAACCAACCAAAACTCTGGACAACCAACTGACTGAGGATAGGTAACAGCAACAAATAGATCAACTCTGGTTAAGACAGAACAGGCACTTTATGAAATAGCAGTGATTAAGCCAGAAGAGGACCTAGAATATATATAAAAATATAAAAACATATATATATAAATATATATATATGTATATATATATTTTTTTGTTATCAGTACTTGTGGGCTTAAACTCAGATACCCTACAATCAGATTCTTAATATATTCTTTAGATGTCCCTGCACTAGCATACGTTCTCTTCAAAATCATCTAGACTTTGAGCTGACTAAGTTACTAGGTATGGTACTGTCAGCATCCAATTTTTTGAAGTTTTGAATTTAGGTCTGAAATACTTGTGAGAGTTTTTGCATACACAGATGTACACATACCCAAGAACAGCTAGCAACTGAGACTAAGGAAGGTTCCCTGAGAGGTAAATTCAAATCTCTGCTTTAAACTCTGTATGAACAAGGAATCATAACCACATTAGTATAACCTAATTACAAGACCAGTCCTTGTTTTGTCTCTTGGAATGAAAGGCATGATTCTACAGCTGAGAAGTTTTTTCTGGCAAGAATTTTAAGACAAATGAGCTTTTGCTGAAAAGGTGTTAGCAAATATTTTACATGGTCAGGCCTTTAGCTCATATTCTTGTTCTTGAGAGCCTGACTGATGCTAAAAGGTAGAACTGAAAAGGAAATGCTCAAGTATGTAGACAGCAGTATTACAAAAAAAAAAAAAAAAAAAAAAAAAAAAAAAAAAAAAATCTCTTAAGTGGAGCAAGGGGAGAATTTCAATTTAAAACTTATTTTTCCAGTACTCTTCCAAAGCACTTTTTCTTTTAAGACCTCATTATATCAATGCCATTCTCCAGCCCAGCTGTACTTCTCCACCTGCAGTTCCCATAAAAAGAGGAATAGATCAGGAACGGCAGTATTCTCTGGACAGGAAAGCAACTCCTGCAATAATGATATCCCTAATGACATTTTCCTTCTTTGTTCCAGGGTGTAAAACAGCAGTCACAAATACATATCTCCCTTGTACGTGACAGCGAAACGTCTGGCAACTGCTGACACTGATGAAAAGTCCTCTTAAGATAATGGATAAATAGAACTGGATCAGGCTCTGAGTTAGTGACAGCTGCTACTAAGAAACTGGAGGATAATCTAGACTTCAACAATTGGATGTGTTAGGATCCAAACAACCTTTTCAAGTCATTACAGAAAAGAAAACCTACTATCATCTCCAGCCCTGCTACCGACAAGGTAGTAAGGGGAGCTAAATGCATTTCCTAGGGTCTGTTTTATCAGTTCAGCAAAATGCACACCATTCAGGAGATTATTCAGATGTTTAATTTTAGTTTTGTACTAAGGAGCAAACAAATTTCAAAGTGTTAAATGGATTTGTTTTGTTGTTCTTAGCAATACCTAACTGGAAACTATCTACTGAGACTGCTAACTGGATAAGGACTTCATTGCTATGCTCCACCCCCTACCTAGGTATCTCCTTTTCAGGGATGAAATGCGTAAGTACGTTTTCACAAGTAAATTTTCACTGCTGTAAGTGTAATAAAAAGAAACTATCTTTTCTAGCTCCGTCATGTCCTTCAATGCTGGCTTAACATTAATGTGCTATTCAGAGAAATGAAAAACAGTTGTTTAAAACTTTAATTATGTCAAAAACTTCAGCCATTAGTTTTTGGTTTGCGTGTGTTCAAGAAGACTCAAACACAGTTTTGAAAGTGCCACAATCAGTAAAGTCTTCCAGTTCAGAGCAAAGTTAGCTAAGGCAGTTGAGGTTCAACCTAAAGAAAGATAAGGCATCTTGTTCCTCTTTCTGAAAGACATTAAGAAATCCTGATTAACATTTATGCTGCAATACATGGAGATCCTAAATGAGTTGGTTTTTTTGTTTTTTTTTTGTTTTTTTTTGTCTTGCTTAAACAGGAAAAGGCTACTTCAAGAAGTATTTCTGACTTGATTTGTCAGATTTAGAGTTGCCTAAGGGCCAGAGTTTATGTTCTCATAATACTCAAGAGTGGAGCTAGCAGACATCTGGCAAGCAGAGCAGTAGAGATTAGGCATATATTGTAAGGATGAGGAAGGTGCATGGGAATGCTTCATTTACTTGTTGTGAAAGATTAGGACTACTTCCTCAGCTGTATTTATTTGAGCCATGCCTTAGCTGCTGGAACTGTGGTGCTGGACTTCAGCACCAGTAGATTCTCTATGGACTCAGTGCCCAGAGAGGTGGTGGATGCCCCATCCCTGGAGACAGCCAAGGTCAGGCTGGAGGGGCTCTGAGCACCTGATGAAGCTGTAGGTGTCCCTGTTCATTGCAGGGGGGTTGGACCAGATGGCCTTTAAGGGTCCCTTCCAACTCAAATAATTCTGTGATTCTATGAACAAGTTTTCTTGAATGGCCATGATAATTTAATTCTGTAACTACAATTCACAGGCTGAATTGCAAACTGAAGATTCAAAATTTCTTGATCATTTAACTCCCTCCTGAAACAGAGCTCATATTTACACCCACACCCAAATTCTGACGAAAATTTATGATGACAATAAAGTTTTACATTAAAAAATTCTAATTTCCAAATTATCAAAGAGAAACATCCCTCTTGCAGCTGATCTGCATTCAGGCAGTACTCAAGATTTACAAGGCAATTTACACAGAAGACAGAAAACTTTCACCATTATAACAAAAACGTTACCTGAGGGAGAGCACCATAATTCCATATATAACCCTTGTGAGGAAAGATATTTGCCACGTATCGAGGCTTGCCTTTCTTTGTATCTTGTTTAATGGGATTCAACGGCTCCTCAGTGGCAATCTAAGCAGATCATGAAAGACAAAGAGAAAGAGAGAACTGTAAAACAAAAAGCAATTCATTCAGTATCCAACCATTCAGCTCCATCTGAGAGCATGTGCTTGTGGTTTGAGGAGTATTAATAGTCTGATGGCCCCACAGTAAATCTCAAGGGTCATGTTCAAAAAGTTGCTTATTAAGGTTTTAAATAATGCTGTGAAGTATGCAGAGGAATTATTTCTAGAAGAGAAAGACATAAATTTATAAGGAGACAGTCACGGTCAATCGAATACTGAAAAGAACTTGCTCTTTATGGTACAATTTCAACAGAGATACAAATGGTGGAACAAGTTCTTCAGACAACAAGGGCTTTGACAGCAACAGGGGAATTATTTCACCATCCTCACACCCACCCCCCAGCCACTGCTCTCCTACTGCATGCATCCCTTCTCTCCATCACTTCTAAGCATACAGAAGCTTTTTGGTGAGGACATGTTCTGCACAGGCACTACATGACAACTTCATGTTAGTTTTGGAACAAATTAAATTAGCATTAGAAGGCATTCTTACACCTGAAGTAGCACTCCTGGAAAGACTGGACTAATATTACAAAAGAGTTTATTACTGTCATAATCCTTCTACTACCTCAAATATAAACCCAGCAGCCTATCTACTTAATTCACTTGAACTGCCCTTTTGCCACTCCACATCACAACAAAAACCCACTCTAGCTTGACTCACCTGGATGCTGTCATACATGTTAAGGGCTTGGAGCACGTGCTGGTTCAGGCCATACACATGGGCACACAGCACTTAGTTCACATCCATTTAAAAACATCCTTACAATTTAACTAAAACACCAAAAGCAAAGTCATCCTAAAGGAATTCAAACTGTTTGGGCCACAATGCCCTGTCAGTAATGCACATTTATTCCATTAATAAGCCCTTCCACACTTATTTTCACACCTGATATCACTGCTTCTTGTCATAACCTAACAGGGAAGATGGGGAACCTGGGATTACAACACAAATGGAGCTCAGTTATGGTTTTTCTTGATATAAACTGAGGCAAAGAAGATAAAGTGACAACAGTAGGCAGAGGGCCAATAATGTCTCATAAACAGCACCTTCAGTAAAATCCAGGGAAGGACAAGAGAAATGCAACAAATGTAGCAGTGCAATACATTCTTTCAACAGCAAGGTTTAATTTCCTACAATCTCCCTTCCAAGCAAGGGTGCCTCAGCATAGAGACAGAGAAGGGCTGGTATTGTCACCTTACCAGAGTCTGCGCTGAAGGACTTACAGGAAACAACAGCAAAGCAGGTCAACTCTCTGTCCTAACAAAGAAACTTCCAGGTATATTAAAATGTGTGTATTATGTCTGGTATGCTATCAAGCCAGAAAACATCCAAATCCAGTATTTCTGAATCTATCAGGACAACAAATCTTTCTTCCCTCAAAGTAACATACCAAGAGAAGGGGAGAGAGAGCAAAACTGGAAAACTGAACTCAGATTCCTCAACAAACCTTCATCTTACAATATAAGCCAATTATCCTAAGCAATCCTTTTTCTAAAATAACAACAAAGGTGGTAAAGACAGTTCAAGTGATATTCCAGCATCAGGGAAAAAGAGAAAAAGTTCTGAACAAAGAGGCTGGGGAGGTTTTTCAGGGTTATTTTTAGTTATCAAAATAGTTCATCAGCTAACTCACAAAATTTCTTGAAAGCATCTGGAAAACATTTCCAAAACTAACATGAATGTTCAGAAAGACAGAAAATACCCTTATGAGATAAGCTTTCACAAAATCTGTAGATGAAGCATTACTTAGCTTCTACATTGTAACAGCAGAGGAACAACTCACTCAGCTCTACTGTTAAAATAACTGCAGAAGGAGATACTTTGTATGAGTGAGGCCCTAATGCATTTTTTTGTCAAAAGGAAACTTCCTTTATTTGTCACCTCATTTGTCAGGAGGCTGCTATTACACAATAGGAAGCGAGAGGAATTCAATCCTAGAATGGTTTGAGATGAAAGGGGCCCTGGTCCAACCTCCCTGCATTGAACAGGGACACTTACAGCTCCATCAGGCTCTCAGAGCCCCTCCAGCCTGACCCTGGCTGTCTCCAGGGATGGAGCACCCACCAGCTCTATGGGCGACCTGTGCCAGTGCCTCAGATCCTCTGCCCTGAGTGTTTCGTGAGTGAGCAGGACTAAAGGTAAGTGGTAAGACAGTGTTCTGCAGCCCAGCACCTCAGAATCTGCTGCAGGTATGCAGTATCCTGCAGTCAGACGGCTGTCAGGAAGGAATACCTGCAGAATGGGAGCAGAATTCCAGCCTCAGAGCTTTCTATAATCACACTGGCAATGTCTGTATGCACAACTTCAAGTTAATATTTTAACAAACTAAAAACAATATCTATAAAGAGCAATCCACACTGATTAAACTCCAAATACTGGAACCCACTGTATTGTCACTACTTTCATAAATACCTATATATTCAAGTATTTTTCTTCATTACCTCCATTTTTGCATTTGTCCAACGAGGCACTTCTACAACCATATTAAATAGGACCTAAAATAAAAACAATTAAAGAACTGAAAATAAAATCCACTTAGCAAGTAATATTTTCCAATTAAAAAAATTCTCTGTGTCTGGCTGCAACATACAACAAATCCCTCTATTGCAGCTGCTTTGACTTAAGTACAATTTGTTTAGCTCCTCACAGTAATATTCAGCCTCCTCAGTTCATCCTTCACCCATTCACCTCTGAGAATATGAATGAATAATGGAAATACACAGTTGTTCTTGTTCCAGTACCAGTATTGCTCTTCACAGAATGTTAAATAAGCCCATAGAATGGTTCACCACAATGCAGTATTCTGTCCGCTAGTCAAAAAAGACTACACATTTCTACATGAAAGAGTTAGCTTCTTTCAAGCACTGAAAAGGGCAATGCATTCTCTCACAACCACCATGAGGATTTATTTCTTCAGGTCTTCTTTTTTGCCTTTTTTGATATATTTTTTTTTTTAATTAAAAAAAAATAGAAAACACCTAAAAGCTACTGACAGTGCTGATTGTCTGTCAAATCTATTTGAAGCGAGGCAAAATGAATCCAAAGGCAATGGCAGAGAAAGGATGCAGATACCTCACCTTAGTGTAAGCTCTTTTCATTGTAGAGACAAAATAAAAATTAACAATGGAGGAAAAAAAAAAAACAACACCTAAGAAAAGCTATAACTGCTGTTAGGTTTCACCTTCTGAAGCTATCAGATTTAAACACCAAGGAGAACAGAGTATTAAACAACATGGGTAAGTAGACCAAACCCAGCAATGCCTATAATTATTTTCTCCATGAGTAATAATCCCAAATATCACATTACCTGAGACACATCTTCATATAAAAACTTGTTGGATTATTAAAAATGGCACCAGATTCGGAAAGGTCAAAATATGTTCTTGAGGACATTTGTAGTAAAAAAATAAACCAACTGAAGAACCGTACTGACTCTCAAGCTGTACCATTAGTAAAGCTGTGGCAGACACTTAAATATTTGGATTTTTCCTATTTTTCTGCTCCAGTTACAGCAAAAAAATACCACTAGCAGGGGGAATGCCACAGTCTGATTAAAGTCACTCCAATGGTTTTATGATCATTTCCCCTCAAAACTGGAATGCAAGAAGCAAGAAGGCAGCTTTCATGTCACCCACTGTGTTTCCCATGAGACCACAAGCTATACACAATCCTGATGGCAAATTCCAGTAGATTTAAGTAAAATTTGCCATCTCTAAGTACTGTGCCCATACTGTAATCACTGGCATTTAAGTATGTCATTATTAGGTCATAATTAAGCACATCAAACAAGAGGAAAAGGAAAAAAAAAAAAAGTAAAGGAGAAAGATGCTCCAGATCACTTCCATAAAGTACATTTTACGTATATAAGCACAGTTGAAACTGAGAAGCCCTCAAAAAGAGTTCAAAGACATCGACACTAAGGAAGCAGCTGCAGAACAAAGAAATGTACATGCAGCAGCAGGTAAGAGCAAGGCTGGAAACGAGTCAAATAAAGTTTGCACATCCATCGCAGAAACATTTGGAAAAAGAAATGCACAGCATGGAAGCAGGTGCTGACAAGAAATTGCCAGCAAGTGAAAGAACTGTTCTGACTGGCAGCTACAGGCAGAAGGAGGACAAACTTCTCCTGCAGTTGCACACAATGCCTTGTCCTCCATGAAAATCTTGCGTTGTGAAGAATGCGACTGCCTATTTTCCTCACCGCCTCAAATACAACAACCCATAAATGCTGCCTGGAACTTTCATTGGCCCTCATTAGAACAATTCTCAGGGCTGGACCACAGCTGGATGGAAGCAAATTACAGTGCTTCCCTCAAAAGGAATGAGTTGGATTTGACTTGGCTTTAAGACCAGGCCTTCATAATTTGTGGTATCAGTCAAACATGAACCTGTCAGGTCTTAAATGTGACAGCCAGACAGATTAATTCATATGCAAAAAACAAAACAAAACAAAAACCCAGCCCCAGAAGTACTTTCGCTAATACTAAGCTGCCACAAGCATTTACAAGATTAATTAACAAGCATTTACAAGAGATTAATAACTTCATGCAGTGCTTACCTTTAAAAATAAAGTTTTATTTATAGGGCAATTACATTTTCACAGTGATGAGGCAGAATTCACCGAAGTGGAAAGAGCACATATTAGACAGTTTGACAGACAGAAAGAGAGATTTCTATTGATTGAGATTTCAAACCTTCGATTTCTCTAAGTTGTGGGTTTTGTTTTGTTCTAAAGTTGCTTTTTTTTTTTCCTCTGCTTTCCTATTGCCTTGTTTCCCTGCTTGCCTAAATGTCATCCAGGATTCCTTCTCCTTCACTCTTACACTCTTTTCCATTCCAACAGGCATCTATTCACTCCATCCACTACAATCCCCTCCCTCAAGTGCTTGCTGCAGAACACTCCTGGCCCCAGCTGCAAACAGTAACATCTCAAGCATCACACGTCTGCACAGATTACCACCTGCATTTGCCATTCGGTGTTTAGCTTTGGCTGGTCATTGTCTGGCAATTGATATTTTTATCTTTCATCAGTAAAACAAAAAAAATTTCACCTCAGGAAAAAGCCACGTGAGCCACACTTCTACCCCCTCAAGGAAAGCTAAGACTGCTCCAACAGCCCGTGGCACACCTTCCAATGAGAGAAAAAAAGCAAACCCAGAAGCTAATTTCTCATGAAACAAAAAACTACTGCTTTAGGAAGTTTAGCATCTAGTTGCTTTAACATGCCAGCAGTCAGCTGGTCTGCCTATGAGATCACTGCTTGCCAAAGTCCAGATTTTATCTAGATTCAGAAAAAGGGAGAGAACTCATAAGCTAGGGAAAGTGACCTTACAGGGTCCAGAGGGATGTTTAACCCAAGGTGTCATGGAGTTTGTTTGACTTTGGGTTAATGTGAACAAAGGACATATGTTTGTATTTCTGCTCCATTATATCTGGAGGAGAGAAAGGGAAAAAAAATAAATAAATCAGCATGGAAAGGTCAAATATATATTTCCCAGTTCCTCAAACTGAGTATGAAAATAATGAGAAAATTACATCAGAAAAAGAAACTCTCTAAACAGAATCCTTTATTATCTAAGGACAGCCAAACCACATCACATAGGAATTGATGTAGGATGTAAATAAGTGTTTGCATTAGCAGGGTGTTTTCTTCAACAAGGCTTGGCAACTTACTGCATTCCATTTGAATTAAACTGTTTTTAATGTAAAATCATTTCTACTTCTATTACTCAATAGAGACAATAGGAACAGGAAGGGTTTTTTCTTTTTTCTTTTTGTTGCTGTTTGCCTTTTAAGCACAGAGATATAGAAATATTACTCAGAATGCTCATACAAGTGTTGAGAAAAGCACGGAAAATCCACACCGTTGTACCTAAACTGCGGGACACTCGTCTCCACAAATGACCAATGGGAAAAAAATACTGCTGGCTCTGGTTTGTTCTAAGAAGAGATTCTTAGAGAAGATGGCTCATTTTGGTCAAGGTTTGTTACAACAAATTTGAACACCACAGGTAAGCAGAAAAGAAATTAAGCACATTTCTGACACTATTTCTGCAACCCACCCTTCTGGTTTACCATTAATCATTCTCAGAAACAGTTTTTCTTCCTTGCCCAACTTTTGCCCCTCTTGCTCAACTACTTTGTTTCTCAGTCTTCCTAAGTTCCTGAGTTGGTGTATTTGAGGGGCGGGTTTTGAATAGGTACAATTGTGCTCAAGGATTGCAACATGTAACACCCAACTCTGAAGCATCAGCTTATCTGAAGAAGTGGAGCAACCCATGCAGAACAAGAAGAGTGACAAAGTGAGAGATGGAGAAGAGAAACTCAGTATAATTACTATCTTTGTAATATGCTCCTTAAGGCCTGACTGCCATTCACCATCAGGATTGCAGGAGGTAAGCTGAAGACTAATTGTTACATTAGTCATTTTTATAGCAGAGTACTTTAAAAAAATATATCCGACAGTATTAAAGGCTGCATTTTGGGGCTACTGACTCTCCTCGTAGAGAAACTTGGAGCTCACAAGACAGAGATAAGAAAAGAAATAGCCATGATTTTCATATTCATTTTTGTCTACTTGCTCATTTGCAGTCTTACAGGGATTCTCACCAGCAGCTTGCATTTGTGGACTGAGGAGAATGGAAAGGATGAACTGCAGTCTAGTGCTACCAGTCTGAACAAAAAGTAGTGTTTTCAGTAACATGAGTTTATAAGAAGACAGAAAGACAAACAAAGGGAAAACAAAAAGAAAAAAAAAAAAGGAAAGTAAAGACTGGCATGAAATACAACCAGAAATAAATTAAGAGGATCTTGTTCATAAGATCATACCCTGTGTTACAAGCATTACTGATATAACACTTACTATGAGGTGTCCACCAACAAAAACAGCAAAGTAGATATCAGTAGCATCTGGAAACCAAATACTGTATCTAAAGAGAAGTCAGCAGAACTTTCCCAAGACAAATTAATAGAGCACCTTCCAAAAAAGGAACACAGTGCCCACTGTAAGTGTGAAGTGCCTTCAAGCTCTTCACAGTGTCCTTCCCTCATGTTATACTGCAATGAGAATCAAGAATCGTGGAAGAATTTTTATCCACAGATATATGAACAGTGATCAACTAGTTAGCAGACACATTCACCTGCAGAACTACTCAGGATAGAACCTTGACAGAGATGCAAATAAAACCTCAGATCTCAAGAAATCAATTCTCTAAAGTCAAGCCTGACCACTGATACAGCTTTCACAGTAAACCAACTCTACTCCAATAAATTTCCTGGGCAGATGAGAGAAGATTACTTCTGTTCTTCTCAGTATTTATTAATCTACAATAACAAAAACGAAAATTTGCAGCTATTGGAGAGATACACAGAAAAAAGCTAGGCAACTTCACACATCAGGGTGAAACCTTCACAGATAATCTAGATTTTGGAACACAAAATTCTTTGTAATGGACCTACTACAGCCCAAGTTACACATAAAAAAGTGTCTAACATGACTACAGAAGGTTACAGAAGCTGTAGTTAAGAGAGAACACAGCCCAAGTTTTGCAGCTGCGTTATATGGGACATAACGCCAGCTTTTCCCTGCTTATGGAACACACTGCCTTTATCGTAAGACAACTCTGACACCACAAATGGGAACTCTGTTGCAAGCATCAGGCCCTCAATCAAATTGCCTATTCAGACCACATGAGCACAGTGATGAATCGTATCTCATCCCACTGCCTAATCTATCAAAAGGTTTTGCCTGACAGAAGGAATTCAACTTAAGTCCACAAAGGCCACAAGAACACGACAAAACCAAACCTGTCTTACTTCTTTCTGCTATTTTTCAACTGCTTTGGTAGTGCCTGAAAGTTAGGAGTATAATTTCTGCGTGCTTGGACAGATTAAGGCCAATGTGTTAAATAAACCTTTGTATTTAGGAACACCTGAGTCCCCTGAATGACATAATGTGAACACCAAAGACATATACAACAACAATAGATCAGAAACTCTTGCATTTCAATGGGGAAGCAATGCTTCACATTAGTCTTGAGAAGAAAACTATGACCTCTTCAAACCTCCCTGCCAGACTTGTAAGACTGTAGTCAACAGTCCAATCCTGACAGTTTTGACTGTAACCACAGTGGGAACATCCATCCCTTCAGACACTAATGTGAAACTTCGGATGCCTTTCAGCAAGATTTACTCAGGAAGAGCAGATTTCAAGTGCCTGCAATGCTAAAGACAAAGCAGAGGTTCAGACTGCAGGCTGGCAACAGTTTTGGGACTGAAGCTGAATATGATTTCTTCCAACATAGCTTCTCCCTGAAAGTAACTCCTTTCAAGTCTCTGAACAGCCAAAAGATCAGTTGTCAACAACAGCTGCAAAACTGAATTTAATAGAGATGTGGGAAGGTCTAAAACATTGCAAGAAAGAAGGGTTCCTTACAAGATTTAATACACAACTATCACAGCTTTTCCCTTCAAACTAGAAGCTGAGACTGCAGAACAGCTAACAGGTACATTCCTTTATCCTATAAACAGACTCCTTTTTTTGAGACCTCCATTCCCTGTATAAGAAATGCAAAGAACAATTTAAAGTTAGAGAGACTGAGCAGACTCATGCAGAGATTGCATCTTTTTCCACTCCTAAATGTATTTGTTTATTAAGTGCTACCTTGAGTTTGAAAGCAAGAGCATGAGCTTTAACTTTGTTCCTAGGGCAAGCAGAACTGTTACCTTTGAACTTTGGCCAACTGCAGCAAGGATCAACTCAACACCCAGTAACAACAGTAGCCTTTGCATCCCTAGGCCAAGCTATGGAATATAGTGCTTCAAAGATCTTCAGAAATCAGTACAGAGCATTATATTCCTCATTTTCTCTTTATACCCTCATTGAGCTATACTTTCCCTGGAATCCCTGCAGGGATACATTTCTCCCTAGGCAAAGGTGGCAGTGTAAGACAGAACACTGCTTTCCTGAACACAAAGATCCCTTTCTTTTCTCTCTTCTCAGCTCCCAAACATGGTGAAAAAAGGTTTCCTAAATGATTTGCATTCTCGCTTTTCACCACTTAAGACCAAACAGATTTGGGAAGCCTGCAGATATATGTTCGTTTGCGTACTCACATGAGATGCTCAAAGACCAACATCTGCATTTGCTTTTGCTCCTTTTCCACCACTTTATGCAACCACAGCCCAGAGTTCTCTCATAGTGAGAGTTAAGTGAAGCAGCTCTAGAGTCTACCCTGACCCAGAAAATAAGAGCTGCTCAGCTTCTCAGGTTTTTTTTTCCTTATTTGTTTTCCCCATAGAGTGATCCAGAGATTAGAAAAAGGGAACGAGAAATACTGTTTTAAATGAACTACCATACTTGCCCCCCACACAGACAAAATTTAGACACTGCACAGAACAGGGTTTGCATTTCTGTAAACAGCAGATAGTGTCACAGTGTTCAAGACCAATAATTAAGAGTTCATGTTGCAAAAAGGTCAAGAAAGGCTATTGGGACATACTTCTCCTTGTCAACTTATCCGTCAGGTACAATTGCACATCTACCAAATAGTACTTAAAGGGGCATCAAGCAGCAGGAAACCCACTAAGTGTCACACAGCTTGAAGGTGGAAGAAATGCATTGTGCAGGACTGTGTGTGGACTGGTGTACAATACAGAAACCAGCATGTCCCATGCTAGTTGTCAACCTGTAAGGAGATTTCAGACAGTTCTTTAACACTGGATGTTAAAGTTACAGTTTTGCAATATGACTGGTCAAACAGATACTAAGAAGACAGAGGGGCATGGGGGAAAGAAGAAAGGACACAAGAAAACACGTCTTTGTTTTTTCAACTGAATTTTATCAGCTTTAGTGCTGGTTAATACTGAACCAGTAGCAGATGTGATTTTCTCTCTTTGGGCTTACTAAATGAGCACAGAAAATGATACAACTTCAGGTGTAAAAAACAGGAATAGTAATTCTAATTTCTGCCCTACATACTTACAATCTCTTAAGTTTTGTATATATACCAAAATTAACCCACAGTCAAAGCATCGTGAATATTTCACTAATGGAGGTTTTTTACTGAAAATGCTTTTGCCAAAAAGAAAATATATCTACACTGTAACAGTTAAAATGAAACTCTGAAAAAGCAGTATAAAAGCCTTCCATTTTTGAGAACTTTTTGATGAATAAAAGAATTCTAACATTTCTGACTCATTAAAGGAGAAGAATATTAAATCCCTGTAAGTATTCTTTTCCTGAAAGACTTGCATTTGAACATATGTTAACTATATTCAGCAAAAGATTACTTTGCAGAAAAGCAAAATGATGCAAACAAGGGAAAAGAAAAGGAGGAGGAGGGAAAAGAACCCAGCTGTACCTCATTTCCTGTAGTCTTTGACCTCTTTGCAGGAATCTCTTTATCCTATAAGGTAAGGGTGAACAAAGAACATTAGAGAGCAATCGTGTATTCACATCAACACAGATATTACTAGTTTTAAATGCAAATGAAACACTCTCAGGTAGGAAGGCACAAACAGTAACTTTTAAAAATAAGTTGTTGGTCCCACATGATTGTGAAGTTATAACCTTTCCACTGTTAACAGAGCAAGAGAAAAATATACATGGACGAATTCACTTTCTCTCTGCTATGCAGAGATTTCAAGCAGCAGTTTAGGCATCAGCTGTTTAAAACACATCAGTCATCCTTCTGCTCACTTGAACAGAATAAAAAACAAAACAACAAACAATACAGAAAATAGGCCTGGAGTTATCCACCACAAAATTAAGTTCACAAAGCTTAGATTAGAAGAGGCAAAGAATACAACATGTAAGCCCTAACCTCCTCATTTTGAAAAGAGGGTAAAAATAGCACCAACAACAATTCTTTTCTGGTGTTCACGTCCCTCAGGAAGCTCTGAAGCTCTTTCCTTGCTCACACAGCCAAAATGAAAGGCTCTCTGCATTAATCAGTCATCACTGTACTATAATTTAGTCCACAGAAAACTCACAGACCATAATCCTTCTCACCAAACAAACTCTTGAAGCAGGCCCAGCAAGGCCTCCAAACAACATGTGGGTGAAAATGCCCCTTGATTTCATATTAATAGCACCCGGTCCACAGAGCATCTTAGTAATGACAGTTAAAATAATTCAGGAAATTGGTTCATTACTCAGATAGAGACTTGTGAACACACTACAGCTGTTGACATATCTCAGCAGTCACATCACCCATAGAGTCCCAGCAACAAATGAAGAGAACGGCCAAAACCCTCCCAACCTGTTTGTGTAACAAGTGTACCATAATAAGCAAACCTAAGTCTAAACCAAAGACTGTCAGTTCCCACCAGTGACATATAAAACAGGCGTTTCATTATTGCCATAATGAAACTCCAGGGAACGTGGCTAACAAGACGTGAAAGTGCTCAGCTGCACCTCACGCCTCGTAATTCTCTAAAGGTGCGATTACCACTTCTCTCTCGGGCATTATTGTTGGCTTCCAATTATAATCCTCCTTTTGGGAATTAAAAAAATACACCAGAAGTCACATAAGTATGTGCTGTACACGTCCCACAGCAAGGAAACGCACGTTTAACTGCAGACATAGAAAAAAATCCATTTTTTTAAATAACAATAGAAAGCGAGCTGAAAAACCCGGGAACACAAACTTTAAACACAGAGAGTTGCTACATGGTACTGAGAGGGCTCTCCATACCCTCAGTCACCTGGAGATTTAAAAGGACAAGTGGTTTATTTACACAGTTATGATGCTTCAATACAAATTACTGAACTTCACTGGGAAAATGAGGTGGAGTTATCTTGCTTACATTATTATTCAGACTGGCTTAAAACGCCTCCTTTGGCACTACAGACTTAATTGTTTAAAAAAAATCCCTTTTAAAAGTGCATTTATATCTAAAGAGTACTCAAAGTAAAAATACATACCTCTTTGGATCCAGCAAAGAGTGGAATATCATGAAACGGGGAAATATATTTACCATCAGCGTTCTCTGAAAGATAAAACAACAAAGTAACATTACAAATCTAGATATACATGCTGTAAGATGTCTGCACTAGTAACAACTATTATGCAGTATAGAAATCTATGATATGACAACATACCCATCAATTAAATCTCTTCCTGGAGTTTAATTCCAAAGACTGAAAAATAAGCTACGTGCAGGACAACGTATTTGATTCTTTGACAATGACTTACTGGAATCAGAATTACTGATTTGGTATTCAATACCACACTTCTCTTTTCTACCTAGCTGGCAATACAAGCTATAGAAAGATGAGAAGATCCCTTCCTTGTCTTTTCCTTTCTTCCTTGGTAGTACACAACCATTAACAGAGAAAAAAAAGGTGTGGAATACTCAGGGAACCTCAGTTCCATGAGTGATCAGTGAATCTCCATGGTCTTCTAGTAGTATAGCCCTGATGACTTTACTGTATTTCTAGTGAGCTAAATTTCACAATCACAAAGAGAAAATTCTTCAGCATGCTGAAATCTGATGAAGAGAACATACCAGAGATGGTATAATAGCTCAGGCCCTAGATATGAAACATGATAACCTCAAATCCTGCAAAAATTGACATTACCTTAATGGAGGCCTAGTCTGCACCTCAGCCTTGCTTCCACTATAGAAAGGAACAAAATTTACCGGAGTAAACGCTGAAGCATTTCAAATCACTTAGAAACTCTTCAATATACCAAAGCCCAAACAGAAACAGAAACATATAATAATACGTTTATATACAATACAAGACACTGATCTCAAGGAGTTCCTCCTTTGTTTGTTACTCCTCTTTATGGTAAACGGAAACACAAAACTCTTTATTTAGCTTTGGACAACCTCCACAAAGAGGAATACATGCTGTCTGTTTTCATAGAATGGCTTAGGCTGAAAAGGACCTTAAACGGACCCTGTTGTGAGTAGAGCTGCCACCCACTAGATCAGACTGCCCAAGAGACCATCTAACCTGGCCTCAAACTCCCTTAGAGATGGGTATCTGAGCATCCCCAGCTCTGGGCAGTATGTTACAGTGCCTCACCACTATGAGTAAAGAATTTCTTCCTAACATCTAACTCAAATTTCCCCTCTTTTAGTTTAAAGCCATCCGCCCTTATCCTATCAGTATCAGGCTGTGTAAAAAGTCACTCCTTCTCCTGCTTGAGGAGGATAAAGGCCTCAATGAAGTCTCCCTGGAGCCTTCTCCTTCCAAGCTAAACATCCCAAACTTTCTAGGCCTATCTTAATAGAAGAGGTACTCCAGCCCTTTTATCATCCTTGTGGCCCTCCTCTGGATCTGCTCCAACAGCTCCACATAATTCTTGTACTGGGGGATCCCAGGCCGAGACACAATACCCCAGATAGACCTTAGAAGGTCAGAGCAGAGATACAACCACCTCCCTCACCCTGCTGGCAACTCTTGGAAGCCACCCAGACCATCCTCTTAATTAAAGCAAAGTTTAGTGGCGGGCTGCTTGCTTCCACTGAGTGACATGCCTTGCAGCTCCCTGGGGACTGAGCACAAGGAGCCCTGGCAGAGCAGTGCCCACAGGGCACGTGATGACTGCAGACGTCAGAGGTAACTCCTGAGAAGCCGACCAACTAAAGACGTACACAACAGCGAAGTGCAGTACGGTCAGTGTAGTTAGCGACACGTGTAATGCTGAAGCTCTCGCCTCCTGGAGCCCTGCCCGCGCTCTCCCAGTGCCACCTTGCTGCTGCTCACGCTGCAGCCCTGCTGTCTGGATGCCAGTCTCTCCTCTGCGTGACGTCTCCAGGAGGGCTGGCCTGGCCACAGGGTACAGGCAGTACTCCCACAGAGCTGACACAGTGCTGAGGCGAGGCTCCTTCTGCCAAGCCCATCCTTAGGCTCCCCAGTGCCCCACGTGCCCCCAGCACCCCCACACCGTTCAGGGAGCTTTGCAGGGCCCGTGCAGCGCACACACCGGCCCGGAGGCCCTTACAGGCCCAGCATTTCCTCCGAAAGGCAGATCTGCCGGGAAATCTCATCACTTTCCACGCAAATCGCCCCTCGGGTAGAGGGGAGCCTCGGGGCCGACCCCTCGAGCAACGCGAGAGGCCTCAGCGGGAGCGGCAGGCGGCTACCGCCTCTCCCCGCCGTGCCCCGTCCCGAGGCGGAGAAAGAAGGAAGGGGAGGAGGTCACCGGGCCCCGGGTGCTGCTACTTACTAAAGTAGAGGCGGTAATCGGGAGAGTTGGGCCGCCCCCGCTGCTCCGTGCCGTAGCGGGCCATGGCGGTGAGGCAGCGGCGCGGCGGCCGCCCCCAATCCCGCGCCGCCAGCAGCCGCCCCAACCCCGGCAGCACACGCATGATGGCTGCGACCGCCTCCCTCCCCTTCCTGCGGCCGCCGGGCCTGCGCCGCGCCGTGGCGACCTCCTGCCCCTTGCCCCGGCTGTCCCTAGCGGTCCCCGCCGGCAGGCCCGGCTCGGCCCTGCAGACAGGATGCTACTGCGACAGGGCCCCCTCTCCTCCTGCCGCACCGACGCGGACTGACAGCAGCAGTCCGTACCGCCGCGCTGCGCCTCAGGGGAGGCGCGGCTCTCAGCCCCGAGAGGCACAAGATGGCGGTTTGCCCCGAGGCGGCAGTTGTCGCCGGGTCCAAACTCTGGCTGTGGGGTCCGTGAGATGGCCGCTTGCCCCCAGACGCGGGAGAAGGGGACAGAGGGAGGAAATAGGGGCGTGGAAGGAGTGGTGCCATGGCAGGTTTGTCAGCCCCAGTGGAGGTGTGACGATTGCCATCCTGCCTGCTCCCTGGCAATAAAGTGTTCCCTTCTCAGCACACGGCTCCCACTCCTGCACCAGGGTAGCTGGGCTACTGGCACTGATTCCCACAGATAGGTAATGCTTGTTATATTGAACTTTGCCGACACATAAATTAGCTTATCATCTGTATTCTCTTTGTAGTGGTTTTGTATTCCTCTATGGACGATGTTTCCTGCAGCATTGGTGGCTTTGAATTCTGGTCGCTTTCCCTTCATCCTCAAGGAGGGTTACTGATGGATTTTATCCGTGGATACAGGTTGCTTCTCATCCTCTGCTTTTCAAACATTCCTGAGAAGGGACTGCTTTGTTTCACTGATGGAGAAGCAGGCTGAACAGTTAGTGTTACTTTATCACTCTTCAATCTCAAGCCAGTTGTCTTTGGTGGTCAATATCAATTTTGGATTTTAACCCTGGTCTGAATTATGCTGGAAGATTTGTGCAGGATCAGGTCCCTTGGTTGGGAAGGCCTCACGGTGGCTCACAGGGAGCAAAGGGGCAGTGCTCAGCTCTGCTCTCTGGGGACAGAGATGGGGCCTGAGGGAACAGCATGCAGCTGTGTCATGGGAGGGTCAGGTTGCTAGGAAAAGGTTCTTCAACCAAATGCCAGGTTTTCCAGGGTAACCTTCTGTCTTGGACACTTGGGGTTTGAAATTCATCATGTAAGGTATCTGCTTGAAGTTCTTTGTGTTTTGAGTTTGTAAGGAGGTGAGTCATCCGTTTTTCATGTGGGGAAAAAAACAAAACAAAACAAAACACAACAGTAGAGAATCTATCATAAAAAAAAATATATCTGTTCTGCATTTTCTTTGAGTTGGCCTGCTGCTCAAACAGACAACATAAAAAACAGACATATGCCATGTGCCCACTCCCCTGCTTGGGTCTGGCAAATGTGGGGTTTGTTTATGGAAGTTCAGAGCCTTTGAAAAATTGTTTACTGAGTGCACATGCAGTATTTTTACATTTACAACGTTGGCAGTTGGGTTTAGTATTGTTCTAGGAGGAACCCAACGTATTTATCTCTCCATACAGGCTAGGAAGTAAAATACACAGCTGTGGTCAAGAGTTGCTGTAAGATGCATGAATTCTGAGTGCAGAGTTCTCCTTTGCCGTGTGAGGTCTCATCTGAACGCTTGGAATTTATGAGATATAAATGACTTTCTATTCCGGCTCTTTTTAGGTGAATAAAAAGATGCCATCCTGTTACTCTGCAATGGTGAATGATACGGTAGAAAAACACATGCAAGACCTGTTAACACTGCCAGAGCAGAGGCCTTACTGTTTTAATACTCCAGTGTATCAAAAATTCTTCTAAAACTACAGAAATAATGGTGATAAAGCCTGAAATAGATTTGACAGTGTTTCTCAGTACTATGACACAAAACATGACAGAAGTATGCACAGTATTCCTAAAGTCAGATTTAGGCGATACTGCAGCTTCCATACTTAATATTATTGAATCTTTGGAACAAATTCATGTTTTGATTCTCATATTTAGATGATGCAAATTCTCTAAAATTACTAAAGCTTTTACAGGCAAGGTTTTTGTTTTTTTTTTCACTTCTTTTTGTTCCCAAGCATTTTACATCCAAATCCTTAATATATTGGGCCAGCAAAAGGTTTGTGTAGGACTGATCCCATTCATTGACCTTGAAACAGGTCCCACTGAAAGTTGATGAAAATATTGCTATTTATTTCAACGGAGTTAGAAGCAGGTCCATAAGACTTAAGTAGGGTTTACATGGTACTTAGGTTTTATGCTTGCCCTCTGCACAGGGGTGAATCTCATTCCACAAGAGTACCACTGGTGTATAGCAAAAACTCAGCAGCAGTATAATCACCTAAGCCTGAAGGACATCCTTCCTTTAACAGTTTGTACTTGGCACTGTACGTTTACTTTTTTTCATATATATGCATTATGTGTATGTTTTGCTGGTGAAAATGCCCTACAAATTAAACGCAGAAAACAATTTTTTGTGTTATAAATAAATAGTGATTAAAAGAACAATTTCCCTTTCTCCCAAATGAAAATGGTTTTCATCTTTTCAACTAATAAGGCTTTGCAGACTGTCATTAGGACCACAATGTGCTATTTCAGCGCGTTAGCTCCTGACCGGCGATTACATCATTATCATTAACTTTGCTGTAGCATAACTTCTATCTCCACTGCTTATCAAACCATTAATCGGAAGGAATCAATTCCTGTCAGCCTTCTGCTTTGCTGCTCGCCACTGCAAAAGGGCAGCGCTCGCGGGCAGCTGTTCCCTTTCCAGCCTTCCTGGTGAGCATGTACCTGCTTGCCCTTGCTTGTCAGTGCTCCCGTGCTGGGGCAGCACTGTTGCTCCCTAGTTCAGGTTGCACCAAGCGAGGCCAGCTGGAGCAGGTTAAAGACAGCTATGTCAGGCTGCTTTCTGACTGAAGCAGGTTAAGAAGCATGAACTCCTCTACCTACTTGCAGACCTTTGCAGTGACAGACTCGAGCAGGAGGAGGAAGACAAGCTGCTGAAGTCAGTAACCTCTCTCATTGGCACAGCTGGATTTGGGAGAGGATGTCAGTGCATAGCCTACTCACACAAGCATTTGTGCTCTACATGCTGACAAATACCTGATGGCAGCAAAAGTCTACATCATCTAATTACAAGGAACAAATTGTCTATTTTGGTAACTAGAAGAAATTTTATTAGGTTACATTATGTTCCTAATAAAGATTGTGACTGTGAGGCACAGATTGTGAGCCTTTTTTTTACACTGGTGAACTCACCTGAGTAACGCTATTGCTTTAAAAAGATCAATCATCAATATTTATGGGAAACTGGACTTCTGTCTAGAATGTGGTGCCCTCGAGAGGTGAGGATCCACATCTGTGTTAAGCTTTGTCACAGAAGCCTGTTTCTTTCTTCCTAGACATCTGCTCTGTTCATTTTAAGCCCCTGAAGCAGAGATTTTTAGTCTACTGTGAGTCCCACCTAAACTTGTTTGCAACTTAAGTTTTTTAAAGACTCTTACCTTTGTTACTCTAGAGCAACTTCTCCATCACGAATCAGAAATGGAGTCTTTCCTTTTTCTTTCATGGCTGTTTATGTACACAAAATAGAGAAACAGAAAGGAAAAATAGTTCCAATAAATCTAAAAAAGCATTGTCTGGAAACATGAAGATTTAGTGCAAAGCTGCAAAATTATACTCATTCAAAAGAGGGACCTACAATGAAAATTAAGGCTTTTTAATGCACCCTTTCCCTCTCAATTTTCAAATTGTCAGACATACAATTCTCAAAGGATTCCTCAAAAAATATTTTACCTTTGGTAATTCCTACACTCCCTTTTTTGCATTAAAACACAATAATGAAGATTCAACCTCCTGTACTTTCATTTGCCTCTCTCATTTACATGTCTTTCCCTCGTTAGCTTTGATATCACAGTGCCATCTACTTGATGGACAGAGTCAGATTATTTCCCTTAGCAAACTGCCGCACTGCTGTAACCCTGCAGAAATCCAACATCTGCTCAGTTTGATCACCAGTTCTCCTCCACCCCTCCAAGCCTGCACCTTGGAAAGCTGGCCTGGCTCCATGCATGTTTTGTGGGCTAATAAAACGCTCTGGCAGGACAATGACAGATCCAACTGCACACTAAGAGCAGTTCAAGCCCTGGTGACCCCTCTCCTTCCTGACAGATGTTTCATTTGAAAGCTGGGTCCCTCTCTGTACACATAGAGCACTTCAGCCCTTTGGACATATAAACTGCGACAGCAGCTTTGTTGGGAGTCCCGAGGCTTCATGGTAGTAAAAGGAGCTTGGTTGCAGAGCCTGGTAGGTTGAGCTGTTCCCTCTTTAAAACACCCGCAGCCTGTTCCGAGCCCTGCAGGTGTATGCTTTATGAATTTCTCCAACAAATATTTAGAGAGGAAACACTAGAGACAGCTAAAAGAAACGATCGCTGTGCGCTCACTTCCAAGGACCTGTTTCTCTACTGGAATCACCAGTCTGGCAAGATCAGCAGTCAGAGGCAAGGTGACATTGCCACACAAAATTACTTCCCACCTACAAGACAGGCTTTTTTCTTGCTCTACACTGTGGAAAGGTTTTTGAAGTTTTTTTTTTTTTCCTATGTATATTTCAAAGTAGTTTTGATTCATTCTTTTGAAAGATGAATGTGTAGTAGACTTCAGTTTTACCTATCCTTAAGTCTTCCATTTTTATTGCTTTTATCCTCATCTGTCATTCTTTTCTTATCTTACAATTACAGCCCCAGACGGATAGGGTGAACATTCTCTCAGCTTCCCAGTGCTCAAAGTCCTTGGTGGGCCTTTCACGTGAGTGCTCTTATCACCTCAACATTTTGTCTCTCAAAAGATATCTTTGCTCTGACTCATGCATACAAGCAGAGCAAGAAGAGGTACAGGCTTGCTTTTATCTGCACCCAGGTGTGTGTGTGTGGAGACAGGGGGCTAATAGAGACATCTGAGCCCACTGCTGTCACCTCCCCCCCGTGGAGGGGGTGGGACTGCTCTCTGTAGCATTTCCTTGTACCATGCTGATCCTCTACTACCCACTGGGTGTAATCGCTTTACTGTGCAGAGGAGAGCTAATTCCAAGGATGTAGGGAAGCAAGGATGAGGAGCAACTGTGGACTCATCATTAAACATACTGATTAATCTACCTTTAATTGTCGCAGTGGGTCCAGAAGGGAATGTGGGCACACTATTTCCCATCCTGAAAGATTTCTAATGTTGGCATTGAGCTAAATTTGTTTGCTGCAATTTCATGCTGGCTGGTGGGGGCATGGTGCAGTGCATTAGGAGGCTGTCTTTTCATTGAGTGGCCACTGCGCTGAGCAAACCTGAGGTGTTTCCTGCCATGCTTCCTTCCACTGGCAGGGAACAGCATGATAATCAGCCCACAGCAGTACATTGAGTGCTCTGGGATACCAAAAAATACACCAAGAAACTGGGATACCATGAAATACACCGTAACAGCTGTGAGGAACTACAACAAAACAAACAACTTAATGGCCATCAGTCTTGATGGCGTTCCCGGTTCATTTATAGCTCAGGATGAAGATAAAGGTTAACATTGATCGTAGAACAATAACTTCTTATGTGCAACTACTACAGTTGCCTGGGAACACAAAGCCAATATTTTACATGTTGACACCAGCACCTGTTCTGTCTCGTGAGTGGAGAGGTTCCATGTAAATATCCCGTATGTGAGTGCTAACATCCTCTGGCTTCCAATTTGCTTAGGAGAATTAAATAAGCAGAACATCCAGGGATCAAAGAGATATTTGCAATGATTGTAAAATGAGCATTTTGTCCACACAGATGCCAAATATTCCCTCTTGTCTTAAAGTTTAGTAACTTTGATACAGCTCAGCCATCAGTTGCTACCATGGCCAGAAGGGAACAGAAGCTGTTCAGTCATTGAGAGCTGGTTGCTACTGCTAGCTGAGTTCTTCATGTGCAGTTCTGGTAGTGCTTTCTCAGCTGTTTTATTATAGCCCAGGTGAAGTACAGCAAACAGTAGTAAGATTCTATAGGGATTACATCTGGTTGCCTCTATATTAAACCTCATGTGGAACATGACTTCAGACATGCTATTTTCAGCCCTTTCCATAGTAAGAGGCACAGAGGAGATATTTTGAGATTTCAGAAGGCACTCTGCATTTCTAGACTGTGTTGTACAATAGCTTTGGGCTCTGTGCTGCCCCAGAAATGCTGCTGTTGCCTGGACTCAGACCACTACTTGCTCAAAGGCAGGAGCAAACCACAGTTGGCTTTCCCTGCACCCACTTCCTTGCTGAATGAACACAAACTTTGTCAGACTGTGAGAGAGTAGTGGAGGAAGAGGAAGGCACCTCTTGCATGTGGGCAGATTGCTGTCGTAATAAACACCTGAACAAACCATTATATCTTGGCTGGAACTCTTCATGTGTGGCAGAGAGCCTGCAAAGCCAAGAATTTAATAAAATTTGTTCCTTCACCTCCACCCAGCCAAAGTATATTCCCCAGTTTTCCCTACAGCAATCTTAATTTAAATAAATATAATAAAATCTCCTAGCGATGATGAGATCTGTGCTTTCAGAAAAATGGGCACGATAAGATCCTTGAGGGGGTGAATAACTACTCTGGGCAGTGCCAGTTTAAGTAACTACATCTAAGCAGCTGTTCACATGTACCCCTGTGTCCCTCCCTTGCTTCAACTGCTGGCAAAACTGTGTGATGAACTAAGCGGGAGAGCAGATCCAGATGGAAAATGGCCCAGGGGGAAGTCAGGGGGCTTTCAGCCAGATCACCTCCTCCATCCAGCCTCAGATGCTCAGCTTGCACCCTGCCACCAATAATGGGAACAGGATTCCAGGGGGAAGGGGACACAAAGGGTGGTGACCGTTTAAACCAGTTTTGCCACCCTTGCTGAATGTCAAGCCATTGCCTGGATAAAAAGAAAACAAACAAAACTCAGGAAATCCCCAATGTAAGGAAATAGGGCAGCCAGTTTCCCTCAACTCCCACCTTAATCTGTTTATTCCTTGCTGTGATGCTAGTCTCTGCTCCCTGGGCACCCTTCTCGCCCTCACTGCTGTGCCTCATTAGGAACTGTTGTGGTCTGTCTTGCAACACACATGGGTTTCTTGGGGAGTAGCAAAGGGGAGAGGAGATGCAACACATGGGCTGCCTGCATACTGTGTACCTTCTCTGTGCCAGCACGAGCTCTTCCTGGTATCCTCTGCTTTAGTCCTCTGCCAGGTTCTGTGCAGACAGGACACTTTGTGCAGCACTGGCACCGCACCGTAATTTGGCATAGAGAATTGCTTAATCGTTTCTTCATCTTTTCCTTACTCTGCAGGGTAGAAATGAGGGACTTTGGTCAGGAGGCAGCGTCATAGTGGACCAAGTTCTTTTTGGATAAACACAAATTGGAGATGCATTAACACTGCTGCATGGTATCCCTGTACTCATCACTTTGTCCTGCACAGTCCTTAGGGATGCAGCATGGCCACGTGGCACCAGGGCAGCTATGAGCTGTCACCCACTGGGCGTGTGGCTGCCTCACGCAAGCAGGCTGCCCACAGGGCTCCTGATGCACTGTTCCCTAAAAGCAATGGGGCTGCAGGGCCATTGTCACTGCTGGGGCCGTGATTGCTGCTGACAGCTGTTGGGGCTCTTGCCAGGATAAGTCGGGTCCAAGCTGAGATGCCAGCAGCTCCTGCTGTTTTGACATGAGTTTGATTAGACCGGCACGACATGGCATTCACAGGCAGTGCCTGAGTGCCAGGGGCCATTGCTAGCAAATAGGATAATAAGGTCTCTCCCAGTGACTGAGCCAGGGATACTGCGAGCAGCTGTTTTGCTGCCATCAGAGCACAGCAATTTGTCACAACAGCCTCTCCAGGTCCTCCACATGCCTCAGTGTAGCCTTGGTGTGCGCTGGCCCTTCTGTGCTCCATGTCTGGGCTTCTACCAGTGTCCCTGTGCAAGAGGAACACAGCACTGAGTGGCATCAGAGTGGGTCACACGCTGTTTCTGACCCTGCTGAGGGGTTATGAGCGCCCTGCAGCCAAAGGAGCCAAGGAGTGTCCCCCGAAGTAGGGAAAGGCAGTGGCTGCAGCTTGGGCTGGCTCTTAAACCGGCCCCCGTAGGGCTTACATACACGCAGTAGGTGAAAGCAAACACTGCCTGGGGCGGCAGCTTCCCGGAGGTGGAGCCGCACCGGTACAGGTGGAAAGGCTGAGCCTTCCCCTGAGCAGTGAGCTGCCTGCCCAAGATCACCCCTCATCCATGGCCAGCACGGACGGCATAGGGGGCCGGAGGAAGAATTTGGCCCTGCTGCGGCACAGGCTGTACATGGGGGAGAGGAGGAGGACGGAGCCCGTGGTAGAGAGCAGCGGGGCAGGGGAGCACGGTGCCTTGCGCAGGAGTCAGTCGGACAGGACGGAGTACGGCCAGAAGCTGCAAGGTACCCGGGAAGCGTGCTGGGTGCTGCGTTGTCCGTGCTGGGTGGGAGCATGGTGCCTGTGGAGTGCTGTCTGGCTCTGGAGATGGGCACGGCGGGCTCTACCCAGGCACCTGTACTGCAGGACTGAGCGATTGCCACTGCTCACCACTCACGTTTTCTAAATCCAATCTTGCACCCAGCGCGTGAAATACAATTGAGGTCGGTATGGAGGTTCTGGTGTGTTCCTGTGCAATGTGTCTGCAGCGGGGGTCTTTCTCCTCTTCTTGACCAGAAGACATCTGCAACACAGGCAGTGACTTGAAAAGGCCATGCCTCCACCCTTGGTTGTCTTTTCTTACTGCACATAGTGAGCTGTACACTGACTGATCAGAAGCATTGAGGGCAGTTTAGTCTTTCAGTTGAAAATACCAGCATCTCTAATGTGTTATCTGTTGCTCAGATTGTATGAGCCTGAGCTGAAATACATCCAAATGCATGCTTTGATGGATATGCTGGTTTGAATTATACCATTATGAAGAACGTTTCTTTTCAAATAACCAAGTTGTGCCTGGGCCAGGAATTGCCAAATTATGTCAGTTCTGGGCCTGTCAATTACAAATTAAATGCAACGCCACAAATGGAGGAAAAAGCATGAAAGATGTGCATAGTTATTTCTGGGAGAGCTCTGAAACACAAGCTGATGGATTTCTGTGGATTTTCAGGGTCTTGAACTACAAGATCTCATCACAAATGTGGGGTGTGAGTACTATCACGATATAAACATTTATTACTAATAGTGATATAACTGCCTATGACAATCACTCTTGTGGCAGTAATCTTTTATGGGGAAGTAAAGTAGAAAAATACCTTAGGTTACTGTATTATGGTTTTGATGCATTTAATTAGGAAGCAATTTTCTTTCAGAGAGACAATAAAAGCAGAAAATAAAATAATAAACTAGAAAATAATAGGATTTATATGGGGGCTGCATATGCTGACAGCAACTGAGAGCTTCACTGATTATAGCGTTGCCTCCTCGTGACAAGTAATCAATGGGGAGATGAAAGATGTTCAGTGAAGTCGGGCATGGCTCTGGCAGAGGTGCTTCGGGTGTGAGTGAGAATCGATGCGGCCGCGTGGCCGAGCTCCCGGCACACGTAGGTGTGTGTCTCTGGAACAGCAGTTTTGCTTGTGCAGTGGACTGCCCATGTCAGCTCTGGTTGTAGAGTGGGATCCAGCCAAATGCACCAGCCCTTCCCCTCCCACACGGTGCACTCATTCCGGGACTGTCTCTTGCTAGAAGTCTGGAGCAAAGGAGGCAGGGAAGCCTTGGCTGGCATGGCAGTGTGTGAGGTTATGCTGATGGCCATGGGCCAGCATGGTGGTAAATCCGGCTTTGCAGCTCCCACCTCCAGCTGAGGCTGCTGCGGCCACAGATGGCAGAATGCCCACCCAGTGCTGGCTTGCTGTGCATGCTTATGTCTGCACCAGAAAAATGCTGGTGGGTAATGAAGCACGTGCAGGCTTTGCATTCAATCAGAAGTTGCCTGTCCTCAGAGTAAAAATACAAAGTGGGTAGGAATTCCTATGAAGGGTATTTATATTATTAGTGGAAAGACATGGAGCTGTGTGCAAAGGCCCGATCTGGATCTAACTGTGGTGATCCATATGTGCCTGCATCTGATGAAGATCACAGGTCCCAGACCTAATCTGTTGCCCATTAATGCCAATGAGATACTCCTTATATGTTTTTCATTTTTTTTATCAGTGCTTAAATACAATTAGTATTGAGGGAAGTGTTTTTGTTTGTAAAATCATAGAACAGTTTGAGTTGGAAGGGACCTTTAAGGGCCATGTGGTCCAACCCTCTGCAATGAAGAGGGACACCTACAGCTTCATCAGGTGCTCAGAACCCCTCCAGCCTGATCTTGGATCTCTTCAGGAATGGGGCAACCATCATCTTTCTGGGCAACCTGTGCCAATGCCTCATCATTCTTAGTGTAAACCGCTTCTTCCTTATGTCCAGTCTAAATCTCTCCATTTTAGCTTTAGTTTGAAACTATTTCCCTTTGTCCTGTCACAGAACTTTTCAGTTCTCCTACCTCGGTAAGAAAAGCAAACAGTTATGTTGGTGATGCAAACATTCTGTCGCATATTGTCAGGTCTGGAGTCTCTGATGGCTGTGAAATGGTGTTTTGCAAAAAGATTCAAGTGACAATAGTTTGTGCTTGCATCTGGTTCTGCATGAATTGGAGGCACGTATTTGGAAAGCTCCATGTTTAGTTAACTCCCCATAGTTTCCTGTTAACGTGTTTTCTAACAGGTGGTCTGCAGAGCTGTAGTAAGCACTTCACAAACAAGGATGTGGAGGACAGGGAGCAAACTGTGCAGATGTGAATCTCACATGAGCGGGACAGGTTTCCAGTGAGAAGCATGGCCTTCCAGAGCCTGCAGGACCCTGCTAATGAAAATCAACCCAGGCTGAGCATGAGGAGTTAGGTATCTTTGCACCCCAGTGGACTTCCTGCAAATTTTGTTCTATACGGAATCCAAACTGCTTTCTAAAAGAGGGTGGGGAAAGGGATCCACCAGCCAGACACCTACGGCAATCAAGGTGGCTTGCTCTGTAAGTCCACAAACATAAGAACAATAATAGCACTGTCAAAGTGCAAACCTTCACAAGTGTTTTTCACTTCAAAATGAAGGATTCATTAAAAAATGCAAGTAACCATTTTCAGGTTGATTATTATCCTAGATACCTCTATTCAATACCTTCTCAGGTGTGAATGCACGTGCAATGCCTCCCCCTTTTCCTCCTGTTGATAAAGGAAGCAAGGTGCAAAGTAACCATTATATTCTCCAAGAGCTTGACTAACCTGAATGCACCCATTTCAGCTCATCCTGTGAGATAACCAATTGTCACCAGCTCCATTTCAGATAAGGGGAAGCAAGGTGTTGCTTTCAAAGGGCAGGTTGGTGAGACAGCCATGCAGCCACCTAGAGCTCAGCTGGGATGAGTCTAGACACACCTTGATCAAACTCTCCTCGGTACTCCTTCAGCTGGAAGCAAGCATCACTTTCCTAAAAAGGGAAGAAGGGAGTTAAGGAAGATAAATTCACTAGGACTTGAGGCAGGTATAATATGGAGGGTCATTTTAAGAGCTTAGGTCCAGCTTCTATGATATTTCTATGCAGTGCCCAGCTCTACGTTCGCTATTTCCTGTAGTGTGGGATTTTCTCCTGCAAATATGCTCTTTCTACTATCCTTAAGTAGCACAAAATAATATTTAGCAGCTGTTTTCAGAAGTATCACCATAGCTGTTCAGCTGGTAGGTGCTGGTTTCCTACAGCTGAAAATCCATCAGTAGCAGATGGAAAAGTAACAATATCAATATCTATGTATTGCATTAATGCTGGGATCAATCTGTGAATTAACCTACAGCTGTCATCATCCTGGTGCAATACCTGTGTGCATAGATGTACCTACTGGCATGTACATGTTTGCAGAATCAGGGCAGACTGTGGTAGATGACTAATGGGGATAGACACCATCAGCCAGAAAGGACAGAATAGCAAACAGAGGTTTCAAACGTAGTTCACTTCTCCTAGGATTTCTTGTTTGTCTATTTGTTAATAAGCACATGTGAAACTTGTGCTTGGTATGAAAAACGAGCTATAGAAAGTGGTGAGTTCCCGGAAAGAGCTGGAGATGAACATTCACAGTGTTCAGCGACGTAGCCTGAGAAGATACTCCTTGCGTTACAGATCTATGACATACTAACTTCTTTCTGACTAGCTCGGAATGGGTCATCCATGCTATCAACTGATTTGCACATGCATTAATTTCAGTGCATCAGTATTAGGTACACTGATGTTAATCACTCAGCTATCACAACATATTGCCTCAGTTCTGCTAGCCGAACCCTACATTTTGCTTTTTGCCTGTGTCTGATGTAGTTCTGAGAAATAACTGACATGCAAACGAAGCCACAAAATCACAACAAATCCTGGAAAACTGCTACTCTTGGTATCCTAGCAGGGCCCTTATTCCATCCTGTCCTGCCTGCCCACAGCTCCCCATTCCTTCCCACCAGGCACCTGATGACCTGGCCTCCGCATCTCCTGCCAGCAGCAGAGATCCTCTATGTCCCTCCCCAGTTCCCTGTTTGCTTTGCTCTGTGCTTACTGATTAACTTTCTGTGTGCTAAAATGCAGACGATTTCCTGTTGCAAAATGTATTGATCTTTGGAGCAGCTGGTTTGCTGAATGAAGTACAGAAAGGAGAAGTCTGGATTATTTCCTGATGTGTAGGAGATGGCTTGATGAAAATATGCCCCCATGTGCAAATATGAACTTGGAGGATCTGATTCTGTTAGTTTTCACTGTAATAAGCCTGGAGGTATTTCTTGACCTTACTGCAGTGACAGCTGGGCTGGGAAGTGATCTCATCTTCTCAGAGCTGAATCCATTTTGTGCTGCTGTGTTTGCACAGCTCTTAGCACAGTAAAGTCCTGCTGTGTGCTTCAGATCTGGAGGTACACGTGTCCCCAGGCGGAGCAGTTCAGATTCAGCCCTTCCTTGGTTCTCCCATTATTAACATACTTGCTCAGTGCCACAGGAGCGGTGTATTTGTATCAGTGTATGACGCTCTGGGAAGGTTTGTTTGTAGGTACTGGTGCTAACAATGAGGGCATTCTTCTGTCACCTGATGATAAGCTTTCTTCCCTTTCCCTGTGGTCACATGGGATCTGACTGTAGTTCTGTCAGCACATATATAATTAAAGCAAGCTGCTGTCAAGGAATTGAAGAAAGAACTTGCATACTGAATGTAAATATTTTCTGTGCCTTATGGAACAAGAAATGATCAAAGATGGAATGACTTAATTGCACATTAGTCTCTGGCTTTATGAGTAAACCTGTTGCCCTGGAAGCCTGCTTCAAGGTCATACCAGTTCCACAGCACTCTCCTCCATGTTCCATCATGGAGCATTTTGCATCTGTAACAGCCATGCAACAAACCTGCTCGTAAATAATGTTGCCAGCATATACGTGCGTGAGGGGAAAAAATGGCATTTTCTACAAGCCCTTCTCGATCCTTCTTGTATTTCCATGCCTAATCTGCCTATGTCTCACTTGCAAATCCAACTGATAAATGTGGTGTAGATTCCTGTGTACAGTCTCTGGGTTATCTGAGGGTACAGGCTATCTGAGGGCTTGCTTTCACAGAGAATAATTTTATCTCAAGTGGCATGAGGTTCAAGTTTCACTTGTGAAAATACAGTAATGCTGTAATTTGTTTGCTGTTCCTTGATAACTTATGCCTTGTGCCAGGAAAAATTCTCTCACCTGCACGATGTGAGAGCTGGGCTTACTTCGGAGTCCTCCAAATGGCACCTGAGCAAGAAAAAATGTCTCTTGCCCCCTTCATGCATTGATGTTGTACTTGTTACTATATTCCGTGCCTCTACCTTCACTTCCAGATGAAAAGCTTTAGGTGCAGAGCAGCCTCCGTCCAAGCCCCGATGGCAAACTTAGCATCCACCTTGATCATTTCACCCAGGGGAATGAGGGCTGGACCAGACCTCTGGGAGCTGCTCTCTATAGGGCAGAAAGCCTGGGAAATTTGCAAGCATCTATCTTATAAACCTGCCCCAACTGCTTCTGCAGTCTATCCACGTGCCTGGGAGATGCTTTATTTGTGCACTGCTGGTCTCCCAGCTTCACTGGATTACCTCCAGCCAAGGGATGATATTAGTCTTCAGACTTGCAAGAAACTGCTTCTGCTGCATATGCTGGCTTTGTCTGTGGCATTGCACACCGAGCTTCTCTTGTCCTGTGAGTAGAGCTGTGCACTTCCATGACTCAAAACCAAAGTCATAAGCTCCCTCACCAATGCAAAGTCTTCCAGAAAGGCAGCTCCTGCAGATAACTGGCCATGCAAAGCAACAATTGCAAATGCTGCCTTCCACTTTACATTTTTATATCTACTAAAAGTAACAATTACCATGGCATATGTCTTAAGAAATACTTGTGCAATAAACCATTCAAGAGAGACCATTTTTTTCTTTTACACCTGTCACTTCCAAGGATGAATGAGCTGAATTCTTACTATAATTGTTAATTCTC
The DNA here is from genome assembly GCF_026119805.1 of Tympanuchus pallidicinctus. Lineage (NCBI taxonomy): Eukaryota > Metazoa > Chordata > Aves > Galliformes > Phasianidae > Tympanuchus > Tympanuchus pallidicinctus. The sequence goes on from NW_026294721.1 coordinate 51,149,485, forward strand.
AGCAATGCCTCTTCCTGCCAGTCCTCCCTCTGAACTGTTCCAGGACTGGTACACATTACCAGGCAGAAACAAGTCTGCCTGTATTCCAAATGTTCACTTACTGTTTGTGCATTCAATAAACTTTCACTTACTCTGCAAGGATTTCAGCAGGCTACTAATGTGCTTAAACTGGTCAAAAGCTATCAGCTGAACGTAAAATCACAGGTTTTGGCTGTAATTATAATCTCAGTATCTTGCTCTTGCATTCTACAGAGACAGACATGTCTAAAATGAAAATGTGAGTGCATTGAGTGGAAATGAAAAACTATATTACTAGTAAAAAAAAAAAAAAAAAAAAAAAAAGGTACTTTTGTTAAAAAACATGTTTTCTGTAAGGAAACAGCATCTACCTGCTATTTCTCACTGTTATTTCTTTGTGTTGAGAATAGTTTTTATTTTCTGGCATTATTACCTATCATGAAATAAGGATAATAGATTAGCCCTGACATAATTCCTGAACCAAATTTGATCAGGGTGACCTAATGGCATAAACTGGAAAAAAAAAAAAAAAAAAACCATAAAAAAACAAAAAAAAAACACACACCAAAAACAACTTCTCTTGGGATCGCGATTTTGAGCCTGACATGGGATACAGTGCCTTTGTTTTGTTCCTGTAATGCCATCCCTGCCACTACTATAAAAGATGGAGAAGTTCTTCTGCAGAGCACCTTGTGTTCACCTTCAGGTGGTACTGCATCTAAGACAAAACATTTCTAAGACCTTGCTCCTGAACTCTCACATTCAATCACACACATACAAACTATTTCACACCTGATTTCAAGAGGAATGCTGGTTTTGGTGCAAGACTAGAATTAAATTTGATTGTGTGTGGTTCCTTGCAAATTTGTGATTGTGGTTACTACCAGCTGTAGGGAGGATCTCATTCCACATCCCTAGCAGGCAATGGCTCAGAAGAAGCCATGAACAAGTACCAAAATATTTTTCTGCTCTCCACACTGAAGTAAGGACTGAGTCCATTTCTTTCAGCACTTTGCACCTTTGGGGGTGAATATCCATGCAAGACATACACTCACAAGCAGCGTCTCTCTAGGGGAGAATTCAGCTAAAGTTTTTTCAAGGTCCAAGGCCTTGAAGAGGGAGATATCCTGCTCTTTTTTCCATTCCATTCCATTGTCTGGAATGCTAGGACTAGGACAAAATGTTTATGCCTGTGTTATAAAGATATGTAAATACTAAGACTCAATGGTAGAAAGAAGATTTGCTTTAGAGAAGGGAAGTACATTGAAATAGAAAATAGGAAAAAAAAAACTGGAAAAGCAGCTCACCCCAGCTTTGTTCAGGCTCCTTGATCTCCCTGTTGAAAACTACCAGGACAGAAGCAGAGGTGCTGTCCCCAGTGCAGTTATTTAAATCAAGCTGTGGTCACATCAGTTTGACTAGAAGGATTAGTAACAAAAACATCCTTTCCGAATATCAGCCATCAGCATAATTGTAGAATGGCCTGAGGCTGATGATGCATTGCATTTGTAAGATTTTACAACTCTTGGCGGAAGACAGCTCCAAGTCCTCTCTCCAGAAGGTTTCCTGGCTTTCTCACAAGTCCAACTCCAGGTTATCATCTGCAGCATCGACCTGCTGGGCTCCATTTGATGCTCACTTGAGTGCTTGTGACCTCACCCTCAACAATCAACTCAAACAACAGCAATCTATTCAGTATTGGTTATCAGCCAGCAAGGCATCAGATCCTGCTTGCTTGTGGCTCATTATACGGTACACTTCCTACAAGGAGCTGACATCAAAGCATAACAGCCTGATCCTCAGCAGAGAATCCCGTCCTTTGCCGCTGAGCAAGAAAATCCGATGCTGTCAAGCCACAACCTGGGTAATGCAGAGATGAGCACAGTAATGATCCGTCTGCCTTTGCTGGTACCCTGCACCATCTTGTGGCTGGCAGGAAAACACCAGAATACTCTCCGAAACCTTCCACTTTTTCCACCTGTGTTTTCCCTAAAGAAAAATACAGACTGTCAGAATACACTGACAAAATTCTGTGCCCACTGTGTAGCTACCGTGAGTGCCTGCAGGTTGCCTTCAGAACCAGCCAAAGGGAAAGCCATCATTACAGATAAGCAGGTTATGTGCAGATCCTGTAGCATACATAAATTACCTGTCTGCACAAGATTCCCATGCATTTCCATGTATTTGGAACAAATTAAGCAGGTTAGGTTTTAAATGTGGAAAAGTAGATAAGAATCTCATGGCCCCAGTGACCTCTGTTGTCACAAGAAGTGTTTGTTATTGATCACTGAAGATTTTCCCATACTCTCCCGTAATTCCTTTGCCTTCTTAAAAGAATTCTTTTAGCAGAACTACAGATTTCATCATCATCCGTACCTGCAGACCCATGAACAGACTTCAGTAATACATCGTACAGAACAATGGTTATTCCAGTGAAATTTACAATAATTTACCCAGTCTTTTCCTACCACAGGAAGGTTTTCATCCTTCACCAAATCTTAATAGACTTCAGCCTGAGACTATGGTTTTAGGGGGCATCAGTTGTATTTGGATTTCAGTGTGATGTAGGACTGCATTCAGTGGGGAAGGCACTGAGAGCATCTGGGGTCTTTGTGTTTCAAGCAGTAGAGGAAGCATGTTCGGGACAATGAAATGATGATGTTCCTTACAGACCTCCCTCAATACTCTTTTAAACAGAAAAAATGGCCCCACAGTCAGGATTCACATCCTCTGCCACCTTGCCACAGGAGGATGAGGAAACCACCAAACGCATGATGGCCAAGAGGGTAAAAATCATTGCAGAGCTCATGCAGACAGAGAGGGACTACATCAACGACCTGGATCTCTGCATCAAGGAAGTGATTCAGCCTCTGAGAAACAAGCAGGTAAGTTGCCAAGGGTGGAGAACCTGGGGGTGACGTCAAGATCTGAATTCACCTACGCTCTGTTTGCAGATAGTCTTAAAGCAAGCACAGAAGGGTTGCATGGTGCCTGAGCTGGCTTTCCAGAAGGCAGATGTGCCAGGACTGTAGTGAGGAAAGTGGGAAGTCAGGTACACTTCTGGTCCTTGTCATTGCAAGTGTGTAAAACCTTTGTGTTGAGGTGCTTGCCTGCTCCCAGGCTTAGGCTGCAGTGGCAGCTTCCTCTATCCATTTTGCTGTGCACATAACCACTGGCACATGCCCCAGCAGACCTTTACTGGCACCTCTAAAAGCAGTAAAAAAAAAAAAAAAACAAAACAAAAAACAATAAGAAGAAATATTTTCCATGGCAACAGCCTGGAATGGCATTAACCTTCTCATCAGGGTTAAGTTCCGTCTTAAAAATTACTTTAACTAGCTTCTCTGATAACTGAGAGACACCATGCATGACAGACAGCCCAGTGAGCGCCTTGGAAATCTGCATTCCTCACAGAAAGGTTAAATTGAGGAAGGAAGGCTCATAAGCTATCTTACAGGCAAAAGATCTTATTAGGCCAATGATACTCAGTTTCCTTTTCAGCTGGGACTTCAAAGAGCACCTTTTCCTCAACAATATTTCAATTTCTAAAAAAAACATTACGCAGTCTCAAGCTGGGAATAGAAGAGCTTGTCCAGAGGACTTAAATTCGTGGGGCTTGCAACACAGCATTCACAGAAGCTGCACAAATGGTATCTGCTGCTAATACAGCATAGAAATGATTTTAAACAGACCATAAGCCTTTGTTCCGTACATATGATTCCAACAACTGCTCACAGAATAGGAGTATTGGAGATGAAGACACTGCCTCCTCAGGGAACTGCGGCCACTGAAGCCCATGTAGTTTAAAATCCTGCAGGACCACCCCTTTGTTTCCTAAAGCTGTCAGAATTTGTTCCAATCCATTTTCAGAAGAGCTGGCATCTGCTGCTTCAACTTCAAGCAGTTCTTGACTCCTTTCTCCTCTCAGTTGTTCATCTGCTCTGGAGTAGTCTCTGCTGGCTCCCAACAAGTACCCAGTGAGGGCACTCTGTGCTCAAACTTACTGAGATTTTTAACAAACATGCTGTATTCTTCTGCTCTTATCCAACCAACTGAAAACATATGTTTTGATTCTGTCCTTTGTCACCATGTTACCATATGTGTCTAGTCATGACACAGTTCCAAAAAGCAATGTAGGGATTGTGCTGCAGTGGAGATCAGAAGTCCAATGACAGATGAATACAGAAGAAAAGTAGAGATTATAACTAACATAATAACCCCTGCAATTTCTGAAAAGCTTTCAAAATACTGTATGAAGTCAACTTCTCAGAAAAACTACTATATTTGAAAGTTTGTAGTATGCTTAAAGAAGGATAACATTTAGAAAATTGACCTAGGAATGGATCTGTTTCATATTTCTAAATGGATAAAAAAAGTTTAAGCCCTATAATAATTATTTTAAAAATTAACTACGATAGAACTCAAAGTATGTTGCTGATTCAGCTACAGCAGCATGCAATTTGATCCTCTCAGCATCTGGAGAGCTGCTATGCAAGTAAGCAGTTCTGTTTCTAATGGAGTGGGATGTTCAGTGGGTACAGATATAGATGTCAAATCAGTCTTGTTTTTGTTCTCAGTGTTAACATGTCACCACTGGCTATCCCCAGTTATCCCTAATATTAACTATCACACAGCTGCACAAGGGAGTATGTTGTATGAAAAGCACGTGTCCTGAACATTTTGTGTTTAATGTGAGTAAGGGAGACAATATGATACCGAGGCAAGTTTTTTGCTGATGTAAATTGAACCAGTTCACTGAAGTCAGTGCTGTGCTCCTGGTCTCTGCCTTTGATTATATTAATACCCAGAATTTTAAAACGTTAGTTTTAGTGGTAATTGTAGGACCTTGATTGCACTCTTCAGATTTACAGGACAACTAACTTAAAATGGTACCATCATTTGAAAGCCTTCGTACCTCATGGCTGGCACTAAAGCACCAAGGTCCCAGTTCACATAGCAGCTTCCACGAACAACTGGAAAACAAGGAATCAAATCCCCTGCCAACTATTCTTCTTCTCAATGGGAAAATCAACATTTTAAAGCCAGATAAATAACTTTTCTTCATTCAAATGATAATATAATTTCCTTCCTACATAAACACTTTCAGATTAGGAACCAGTAGTTCAAAATAGCATTAAAATCACTTGATAAAACGCCCTTTGTTAACTGTGTCAACCCAATTCTACTGATCTGAAAACTGTATGCATCCCAAAAGTCACGAGGAGGATGTTTATATTACATTTTGCAGTAATTATGCTTCCTGGAATGCTGAATACGAAAGCCTTATTAAGAGAAGGTCTGTAAAATACAATTAAAATACAATGTCCTTCTTTATCGTTCCTCAGAAGCTGCTTAATATTTGTATTCCACTAGATCGCCCGCTTTGATGTGGATGGCTTGTTTAGCAACATCGAATCGGTCCATCAGATATCAGCCAAGCTGCTGTCACTGCTGGAAGAAGCCACAACAGATGTGGAACCACCCATGCAAGTAATCGGTATGTTTACTGTCCTCTTGAGTTCTACAAAGCCACGTGAAAGAATAAACATAACATTTTCCTGTCCTATATCTTCATCACACTAAACCGGCACCACTCTCAGAGAGTAATGTGCTACAAGCTGTCCACAGTAATAAAGGAAAAAGGAGATGTGAAACCTGTCCAGTGGCTCTGCTGAGCTCATGTCAGGCTTGATCATGGTGCTTGCTCCTCTGGATGTTGAAGGGAAGGAGAAAGGGAGAGAGTAAGCTTATCATGAATGAAAACTGCAACACTTGAGTTACGCTATGATAACATCATTTTCATCTAGTTCAGTATTACCTACCTAACTGCTTATGCTTAAACCAACTTTTATATTGCATGTTCATACCTGTGCCACTTGAGAAATGCATTAAGATTTGTTAGAATATTAAAAATATCACAGAAAACCTACCCAAACATCATAAACATATTTACTGGCAATACAACTAATGTAAAAGGTGATTAACAGGGACATGGTCAGTAAAAGAAAGAAAGCAGTAATCAATATGGAGCTTTTCTGTGTAGGAATCATGAGTATTTTTAGCAAATAGGTTGCCCCTGGATATATCACAGCAATCATACACTCAGTAGCTCAAGCCATAAATGTTATGGCTGGAATCTATTCACTTGACATTCTGGCACAGGTGGAGAGATTTAAGAAGTTTCCATTCATCAGCTCTTCTGTAATTGCTTATTCAGTGCAGAAGTGGTAGGTGATCCAGCTGAAGAAATCAAGTGAGAAATAATAATTTGCTGGAGTGCAAAGTTAGCAAGTTTAGTTTAAAAAACTTTCAGCTATGATTCAGAGGTCAGAAGGGTTATTTTTTCACTATACTGACCATGTACCACAGGTAACTTGTTATAAAAAGAACCATCTTCCTGAAATACAACAGGGTAAAAAAATTGTCAGTTACCCTTTGGCTAGAGAACACAACATTAAAGCTTGGGAAAAGGTATTAATCCTAGCATGTCTCAATCTGGTTTGCCAAGGCAACAGCTTAACGTAGTTTGATGAAACTGCGTTATTTGGCAGTATTTCAATAAAAGTGCATCATGATGAGTCATACCCTTAATAAGCAATGTTCTATTCTAGCAGGAAGTGGCTTTCTCAACTGCAAGGAGAATCACTCTTTCAGTCTGCTGCCATATCCAGAAGTAAGGACAAATAATTGAATCAGTTTGGTATGGTGTATTTCTCCAGAATCAGACAAAGGACCATCAGAACGTATAGGATATTGGAACAGAAAGTCGGCTAAATTATGGCAGAGAAAAAGATGGAACATAAGATGAGAGCAATTCTTCTAGAGACTGAGCCTAAAGCAGGGAGAATAATTGCATCATTGTAAACAATAAGTTACTAAGTATTTCACCTTCAAACAAAGAAGGGATAGATAGTTGTGCCTTCAGAATCCTTCCTCATATTCATTGTAAAAGTTGTTAAAGCCAGTCTTTTTCTGTAGGATGAGAAAATACCTAGCACACCCATCATATCCTATTGTGTTTGTGCTATTTAAACATCTTCCATTCAAATATCTGCCTTTGGAAGGAAACCTAGCCACAGTGAGTGTACAGATGCTATAGCTATGAAGTATACCAGAGAGCTTGGCTACATAGTTACTATACCAAAGCAGAAAAGAAAGGGCACTTACCTGTATTCTGGGCTCACTTACAAAACTCCAGCAGAGCAGACCTCCAGAACAGATCCTTTCCCACTGGCAGCCAGCTCTTAAATAGGTCTAGGAGGGGTGCAGCCAGGCTCCATCCCTTCTGGCAGCACAGGTGAATTGCCTTCACCTGTGCTCCCATGGCTGACTCACTGCTCGCCTCAGGTGATCAATCAGAGGTTCAGGCTGTGATTCAGCAGTTCCATATAGTGAGGCTGAGGAGAACTGCTGTTTCACGAATTAGAAACCAAAATTATGTAGTTACTTGTATTGATGCCTAATTTTAGTCTCCACATCTTGGGCTATACTTACATTGACAAGTTGTAGTGCCCGTAGATTCAGACTCGTATAACAGAACAGTTGGTACTGAGGTCCTGGTATATACAGATTTCAAGATGTCTTATTTCAGATTAACTTTAGCCTATTCCTGTAGATTGAGAGGTACACTTCATGCTGTGCCCTAAGAGTATATCTTCTGGTAATTACCACTCAAAAGGATCTAGTCTATGTGTCTGTTAACTGTTTCTCCACACAGCCAAGTCATGGGAGATGAGGCACAGTGAGAGACTGGCTTTAAAAGCCCCCTCCTAATCTGTGCTAAAATGCTAATGTAGCTTTGGTGGTTGGTCTTCTGAAGCTAAAAGCAGTAGAAGACAAATGATCTTTCTAGTTCTCCCTTGTGTTTTTTCTCCTCTGTGATCTGGTTGCTGTACATAGAGGAATATGAAGACTTAGTAATTTTACTCTGCCTTTAAATATTGGGCCCTTTCTTCCTCCCTCTCCCACTGCTGTTCACACAGGAAGCATCACTGAAAGCTGTAAGGAGAAAGTGTTGCTGCCACTGAAGCCTTCCTCCCAAGATTGCCTCTTCGAGACTGTCTGACCACTACACTCAAGAAGAGGCAGATCAGGCAGATGTTGATCTGTCAGAATGCTCAAAATACTCATTATTTATAAACCTGTGACAAATATGATGCATTTTTGCTCCATAAAGCAAGTTATCTCAGTGATATGCTCAGAGCTCAACTGACTCGACTTATACATCCCAGAACCAAGAAGAAATTCAGGCTTAAGGACCCCAACTGCTTTTAAAAGATCCCATCTGTGAAATAAGCGCATCATTTTTCTCATTATTTTATCATAAATGAAAGTATCTATCATTATGGCACAATACACCAACGAATTCTCATCTTTTCCATTCTGGAGGAGAGAATGACTATTTCCAGGCTCCAGTATATGCTGAAGGGAAGCTAAGTGTATAGTTTGCATTTTTTTGCTGCAGAAAACATTATCTCTCTTAAGAGCTCCATGTACTATGGGCTGTGCTAAGCACTCTGCTTAAAGTTAAGTGTGAGAGTTCAGCATCTCTGCCAAGGGCACGGGATCAGGAGAAAGCTTGTTATGCTTGTTGGCTGAATAAGGCCCTGTATAGAGTTTACAGGGAAGTCAGAATGCAGTTGTGTGTTGTTAGCTATCTGCACTACATTTAGCAAAAGACAGAGAAAACAGAGATGACAGCACCCAAAGAGGATGCAGCTTTAGGATGCAGGTGCTTTTCTGACTGTGGCCCTTACAGTAACTAAAACGAAACTTCTGTGTTCTTAACTCGGTTGCTGTTGTTCCCTTGTTCGCACCTTGAAACCAACATGCATTAGACAGCCCAGTTAACCTTCTCTGCTAGGGAAGAAACCCAGAGCTGTGTTACTGTGGTAACTGAATCATTTTTCACTCTAAGACAGAGCAGTTCAATGCAATGTATTATGAAACAGCCGACTTCGGTCAGGATGAAAGCGGCAGGATGCCTGACAGCTTTGTGCTCACTCTGTGAATGAATAGAGCTCCCAATTAACGTGGTGCTCAGCTTTTAACTTTAATAATCATGGCTATAACTCAACAAGAGTGTTTATAAAACATCTGACTGGTTGCCACGTAGATGTAATTTTTCTATAAATGCCTGAGACAGTAATTTTCACCATTGCTATTGTTTATTATGTGCATTTCCAAGGATGCTGATCAGGATGCTGCTATATTAGGGTGTGAGAACTAATGAATATCTCAGCAGAAGAGATGAAGCATGCTTTCTCTGCCTGGATAATACACAGAAAGCAGCATAGGAGTTACCAGCTGAGAGAAATGTGCACCAAACTTAGATGGGAAATGGGTGCAGGACTAACTCAATGCCTCTAAAATTCCCAACTGTTTTTCAGGAAAAACAATGCAACAAAGGATCAGAACTGTAAATATTTTTCCCTTTCATTCTGTACAGAAATGCCTGCAATCCACAGTGGTTTTAATTCATTAGAGGAAAAGGTGAAGATTATTCCTCTGTCATGTGAGGAAGA